>NW_019154104.1:14130332-14741567 GCF_002288905.1 Enhydra lutris kenyoni | reverse complement strand
CGGGGCTCGATCCCAGGACTCCGAGATCATGACCTGAGCCGAAGGCAGCGGCTTAACCCACTGAGCCACCCAGGCGCCCCCTTACATTAGAAATTCTTAGACTCAGCTTCTAAGACTGCCATTCTTAGATGCCTAAACTATATCCTTCCTTTTGGCCTTCAGTGGTTGATGAAGGATTTTATTTCTGCCTTGGTCTGGAAATACCTTGTTAGAATTTTTTATGGAAAAAAGATCCTGAGGGAAGATACATAGGTATATAGATATAGATAGGGATAGAGATGTAGATATAGATGTAATATCTATATCTGTATATGCAATAATATATATATTTTTCCAGAATGAGTTTACTATCTTTTTCTACCACTCATTTTTAATTTTTTTTCTTAAACCTCTTAAACCTCTTTTTTTTTTTTTTTTTAAAGATTTTATTTATTTATTTGTCAGAGAGAGAGAGGGAGAGAGAGCGAGCACAGGCAGACAGAATGGCAGGCAGAGGCAGAGGGAGAAGCAGGCTCCCTGACGAGCAAGGAGCCCAATGTGGGACTCGATCCCAGGACGCTGGGATCATGACCCGAGCCGAAGGCAGCTGCTTAACCAACTGAGCCACCCAGGCGTCCCAAACCTCTTTTTTTCTTAAACCTCTTATCATTCTTAATGTTTTACAGCAATTTCTCTGTGATTGTGGAGAGAAAACTGCAACCACACTTAGCCATGTCTTCTACATTTACCTG
Source organism: Enhydra lutris kenyoni (assembly GCF_002288905.1). NCBI lineage: Eukaryota > Metazoa > Chordata > Mammalia > Carnivora > Mustelidae > Enhydra > Enhydra lutris. The sequence continues at coordinate 14,740,836 of NW_019154104.1, read as the reverse complement.
TGTTAATCTTAAAAAACAGATATAACTTGTTAATTATTTTACCAGCAAAAATGGGTTTATTTGGAAATAGCAGAAAATTGCAATTCAGGACATGCCAGGGGAAAACCATAAACAGGTCCAGAGAACAAAGGAGAGGAATATTCTTTTATAAGCAGACACGAGGAGTTGAGAGGGGGCCCTTACAAATAAAAAATGCTTTGGAATAACTTAGGAGTTCAGAGTGTAGTGGGTTTTCATTGGCTGGGTTATGACATTCTCAATGGCTGGATTGTTTGTTGTCTATAGAGGAGAAAATCTTTCTTCCTCCTGCTGGGGTAGTCAGGTATAGGCTTCTTCCTGTTGGGAATGCAAGGTACCTCCCTTCCTTTTGGGGTCTACAGTTGACAAGAAGAATAGGGCAAGACACAACGCCCCCTATGGCTTCTGGACTCCATTTTAAATGAGGTTTCCTTCATTCAGTTTCACACCTATGTGGCTCTGAACAGCTTGCTTTATATGCTGAGCAGGTTTAAAAGAATTAAACAAGAATTGAATTCTTCGAAATCTAGTCATTGCTTAAGAATATGGAAGATCTTGCTATTTGAATGAACCCTATTATGGACCTTTTTTTAAAAAGCAAATAATTGCTCTTTATCTTATCTTGTATGCAAATCCTGACTTCCACATTTTAGCTTTACTTAAAGGAGGGCCTATTTGTCTAGTTATCTTTACATAATGGTCATTCTCCAATCTTGTAATTGAAAATTAGGTAATTTTCATTTATTCTTTGGCCTCTGTGCCTGAAAATCTCTGATCTCTATCTTTATTTTGGTAATTCTCTTGGAGGTACTATAATAGTTTCTGCAAAATGATCATATCTGTGTTTTAGTCTGAAAAAAAAACAGAGCATACACCAGGGAATTAAGTACCCAGGATCAGTCGAAGGAACTGTTGATGACTTTTTGGAAAATTGCAGTAAATCATGGTTTCCTTATGGAATATAGAAGTGTTTGATTTTGGCATTCAATTCTCAAACACACTCAAATATGTTTTTCTTCTCCCTTTCCCACTCTGGGTTTATATACCATCATATTAATCAGAAATAGGTCATCTTGCCTTTGAGTCATTCATGAAGAATGCTTTTCTGTTCTAGTTCTGAGAGAAGTGACTATTTTTGCTTTTCGAGAGTATCTCTTCTTCTGGGGCCAGAGGAAACATCTGAATAAAAAAGTATCCATCAGAATTGAATGTAAAGATGAAACTTTACTTTCATTGCCTTTTTACCATTAAATACATATTTGAAAAGTGTCATCTTCTTTTATAGATTTCCTTCTTTGTCACGGCAGTAATGATTCAGCGGAAAGAACTAAATCTTAATATGCTGCCCAATAACATGTTGTTTGCTGGCATGTGCAAAGCAGAAGATGCCACTGCGGAGCTTCCAACTCAGCTTTGTTAAGTCTAATGGACTTGGCCATTCCAACAAATATTTGTGGTCAATGTCCTCCTAGTAAGCGAATATCTGCCTGATCAAACGAGGCTGGGATTATTCTTCTTTCGGACCTCATCCTCGAGTCTGCTCACACAGAAGGTCTACAAATGAAGCCAGATGTAGAAACTCACTTTATTGGTGAGAACATACAAGTTTAGCTGGTGGGAGGAAAAGGAATAGGATGTCATCCAATGATCCTGCTTTTGCGTGTCCCATGCCCCTGTCTTATTCCTTGGTAAGGGTTCACCTGGAGTATGCCCACTGAAGGTTATGGTCTAGTTGGGATACCAAACCAAAATTGATTCCCAATGCTTCAAGGGCCGGCTTCACCATCAAAACCAGTCAAGCATACACCAAGTCCCTTGGTGCTCAAGCCTTCCATTTCAAGGGAGGGTTTAGGCTGGGGGTACCTCTTCAAGCAGGCTGATGAATTGCAGCTGTGTGCAAATTAGTTTTCTTCAGGAGTTATTTATTGCTCTCAAATTAGCAGCATATTCAGAGGGAAGGAAACACAAAGGCAGTTGTAAAACGAGGACACAAAAGAGGTGCACTATGTCTGGTCTTGTTCGTGCATTGATGTAAGAGCAATATGGGGGAAGTAAGACCATCGTGGTCTGTTTTGTCACTGATGCATTGGTGGTTCCATCTTGCTGAAGGGCCTAAACCAAGGCCATGGCCATGTCTGATCATTGATGGATTTCCTGACATTGTTGAGAAAGGCAGACCAAGTTAATGGTGATATTGTCTGGATGATTTATCGTAAGTTCTCCCTGCAGTTTTAATTAGCTCTGCTCTTTCTCTCCTCCCATTTTAATCTCAAGAATATGTATATTTTTGTATCATTAATTTAAAAAGTCTGTAATGTATTTGGTATCATCCATCTATTTTCAAAGTAGGTAAAACTTGATGCAGTAGGAAAAACACTGAGCAAGCCAGACTCCTCTAAGTTCCTGTCCAGGTCTGTCATAACCTATAGTGTGTCCTTGGACACAACCTTGCAGCCATGTTAATTTCTTGCTATTGCCAGCTTACAAATCTACTTAAAGTCTTTGGGTAATCAGAGATATGCTTTCTATCTCCATTACATATACATTCTCCTTTTTTTTTTTTTTTTATAAATCCTCTTTTAAAACAGATTATGTTATGAACTGACATTAAGGGAATTTTCTCTCTCTCTCTTTTTTTAAGATTTTTTTATTTAGTTGAGTGAGAGAGAGAGAGAGCACAAGTGGGGCAGGGGGCAGAGGGAGAAGCAGACTCCCTGCTGAGGGGGGAGTGGATGTGGGTTTGATCCCGGGACTCCGAGATCATGACCCGAGTAGAAGGCAGATGCTTAACTGACTGAGCCACCCAAGGACCCCTTAAGGGAATTTTCTAAGTACATTATTTTTTTTTTTTTCCAGGAAAATAATTCTTTATGGAACAGGATAGGATTACCTTTATAACAAGTTCAAATTCCTTTAGTTTGGGTGATTTCCAGATCACTCTCATTCCCTCTTTTCCTCCTTGACTTCTGAAAGGACAAAGTATGAAGTACATATGGCTGAATCATCTCTAAACAAATGCCCAGTTGCACTTAGTAAACATCCAGCATCATGCCAGAAATCCAGAAAGGACCAGAGATAGAATGGTCAAATAGAAAGTGACGTGACCTTTTCACACTCAGTGTTGGAAAAGACACCTTAAAGATACTTCTTTCCAACCACAAAAACATTGTTCAAAAACACTTCACATCTCCCCAAGTTTGTCTTTATATCACAGGTTTCCCAATTGTAACTGTCCAAAAAAGCCATTTAAATTCCAAGAGACTCAGCTTTCTCATCTATAGGAGAGAGAAAGTGGACCCAGTTATCTCTAAATCTTTTATTTGCCTTAATATCTTCTTATTCTGCTAGACATTTTAAGCCTATCAGAAATCTGCTCCTGGAGAAAAAGACATTGAGGAAAACACAAAATAGGTGATAATGAGGTTTTTTAAGTAGTAGTAAAATTAAATGCTTGGAGGTTTGTCATAATGATCCAATAGTTTAGTTACTCCCTGAGAGTAAGAAGTTAAGGAGGTCCATTTTCTTCCAAGCCAGTACTTCCTGTTATAACCGGGTAATAAACATACTTCTTACTTAATAAGAAGTGGTTGAACTTAAAGACCAGCTGCTAATACCCACAGGCAGACAAATAACATGTCTTTATTATTGACATTGCACATTTCCACAGACCCTATCTGTTACTACTAAGAGTATTGCTTTTCTGCTATTTTTTACAAACAAGCCCAATAAAATGTAAACCTTACTTTCCTAAATTATTGCTCCTGAGATATTCAGATTAAATAGAAAAACACCCCACATATATTTTATAAATCCTTGTTCTGAGCAATTAAAAGGAACTATTTCATTTTAGTCATGTCAAGGAAAGCAAATTTGTCCCAGAAGTCATATTTCTACTTCTGATGTCAGAGTTGCTTTATTATGTGACATTCAAAGGAAAGGCTTGATGTCATATTTCTAGTAAAGTATTTAATTTGATAAATAATTTACAAGATATGTCAAACTAAAAATTTGACATGCCTGAAATAAAGTTTTAACTCAAGCTTAGTAATAAAGTTATCACATAAATAATAAGCATTATTTTCAGGATGGAATATGGTGCCTTGATTAGAAAGAAGCAAAAATAAAAGATGTATTTCATGGAAGAAAAGAAATGGGTGCTGTTTATTTGGCAGTAGGAAATCAGACCAAAATGTATTTGTGTGACATTTGGATAGGGTCATGTGGGAGGACAGGATCTGTCTTTACAAATATTTTCAGCCTCTGGCATGAGAATGGGTTTGGAAAATGAATCCTGTATACTATATGACTGAGATGCGTATTGGAACTTAGGATGATTTTTGAAATTGGTCTACTGGGAAATTACCTTTCACACAGCTCTAAGATATCTCTCTATATCTATCTATACATGTATGTGTATATATATATAACATACACATAGATTTTTTTTAAACTTTACTGATCTACTGGATACATCGACACATTAAAATAGAATTGCCCAGTACAAAAAAGCAGTTTTTTAAAGAGCAAAAATCAAGTGAGATCATACCCAGCTGTGGGCTGGCAGGCGTAAGACTTTTCTTCAGAAAGAAGCAAAGTGAGGTAAGCCTTAGTAATAGTTACTCTGAAATAGTCTGAGAGCATCTACCCCTAGAAACAGGACAAGTCACTGACTAAAAAGACCCCAAATTTACTAATGCAAATATCAATTCCTTTCCCAGGGATTTGAAAAAAAAAAATAATAATGATTACTATTTCAAATCCTAAAGCATCAAGCCTAAGTTTGAATAACCTAACCTTTTTTTTTCTGAGAAGTAACACACCTGCATGGCAGAAGGTTTTTCTTTGAAGGAAAGGAAAGAAGTGAGAAAGATAGAAACAGTTCAGAAAAGAAGGAGACACTATTCAAACACAGAAAATGACCAAAAATAATATTTCACAAAGAATTAGGGGAACTTGAAGCAAACAATAAGTTTGCAAGAATAAATTTTTGCTTTGCAAGAATGCAAAAAAAGGGCATTACCTAATGGTAAATCTTCCATTTCTTCCCTTTTGTTGGATTCCAATTTGCTTCCTTCCACTTCTGCTGACTTTGATTGTTGCTGTCAACAAAAGAGCTTCCAAGACACCAATGGCACACATGCTCTTCTGGGCTATGGGGACTGTCCCTCCTACACCAACTAGGGGCGCCTGTCACAGGGGAGAGCAGCACAGAGACATGTGGGCTTGCTAGTAAAATCTCAACTGGCATCCAGGCCCACCTCTGCCTCATTAGCCCCTGGCTTACCCATGCCCCACCATGGTCACTGAAGGTGGCCCCACAACAGACACACTTCATAATCATTTGCCATCATTATGTGAACAGCAAATGGGCCGTAACCAATTAAAAAAAAAATTATTACCTCCCAAGGGGATGGATGAAGAAGGGACTGAGATGGCTGAAAAGGAAGAGTGAGAAGAAGGGAGTCAGAAGAAGAGAACACTCCAGTGATTTAATGGAATAGTGAGAGAATGCAAATAAAGGAGACATATTTCTAAATATTTAATATTTTTCTTTTGTCGTTGTTGTAATTGAACCCAGCTTTTGATTCACTAGTAACTAGCTATGAAGCATTTTGCTGCTGGATGGACCTTCCTTCGGTGGTTTTCCATGTTAAAATATCTGACAAAGAGACAGTAAACCTAATGCTTAGTACAACGCAGTTGCCGTTCATCATAGCTGGGTGGGAAGAATGTTCTTCCCTCAGATGTGACACAAAATTGTTTGGCCACTAGTTAAATGTGTTCTCTTATTTTCCAAATATCTTTCTTCTTGTACCATGGAAATCTGAGCAACAGTGTGACAGATTTTATTTAATTCTTATTTCAGAAAACTTCTATAGAACTACGTTTGCTAGAATTCTTCCCATTTGATCAGTACTATCTAGTCTTCTATCAAATCATTTATATTTTGATGATATGTATTATTTTAGTGACCGAATCAACTCATATACAAAAAGAAAATCTTTAACTTTTCTTGTGAGCTAAAAACCTGAGCTTAGAAGAAAGGGAGCCCTTTCTGTAAGAGTCTCCTTGTGCCTTAAGAGTCTCTTTGAAGCCATAAGCTTGACAGAAATTCCAGCTTATTCCTGACCCCAGTCCTGCATTTGACAGGAGCCATATGTTTGTAGCAGTCACTCTTGTATGACTATATAAATTCACTGTGTCAATTGTTTGCATCCTGAATTAATTTGTATAAGGTGTCTGGGGGAATACTGATTTCATATTGGAAACAAGGTTATATGGAAGCCTTTATGGAGTTCTCTACATCAGCATGTTTTAATTCTCCCTTCTACCATGCTCTAGGGGAATTAGCCAGGTGACTCCAAGAGACTACATTTTGGAAAAATTGCTAGCACCATGAAATCAACCAGTTTCTAGGAATTTATTCCTTGCAAGAAAATTAGAGCATTAACTCTTTCCTATCACTGATTGAATTCTAGTTGCATTTGATCTGATTTGTGAAATGCTGCACTTGCATATGAGTAGTTAGAAACAGGAAAGTGTGCTGAACCAGATGTTGTCCTGAGGAAAGGAGACTGTTGAAATGTAAAAGTGTTATAAAATGGCTTACCCATGGGTACAACCCACAGCTTTCAGATTTCTCCTGGCCTCACATTGTTCCCAACTTAATGATTTTCTTTTCTAAAGAAAAGGCAACACTTCCAGTGAGCTAAGTGCTTATGCCCCAATGTCCAGTAACTGAGTTCATATATGCATCTCTTATTAGCTTGATTATCACTTGTTTAGCATCCCTGAGTCTCCGTTTCTTCATTTGCAAAAGGAGGATTGTTGTGAGGCTTCGATGTGCGACCCTGTGTTTCTTATTTAGTGCTTTGTCTGACTCGAAGACAGACCCAACGAGCAGCCGTGGCCATCTCTCATCTTTGCGCCATTATATTACAGACAGAGGCACAATGATGGAGAAGTTAAAGGGCATGTGCTGCCCTTTATTTTTTTTTCCTTTCCTCATTTAAAAAAACAATAGGTTTAAGCCCCCAGGTTGCATAAAAACTTCTTCCCGTATGTGACAGTGACTTTGAAGGGAAGATGGCACTTAGAAGGGAGTGAATTTGAATCCTTCACCTGTCCTGAACAACTTATCTAATCTTTATTCTGCTTTGTCTATTTTGAGAATGAAGAAGTAATATTGAGCTACATGTAGCAGTGGCACAGTGAATTATTTCTAAAGTGAAAACTCTTTTGTAAATGTCATATTATTAAATAGTGGCTTTCCTTGTCCAGTGATCCTTAGCTTTTTTACTTCTGGAAAGAACTTATTATGTTACTTTTTTCTTTTTTTTTCTGGACAAGGAATTTTATCCTTAGTCCTCAAAACACTTGAGCATGAAAACATCTGCCCTCATTTTTTTACCTTATTTCTCTAGCGCCAGTGGCGGCCATGTTTATAATCTTTGTTTTCATCCTAGTAAAGCTGAGGAAAGACAAGTGGAATGTACAGAGAGAAAGATTTTCCCTGGAGTGTGACTCAGCCTTCAAAAGAAAATCAGCAGCTTGAAAGGGAGAAAATGTTTAATCACTGAGAGCAATAATTGCATGCTAAATATTAGCATAACTGATAAGGAGCAGAGAACTAAGAGAGAATGAGGGAGCAGCTTCACTGTCTGTGTTGCCTGATGCCTGCATTCGGTACTGTAGTTTCCTGGGGGAAACCCTCCACAGCTACATTCAGGGTCACCTAGGAAATGATGCTTTTCTTCCAGACCCCATTGCTCCCTCTTCTTCTGAGCTTTAAGCAAGGGAACTGCCAGTAGAGAACATCTCCTTATTTATTTCTGTTTTACTGTTATGCAGAGAACTTTGAATGGCAGTCTGCTCTGGAAGACAGCAATTAGCTGTGTGACTTTATCTAGGCCAGAAGTATGGGATTAGAACATCCACGCATATAAAAAAAAAAAAAACAAAACAGTTCTTAAGGTAACACTGATCTTAGTTTATCTTCTAATTCCTTTCATGCCTAGAAAACGGTCTTCCTTGACAGTTTCAGAATGCCCTTTCATTACTTTGTTTCCTACCACGGTACTAATATTTTGATTTTTTGGTTGCCTGTGTTGTAAATTTGTCCTACCATCCCTCCTTCTATATCTTCTTCCAACGTGCATGCACAGACACACATACACACATGTTCCACACACACACCATACAACTGTAAGTTGTCTAATTCAAGTTAGCATTTCCATTTTATTATTTTTTTCAGGATGAACGAAATGTCCCTGTTTTAGCCTGGTGGTATTTAGACAGACTTGAATAAAATACCAGGTTATTTCTAGCTGGATAGAAAGTTCAGCTCCAACCTATTAGATAGTGTTGCTGATTTATACAATAGGAAGCAAGAGGAAAGAACTATGGGTAGGCATAATAAATAGAAGACAAAAATCACCTTAAGCATGTCACTTGTTGCCTGTTTAAATCTTGCAAGCTCTACTTTGTTACCAAAATTTGGTTCTCAGTGCCTTCAGACACACTCCCAATTCCCTTTCAAGAGAACGGCTTGTTTGCTTTTCTCTTTCTACATGTTATTAGACATGTACTATATTCCAAGTGCTCGAGGAGGTACATTTATTTGGTTCATTGACTCTTGCAGTAACCCTCTGTGGTGTGATGGGATCCCATTTATGGCAGTTTCTGTGATACTGTACAAGGAGAGATTCAATGGGAGTGTGCCTAACAATGCCTTCATACATGCTCTATTATAACAGTGTTCATTTATTTGCTGCTTCCCCCACCAAATTGAATCTCATTCATTTTTGTAGTCTGTAGCAAATAGTGCTAAGTAATTCAGTATTAGCAAACAGTGCTAAGTAACTCAGTATTGTCCATATGAATGAAATCCTGCTTATGAAATGGCGGGAGACCTTGTGTGGAGTCACTCTGATCTAGGACTCACTGCCTCTAGGAAACCACACATTCAACATGACCAATTAGGAAGTAAGAAGGGAGCTTCTCTTACTTTTTACATTCCCTATTTTTATTTTTAAAAAGTTTTAAAAACTTCAAATATTTGAAAACATTAGTGTTTAAGTGGTCTTATAGTTTGATTTCAATAATAACTGTTCATGCATATATTGATATATAAAAATGTTCCCAATACAATATTCAGTGGGGGAAAAAAAACCCAGGTATCATAATAGTTTACATAGAATAAACGAATTTTTGAACATGTATTTGTATACCCATATCTAGGCACATTTTCATTCTTCATTTATTCTTACTTAATCAGTCTGCTATTGTGGGATACTTGGGCTATTTCTAATGTTCTGTTGTTTTTATTATTATTACTATTGGGGAAAATATCCTGCACCAGATATCCTAGCACAGTCTCTCTGTGTGCTTGTCTAATTGTTTTATCAGGATAACAGGACCCATATGTATCCAGTTCAATGCAGCTACTTGGTGTGAGTTGCTTCTGTGCTTCTAGGAATGGGCTTTTCCTCTGGGAATAGTGGCTGCCACATTATCTAATGACTAGAGTAATATGACTTCGTGTGACATGATTAATGAAGCATGACAAAGGTCGTCTGCATCTTATTTATCAATGAGTTAGCTGACACCCCTGCGGGATACTTATCTTTTGGAAAAGGCTGTTCCTGAGCTGAATTCCTGAGCTGAGGTGTCAGCAAAGGCCACGTCTTCTCATATGAAAAGTAACTGCTTCTAATCTAGTGCATGTGACCATTGGGCAGAGGGCCTTGTCAACTGTGTAAGTTCTGTGGGACTGGGTCAAATTAGGAAAAAGAAGCACCTGAGAGCAGTCAGAGAACTGACAGTCGTAACCAGCAGGTTCAACCGCAGCACTACAATGTGACTGATGTCTTAAAATACACTACATTTAAAGCATTTTTGAAACGTGGAACTTAAAATAGTAGAAGCTTCTTCCTGGCTTCTTTACTGGTCACGTCAAATGTATGGCCTCCCAAAGACCTTCCTCATCTATTCCGGGTAGGGCCCTCCCACTGAAATGAGCACAGCTTCATTCGTGCCGACAGCATCCATGTCTTGATGCTCGCTGTAGCCGGTGCCATGTTATTCGCTGGTATGGAAGCTGTGCCATAAAGGACCCATGGGAGTTACCAGGCAGGTGAGAGGAAGGGCATTGGCAGCAGAAGCCGCGTACACAGAATGCGGTGGTGAACCTACCAGGCACACTGGGAACTGGAAATGGTCTGACTGTGCTGGAGGTGGGTCGCAAGCTGAGGAGTGACGGGATGTGCAGCTGAAGAGCTTGGGAAGTGGCAGGTGATAGAGGCCCTTGCATCTCCCTGGCATTTATCAAACTTCTTGCTCACTTGGTTTTGTGATGAGCACTGAACCAGAAACTCAGTATGAATTCTTGTTCTCATCTGTTAAAGTCACTTCAATGGCTTATCATTGCCCTTATAGAAGACTAAGTCTTTATTTTTTATTGTTTTATTTTTTAAGATTGTATTTATTTATGTGACAGTGATCACAAGCAGGCAGAGAGGCAGGCAGAGAGAGAGAGAGGAGGAAGCAGGCTCCCTGACGAGCAGAGAGCCTGATGCGGGACTCGATCCCAGGACCCTGGGATCATGACCGGAGCCGAAGGCAGAGGCTTAACCTACTGAGCCACCCAGGGGCCCCAAGACTAAGTCTTTAATACAGCCCGTAAGATATAATCTGTCCTGCCTCCTTAGTCTCTCGTCACCAGACCTGCCTGCCTTCATCCAGCCCCACTCTCTGTGCTCCAGCCATATTGACTTTCCTTGAGCTGGCTAATAGACCATGTCGCTGCCTCCTAACAAAGGGCCTTTGCACAGCTGTTTACTCTATGTGAAGTCCTCTTTCCTCCCTGCCACTCTTACCTATTTATTTCAAATTTTTGCCTATTTATTGTCAGTTCCTTTTTACTCAAGAAATGCTTCCCCAAGTTCCCTGAGTGGATCTAATTTCCTGCTTACACCTGTTCATAACGCCATGCATTTTTCTTTCACAGCACTGCAGGAGGAGTAATTGGCAGTGATACATTGGTATAATTATTTGATTAGTGTTGGTTTCTTCCTTGTAAGTAACATCATTATCAATACCATCATCATTAAATCAGCCAGCATCAGTCGGTGTGTGCCTCACACTATGCTAAGCATTTTAAGATTTGTTTATTTATTTTAGAGCAAGAGGGTGGGATGGGGCAGAGGGAGAGAAAGAATCTCAAGCAGACACCGAGCAGAACCCCCACCAGCCCAACGTGGGGCTTGATCCCACGACCCCGAGATCATAACCTGAGCCTTTGAAACTAAGAGTCGGGCACTCAACCAAATGAGCCACCCATGTGCCCCTATTCTAAGCATTTTATATGTATTAACTCATTTAATTCCCACAGCAGTTACACAGTTGATGAGGTTGGAATTTGAACCCAGGCAGACTGGATGCAGAATCCGTGCTCTTAACCGCTGTGTTTCTGCCGACCTACCTATAAATTCCAGTCCTAACACACAGTTCTTGCTCAATCAATATTTGTTGAAAGGATGAATGCATAAATTCATAAAATAGGTAAAATAATGACAACTCCATATATGCCTAACTCTTAACTGGAAGCAATTTGGTATGACGCAAAACGACCATGATAGACCAACCCTTCATTTGCAGGGTTACGTTCTAGAGATTTGGAAAAGAGAAATCCTGGAGTATTTTATGTGATTTGCGATGGAAATCTTACAAGATGTTAACCAAAGAGATTAGTTCAGTGAAGGTTTATGTGTCCTTTATTGTGACCTTTCCCGGTAAGGACTTTTGAGTTTGTTCAGTGTCTATAATCCCAGGGGCTATGTTTATAAACTTGAGTGCTTATGCTCTATTTGCTAAGGGTTTCCTCTACATGAAACAGCCCTTGAAAGCTTAGAAATTGAGGGTAAGTCAATGTTAATACCATTCAGGGCTCTGCCAGACTGACTATCTTGCTTACCCAAAAGCATATCACTTCCCTTTTTCTCATCTCTATATAATAAGTACTTCACATCGTTATGTTTTCATGTACTGATATTTCTCCATTAATCTGAGAAGACATCTAGGTAAAATGAGGTGGAGAAGTGATTAAAACTAGCTTTAGCACCTTAGACACTGGATTATTGTCAGAAACCCCCAGTCAGACCACTGAATTCCCTTTGCAATATCAGATTTTGATAAAAGCATATTCAGTCTCCTCATGAACTTGCCTTCGTATACCCTTTGCTGGGAGATCAGGTGGAAAAATACGCCCAAACTAATTATTTCTGTGTAAGTAAGAGTGCATATGTAGTTTCTATATATCATGTGTTACACTGTTATTAGTTGCATTTCAAGCAGTGCTAACTAGAGATGACTGATTCTATTTTTTTATAGTCTTTGCTCTCCAAATTTGTCATGGTGATAAGTGAGGGAAATATGTGAGGGAAGCATTTGGTGATGGTGTAGGAAGGTTGATTTGTGACTCATGATACTTGGGGGGGGGGTGGGAAGTGAATTCAGTAGGTAATGTGTGTGTGTGTGTGTGTGTGTGTGTGTGTGTGTGTGTCTGTGTGTGTGTCTGTGTCTGTGTAAATAATGAGTGAGTTTGTTTTTCCCACTGTTAAAATTGTTGAACAGAATGGGAACTTGGATACCTGATTTTCTCTACTCCTGGATTTACTACTAAAGGAGGAATATTGTATAAAGAACAAGGCAACATTGGTCTTGGGTGGTAATATAGTGTATAATTCTGTGATCTTTTCATGTCACAACCTATGCAGATTTACATTTACCTGGCTTTTATATAAGATTGTGCACAATACTGTTTTGTATCAAACATAACTAGAGAGTATTTAATACATAAAGCAATGAAATTGATATTTATGTATACATACTCTTACTAGAGTTGAATGTTCTAACTGATAGAAGGAGGAGAGATCCTGACTCTAGGACAACTCTACGCATCCTGGATAACCTCTACAAACAGCAAACCCAGAATCATTCATAATTGATGATAATTATCTTTGGTCATCCAATTTCAAGTTAGGCTAGTAGGATGTGGCTTCGGGGATGATTCTTAGTGCCAGATAAAGATTGGCTTATTCATAGGGAAAGCTATTAATTGTTAGACAGATAAGATTAAATTCAAAGTTCTTCTCAGAGAATACGTCAACTGTGGATGAGACAAAAAGCTAGATAGGTGTCTGGACCAGAGCACTGGAATCTAAATGAGATAAACCGGAAGCAGAACCCAATAGGAATTGAATGAGAAGGCCACGTTCACATGTCAGCTGGCCTTCAGAGCAGAGCTTCAGATATTCATGTACCATCCCAGGTCAGAAATTGAGGAGATGGAGGTGTGGGGGATGAGATGAAAAGGAAGGGCACTAAGAGACTAAGTAGACATTCTGGCCAACTCTGTAAAGGGGTCTCATGGTAAAGCCTCAGTGAAAAGGCTAAGTTTAGAGATTCTGATTCTAGGCACATTGATTCTGTATATGGGGCAGCCACGGGTTAGATTATTTCCAGATTCTCATTGCTAGCCAGCAGACAGCAAACAATACATGCTCATCACTTACTCCATAACTGGCGGTGCTAAGTCATTATTATAACCCCAGGTCCTAGCACAGAACCTAGCAAAAAGCAGTTGCTTCATAAATGATTTAAGGAGTGAATGAGTGAGTGAAGAAATGAATGTAGGTGAATGAACGAATGAATAGCAAAATGTTGGCAGGGGATAGAGTAGGACTGTGGCAGCCAAGAGCTGACATCATCCTTCAAGGACCAACTCCAAATGCCACATTTTCACTATAGCTTATACTGAGTTAATCACTCCTCTCCATTGTTCCTATAGTGATTTATTTATTCTGCCTTAATAGCATTTATCAGTCCTATTGTAATTACATTCCACAAATCTCCCTCCCTCCTGAGGTATGAAATCCTTGACCATAGGGATTATTCTTTTCTACCTACAGGACTATACACAGTATCTGTCACAGACTAGGTGCTCAGTAAATGATTACCAAATTGAGTCTGTAAAGTTCCTAATGTACCCCTTTTGATTTGCGAACCGTGCTTCCTTCACTCAAATAAGATCACAAAACCTTGTGATCATGTGACAGTCACACTTAAATCAGAGCAGTAACCTCTTCAATATCAGGACTTCTCCCAACCCTTCAGGTTCTCTCTGAGCAAGGTTATCTTTTCCTTTACCTACTAGAAATCACGTACTGGAATACGTGTCGATGTGTGCTCTTCTAGATTGCCTCACAGTTCATGTACTTCTCTGATGAAGAGAAATGAGCTCTATGGTAGAATTGTGCCCTGGTAAAGGGCCCTCAGCACTGACACAGATGCTAGGACCACACTGAGAAAACAAAGAACGTGGTCAGAGGCTAAGAGAGACAGGGCAAGGAAAGCATAAAGTGTGTGAAGGAGGGAGCTCCGCTCTTCTTCCTGGTGTACTGGGGAGCCCAGAAGTGGCATCACTTTGTACTCCAGTAGGGACATTTTAATTTATAAGCTAAGAATGCACTGATCGCCAACTGCAAAAATTGATTTGGTTGTTCATCTGATTCAACTCATGTCAGAGTTTGAAAGTAATTATGATAGTAGAACTGATAGTCAGGCAATTACATTGTGTTCTCTCACTTTCTAGCTCCTTCCCCCTCTCGTTTCCTCCCCATCCCTCCACCCCCAGGGCTGTTCTTGTGGAAAAGTAATGTAGGCACAAGACAAGAGAGTGATCTTTAGAGAAGTCGTATGTGGACTCCTACAGCACAGGCTATAATAAATAGCACGTTGTCTGGGTTAGTCCTTTATCTTCATCTACTTTCTGTTAGCCTCCTATGAGATTTGACCAGATGAAAGGTGCAGACTCTTTTCGCTCCTTCTTGAAAATATGCAATAGTAAAAGCACATGTACTACAAAACAGTTACGGTTCCTGACTTGAACCTGAGTTGTGTTTACCATATCTACTGATACAGGTTGTTTTTCTAAGATTTCCTCCAAATGATAATGCAAACAGGAGCCCTGGGGTAAGGAGATATTTGTGTAAGGTTGAAATCCAGGTCTGTGCTGGGGAACGGATTTTATGGGAGATTGAAAATAGTCCTTGAAATACCAGTACAAAATACAGAACAAGTATTGAAAAGAGGAAGGAAGACTTTTTGCTGGAAATAATACCTGGCATGCACACCTAAAAATAATGTAGAAGATGGAGTTGAGAGTATATCACAAAGCAAGAATTACTTTTTAGTCAGATGAAGAGATTTATGAATAGACATGATTTCCTTGATCTATTTTTGTTTTAAAGGATGTTTATTTATTTGCAAACACTAGAAAATTCAATATTTTTTGACCCAGCGGAGTGGCTTTTCTTGTCCAAAGCTAATGAAATCAGAATGTTTGGACTGGAGAGTCTATTCATTCTAGAAAGTATTGGAATATTTAAATTATTTGAAAGTGTTTTTCTCTTAACAATATAGAAAAAAACGTTAAAGGATTTCAAACCAAGGTTGATGGTATTCAGAATCACATCTCACCTCCAAGGTACCTAGTGGCTTAAAAATTCACTATGACTCCCTGAAGATTTGAAAACAAAATTAAAACTTCCCTCAAAGACTAGACTATTCCAGATTCAGGTTTTCCACTATGTACTCTGTTAAATTCTCTTTATTTTTTTTAATATTTTATTTATTCATCTGAGAGGGAGAGAGAGAGAGCAGGAGCTAGGGGAGAAGCAGAGGCAGAGGGAGAAGCAGACTCCCTGCTGAGCAGGGACCCTGACATGGGGCTCGATCTCAGGACTCTGAGATCATGACCTGAGCCAAAGGCAGACACTTAACCATCTGAGCCGCCCAGGTGCCCCTGTTAAATTCTCTTTAACCCTCATTGCCACTGCTTGGTGTACTGCAATTTGGCACTTGTATCCTTGTAATGAGGGAAGTGTTCTGTACCCAGCAAATGTATCAGAGAAGTTTGACTAAATTGGTACCAAGACTGGTGTTGTGGAGCATGCCATTGGCTTCTGGCCCTATTACCCTGCAGGAAGGTGTTAGTGAATAAACTACATATACCCCCCAAAATATTTCAACTGCTGTTTATATTACATTAAATAACAGAGAATCATTTTACATTGTCATCTGTGGATCATCTATTAAAAAAAAAAGTGTGGGAAGCAAAAGAGAGTGTGGGAAGAGACCCAAAACATAAACATATAGACTCTCAGGTCTATATAAAATTGATACACATTCTCGGGTTGTCTAGTTCAAAATACAAATTTAATTGTTTGTACATTTTTATTTAGTGCTATTATATCATACTGAAGCCTCATAAGATCCATGTCATTACTGTAGGTTTGCCAAGAGTTTAAAGTTCCTTTTATGCTCTTCTTGACTTTCCCATCCTGTCTCTGACCACAGCTTAATGGTTAAGGGAAGGACTTTGGAATCAGACAGAATTGGGTCAGAACTGTAGTCTTGCTACCCATTATCTGCATTCTCAAGTCTCTCAGAAACTGTTTCCTCATCTGCAAAATAGCAATGGTAAAATTGACTTCTGTCTATCCCAAGCTGTTGATCTAGAGTTGACCAGAATATCTATTTCTCAACTCATTTCTCAGTGAGGCAACACTATGGACACCATGCACTCCTTGGGCCTCCATAATTTACATGTTATCTCTCTTTATAACATCTTCATGAGGGAGTCCACAATTCCATACTACTTTTCTCTTCTAGAAAAAAAATATATGCTGAAGGCTTCATGTATACTTCTTGTCTTTGGGGAAAACCAAACAATTCATGAACACTTTCTAAGGGGTAACTATTTTTTTGCTATTCATTTTGAGATAGTCAGTTTATATGCCACTTAGTTTATGCCTCTTAGTTTATATACCACCGTTAAATCTCTCTGGGTTCATCATTTAATAATCACAAAGCCTCTACCATGAGCATTGAGATGGGTCCAATACAATCTCAATTTGGAATACTCAAGAGATAGAAAGTTCCATCAAATTCATATCCTGATCAACAGAAAACTTTTTGTTTAAATGTTGCTGATAGAAATGTTTCTAGTGTACATCATTCATCTTTTCAACCTTAGAAAGCTATCACTAGGGTTCCTGGACTTCATTTCAGGATCTTGCGTGACTTGGGGGTCATTTCAGTGCCCCAGAATGTGGAAGTATAGTAAGTTGTCCTGCATCTGTATCATCTACTATCTCATAAAACCCTGTAGGCAGTATTTCTTTCAACCATCTCTAATAATACCTTGACTTTTGCATACGATGCATCTCTCTATTTAAATTCAGGCACACTGAAACTTCTGGTTCAGAAGGTAAATTTCTTTTTTAAAAAAGATAATTGATGAAACTCTTGAAACTGAATAAAGGTCTGCTTCTGTTCTGCAGAGTAACCCCATTGCTTTAAGAGTTAGTATAGTTTTGTCTTCTTAGATGTTAATAATTTATTTCTCTTGGTTCCTGGCATTCAGTTTTTCTGCCTGTCCGTTCATTTGTTTAATTCCTCATCTCTTGCCACACTCTCTACCATAGTTTAGTTGATCTAATTCAAATGTCCAGCCCATAACTAGGAAGGAAAAATAGGCATGAAGTAGAGACGTTGGTGGTGGTGTGATAGGGGAAAAGGAGAAATGCCAAAATGCATGGGAATTCATGATGTGTTGAGGGGCACAGGCAACCAGGAAAGGAAGATAGTGAGCCGACATCTGTTACCATCCAACAGAATCTGCTTCCAGCACTCTCCGCTTTGTTCATGTTCCATGAAAGTATAGAGGCCAGAAGAATTCATATCATGCCCTCAGTTAATCTCTGGACACCAGGGTTCCAGCTCTCTGATCTGATGTCTCATCTCAGCATCATATGGTACTAGAAGAAGGTACATTCCACTTGACCCAGTTCTCTTTTACAGTCTGGATCAGGGACACAGTAAAGTTCAGCAAGGACTGAAATTTGTTGGCCTTTCATGGGACTCAAGATGCAAATTGAATCCACCACTATGGAAGCAGCTTGACACACAAATCTAATCCCAACCTCCCGATCACCACACCGGAGCTAATACTCAAATGCTCATATTGCTGATAAGAGTCCAAGGTCATTCATGTTGTTTTACGGGGGCTACTCATCAAAAGGTATTTTCTAATCTGTTCTGTGTGGGAAGGTGGTGGAGAAAAGTCTTAAGTGTTCTACATAGTTTCATTCTGTACTATTCTATGGCTATATTCTGTGTAGTGCAATTTCTGTTTTACCCGCCCTGTTGCAGGTTAAGGATCTTGCAGAACATGTTCATGGCATAAGAACAAACCCATCTCTTTGCACACCTGAAACTAATGTAATAGTGTATGCCAATTATACCTTAAAAAAAAAGATAAACCTGCCTTATTCATAACCAATGGTAGCTGACAACCTTTGGACACCCTTCACAGCTTGAAAACTCTTCTGTCCCTTGAAAGCATCATGCACCATGCTATAAATATTAAATGTGTTTTTATTTCCTAAAGGGTGTGTTTTAAGCAAGTTGCTACTTAAAAGCTCCCAGAAGTTTTAATAACAAATTGACTAAAATTCAGAACAGAGAAAGTAGCCGTCCATCTCTCTTCTCTGTGGTAGCCATGAGCCATATCCATGTTCATTAACCTAAGTCTGTTACTTTTCCTCATATTGTCATGGAGTAAATGTAGTTGATGGAAACCAAGAGACCTGTTTGGTCTGTGTCAAAACTAAGAGTTTGACCTCTCACTAGTCCTGCTAGTGACTGCCTTATTTGTAAAGAGTATTCTGAGTGAAGTCCCTATATAAATGAAAAGTGTGATTAACATAATCCCTTAAAGACTTTTAGAACAATTTCATCCTTTTGACAGAGCTCGTATATGGAATCCATGGTGAATGGTATTTGAAATTTATTTAATCCATCATGCGCTGAAATCTTTGGGGGCATCAAAAAAAAATGAATGAATGACAGATTTGGTAATATGCTAGTGATTTTCATCATCTCTTACATTATGGCTCTAAAATATTAATCAACAAATGATTGTCTTGAAACCTTTAGCCAACAACATTAGAGTTTCCAAGATATTGCCTAAGAATGCTAAAGAGCTGTTACATAATCTCATACATTATATGAGATAACAACATATAGAGAAGAAAAAAACTGAATCCTATTAAACCTGGGGGAAGAAGCTCATAGGATATCATTATCTGAATTCTGGCTTTTTTTCCAAGATTTATTCTCTCAGGTGGCAGGATTCTAGCAGGAGGTCTACTATGACCCAAGGAGATAAGGCTTGTGGCCACATGGATGGGACAGCATTTGGACTCAGTAGCTCTTCCTTGAGGTGTCCCCACTAAGTCTCTGTGGGGCATCCAACATTCACTGTCTCCCAGACCAGCAGAGATGGAGGGATTTGTCTTCTCTAGGCACGGTCCCTCTGCTGAGAATTGGAACAAGGAGACACATTGCCACTTGCCTATCTTTCAGGAAAACGACCTCTGTGATAGCATGAATGTCCCGAGAGCTTTGCCTTGATGGAAGTGTGTTTTTAATGATATGATTTTGGTATACAGCCCTCTGTGGATAGCTTGGCATATGTCTTGTTATATTTAAACAGCACTGACTGATAAAGTGGATGTTAATTGGCAGTTAGTGACTAGGCTGTGGGTCTTTGTTACCCAGGCTCTCAGCTAACTGATCATTAACTAGGAGGAAATGTTTGACCCAGAAGGTCGTTACTGTTATTAAGTGGGAAAAAAAATTATAATGCTCCAAATTGCTTTTTTATGAATCAGATGAGGATTTAAAAATAAAAAGACAAAGAATAGAAGAAAGAAAAAAGAAGCTTGTGTTACAGTAGAATCAGTATTCATAGCCCTGTTTTTCTCTCCCTGAAAGATCAAATGGTGATGTTTTGGGGGGAGAAGCTGTATTTCCAAATTCTCATTGCTTTCTCCAGAACCTCACTATTTTGACATTTACTAAAAACTAGAAATTTCAAAGCATTCATTCTTCAACTCCATCCAGAGAATATAATTCCTAAAATTTCAAGCCAATCATTTTGTCTAGATGCCACGCAGTTTAAGAGGCCTTGAGTAATTTGTTTAAAAATGGAAATGTAAAAAAATATATATTAAATAAAAAACGAAAATGTGAGTGAAAGTAATGTTATTCCATACATCTTATTATGTAAAATTATAATATCATATATGTTTTTAGAAGTTCCTTTATCATAACCTAGTTGCATTTTATTGAATTTTGCTGATTAAGCCTTGGGACTCACTGTGTAAAGGAAGTATGAATCCTGTGCGTCTTCGGGATTCGTTCTCTGACCTTTATGATTTTGCCTCTTCAGGCATCTCCTCATCGCCCTTATAGTGCAAAAAACTAAGTAAATAAAAATGATCTGATGGGGTGCTGTGAGTCTCAGCAATTAAAACTTCACATGAAAATTGTCTCCTGAGAGAAAACATTACCCTCCCTTTTAATAAAAGGATACAATTAAACCCTCCCTCAAGCCTCTCTCCTTCAGATGTATTAATATCTTATGTAAAAGATGGAAATGGATTCTTATTTCGTTGAAAAAGCGAAGCAAGAGCCAAAAGCATTTCTAACCGTAAATTGGTTTATAAATATTAAATATTCCAACCTTGGTGCTGACTAATTAAAATAAGAAATTGGAAGGTGTGGTGTGCTCTGTGCTTATGATCCTATTGTTTCAGTCCTGGTAGTTTAGTTTGATGCCCTTAGCGTTATTATCTTGTCTTGTCTTTCTTTGGTTGCATGATGCAGTAAGGTTTGGAAATGCCAGCATTTTACCTATGGGGATTCATGGGTTTACCTTTTGCCTCTGAAGACTACAGAAAGTAACTGAGCTGCTTGGTGATCTCTTTAAATTAGACTTAAAATGTACTGGGTTTATTTGGTGCATCTTTTTCTTTCTCTTCCAAGCATGAGGACTGAACTTTAGAAGGCTCTTTTCGTTACTTTAAAAGAGAAAATGCATCCCTGAACCAAATAGGACTGAAGGCGATGTGCCGCACATGTTTGAAGGCAAGAGCATCTGATCTCCAAAGAATCAGAAAATCTCTTCTCTAGTTGTATTTGTAGGTGCTTTTGGTTGTGTTGCTTTAAAAAAAAAAAAAAAAAAAAAAAAAAGCAGGTAAAGCTCAAATGAGCACAGCATGGCCCAGATGGTGTTTAAAGCTGCCCAAGTTTCTTTTATGTAACTTTCCCTTCCTAAAGTGTGTTCCAGCTGGGAATCTATTGGGCCATTAAAACTTCGTCCCTTTTATGTTTTTGTTATTCTCTCACACATGCGCACACGCAGGCGCGCACACACCGGCATAAACATGACTGGTCCAAATGCGTGGCGTTAAATCACCGCCAGCAGGGCGGAAAGTAACTCCACAAGGCTTTATCAACTATCTCTCAAGCTAAACATTTTATTCAGTGGGAAGACAGAAAAACTCTGCAGGATAAATTTCTGAACAGAGAGTAAAATTCTACCCACAGATAGGAACTCTTTGTAAGGCTTTTTTACCTTCTCATAGACGCCTTTCTTAAGAGGTGCAGACGGGCCTTGCATTCATCTCTGGCGTGTCTCTAGGAATGTCCTCATTGAGCTGAGTGTCCTCAGCAGTGAAAATTAGCTTGGGCTCCCAGTTCCTTTGCATGCTAGCAACGTGCCTTCCTCCTGGGATTCAGCAAAGAACATGTGCTGCTATTTGTGTAAAAAGATTGTCTAGCTGGTATAGGATAAAGGTGTATTTGATTGGGTGTGTATGTCAGGTGACAAAGGTAGGTTTCCCTGGAGCCATCAGCATCTCTTCTGTCTTTCTTTCTTCATGTCTGTCTACCTGTCTCTCTCTCTGTATACTTTTTTTTTCATTCCACAACCCAACTTCTCCATATTTACTCTATGTTCCAGGCAATCCAAATTAGTTCTCATCCCCATTCCCTCCTTCTTACTTTTCTGCTTCTCTGCATTAACGTGTGACATTCACCTGGACTATCTGTCCCCACCTCTGCCTATTAATATTCTATATCTTTTTTTTTAAAGATTTTATTTATTTATTTGACAGAGAGAGATCACGAGTAGGCAGAGGGGCAGGCAGAGAGAGAGGAGGAAGCAGGCTCCCCACCCAGCAGAGAGCCCATGTGGGGCTCGATCCCAGGACCCCGAGATCATGACCTGAGCCGAAGGCAGAGGCTTTAACCCACTGAGCCACCCAGGCGCCCCAATATTCTATATCTTTTCACCAGCCAGTTTTTTCCATTACTATTACTTAAGGATATTTCTCCCCAGCACTCACCTACCTAATGATAAGCTTGAGGACTGGGGCCACTTCAGATGTCTTTTTGTTTCCCCCAAAGCAGAAAGACTCAAATAAGCGAATGGTGAGGCACCTGCTGGGTGCAGTTGGGACTGTCCTTGGAGAGCACTCATCAAATTTGTCTCAACGCGAAGGAATCTATTCCTAGACAAATTCAATGGAAAACCTTGGCATCCTTAGCATCATCTGCTAAACTATCTGTTTAAATCTAGGAAAATTATTTAAACACTTGGATGCTGATTGTTAAATAGCCATTGCCTCGAGACCCCAAGTGTTCTGTCCTTTCCCCTGCATTCCTCCCATCAGGATTCCTCTCTCTATACCATAAGGCCTGGGACAGCCAAAGCTTCCAGGACCCAGCTCCAGCGCTATGGCCACTGTCTGTTCTGATTAATCTGCTCTCCTGCTGCACTGATTGTTGAATACTGACTGTTATATTTTATAGGACCTCTGCTGATATCATTGTTATAGCCAGCATGACCCCCACAGAAGGCAGTTAAAGTCAGGTCCTATTTAGGGGGTATGTCTGCCCTTCACTTAAACAGAGAAGAAACTAAAGGTTTCAAGAGGTGTTGGGGATCCTTGAGTATTTTCCCAGTTTGACTGTAAAAGTTAATGAAATTAGGGCCCAAACTTAAAATACAAATATAGCTATAGATATATCCTATGATATAAATAGATATATTTTTTTATAGCAGAGTCACTAGGGTATTAGATTCCATTTGAATCTCTCTGTGCTGAGCAATTGGAAGTATATTAAAACAATTTTAAATATAAGCATTTATTGTCTTTGCCTATAAGATATAATTTACCTGGGAAATTAAGAGTCCAGTCTGATGTGTTCCTGGGTGTATAGCCTATAAAGGTGTTTAAAACCTAAAGTATATTTATTCCGCATTTAAAGATGTTTAGAGACTGCCTTGTGTGTTAATGTGTGCTCTGCGACTAACACCATTTAAACACTCTGCCCCTGCATGCATTAATGTGTGCATCGAAGGGAAGAAGAGCAAGGGATGATAAACCATTAACTGCACGATGTTCAAGTCAGATTTATCTAAGAAGAACGGCCTAGTGCATTAATGTGAATATTCAAAGATAGATGTTTATCTTAGTGGACTCAGAGGTACTTACAAACAACATAATTGCTGAAGTCATTTTACAGGGCATTTATTCGGAGTGATTACATTTACTCTTACATTCTTTTATTTAAAGAATTCTACTTAAAGGTTTAAGTGAGACAGGGCTAGTGTGACCAAAGAACCATAGGTTGGTTCTTCCTAGTCTCCGCTCAGCCAAGCCTCCTTGGCATGATGAGAAACAAAACCTCAAACCTCTTTTTTGGCACTTACTGGACTTTTTGCAAATGGCAGTCTATCAAAATGTTAAATTGTCCCAGTATCTAGATTATTACATGATACTTGACTTAATTTAAACCTATAGCCCTGCAGGTAAGGAATCGACCCTCTGGTGTGTGGTTGTAGAATTGAAGGGAAGTTGTCGCTAGGCTTATCTGGACCAATGAGAACTAGCATATCTTGAAAGCAAATATGTTCTTGTAGAGCAACTCCCATTCTTTTTTTTTTTTAATTTTTTTTTTTATTTTCAGCATAACAGTATTCATTGTTTTTGCACCACACCAAGTGTTCCATGCAATCTGTGCCCTCTCTAATACCCCCCCCCTGGTTCCCCCACCCCCCCCCCCCCGCCCCTTCAAAACCCTCAGATTGTTTTTCAGAGTCCATAGTCTCTCATGGTTCACCTCCCCTTCCAATTTCCCCCAACTCCCTTCTCCTCTCTAACTCCCCTTGTCCTCCATGCTATTTGTTATGCTCCACAAATAAGTGAAACCATATGATAATCGACTCTCTCTGCTTGACTTATTTCACTCAGCATAATCTCTTCCAGTCCCGTCCATGTTGCTCCCCTTCTTGACAGATAGCTTCTAAAAGCATTCCTGCTCCTGACACCAGTTAAGGTCAGAATTCATCATCATCTGACAAGAATGGGAAGTGCTTCTCTCTTCTACTCATATCATTTCCACCCTTTAAACAGGACTCCTGACCTATCCAATTCTGTTCAATCCATAGACATTCCCTGAGCACCTGCTATTCATTGAAACACACATGGCACACCCAGGCTCTGGTCCAGCACTATAGTCCTGTGGATAATTCAAACCAATATTAAATAACATTAGAATATCAACAATGTATCTCAGAATAGTAACATGTCTGAGTTGCTGATATCCCTTTCAATCCACCGGACAAGAGCATGAGGTCGATGTCATTGTCTGAAGTTTACAGAGGAGTGAACCAGAGTGCAGAGTGCTTATGACCACCGTGGGCTCCCCTGAGGAGGTAGAGCTTATGCTTTCTGACCCCACACACAACACTTTTCCCTTGATAGTATGCTTGGCTCTGTCTGCAATCAGATGTGTATTTGAAGAAAGTACTAAGTTAGCCTGCTAAGAATATTTTATTTTTCAGCCATGGGATCAGGAAGAAGCTGTATGAAAATGTGTTGGCATTGTGTCCTAAAGAAGGATATGTAGAATCTTACCAAGTATAAATGGAATGAAATGCAGGTAGAGCTGAGTAAGGAGGGGTATAAGCCAGGATATTGTCAGAACTTACCAGGCTTGTTCAAAGCATGGCAAACATTTATTTAATAGTTGCAACAAGGAGCTGCTCACAGGCGCAAACGCTAGTGAAAGACAGTGCTACAAAGTTATAATGGATCCCAGAGGTAGAAGATCTTGAAGTTTTTTTTTTTTTTAATTATTTTTTTCAGTCTAGAATTCATTTGATAGGCAATGGGATAAATTTAGACCAAGAGAGTGTCCACATTGAAAGCTATGCTTTTATTCTGGCAGTGCTTTCTTGGGTTCATTGAAGATAGGTAAGTGGAGGCAGGGAGTTTGACTAAAGAGTCTCAAGATTCATCTGCATAAGCAACCAACCAGAGCAGTAGAAATAAAAACCAGAATGGTGTTTTAGAGATGGCCTTCATGGCACTTGGTGCCCGGAGGTGGGATGCTGAGCAACGAGGATTCAGAGGTGACCCTGAGGGTTTGGGCTTGTTCCTGAGGGTAATGGTGCCATAGACAGAGGTGCCATTTTGTCTGGGATAGGTGGATTGTACATACTTACAGGATATTCAAGTCAAAATATATTCTGTCGCTAGGGTGAAAATGTTTATCCCTTCTTATCCAACTCCAAAATGATCTCTCCTCTTTCAAGCTCCTTTTGGACTTCCATCTGGGCCATAGAGTTGGCATATGAGAACACTGTAATCTGTGTGGAGCTTTCCAAATCCCTCTCCTGGGTATTACGAAAATGCCCCCTGGTGACTACTGCCCACCAAAAGCAGAGAGCACTCACATGATGCCTTGCAGCTCTCTGGTTGCTCTCTATGCATTGTTCTCTCCATTTTTATTGTGTTCAGCTTCTAGTAAGAGAAAATTTGACCTGCAGTGATTGAAGATGGGATATATTTTTCTCACTTAACAACAATTCTGGAGTCTGGAAAGTAAAAAACTACTTATTTGGCCTCAGATCATGCATTTAAACAATATCAGAGTCAACTTCTCAAGTCTTTTGTTCTTTCCCTCACACTTACCAGTTTCTGATCACAAGATGGCTGCTGCTGCTCCAGATATCTCATCCAAACCCAAGGAAGAAGGGAAAGCAGTGGGACCTGCCATTTCTTCCTCTTTTATTGGGAATAGAATAAGTATTTCTGGAACCGCTAACAGATTTCCTTATCTATATCACTTTGTCCAGACTGATGCCATGTGGTCACATCTAGTTGCAAAGCAGACTTGTTTAGGCAGGTCACATTGCCAGCCCTAGAAAGTAGGAAGAATAGAATGGATATTGACAATGTCTCCAAACACTTATCTTTCTTGCTACAGTGTAAACACTTTGAAGGCAGGGACTGTGTTCCATCAGGCCCTGCCCCCATATTATGATATGCTTTGTGGTGTTCCTTCCCTGGAATTTTGCTGGGCATATAGAGGTCTGGGAGGGGAAGAGTCTGAGGAACCAAATCCTTGACTTGTTTGCTAAGTATCTTTCTTGTCTGTTGGTTCCTCTGAGCAAGCTTAGGAATGTGGGAGCTTCTGGGTATATGTTAGAGAGGCTCTCTTCAGTGCCTTTCAAAAAATTAAACATTAAAAAAGAAAGAAAGAATTAGAAGAAAAACAAGACTACCTTATGGGAGGAAATCTATGCTGGTGTAAGAACATAGTAGGGCTCAAGTGCATTTATCAGTAATGAACGCATGAAAAGAAGCCTCTTACATTATGAATGTGGTTTCTCTTGTTTATTGCCCAGTAATCCTGCTTTATTGATTTCTGTTTATTTCCAATCACCTAGAATGAGAGACTATGTTGCTTAGAGATCTTGATCCCTAAAAGATTGTTTAAAGCTACTCTGCTGTATTTAGTTGTTTATTTTTTTCCCTCAAAGTGATCGAATCAATAAGAATACAAACAAAACACGTTTTCCTTTGCTCTCTAGAAGACTAGGGGGAAAAAATACAGAAAAGTTAAATAAAGATCCTTGGATTAAAAAAAAAATAAAGTCCCAGCAAATGACATATTGATTTCTTTCAAAGAGTCAGAGTGTAAATTAAAAATATTCTTCTGACATAAGTTTTTAAAGATGCACTAACTCAGCAGTATTGGGATTTACTGACATTCTCTTCCTAGAGGACCAGTTTGGAAGGGCAGCCCACTGTTCCCAACATCAGCTGGCTCTCAGGGCTCTCACTGGGAAGTTTACTTCACACTCAGTGCTGCCAAAGGTCCTTGGTTCTGTATCATGTTCTCAGTTCGTTTTTGCCCTCCACCACACTGCTGCCTGTGTACATGTTTAAGAAAGCTGTAAAATTTTTTTAGAAAATTACGCGATCATAGTGCTTTTTTAAAGTGGTTGCATTGAAACTCTTCTTAGAATTCAAAGAAGAGGAAATAAACAAGGCCTGGGAACTTATAATGAGGTATTCTCTGGACTGTTATTAAGCTCCAGTGTGGGCAGATATGGAGGTCGGGGGGCGGGGAGGGATGGGCACAGAAGAGCCATATTGGCGGGTGGGTAGGGGGGGAAGGAGGGTGTCCTAGTGCTCTTCTCCCAAAGAACCTGTCAGAGAATAAGGCTTGTGAGGCCAGAAGTGAAGCACAAGAGACCCAGGAGCGTAAACTATTTGTTATAATCTGAGTTTCTAAAAACCACGTTAGAACCCTTTGGCCTGGCTCAAAGACATTTTGCACAGCTGTTCTCAGGAGGAGCTGCAGAATTTGAGGGAACCAGTACAAAATAAAATGAAGGGGCCACTCGTTCAAAGGACAGAAAAAAGTGAGAAAACATCAAGCTTTTTTTCCTTTTTCCACAGTTTCTCAGCTTGTCATAGGACGTTTTATTTACTATTTAATGCCATTTTAAGTAAATAAAAATAAAAAAATTATTGGCATGACTATTTCCACTCATCTTTATATTGTGTGAGGCTAGTTTTAAATGCAAATACGAGAGCATTTAATTTGAATGCAGAATCAGCGAAATAAGATAGTTCATACTTCATAGCTCACATATGCATGTGTGTTTTACTCTTACTGGAAGAGTGGGGACCACACAAAGTTAACTCACCTGCCTTTATTTCACTTTCTGTCTTCTACTGACACTCTCTACCTTCACCTTACTGATAGTAAGGTAGGATAAAAGGAAAAAATCTCTGCGTGGCCCTTTCTCTTTCTATCTGTTATTTTTATGTAAGTGGTTGGCTAAGACAGAGAAGTAGGAAAGGATGTGATAGGTTTCCTTGGTAGCTTAGGTTCTTAGAACACCAATGCCTTCTTTCTGCTTTCTAAGCAGCTTTGATTCAAAGGGAAAGCATAGCCTGTGGGAGCCCCACTTCCTCAGCAGGTAACACACTTATGTGTGTTGGTATCAGAGGATATGGTATAAAACTCTCAAAGAAGGAAATGCAAAGGAGGTCAGCTTTGGACTAAGACTTTACCCATAGTCAGTCTTGTCTAGAGGGTAGAACCAACCTCCCAGGAGAAAAGGTTGGGGGAGTCATTCAGATAAATCTGTTTGATTCATTGTATTCCACTACATGGTGGGTCCACAGAATCATGGGTTTATGGAGAACCAAAGTCTCTGCTTGTAGATGGAGTGGCAAGGAGCAGAGCTGGACATACACATTGCATGTGTTGCTTTTCCTGATGCATGAACTCCATTGTCTCATTGAACTTCTCTTATAAAACAATTTCAAAAATAAGATGGTTGAAGACCTCAAGGTGGTGAGGACAGAGCATTAAACCAAGTTCAAGGCCCTTGTGAGCACAGAGGCCTGTGTGTCTGTCTAGGTCTCCTGACTGGGATTACACCTGCTCTATTTCCTAGATCCACTCTGATGGGGGAAGAATGTCTTTGCCTATAAGTTAGGGGGAAATTGCTAGTCATGCTGTCCATAAGAAATGAGAAATGAATAGTCTTGGTTTTTCCCACATGAAAGTTCTGTTGTGTTTGCTTCTGTGAATTGTTTTGAATCTGTATCCAAAATGAGATAATCCACTTAAGGCGCCTTGCAGCCTGGGAATGAGGAAGTGACATCTGTAGGGTGCGTCCATCCTGAATTTCTCAGGCAGCAGTACCTAAAGACTTTCTCTGACTTGGGATTTATGATACAAATCAAAGAATATTTGAATCCATCCCCCAGTCTTCCTTTGTGGGAGGCTGGTATTGTCTTTTAGACATGAGTAACTCGGGGTAAACTCTCAATCCAAAGCCAAAATCCTTTGAATTTTCCTCTCTTGGGGTTTGATACTGTGTTATTCAATGCGCTATCACGTTCCCCTTATAGTTCTGACTCCAATTTAATGCAGATTCCCTGTAACTCCCTCAGTATTGTGTTACGTCAAATGTCAAATGCGCAAAACTTCCTTTAACTGCTGCTGTTTCTCTGACACCAGTATCTGCCTTTTCTAATATTATGTTACATGGCTGAGTGGGAGGTATTCTTTCCAGTACAATAAGGAAAAACAATCTTTTTATCAGTTGAATTTTACATTCAATTCATTGCACTCCATTGTTCTGGATAAGTTTGCTCTGCCACATGTTCGATAAGTTCTAGGCTGCGCTAATATGCTGCTCCTTGTTGTGTTTATGTTGCCTTAAGCTTGCATTTCTTTCTTAGTTTCTTATTAAGCATGAACCTTTCACATTTTTAGTTTTCCAAGGTAGCGGTTCTCAGCCCTTTCCTGCATGGGCAGACATAACAGATGTTCCCATGCATTGCATACTCTTTTCTGTGAAAGTAGCTTTCTATAGGGGCGCCTGGGTGGCTCAGTGGGTTAAAGCCTCTGCCTTCATCTCGGGTCATGATCCCAGGGTCCTGGGATCGAGCCCCATATTGGGCTTTCTGCTTGGCGGGGAGCCTGCTTCCTCCACTCTCTCTCTCTGTCTCTCTGTTTGTCTGCCTCTCTGCCTAATTGTGATCTCTGTCAAATAAATAAATAAAATCTTAAAAAAAAAAAAGTAGCTTTCTATAGACCAAAAAAAAAAAAAAAAAGGTTATCTTTGATTCCCAATATTTTGTTATTTTCCCACTTCTTTCTCTCTTGCTCTCTAGCATACCTTAATTTATCAGTGACCAAAACTTGAGAATCACTGCTCTTTGCTTTGGGCTGAATGGCTACTTTACATCTTTTTTGGGGAATTGCTGACCAATGTCCAGGACTGGCTTTATCCCGCAACGCATTGTTCTCCTCCAGTGTTTGGCTATTATTAAGCCTTGTTAGGCTGTGATTTCAAACTGCCAAGAAGGGCTGTTTCTCCTATGTTGAGTGGTAAGGTTAGGCTACAAAATAGAGGGCCAAGACGAAAACCATCTCCACAAAGAAATATGATTCTACTTTTCCCCAAAACCCATATCTTCTCTCTGAAAAGAGAGAGAGAACATGGAGAAATAAATAATAGTACATTTTTGGTTCAAATAAAAAAAAATAGACACATTGGCACTCTCCATGATAGAGACTTTTGTACAGAATTTTAATATCCATTAACTGATACCTACATTATTTTTAGTGGGTTCCATTAATATTTGACCCGGTCACTTGCCTCTTAAAAACAGAGGCTTGGGGCGCCTGGGTGGCTCAGTGGTTAAAGCCTCTGCCTTCGGCTCAGGTCATGATCTCAGGGTCCTGGGATCGAGTCCTACATCGGGCTCTCTGCTCAGCGGGGAGCTTATCTCCTCCTCCTGTCTCTCTCTGCCTGCCTCTCTGCCTACTTGTGATCTGTCTGTCAAATAAAAAAAAATTTAAAAAAAAAGCAAACAGAGGCTTGGTTTTGGTGATAATATTGGAATAAAAAGCTTACTTAGAATGGAAATACCACCCCCCCTCAAAAAAAAGGAGAAGAAAAAGAAAAGAAAAAAGAAAGCAGCAGGCTGACAAGAAGATAAGCAAGCTAGAAAGGTAGATTAGTCCTTGGAATTTCAGCTAAAATTTTGGCATTCCCTTATAATAGTTAGCCCCTAAATACTCAAAACAAAGTTTCTGGTGAGAACAAGAAGTTTATAGTGGATACACAGCCAAGCCTTTCTGATTAGCCATACTAGAAAGAACCTGCACCAATAAGAAAAATAACTATTAAAGCCAAACCTTAGGTGTATTTAATCGATAGGCTCCTGGTCTAAATTCCTAGAGATGGTATGTGGTTGGGTGGGTGGTTTATGGGTTTTTTTTTTTTTTTCCCCTTGCCTCCTAAATAATATGTAATTTCTCCAGGCCAAGAAATAAATTGAAAGGATTTAGAGGGATTTGCTTATCAGTGGAACACCACGTAGCATTACATTCCTCCTGCTTTTGGGAAGGTACATTGAAGTTTGGTTAATCTTCTGTGGTTCAATACTCCTCTTCCCCCTGTCAGGCTGCCTTGAACAACAGACAGATTAATCCCCCTTCTACCCACTCTCTTCTCCCTCCTCCCTCCCCTCTCTCTTGATCCATCCTTCCTTTTTTGAGCAGATGGAAGAAATCTTAAAACTGGAAAGAAAAGGGGAAAAAAAAAAAAAGAGAAGATGCCACACCACATTTATTTATATAATCTGAGAAGACCTCAAGGATAGAAGGAAAGGACCCCAATCCTTGGCACGAAGTTTGGCAAAGCTTAGCTTGGTTCTTTCACTGTTAATTAAATCTTGAGTCTGCCAAGGAATTTCCTTAAAGGTTAATTCATTAGTAAAAGTTATTGTACATCATGCCGTGTTCTCATCCTGCTCCAGTATATACAGTGTGGAAAGGAAGAGGAAGAATATGGAGGCTATGGAGAGGGAGCAGAATTTAAAGGAAGTTGGTGGTACTGTTTTGTTGGAGTCCTATATGATCTGCCTGTGAATAATCCATTTTTGTTACAGTGGGCAACACTGACGGACCTCACATTAACTTTATGTTTTTGTGACTGATGGTTTAGCAGCCAGTCAGTGTTTTTGAGTTGAGCCTGGCTCAAATCCCTGTAGCCTGCAAGCCACATGAGAACAAGGACTGGGTGTGTCTGGCACCCAGCACAGTGAATGGCCCATCATAGGCAGTTAATAAACATTTGTTGAGGGAATGAGTAAATGTGTGCATACTTAAAATCATCTATCAAGGACAATTTTGTTTGTTTGTTTGTTTGTTTTGTATTCAGTTTTCTTAGGGAGCTCTGGTCCGGTTAACTGAATTAGGTTATGCTGCATGCCGTGTCCGTAGCCCAGGGCAATTCTTTTTAAAGCCTTCTCATTCCATGGACATAGGAGTCACGTAAAATATGAGGACATTGATATCTGACTCGGCAAGTGATTATCTCCTGGAGTGGGAAGAGAGAAACGAGGAAAGGATTATTTTGAAAAACCACAATATGGTGAATTCCAGGAGACAGTTTTAAAATTCACAGGGTGTTGTTCCAGTAAAGGTACATGGGCACATAGAGGTGAGGCCTGAGGGACTCTCAGAAAGCATCTTAAGTAGATGGAACTTGTCTCTTTGTCCCCGTCGTTCAGAACCCATCTCGTGGAGTGCCTCGACCTCTCACACCTGAGTATGACAAGTTCAAGCCATGTGTTTCATTTTCTCACAATAGTGTCCGTGGCTTGTTTTGAAGATAACTACAAAGGGGGTGTTCAGAATAAAATGAGGGTATTGATAATCCCACCCATGCATCTTACCGTGTTTTCAGGTTGTTTCTGTATTGGGCCTGAGTTGGATAGAGTGACAGGGCTGCTGGGAGAGAGGGCAGGGTTGAGATGACTGCTTCGCCCCAAGATCCAGGCTTTTTCTGCCTTTGGTTTGGTCTAAAAAGCATCCAGGGGAGAGAGAGAGAGAGAGAATGAGTGTGTGTGTGTGTGTGTGTGTGTGTGTGTGTGAAGCAGGGGATCTGTAAGCATTAATCTAAACCAGAACTATGCGGTGGCAACAATTTGATAAAGAAAATCCTAATAGGTAAATTCAAATTGTGATAGTCAAGGTTTTTAAAATCTCATTAAAGGTTACAGGGGTACCTAGAATCTGTGGGTTCTTTTTTAATCAAAAGTATCTTAGACTCCCTTTATTTCAATAGAGAATAAATGTTTGTAATGAAGCTGCATGTCTCCTTCCGTCCTATGAGATGCTTTAAACCCCAACTTTATCATGGAATAGAAGTGAGAGGCAAGAAATGAAAACACCATGCATTTGAAGGAATGGAATTCTTTTTAGCATGAAGCAGCTGCAGAGATGCATAGCTGTTTTCGGTGGGACTTCAGAATATTTATGGGCCTTTCTCTTTTCCTTTTTCACTGGAAGAAAGGCGATCATCATTCTTGAGTGTGTTATTTATAATTTCATAAAGCTGTTCTGGGGCAGGACTTATTTTATCTGGCGCTTAATCGTGGTCAAATAACTGTGCTTCCAAGGAGCTGGGTGGAGAAAAATGATTATCCCCCTGAATGATTAGCCTCTTCTCAGTATAAGATAAAGGGCTGAAGGTGGGAATTTGAAGTCACAAATAGGCCTCTGGGCAGGAAGGAGGGGACATGGTGAGTCTCCCTTGAGCTCTCCTGACCACGGCAGCAGACGTTTTTCTAAATGCCAAATTAATGGATGGCGATGAAGAATGAGGGGGTGGGGGGCACTCCTGGGAGGTAGACCCCTTCAGAGTAAATAATTAGAAGCAGGTGATTACAGGCACAATAACTCACTGGAGGAAAATGAGAAGCCAGGTCTGTGAAGCTGAGGGAATTGGAAGGTAAATATACCTATAAATTTACTTGGGTGGACAGAGTTTTTGAGCTTTCTTCTGTCCCAGTTTATTCTAAGGTAATTTATATTTAAATAAAATTTATATTTAAATTTATTTATTAAAATAAACACTGGTAGAAAAAAAAAGAAAGGAACACAAACGCAATAAGAAAATCTTTCAAGGAAAGAATAAAGAGGGCTCCTTCCATACAGATATTTTATTGAGAGTTATTATAAGACCTATCTTTAGTTTTATGAATCCTAGTATGGAACCTTGTTAATTTCAACATGTGGATTAAAAATATGAAATGAGTATTTCAAAATGGGGTAGGACGGATTACTATTTTTAATATGGAACTCAGCTAATATAGGGGGACAAAGGAATATTTTCCTCCCCTTGAGAAGGCAAGGTAAGGTCATTGATCCATACTGTGGAGGAATGGCACAGTCAGCCCCAAACACTACGTTCTGAAACCGCGTGTAAGTGCTTCCAAAGGAAGGGCCACGGATGACGCTGATGAGACACGGGGAGGGGAAGAAGGAAAGATATCCCGTAAGACAGGATATTAAATTCATGCTCCTTATCCAAGTGTGCAAGAACAACACGATAACTCAGGGAGCTGTCACTCTGTCAGGCTGGTGCATCTTTTCACCCCTGTCCTACTCAGAGGTGTACAAATAAACTGCTTCTTCATGCCTCGGAGCCTTTGCAAAGACTGTTGATTCCACCTGGAATGCCCTTCTCCTGCCCACAGCTCTCAGCAATCCCCGCTTCACTGCTGCCTGTCCCTCTGGGCTCATTTCCACTTCCTCTCTGCCCAGGAGCTCTCTCTGCTCCCCTGATGTTTGCTCCCTTAGCACCTTCTGCTTACTCTTGTCATGACATTGAGTTTACTATGTCAACTTAGCCTGTTTACTTGGCCCTCTCTTCAGAGACTGGGAATTCCCAGCGCAGTGGAGCTGTGGTTTACCTGTCTCTGTATCCTTCATAAACGGCTACAGTGCTTGACACATAGGTGTTCAGCAAATATTTATGCAAGGGATAAAGGAATGAATGAAGGATGAACAAAGCACCTGATGATACCGTCATATATCACAGATGGTGGGTCTAAGAGTCCAGCCACGATCAAGCTGTTTGGTTTGGAGGTGGTCACAGACCTTCTATTCATTCTTGATGGTCTTCTAGCTAACGTAGATACTGGACTTGTGGGAACTGTAATATGTAAACACTTCAAGCTTAATCACAGGGAATTATGAGAGCTTTAGACAATCACTGTGAAGAAAAATAATAGGAAGATGGCAGAGAAAGTTCTTTGGTAAGCATTCCCAGCATAACATTAAGAATAGAAGAACTTCAGGGGCACCTGAGTGGTTCAGTGGGTTAAGCCTTTGCCCTCGGCTCAGGTCATGATCTCAGGGTCCTGGGATCGAGCCCTGCATCGTGCTCTCTGCTCAGCAGGGAGCCTGCTTCCCCCTCCCCCTCTACCTGCCTCTCTGCTTACTTGTGATCTCTCTCTCCCTCTCTGTCAAATAAATAAATAAAATATTTAAAAGAAAAAAAAGAATAGAAGAACTTCTAAAGCACTATTATTCCTTGAGGAGCATGGGTGGTGGGCAGTTAAAAGTAGCAGATGTCACTACAAATGTCCACGCCCTTGGTTATTATGATACTAAGATGTGGATATGTGCCAGCTGCGTAACATGAACTCTGAATATAGCAAGTGTTTAATAAGTGGTAAATATTAGTAGTAGGCATAATTCTGGAAAGTTCAAATATCTTTTTCCTCTCAAGAGTGCTAACTGGTCTTTTTTCTAAAGAGTTATAAGTAATTATGAAAAACGGATATGATTGTAGGAAAATACGCACATATACAACCTAGGGCTACCACATTTTATTTAAGGACCAAAGTCCATAGTTTCATTCTAGTCATAGTAATTATGTCCTGAGTCTTTGTGTATCTGCAACAGTGAAGCATAATTCACTAGCCATGGGAACCAATAGTCAAAAAAGCGTGCCTCTTTTCCCAAAGTTCCGAGTTAGAACCTGAATTTACTTATATTTGGGGAAGGACACAGACAGGAAAATTAAAGAGCTACGAAAAGAAAACCTTCGATTTTCTGAGAGTAATGTGGAATCAAATTGTCCTTACTTTAGGATGGGATTCTAAGCGCACAGCATCCAAAAGCTTTTGGTTTGTAATTTTGGGGTTTTTGTATATGGCAGGGAGGGAAGTAGTTAAAAAAAAAAATCCCTAAGTATAGTGTTCTAAATCCTGAGTCCTTTGCAAATCAAAGCTTGCTGCCCCTGGCAGAGCAAGAATTTCTGCGGCGACAGTGCTCTGTGGCAGGCACGGCGATGTCAGACACCAGGTTCTCCAGGCAAACATTGGTTACTGTGTTGGGCAATGAGGGGATTGAGATGTTTGTAATGGCTTTGGGAATTTCATTGGCAGTGGCTGTAATTGGTGATGATGAGGTTTGAGAGACAGAAAGGAAGGGGCTGGATTCACATAAAACCCACACAGATTGTCTGGACCCAGAGCCATGGGAAACAGATTATCTTCCAGTGATTTTTAAGCTCTCTTGGAATCTCTGAGTATATTTTTCTTGATAACTCTTTATGGCAGATGCAACCAGAGAAAATGAATTAAAATGGAGGTAATGAATTATTGGCAGCGAAGAACAGTTCTAATGGGGATGAATCATTGAAGGAAGAATACATAGGTGGATAGCAACTTTATTTAAACTAAGAGTGGCAACTAGGCTTGGAAGCACTGTTACTGATTGAGTGATTGATTGCTTGACTTCGTTTTAGCTAACGTTTAGTGAGCTTGCCCCGTACACCAGGAACACAGCTTCACTTTTTCTTTCCTTAATTTACTTATTTGAGAGATAGAGAGAGAGAGAGAATGCAGGGGTTGGGAGAGAGACAGAATCTCAAGCAAACTCCCCACTGAGCTCGGAGCCTGACCCGGGGCTCAATCTCATGACCCCGACATCATAACCTGACCCAAAACTAAGAGTCAGACGCTCAACCACTGAGCCACTCAGGCACCCCCAGAGCTTCACTTTTAACATTACACTTCATGACAAGAAACTGTGTTTATCCCAGTTTACAGATGGAAAAATGGAGGCTCGGAAAGAGGAAGTAATACACACACACACACACACACACACACATCTCTATGACTATAAGTGTAGGAGCTGGGAGTCACAGCTGTGCTCTGGGGAGAGTTAGTCCTGGTCATTCCATGCTCTGCCATCGACCATCCTTGGAGTCTAATCACTGTTGGGGTGGGGGGGCGCTACTGGCAAAATGTGTTTCTGTTGCCTGGGAGGAACATTATATGCATACAGAAGATCTGCAGAAATCAGACCTCTGGGAAGTAGGGTACAGGGCCAGTTAACTGGGGGAAAAGGCCATGAAAATGTTGAAGAGCGTATCTGTGGGGTCTGCAGTGGTGGTTGGGCTTATGTTGGGGACAGAAGTGGAGGTACTGTTGGGGACACAGTCACCCAAACCACACAGCTTCAGGGAATAAATAGTATAGTATTAGAGGAGGCAGTGGGACGCTGAGAGGAAAATAGTAAATATCCTTCAATCTCAGAGTCTAGTACTCTTCTTAGAAAAAGAAAAAACACTCTATATCATATCTTTGGCCAATCAAAATTCATATAACTTTCTTAGAATTTGCTTTCAGTTCTTGTGATGAGTTCACTAGATTGTTTTTCACTCAATACTAGGACCCTGAGCTGGTTATGGCACATACGGGCCATTTCTCAAGGTCCTTGTAATGAAGTCACCAACAATTAATTTCCAATTGATTACCTTTAGAAGTATATTCTCAACCTCTTTTTTGTTACTACCCTCTAAGGAGTTTTTTAGACCATTTCTTCCCCTAATTGCCCTTCTCCCATAAAATTTTAATACCACTGCTAGACTGTATATTTGTTTAAGTACTGTAAGCTTTTGGCAAGTCAAAAAGCATTTTCATATCTAAGATCCATTCCCTCAAACACCCAAAACAATTGTTGCTGCCTTATGAGCGGTCTTACCTGCATGGATAAGTCATGCTTTAGAACTACCCCACAGTGATGGGGACCCTTCCAAAGAGGCTGTTTGCCTCTTGTGATTGCCTTCTGCAGTCCCGCAGTGAACACGTATCCCCTTACAACCTCCCTTCCCTAAGTAACCGAAAGGGGGGTGCAGAAAGCCCAGTCACAACAGGAAACTCCAAGGAGGCATGCTCGCCTTGTTTCTAACACAAATCAGGGTGACTCTGGGACACAACTGCCAGCTTCGGTTGCTGGAAATGAAATGGACCCTTCAGTCATGTCTAATTGAAAAAAAAAAAAGTATGTTTGAAAATTCTTTTTCTTTTTACTTTAAGGAGGAGCAGGGTTGAAGTATCTCTCTGTCAAATGTGGAATAATGATCAATAACGGTGTTTAAGGCCCCTCTCCTCTACCACTGTCCGTTAAGTGAAATCAACTATCTCGTGGGATTTTTCTATTGCTCTTTGTTGCGTCCGGTAATTCTATGCTTTGTGTGTATATTTCAAAAAGGATGTTGTCTGGGAATGCTAAGCGTATGGGTCGTCACGTGCTCTGGTCTGCTCGTAACCAAGTACTACACACTGAATGGCTTCAACAACAGAAATTTATTTTCTCACCGTTGTGGAAGATAGAAGGCCGAGGTCAAGGTGTCAGCAGGGTTTTGTTTTGTTTTGTTTTTTGGTTTTTTTCTGAGGACTCTTTCCTTGGCTTATGGATGGCTATCTTCTCCCTGTGCCTTCACTCATCCCTTCTGTGCATGTCTCTGTCCTAACCTCATCTTTTTATTGAGGACCGCAGGCATAGTGGATTTGGCTCACCCTAATGATCTCATTTTAACACAGACCCTATCTCCAAAAACTAGTCCTATTCGGAGGTACTGGGGTGTTAGAACTGCAGCATATGAATTTTGGAGGACATGGTTCAGTCCGAATCTAACATCATGGAGGAAGGGTATAAAAAGAGCTTATGTGAACCACAAATGCAGACTTTGACTAAGAGGTATCTGTTCAAATCCTTACTGTTTCTTTTGAGTCCTGTGTCCTCTGAACTTAAATTCTCCTTAAAACTCTGTCCCAAAGGACCGTTATGAGAAGTGTATCTAATTAGTTAATAACAGTTATAACTAATAAATACATATACATGTCTAGCTCAGCATCTGGCTTCTAATTTCTCTTTCTTCTTGAATATGGATTCAGACTTCAATGCATTGGGAATAATAAAACTAAGCAAGTCACTTAATATTATTAATATCAAGAGGGGGAAAGAAATGAGTTTATTCAACAACTATTATATACTGAGTACTCTTATGCACAAAACTAGGACAAAAATTTGGTTTTTACGTAAGATCTGTAGATTAATTATTCAATAGTGTTAATTGTGCATGCAATTTTTGTCAGGTACAGAAAGTAGTCTTCTTGTCTTCTGTGCAGCAAAGGCCCTTCTTACTACCCATACCCACAGTTTCCCGTATTTCTTGCAGTGGATTCCCTGGCATTGGGGGGTTTCTACAGGATCCAACAGAAAAAAAAAAAAAAAAAGTGTCACAAGTTGAATTACTGTTGTGGCAACCAGATTTTTTTCTGCTGTCGTCAGAAACATTCTTACCTGTGTCCGGAGGCTGTCATGTGGTATTTCTCTGCTGGCCTACATTACTAATTCAGCTAATTGCAGCAATTACATGAAGAGATTGCTGCTAGCAAGAAAAGCCATTATGCTGTTCCTGAACAGACTGCATTCCACAGCATTCATTAATTACGCCTGCCTATAGATTCACAACCACCAAATCATACACTTGAGACCACACAACATATACATTGAAACCCTCTCAAAGTTTGCAGTGCCTTTCCATGCTGGCTTGCACTCTTATAGGGCCCACCATTTGTATAACCCTCCTCTTGCCCTTCAGATTGTCAAAATTGAAATCAAAATCAGAATAGAGACAGGCTGTACAATGTGACTTACAGGGATGGAGTCTTGAGCCTCCTGGAACCACCTGGAGTCATTCAGCTTTTCATAAAGTCCATACAGGTTGTCTAAACCCTTAGCCATTCACAGCTGCGTAAGAGTTTAAAATGCTCTATCCTCCAGCATGCCCTCTTTAGAAAAGAGAAACATAATAATGATGGGAAGCAGGACATCGTGATAAGTCTTTGATGCTTCTGTTCGTTGGTTTCCTTATCTCTCCCTCTCTTCTCTCTTCCCCTTCCCCTACCCCATTATTTTTCCTTTGACACACACAGCCAACATCAGATGACCTTGTTTCATCTGCTGAATGTTCAAGCGATGACGAAGACTTCATTGAATGTGAGCCGAGTACAGGTAGGTTAGGTCAGTCTTGTTTTGCTTGCTTTATTTTTACATTTGCAAAAAACAATACATACATATATGTGAATATACATGTGTTTTATATATATTATAGTGTGTTAATGTATTTCCTATATCTATATATGTATAAGCATGCATATATAAATATTAGTATATAATCAAAAGCATCAAATCCCATGGAAGGAGCAGATAAGAAGCCAGGGAA
This sequence comes from Enhydra lutris kenyoni, assembly GCF_002288905.1. Taxonomy (NCBI): domain Eukaryota; kingdom Metazoa; phylum Chordata; class Mammalia; order Carnivora; family Mustelidae; genus Enhydra; species Enhydra lutris. The sequence goes on along the minus strand of NW_019154104.1, from coordinate 14,700,638 downwards.
ATTTAACATCAATTCCTGACACCCAAAGAAAAATCTATGGTGTACCACCTAACATTGAGCAGTTGGGCACCCAGATTAACTATGGGACCAGGAAAAGTACAGCAGCCCTGGTGACTATGAAATTGACAAGGGGTGGTGGGGGCATGAAGATGTCCATAACGGAATAACATCAAAACACCATGAACCCAGACAGGAGCTATAAATATCATTTAAACATCCTGAAATGTTTCTGAGCCTGCGTGGAAAACAGAATAAAACCAGAAACCCAAAGCAAACAACAAAAATGAAACAACAACAACAACAAAAATAAAAAGAAAACACAATTTCCATGGGATTGCAACAGCAGTTAACATGGTATTATATTTATACTAATTTTGTTCATTCTGCGTTTAGAGAATTGTGCAGTAATATAGCATAGGAAACACAAAATTAGTACGGAACCATGCCATGTCAACGGCTGAGATGCTTCAAAATGTATCTACTGTGCTGAAGTTAAGAGGACTTTGGCCACTCGAGGCTTCAGTGTGTTACCCATTCGCACCCGGATACATTTTGATATTTTATGGTCTTTCTTTATAGTGAGCTATATATTGTCCAGCAGACAACTGCAGTCCCTGATTATTTCCTATCAATTTTTCCAAGTCGTCTGTTTTGAGACTTGCTATAAGTTAACATTTATATATATATAATAGAGAACAGATATCATCGAATTTCTGTGTATGTTTAATAGAATTAAAAGCTGGAGTTGGGTTAGGATCTTATTTCTGCAAAGGCTGAGAGAAATAAATAGAATATTCTAGTTGTTTCTTTGGGTTGTTTTATTTTATTTTTTTCTTAAAAAAAAAAAAGGTGAGCCATGAAACATTTTCTTTTGCTTAATTCTAGAGAAATTCAAGGTTTGAACAAAAAATATATAACAAAAGTAAAAACCTTCCATTTCTTACCCCAAGATGATTTACGGTTTTTTTGTTTTGTTTTGTTTTGTTTTGTTTTTTTTCCTTTTCAAATTTTGTTGAAGTTCTGACTGGTATCTTGCAAGTGGCTTTGAATCAAGGAAGTTCTGTGGGTTCCTATTTTTAGCATTACATGGGGACATAATAATAGGTAGGGCCTTTCCATTTTGGAATATGACCTGTTCCTATTTAGGAGCTCAGTTGTATAGAAGAAAATAACTCTGGCATGGTGGTCAGAATTTTTCAGATTATTAGATAATAATCTTGATATACTACATGAGGTTTTAATAACACTCGAAGGCAGATACATCTATACCAGAATTGGGTATCGTCACTCATTAATTCATCCATTCATTAATTCAGTAAATATTTCTGAGCAGTAGGACAGGATATAGTATATCTCTAGCGTTGAGGCCTTCCTGTCCTACTGATTTCCATAAGCTAGCTATTGGAAAATAGAATTAGGAGCTTTGTTACCTAAATTTCCTCTCCAAAATAATTCAGTTCAGCAGATATTTTTTGAGTTAACTATATGTTAGGCAGGTAACAGATATTAGGAATTCAGATATGAATATGTCATGACCCCTAAGATACGTATTAAATTAACTGATTTTGTGGCCAATAGTTTAAGATACCTAGACTTTACGTTGAATTTTTTGTTTATCCTTTCTCTGGTTATCTTGCTTTCATAGCAGTAATATCTGTATAGATGCAATGTTGTTGTTCAAAACTTGATTTTAAGTCTTTTTACAAAAATTAAGTCTTGGCCATTACAAAATATCGCCACTGTCTCCCGCTACTACCTTCCTGCTTCCTACGTGTGGTCATCACCATAGCAACCTCCCTAATAAAACAGAGGGCTTTTCCAGATCTGCTTCACAAGGTCTACAGCTCCAGGTTGTGGGTGTATATTCCCATTTGGTATTGAACTCGAACAGGCCCAAACCTGAATGCTCCAAACTAAGTCCATTTGCTTTTTTTTTTTAGTGGCTGCACAGGTGTTTCATCTGATTCAAAAGCAGAGGACAGAAATTCAATGCCAGGATTTCTTGAGTAATATAATTACATGGGGCAGGTGGGAGATAAAGGCAGGTTTTAAAACAATCTGTTGTGTTTAGCAAGGGGGTGTGGGAGGGGGTTATATAAATAAGGTAAGTGACACAGTGTTGGCCCTGAAGGAGCTAACATGATTCCCTCTGCCTGGGACTATTCAACTCCTCACATTGGAAGAACAAGTATTTCTTCTTTCTAAATTTATTTATTCCATAAAGTATTCCTGATAAGTGATTCAGATATACACGGAAATACGTTAGAGGCATATTTAATACAGGAAGGAGATAGATATTCCTACTGACACAGAGATTTTACCCTGGGGGCCTGATTAACACTGATGAAGGTTATAAGCATAGAGATACTGAGCCTTCTTTTGTATTCTATGAGAAATATCTCCATAGCCTTCACATCTTCCCCGAACAATCTGGATTTAAAAATCAGAAAAATTTAAACCAGTTATTTCTGGAGCTAGGTTTTGCCTTGTTGAAAGAGAAATCTTCCGTTGCTCATACAGCAACAAATAATGGTGAGCTTTAGATTACTTTGACATAATTTGTTAGTCTGAGATTCTGTGTGAATATGGAGGTTAAAATTCTGGGTTTGAACATTCTAACTCACTGCCTCAGTTTCTCAAATTTTACTCTTTTCCAGACCAGATGTTTGATGGAAATATACTAAATGTGTTTAATTACCCAGGCCTTGTTTCATCTTACTTAACAATGACCTTTTCTTCTCTCAATTTGTTAGCCAGTGTAGGATTTTCTAGCTTTCTCAGTTATTTAGGCTCACTAAAACTCTCATTTTTCATAAATTTGAATTGTTTAATATACGCTCTATTCAACAACTTTTGTTTTCATGTGAGCATCAAATTTTTAATGGACTTATTTTTCTTACATAATGCTAAGTGAGAATGGGCTTTACATCTCCTGGTTTTGAATCAGATGTAAGCAATTGCCTTTCACACCCACAACCCACATTGGCACTTAGGGATCACCCTCCTTTGTAGAACTCAATCAGATCATCTTTAGGGACCACTTAAATTTTTTTGGAGTTTGGCTGATGATAGTCTAGAAATCTTAAATCCAGTGAGTGTAAAATACTCTCTGGTTGTAATGAGTAAAAAACAAATTAAAAAAACCCTAGGCTATGAGAGCAAGTTAGAAAGTGAAAGCTCAAGGAGTATGTTTATATTGAATTTATATGACACTCAAAATACCTCAGAATCTTAGGTTAAGATTGGAGATTTTTTGTATCTCTAACTTCATCTTCCCTTAAAGACCTAAATAAAACCTGTTGAATTATTTAAAATATATGATTCCATGCAAATAAATTTCACCTAAGAAACCCACATTTCTTCTTCTTCAAAAAAGAATTCTCTACTTTTTTTAACGAGTCACGGGTCAAATTGCATTTTCTGAACATTTACATGGAGAAACCAGCATTGAAACTTTATAAAATCATAACAAAGATACCTGCATTAAATGAAAATATTCACAAGAATATTTGAATAACCAAGTACCTAAAATTGAGGGTCAGGACTTTAATTTTCCTAATTTGTACACGTGGATTATATTCCCCGCAAAAGAAGTTGGTGTCTGTTTAATATTTCAGACTTGTCTCTTCACAAACAAACTCTTTCCTTCCCAAGTATGCTTCTATTGATATGAAATTGTGCAGTGAATTAATATTTCATTGTTCTCACCTCTTTGGATGCAACAACAACAACAAAAAAATAAGCTGGGGAGGATTCATGTGACCACTAGAAAATGGGATTATTGATAAATGATATGGGAAATCAAATTACAATTAAGATCTTTAGTAAATTCACATTTGTGATCTAAAATATGGGAACTGATTCTGATATATAGAGAAATTGACAAAATTCACTTCCCAAATGGAAAAGAAATCTCTCCCTTCCCTGGTCTGACCTCCACTGTCTCCGTCTCTGGAAGTAGAAATAATATCAAAATACTGTGATCTCAGGTTAGCTTTTGTGTAATTGAAAATTATCAGCTTTCTGAATTCGATATATTTATAGTCTCAGTATCTTAAAGTCCTGAAGGCTGGGGTCACAGAGCAGAGATTGAAAAAAAAAAAAAAGAAGAAAAAAAAAAGGAAATGCCTTTTACACCTGAGAAATGGGCATGACAACAATTAACCATATTGATTTATCCAGCCATTACACAAGGATACATTTTTCTGGTTGTCAATTAGCCAGGTTTTTTGCTTCTACTATTGTTAAAACGGTCCTTGATCAAATCTCAAGGGACAGTCCTCCAACCAGAGGGCAGACAGTAAAAGGAAGTAAGGATGAAACACATCCATCCATCAATAGGACTGTGCTAAACAACTTTCATAATGGTGGGATTGAGAGCGATGTTTAAACTACTGGCAGTAATTTGAGATCACACAATAATTACTATCCCCAGAGTGATTCTCAGATGTATTTTTACTCCTGAAATCCACAGCCCTCACATTTGCATTAGGTGTTATTGCTACTTTGTTCCTCTTTGTTAGTCACACAATAATATTCAGCCCAGTGTGGGTGAAATTTAAATTTGGCAAAACACCAAGAGCATAGCCTTATTGTGTTCTCCAGGTAGAACTGGGTTCTAAATCTTTATCAGTTTGAGATTCCTCAATATTTATAATATGAAAATCTGGCACTGAATTGTTAATAAGTCACGAAATCCTGAAGGTTTTTATTTGCCGGACCAGCATGGAAAATGCAGCTGAAATGTTAAGACAATACTGATTTTGGATCAGAATGATAAGAATTATTTTTCAGAATCCACAGATTAAAAAAAAAAACTAAATATGCTGGTCATCGGCTTTAAACAGGATATTTGTAGTCTTATGTGTTTATAGAAATATACCCTGTCATTAGCGTTTTCAGCAAGCCTGAAACATGAGCAACTTACACATTTTTATTACAAAGAAATGGATTTTAATTTAATTTTAGAAAGACTTTTCTACATGGAAATATGGGCTAATGACGTAATGATTCTATTTGCAGTCTTGAGTTTCCGTACGGAAAGATTTTTATAAAATTAAATAAAATTCATGTATAGTAGAATAGCAAATGCCTAAATAAAATGCCATAGGAGTGTCTGAATGTCACAGTGTCTAGGATCCACCTTGAAGCTTAAGTCTACTTTAAAACACTTTTAATAAAGGGATAATGAAATAATCTCAGAAATGTTTTATTTTTGCTAAGAAGACTGTAAATAGATGTAAATTTCACTAATTTAATTGCTCATTGTTGGCTAGAGACATTAGTCATTTTTACATCTGAGTTATAATACATGTCTCATGTATGCAAAAGCAAAGAGGTATTCATACATTTAGATCTAGGCTAAACCCTACCAATTTTTGAATTTCATCCAGTGATTTATAAATTAATAGAGTATGTTTATGGGCACATAATGTTCCCAATTTAATGGTGTAATTTCTGTTTTCATTCATTAACCCACTCGCTGATGAATCGTATTATTCTCTTATAACCCAACTCCACTTCAACCCAAGCTAATTTTTAAGTTATTGAAGCAAATATGTGCCCTTTAAATCCTTAATGGTAAATTGCATTGATAATTAGGGTATGAATAGAAATAAAAGCATAGGAAAGTCTGATTGGCTAGTACACAATTAGGCAACTGATAGCTCAGGCATGATGTACAGAAAATAGGTGGCTCATGGATTGACCATTATCATGGTTTTCATAACAAAAACAGTAAATCGAATAAGAATGATAAAAATGAAAAAAAAAATGTTTCCATTACCCAAGATTTTGTGGTATGTTGAGAAGGGACGGGAATCAATAAAATCAATGTGTAAGTATACACATTTCCATTTGAAAGTTTAATGATTTGTGCAATAACTTTTAGTGACTGTTCTGTGTAGGCACCAGAATAGGTGCTAGGAAAACAAAAATAAGACAAAACATCTTCAAGGAGTTCATAGTCTATTAGGGAAGACAGATAGAAAAATAAAAGGATTAATAAGAGAAAAAGGTAAGAAAGGGAAGAACCAGTGTGGACAGTGAATGGAAATGCCTAGAATATTGTCAGAACTTGGAGGAGAGGTTGCTAATTTAGAAATAGGATACCCTAAGAGTGGGCAAGAAAAAAATCATAGAAGATGATACCAACCAGTGACAGAATCACTTACCCCCCCAAAATCATTCTTCTATATCTTAGTTTGAGGGCACAGAATTTCAGATTCACTGTGATTGAAAAATTAGTACAGTTCAGTAATAAATTTGTCTTTGAACACACACACAGTAAGGTCTAGTACTAGGTCTTCTTGGGTAGCAGGGTAAAGTTGGTTGGGCATGATGAAGGGAGAATTTCAAGCCAAACTCATGAGAACTTCCTGATTTCAAATGCCAATGCAAGTAGTTGATAACAAGTGAGCTTAATGAAATCATTAAGCAAGCCCCCTCCCCTCCAAATTAATAAAGAGGGATTGGGTTTCCAAGGAAAGGTTTTTATGAGTTTTCTTTTTGTTCTGTATTTTTTCTCCCATTAAGTCCCAGTATAAATACTGTGTATATATATATATGTATTTGTATATAATGTCTGTGCATACTAAATGTATAGTACGTATCACGCCATATATATGTAGACACAGTATAAGTGATATTAGACTAATGTAAACAGAGATTAACAACAGTCCCTGCCATCAGTCATGTGTTTACACAGAAATTCACACCTCCATTTTTACATCAGCCAACACAGACGTGCATGATACTGTTTTAACTTGGCGAACAAAGCATGCGAACTTTTCTTTAGGTTTTGTTTTCTTCTGTATCATAATTACAGTGATGATTCCATAATTCAGTTATCCCTGGGAGGGGTGGAAAGAAAAAATTATACAAATATATCTATCCATATATGCACATTCCTGTGTATATATATACATAGATATATACCTTGTATATATTTGAAAAACATTTTCTGTCGTTTCACCTCATCTTGTGCCGCATGAATTTTTGGTGATTCAATTTATTTTGTTTTGATTCACATTTAGTATTTTGATCATTATGGCTATGTGAAACTCATTGCTATATTTTTATTGGTAATTATAATCATTTTTTAAATGCTGAGAGATACATAGATATACAAAATAAACAAGGCAACAAAATCTTTTCTTGCCATCCTAATCTCTAATTTCTCCCCTTTCAGCATATCCCTCCAGTATTTATATTTATGCTCAAAACAAAACAGACCCCCATAATTCCAAGAAAGTTGTGTACAAAAGAATGAAATACTGTGTTTTCCTCTTCTTCCTTCTATATAGATATTATTTTTCCTTTTAATTTCCTTCCTTTTCCCTTTTCCCCATATCTGCACAGGCCACTTGCCTTTCTTCCCCCCCCCCACCCCATCCATATGACAATATAATTAATTGAAAGGAGGACAGATGAGCCAGCAAAGAAAGAAAGAAAGACCAAAGGAAAGACAGATAGACATCCAGATACAACAGAGAAACACATTCCTGCCCACAAATTTCAGATGGCATAAAAAGAATTTTATTGCAGATGTAGAATATTTGTTGTATCTTTTATTTCTGGACTAGCCTAGGATCATTGTGTGGCATGCAGTGATAGTTTTGTAGCTAATCAACTAACCATGGCCTTCATCACCAATGCATGGCTGTAACAATGCCATCTTGTGTTTCATCCAAGCGACACATCCAGGCTAACCCAGCAAGTCCAGTGTATGAGTTGTGGGGGTAACTTTCTTTCATAGTTATAATTTCATGGGTTCTCGTTTTTCCTATTATTTCCATTGGGTCACGGCAGCCCCCACGAGCTGCTCTCACGTCTCTGTATGGTTTTGTTCTTGTGTTTGCTTCCCTTGGCCCAGCAATCGAACATGTGTCTCTTGTCTAGTACATCTGTCTTGCCATCTTGTCTCGGAGTCCACTGTCGTGCTGTTGTTCTGTGATTCTGTTCTCTGTTTGTAATACGTGGTTTGAAATGCTCTCCCTTTATTTCTCACTCCCCTCTTGTCTCTACTTTTAACCTCACCCCTAGGGAACTTCACAAAGAAGCAAAACAAATTTTCAGTCAAAGTGTAAGGCTGATAAGTGTGCTTTGCATCTGGAAGTCATAAGTTGTGCTTTTTACTGGCTAAGGGGGCAAAACTTAGAGTGGAAAATCGCTAACGATAAGAGCCAAACAACCACGCAATCAACAATAACAGGAAACCCTTGTTGATTTTTTTGGGCATAATCAAATGGGCTTACTGTTAAAGAGATTTCATGTAAAGGCTGATTTCCGGAGAGGTTTTCTATTGATTATCAGTCTTCTAGTTAATCCTTTTCTTCAGAAACAGATGAACAGAAAGGTTTTTCAGAAAATGCTAGTAAGAAAGGATCCTCATTTCTGCTATATAGATCAGTGCCTGTTCCTGAATTGGTAAGGAATTTGTGAGAATTGGAATGTGTTTTATTATGAAATGCATTTATGTTTATGTATTTTAACCTAAAATATAATATAAATGTGTTTGGCAAGACATTGGAGGAAAAAAAGAAAAGAAAAAAGAAAAAAAAAGCTTTTTAACTCACTGGTTCTACCTCATGCATATTTTGAGGTGAGAGTTATCTTTTGATCTTTCAGAGTCAAATGATGTATATTTTATATTATTTTTTTAATTCATGGAAGCATTACCAAGCCAACACTTTGACTTAGACTAAATCCTTTCTTTTCTCTTTCTAAAGCACATGACATCCATAATAACTTTAGTTCTGAGAATAGAGTCTGAATTTCTTGAGACAGAAGTAGAGAAAAGTGCCCAGTTAATTATTCAGGTGCTGGATATACTTTTGATGATCCAGAAAATTTGTGGGATGACTTGGAATGACTCGGTTTGTTTAACACTGATCGTATGAAGACGAATCTTTGTAACTTCACCTCCTTATTCATAAAGGTTGAGCAAGAGAATATAAAATAAGTATGCAATGGGTTAATGGATTCAAGATTTTTAAAATAGTTCCAAGATTCTAAAAGTCCATAGTTCTAATCTGGAAAAGAGAAAGCATTTTGAGGCAGATGGTTTTATGATGAGATATCTCAGACATGTCCAGGTAGCTCTGTGCTGCTCTTTAGGGTAAGGGCAAAGCAAGAGGAGCTTAGTGGGCACTGTGGACGGAGAAGAACTTTTTTAAAAAGACAGGAAAGGAGAGCAGGAAGACAGAAGAGAGTAAAGGGAGGTAAGGTGATAGGGAGGGAAGAGAGGTATTCATGATGAACGAGGGAAAGCAACTAGCCCATAAATGTTAAGAACCAGCACACGCACAACCCTGACTAGTAGTGTTTTCTGTCGTGTAAAATATTGCCACATGCCTGAGTTCAAGCCACAAGTAAGACAACACGAAACTGAGAATTGGGAAGTACTGCTCATTAGTACGTGATTATGTAGTATTTTCACCACAGACACTACAGACATCATCACCTCGAGAGTACAGAACAGTAAAATGTAGTGATATAACCAGGAAATAATGAGTTTTAGGTTTTTAATACCTTGTTTTTGTCATAATGTATTTAATTGCAATTTTATATGCTTTCATTTTTGATGATGACTATTGAACAACCGACTGGCAAAATTGCTGAAAATGTGCTCATAATCTAGCTGTCAGGAGCTGACTCTAGCAATCCCCGGCTTAAGAACCATGCTGGGGGCAAAAAACCATAGGATTTATTTAATATTTTTTGAAGTTATTGTGAGTGGGAAACTGTGATGGCCATCTTACGGTTGAGAAAAGGAGAACTCAAAAACTCTGCTTTTCCAAGATTAGCATTATCTGCTCCAAGTGGCAGAGGTTAGATTCAAACCCAAATCCGTTTGAAAATGGACACATTTTATTTCTACTGCAGTGTGCGCAGAGGATCCGGATTAAACACTTATTAAAGCACTAAATTTTGGAGCTCTCATGGGCTCATTTGCGGAGCTTTCACTAATTCTGTTTCCTCAAAATAGAGTTGCCAAATACTCCTCCTTTAGTAACACTGAAGATGAATAAGATAGTTCCTGGGTTCACAAATTTTGCTGCTTGAGCTTCAGAAAGACATAATAGATGCATTTCTGAGCACGTAATTGTAGCCTCCAGCATGATTCCATTACTCACTTGTTATTTTTTTTAACTTTTAAAATATAATGAACTTTATTTAGTTATAGTATTTGATGCATGTTAACTAACCAAGTACCCAGTGAAATATATCAATGCCCTTTACTTCCACATTTCCTCATAGAGTAAACTAGTGTACTAACACTTAAAACAGCCATGAGAACCATTGTATTACAAATGACTGAAGCTTAAAAAAGTTGTTTTCCCATTAGATACTTAATCATTGCTTTTTAAAAGAGTTTGAGAGATCTGGGACTTAAAAAGGAAAAGTGTTGATCTTATTAGCCCTTCTAATTTGACGAGAAAATTCTGTGATTGGGTTTCGAATAGTGCAATATTTTACTTTGATTTGATGTCAGGGTTAGTTGCCCCCATGGTCAACTTACAGTGACATATAATACTGAATAGAGTCCCCTTAACTGATTTCTAGGCTTTCTCCTATAGGTTTGCTACTGCTTCTCTGTGTTCTTTCATTCGGTAATATTCATTGAACATTTAATTATAGTCAGGGATAGTCTTAAGTATTTTATATTTTAAACTTCTTTAGTCATCATAGGAGTCTTGTGAGGGGCTATGATTATCATTTTTATTTTAAAGATGAGTAAATTGAGGGACAGAGGAGCTAAGCAAATTGTCCAAGGCCACACAGCAAGGAAGCAGAAGAAATGGGATTTGAACCCAATCCAACCGGCCCTTAAGCCCGCACACTAGTCACTAAGCTATACTGTCTCTTATTCTGTAGCACTTACTCCCCATTAACCCAGATATATAAAAGAGCTGGCTTCTTGCATAACAATGACAGAAAGTTTGTGTATTGAGTGTATTAAGTGGTTGGGTAGTACTTGTTAAGTGGATTAATTAATGTGTCTCTCAAAGGCTTCAAAAGCATTGCTTGATTAGGGTTATGAAATTGCTCAGTTATCATTGATCTAAACAGCTGTGGTTGAAACAACTTACCCTGGTTTCCTGTGCGGTAGAATGGCTCCAATATTCAGGGCAAATGCCACCACTTATGCGAGGCTATCCCCTCTCGATTTCTCCTATGAAATAATTTGTGCACTGGGGCTTCTCGCTCGTGACTCATCAGGGGTCCTGTTTAGAACATCTGATCAGACAGCAGCCCCTCTGAAGACAGAGGCTCTTAGAGTAAGATGCTGCATTTTCTTTATTTCTGAAATAATTATGTTCCTTGGAACACAGTGTTTTTGATGTTACAGATAATAGAAAGCAACAAAATAAGTGAACAAGGGCGGCAGAGGACATCTTTCTTAGTCCCTCATTTTTCTTATTTTCTTACATTATGGATCTCAGACTATTAAAAAAAAAAAAAAAATCAACAACAACAAACCTCCTCCCAAACGAAAAACCAAACGTTTTTGGGTCCTTAAATTTTCTTTGCAAGAAAAGGATCTTAAAAGGATTTATTAAGAACTAAAATTCACAATTAAAAAGAAAGCATCTTTTTCAAGCTGTGCTTGCTTTTATTAGAATCCTTCCAAGGAAACTAGAGCTCGCCCAATCATCTGAGTGTCTCATTACAAGCTATATCGGTCTTGACCAGTCCTGAAGCCAGATTTTCTAAACATTTTCTAAACCAGAAAATGATACAGTTGCGAACGCTTGAGTCGTCCTCCATCTCCCAGTAGTTGCTGGGCCCTCTTAGCTCTGAAACACAGAGGCACCTTTCTGCTGAAAGATAATGACAGTTGGCAACATTGTATTGCCAAGTGTTCCAATTTGTCCCATCCGTCACTCAGAGCAAAGGTCAGGCAGGTTTTTTTCTGTAAAGGGATAGAGAGCTAATATTTTAGATTTTGAGAGTCTTAGATGACCCATCACAACTACTCAGCCCTGTTGTAACACAGAGGCAGCCGCAGACGATGGGTAAATGAACAAGCGTGGCTATGTTTCAGTAAAACTTCATTTGCAAAAGCAGGCATCAAATTGGATTTGGCAGTCTGCTGATCCCTGATCTAAGGACATCTGATAAGCTTCTGATAGTCAGATATATGTGACTACAAATTCCTCACCTAAATACGTGTACATGAGTCCTTCTTGTTCATTCTGTCGCCAGTATTAACACACATTTGTTGAGTTCTCCATTAAGTTCCTGAGACCACATGAGATACGTTAGGACATTAAGAACTCATTATTTCTGGGCTACCTGGGTGGCTCAGTCAGTTAAGCGTCTGCCTTCTGATCAGGTCATAATCCTAGGGTCCTGGGATGGGAGTCCCACACTGGACTCCTTGCTCAACAGGGAGCCTGCTTCTCCCTCTACTTCCCTCTCCCTCTGCCTGCTGCTCCCCCTGCTTGTGCTCTCTCTGACAAATAAATAAAATCTTTAAAAAAAAAAAAAAAACAACAAATGCATTGTTTCCAACATGTCATTATCTCAGATTTGAAACAGGACAACAAGCAAACATTCACCACCAGGGTCATCTCCACTCCCCGTGCACACTGCATTTCTTTCTAAAACTTTTATGCTTTGCCCTTCCTTTTGCAAATCTATCTTCTGGACTCCCTGCCTCAGCTGGGCATGGGCTGCCTTCTCCCCTGCTTCCAGGCCTCTTTGGCAGTTGACTCCTTGAACTCCAGCCCACATGCTGTGTCACATCCCAGTAATTCTTCCTCAAACCTTGGCTGTGGGTTATTGAGCTGACAAATGTCTAAATGACTGAGATGTGATATTTGCAACCTGCTGAGAACCTCTTCTTTCCCCGTACTTTTTGATTTGTAGCTTTATAAGTTTTGCAGAGCAAAGTGAGAAAAACATTCTTGGTGACACTGGCACAGGAACTGAATGGGGCAGACAAAATTGAAGGGACGCAATATATAGGATCCCTTCCTGCACTGAGGACAAAAGCGTTTATTTATGTCTTGGCTCTCTGAGTGTCGGAGGTAAGGGATTATGCGGTGGGGCGCAGAAAGGAGCTCTCCTTCTGTCCTGAGGAGAAGCATGTCTTCTACCACCTGGCATCAGATTAGGCAGGAACAGTCTATGAAAATACAGCCTCAAAGCCACATTTAGTACGACTGCGGAAATGGCATCTGTTACTTAAGGATTTTATTTTATGAATTAGTGCTTCGTCCCTTTAGCATCTTTAACATTAGAAATCGATGGAAAACAAACATGAGAAAACCTTGGCTGAGTATCATCAGGTAGACTGTGAAGCGAGAATGTGATGTGTCCCAGCCCCAGGGGGAGTAGAAGATTCACTTTGGGGAGGTGGGATGCTTAGTGAAGACACGAGGAGCTTTCTCCGTTAGCAAGGCGCCCTGATGTGGTACTGTGAGTTCTGAGGTCCTCAGCTGGCTCAGAAAGAAAGCAGAAAACAAAATGAAGAGACAATGCAGGGAGACAAGAAAAAGGGAGCCCTTAAGAGAGGCTTTGGGGGCAGGAGGTGTTAAGGGTTAGCTTCTAAAACAATGTAATTTGGAATTAGTGTTTTAAGAAGTCTCTGAGATAAAGGGAACTGTAGAAAACAGGAATAAAACACGGGTAAATTAAGGCCTACTGATAGACAACCTGATAGGAACGTAACAAAAGAAAGTTGATTTCTTTTTCCTTCATTATGCCTGCAGTAGCCTGATATTTTACGGTGTGGTGGATTGGTTGGTTTAGCTTTTTTTGTTTGCGTGCTTGTTTATTTATTTATTTCTGCTTATGCGTTAACAGGCTTTCCCTATAAAGCAAATGGGCAACCTCAGTCCCCAGGGGCCATCTGGGCAATATGAAAATCTGATAGATCGGATTTCACACAATCAGCTGCAGCAGGAACTGATAAACCGGAGCGAGCATGCCCTCATGGAACCGTGTTGAAATTAAATATATTTAAGATTGTAAAACAAAAATAGACCCCACAAAAGTCAAACAAAATCCAGCAATGACACACATAGTGTTTTTCATCCTATCTTTAAAATTTCCTTCAGCTTTTACCCCTTCATAAAGTTTAAAGAGTGTGCTCTAAGAAGATTTCTGGTGAAGGTACCACTTGGCAACACTGAGTAACAAATTAAACCCAGAAATTCCTCTTCCAAACTCCCATAGCCTAAAGGTCTTTTCTGTATCTTTTTTTTTTCTTTTATTATGATCTTGACATTTATACTACTCTAGAGTATACACTTGAAGAACTTAAGAGTTCATTATAATTATTTTGTCTTAGGTGACAAAACTAAAACCTACATAGGTAAATTGATTTGCTGAGGGTCACTGAACTAGTGTTTGTTAGAGTTAGAACTAAATCCCAAGTGTCCTAAATCCAGAACCCATGCCGTTTTACTGATACTATGTATCAAGTTAAATAAAAAAAAAAAAAGAAAAAGCTCAGATTTTATTTTAAACTGAGATAGTATCCAACACAAAATACAGAGGATGTGTAAAAGATTGGTTTTCTTTTTTCTTACTGGCCATTGAGGGGTCAGATCTGTAACTCTCTATTGTACTGGCCACTAGGGGGAGCCAGCAAGAGGTTACAGACAAATGGCGAAGCAATTAGTGGGGATTAGAAGTGGTTTATGGTACAGGCTCAATCAGCATATGCTTTAGTGATGAGTTGTTCCTGATGTCACCTTCCTACACCGAAGACAGATGATTAGCAAACTGGAACTATGGTTCCAAAGCTCAAATGTAAAACCAGTGACAAGCCAAGTCAAAACTTATGGTGGAATAGGAAAAGTCAGAACAGTATATATAGAATTTCCACAAAGTTAAACTTATAGAATTGCCCTATATTCTGAGATTGTATCTTCTAGTTTGATGGTTAAATCAACGTCTTTCACAAAAATAATGTTTTGTCACAGTTTATAGCATCTTTAATTAGCAAATAAGTGTTGGCAACTGGATATTAATCCTTCCCCACAGATTTTTTTTTTCACATTTTACTGGATTTTGTAAAAACAAACAAACCAACATCCAGAAACCAGAAAATGGGATTTAAGGTATTACCTATACTGGCACACTAGATTTAATAGATTTTGAAGGCCAAAGGCCAAAATCTAAAATTTTTTATGAACCAGATGATCTTCAGATCAAGCCCCAGGAAATTTTCACTGAGGACCCAGGAAGTTATTCTATGTGTAGGTGACTTCACTATTAAGTGTTAAGATAGTTTTTTAATCCCAGCACAAAGATATAGATGAAAGGCACAAAATAGGAGATTCCAAAAAAATTCCAAGATAAATGTTATGAGAAAACCAAAATCAGTTTAGAACGTAAACGAACTTAAAGAAAAATAGAAATGTTTAAGGGCTGGAATCTAAATTGAGATTTTTTTCCCATCTGAACCCTCATAGCAGAGTAGAGAGAGCTATTTAGCCATGCTGAATTAATCTACATTTGAGCTAATGTGATCCATCTTTGTGTCAAAAGAAAGTCAAAAACCTTAGTGCCCAGCCAAAAGAAAGGATATGATCTGTACTAAAGGCAGTTACTGGCTTGTATCTATGTTTCTCATCTCCTCCTCCTTTTTCTCTCTTGGCTAATCTATACCAATAACCTCTTGTTTAGCAGAATCTATTATCTAAACATTGAAAATATTACACTTAATTTAGCCAGTGGGTGATTTTTATTTTGTTTTATTTTATTTTGTTTTATATTTTTATTCATTCTTCAGAATTTCTATGTAGAGTATGTGTTATCAGAAAATAAGGATATATATATACATATATATCCGTATAGACATAGATATATGGCTATATTAGAAGACCAGCAAGTGGAATCTTGAGAATATTTAGACATAAGAACTCTGCCAGACCAGTAATTTGAAAAAAAAAAAAAATAGTGAATTCCTGCTTTTCCCATGAGTTTGAGTTAAGTTGGTGGTGTAAGGCTCTGCAAGGAAGCTGCTAGAGGAACTCAAGAGGATGATGAGGGTGATAGGTAGGGCTCTGTAACACTGAGCGCACACCAGCTCCCTGAAGTCAGCCCTGTTCATCAGGTGACAAATGGCCCATGGATGTACCAGGTGATCACATAGCAGCAAGAGGCATGAGGTAGCCCGTAAATGACCCATTACCAGGAATCTGTGCTCGGAAACCAGAAACACAGATGGGAGCTTATGCAGCTTATGACTACAGTCCTTTCCTGAAGCGGTAAGGAATTTCAGCAGATGTCGTTTTCCCTATCTCTACCCTTTCTCTTGTGTAAAGGGGAGAAAGCCCTCAACAAAAGCAATTTTAAAGACAGAAGAGGTCTCCATCATGAAAGTATTTTTAGAAACAGCTGGTAAAACAAATGGTTCAAATGTGAGGCCTGGAGCATAGCTATTCAAACAACAGGGTTGTTTAAAGATAAAAGCAACCACTCTTCAATACCCACATGAGGAGTGATTCCCACACTGAGGCAGAAATGGGAGGGCTTGCTAAGACTTTCTGATTTCTGTTTTGTGTTCTGGAACAACTTCTTTCATTCTTTTGATGGTGTTAGTGTGTGACTATTAAAAGCTTTTGTCAATTGTTAAAATTGTGAATATCATCACAGATAAAATATGTTTGAATTTACGTATAATGGATTTTTAAAATTTTCTTTTATGCTTCTGAGAACGTCCCTTTTTGATAGCATCTACGGGTAGTCCGAAAGAACCAATTGGGAAGTCGATAATGTCCTGATGCTATCAGTGATCTTATAACCCAGGTTTAGAAAAAAAGGCAGTGCTACTAAAGGACAAACATTTGTATTTACAGCCATTAAAAAAAAAAAAAATCTAATTTCACTTTCATTGGCCACATTCAGAGCCTGCTTTATGACCTTCCCTTGTCATGACTTCATTTGTTTACTGAATTGTTTGCTCCGGAGCCACTGCCAAATGCTATTACACAGCTTCCTTTATCACACCGACTGGTGAAATAATTCTTTATTATATTTTTTATGGTAGTTCCAGTTTTCAAATTGCTTGTGGATTCTCTCCGGGTCAGGCATTGCATGAAGGCTGATTTGTTATCATCGAAGTTGATAAATGAATGTTCACCTTATCTATTGCCATTCATGTTGACTTTTTCCTACCCTTTGTTTGCTATGGTTTTATTTTCATTTAGAAAATTGTCAGGCAGGGGTAGTTAGTTAATCAACACGTTGTTCTTTGTGCATTCTCACCCAGTGGAGAAAGGCTCCCTTTTAAAATCATGTGCAGAGAATGTTTAGTACCTCCCTCGCCCCACCATCCACCATTCCCACGGATGGGTCAGCACAATGCTGATGCCATAGATGGAACTAAGAAATTTGAAAAAGTGCTTTTTCATTAAATAAATATATTATTACAAATAATATATTTATTCAAAATATTATCTTTTTCCTTAAATAAATATAGAAAAGTATCTTTTCTATAACCTAACACATCCATAACATGCCTCTGCTATTTTACCCCAAACTGACCTACTTGATGTGTGGTTTCAATGTTAGGTACGGTAATTTAGGACTGATTTTTTATTTTCCCCTTCTATCATACTGGTCTTGGAAAACGTGATCATAAATACTGACAACCTGGATTTTTAAAAATATATGTATCCTTATATTTATACACTTGCAATAAAGCATCAATTAATAACTTTCACAGATGGTTCTTTTGATATGAAAATAACTTCATATTGGAATTAGAGACCCTCTAGCACTTGTCACACCAGAAATCTGACCACGAAGTCTGCATATGTTTGTGTTTTAATATCATTGTGGCCACACATCGTATATACATAAAATTATATACACAGACTTATACTTACTTCCTCGGATTTTTTTTTCAGCTTTTGATTTTCAAATAATTTCATAGCTGTGACAGAGTAGGGGGTGGAGGGTTAGGAGGTAGGGTGAGGGCAGGGAAACCTTCTCTGACGAATTGATATTAGAGCTTAATTATATGGGGTAAGTGAAAGTTAACTGGGGAAAGGAGAAGGAAGAAATATTTGAGCTTGCAGGAAACGTCAGACATCAGGAAAAAGTCAGTCATCTCTGAGAGGGAGTCATTTGGGAACAGCAACTCTCTTAGAGGATTTTGTCTAAGGTATAAAAGAAAGAACCTTCATATAAATAGGCACTGGTGTCCTTTTACCTCTCCTGGTAAGCGGAGATGAGAGTGAATTTAGTGACTTTAGTGACCCTCCAGTGCCCCTTGGTGGAGAGCAAGCAGGCTTTGTGAAGAATGGACGTATAGTGAGTAAGATTATGTGGTCACCAAAGAAATGTAGATTATGAAAAAAAAGAAAAAAAAAAAAGCCAGACCGTCATTTTGGCACAGTAATAACTACCAATAAAGGAGAAGGTGACAGGAATATATGTCTGAGATAAGAAGTGTCACCAAAGCCATCTCCCGGGTCTTAAAGTCTTAGATGATACCTACCTTTCAGTGTAGGATTGTGCATTATTTTTTCAAACACATGCAACTTGGACGTGAGAGACTGAAGACCGCAGGCAAATTCTAGGTGTTCTTTTTTTTTTTTTTTTTTAAGATTTTATTTATTTATTTGACAGAGAGAGATCACAAGTAGGCAGAGAGGCAGGCAGAGAGAGAGGAGGAAGCAGGCTCCCCTCAGAGCAGAGAGCCCAACGCCGGGCTCGATCCCACGACCCTGAGATCATGACCTGAGCCGAAGGCAGAGGCTTAACCCACTGAGCCACCCAGGTGCCCCTAGGTGTTCTTACATCTTGCAAAGGCTCTGAGTGAATTTGTCACACCACAGTTTTTTAAGGAAAGCAGACATTGCCTCAAAGGACTGTGCTGGAGATGAGAATTGCTTATCAATGATGGTGGTGAGGAGATAGAGCCAAGTATCGACCTCCTTATAATTTACACAGTTCCACATTTCCCACTACCATCCTCACCACAGCAGCCATTATCGGTTAAGTCATTGAATATGTGATTTTAAAGTTACTGATCATTTCCCAGTGTGATTAATGATTTTGAAGGAAATACTTTGTACATGCTTTTTTAATACTTGCCCCACCATAAAAATTTGCCTGTGCTTCTACAGTGGGGAATAAAAAATTCCTCATACTAAGATTTATCATAATAATGATGTTTTCTGTTTTGACATAGATTTTTATTATTATAATTAATAATAATTATTACTATCAGAAGGAAATACTCTTTTTCCAAAAAGGAGGTAATAAGGGATCTATTCCAGAATGTCCAGAACAGGACTTTTCAAAGTCACATCTTAGATTGCTAACAGCACCCCAGTACTGGGTGGGAACCAACTCTTCTTTCTGTCAGTTGGGAAATAGCAGGTTTTCTTTGTGACTGTCGTTGTCCGTGTGAGGCTCACCTTCTCCTTATAAAAAATCCATTCCTTCTGCTGCCTGTTGCACTTGATAAGATTACCGCTGATTACTGTTTAGATTTTTCAGATACGTTAAGTGACATAGCACATTTTATGGAGTCAGGAACCAGTAGCCACGAAGATCAATCATGGTGGCCTGAATCAATTATAAATGAATTGTTTTCTTGCCCACACAATGATCAATCTGTGTTGCCACAAAAGCTTGCTTCTAGCCCCTGAAAGAAAAACACACACACACACACACACACACACACACACACACACACATATTTGGTTCTATGGGCTAAGAGACTTCGCTGAAGTTTTCTTCACAGAGAGAGATTGCAAGTAAGCATCTTTTTCAGTAGAATAGAGCTGAGTTAGGGTAACAACATCATTTACCCACCCAGCCTACTGTGGCCACAGAACCCTATGACTTCTTTTTTTAAATGAAGGTGTCTGCATAGCCACAGCCCTGCTGTCTGTATTTCATTACAATGCATTGCTTCACTCAACACACTCGGAGAAGAAAATGTACCGGCAGCTTCAAATTCCGCTACTTCGTCCAAGCCAGGCTTGTTTATCTGTCTGCAACACACTTGGAGCGTTTGAAAGACTAGTGATGAGGTTCATTCATGCTGCAAAAATGTGTTGAGCATCATGGCTGCTTCCTTCACAATGGCCTGGCATGGAAGGATGGAGAAGGCCATTGTTACCACACAAATGACTGTCGATTTGCCTCTTATATGACTTGCCCAGGGAAGGTGCATCATTTTTAAGTTCTAGGGAACTTTTATGACTATAGTATTTTAGCCGTAACTTTGTGAAACTCCTTAATAAGCTTGCAAAGGATAAGTTTGGAATCCAGAAATAGTTTGTTCTATTTCAGGGTGGGGGAGGGGAGTGGTGTTACTTTATACTTAGGATCCTTTATCTAGCCATGGGGTTTGGATTCAGGCTCAAGAAGTGGGCTTGGGAGTCATGCTTCTTTGGCTCTAGATAATGAACAAAATGAACAAAATGCTTTTCTCTGTCAATCTGAGAATGGGGGCACTTTTATTTCTGGAATTACCCTCAGCAAACCGCAAAATGTAGGATAGAGAGCCAGAAAGAACAGCTTGACATGTGAATATTTTCCTTCTGCAAGTACTCAACCAGAAAAGGAGGCTAGTGGCACTCAGAAGGAGGCCTTTTCAAAGCCTGGAACTTAGAGACGGCCTATCGGCCTAGAGGTCCTCCCAGACCCTTGCCTTATGCCACTTGCCAGAACTAGGGGAAGGAATTCTTTTTTTCTTTTTTTTAAGATTTTATTTATTTATTTGAGGGAGAGAGACAGGGAGAAGCAGACTCCTAGCTGAGCAGAAAGCCTGACGTGGGGCTCCATCCCAGGAGGCTGAGATCATGACCTGAGCCATAGGCAGACACTTAACCGACTGAGCCACCCGGGAGCCCTGGGAAAGGAATTCTGGGTTTATTGTTCAATGGCACAGATCATCTCAGAGTGGAGGAGAACTAGTCTTCGTGTCCCCTTTATATAAAAACTCTTGGGCGCCTGGGTGGCTCAGTGGTTGAAGCCTCTGCCTTCGGCTCGGGTCACGATCTCGGGGTCCTGGGATCGAGTCCTGCATCCGGCTCTCTGCTCGGCGGGGAGTCTGCCTCCTCCTCCTGTCTCTCTCTGCCTGCCTCTCTGCCTACTTGTGATCTGTCAAAAAAAAAAAAAAAAAAAACCCAAAAACAAAAAAAACTCTTATTTACCAGAGTTGTGGTAATTATAGACACAGGCAAAGTAACTGCTCCATTTTGTCTTAATGGACTAAAACCACCTTGGTCCCTTGCTTATTACCCCCTAACTCCTTTGCTCTGTAAAAGGAGACTTGCTCAGTTAACTACTCAGACAACTTTGTGAACCTTCTGTGTTGTTTGGCCCAAGGCATTGTTGACCGCTGTAAACTCCCTATTTTTTTTTTTAGATGTATTTATTTATTTGACAGACAGAGATCACAAGTAGGCAGAGAGGCAGGCAGAGAGAGAGGAGGAAGCAGGCTCCCCGCTGAGCAGAGAGCCCGATGTGGGGCTCGATCCCAGGACTCTGGGATCGTGACCTGAGCCGAAGGCAGAGGCTTTAACCCACTGAGCCATCCAGGCGCCCCCGTGTAAGCTCCCTGTTTGTAATGTTCTCCTCATTTCCTTCACACTGATGGATGAAATGGGAAGGAGGTTGAATAAGCTCACTTTATTTTTTAGATGACACATATTAAATTGACAGATGCACTCTTAGGAGGTTCTAGTCCATTTCAGGAAAGTGTTGATATGAGGTCTTTAAGGGTCAACAGTCCTATTAGAGAGTGGAAGACCACCGGGGAATCAGGAGGAAAAGAAAAATGAGGGAAATGTCTGGATTCAATAGGAAATTGGAGGTGCTAAGAGCATTTTAAGAGAAACACTTGCTTTTTGACCAGCTGTGTGTTTTTGTTCAAAGGGACAAGAAACTTAGTACTTTCAATGAAGTGTAAGAGAACTGCAGACCCATCTCCACAACGTTTTTTTCTCTTTTACATAATCTCACCATCCCGCAAGAGCTCTCGAGTGCGTATTTTCACACGGGAACTGGTCATACAGGATGTTAATGCAGAACTGGGTCAGGTTGCGGGGTTTCACGTGTGCAGAGCCAGGAAGTGTCTCCTCTGGGTAGAAGGTGTGTGGACTGCCCGGTGTGTTCCCTCCGTGCCTCTGGGAAGCTTGCGCAATCCTGAGAACTGAGGATCTCTTCCTTAGATAACCAGGCTGCTGGGGACCTAGACATTGTGTCTGGCTTTATTTTTATGTTATTAAACATGGGTTTTTTCTAGCTTCACTTAACACGTCTGGAGTACGAAGCTATTTCAGTCAGGCAGAGCTCGGCCTCTCTTAGAAACATTGAGGATGGATTTCCTTGTTGGTACCTGTTACTCATGAGAGGCAAAAAACTGATAATTTGGCTGCTGGCAAAATTCCACTGCAAGGGCTAATAGAGAGTTCTGGAAAGATGCCCACAGCAGCCAGATTGCGTGAAGTACTTAAACTACTCTTTAAGATCAGTTCTGCAGTTGGGAACTTGAAATCAGCCACAGTTTCTATCCTACTCTTCTCTGTGTTTCTCATGTCTTCTGTCACTTCCCCCAAATGTTATCCCAAAGTGGATTCTCTCTCTGTGTGTCTCTCGCACATAGACATGCTTATGTGAAAATGTCACAGTACTTTAGAATTTAACACTTTCACAAGCGTTATCCCTTGCCTTATACAAATATTAATGATATGATATTACATATGTTAGTGGTATTCATGGCTCAGAAGAAACACTAAAGGAATCACAGTGTGGACTATCTCCTAAGTTGCACTATAGACCATGGCAGGAGTGGAGAGCTAGGTATCACAGACATGAGCTGTGTTACTCAGTGTCTTCCTGACCTTGAGCCCATACCTTAAATTCTCTGCAATGTAGTTTCTTTACCTTTAAACCAGTGCTTCTAAACTGAGGGCAATTTTGCCCCTGGGAGATATTTGGCAATGTCTGGAGACATTTTTGATTGTCACAACTAGGGAGACGCTATTGGCCTCTAGTGGGTAGAGGCCAGGGATACTGTTAAACCTTCTGAGTATACAGGACAGCACCCCTAAGAGAGAATTATCCAACCTAAAATGTCAATTATAATGAGGTTGAGATATCCAGCTTCAAGATGTAAATAGTGTCTATCCCATTCATCACAGGAATAGAACGGAGCTCAAATATATAAGAAAACATAAAGTGGTCTTCCATGTCTGATGTTAATACTATTTGACACTGGGCATATAGACACTATAACGGAATCTAGAGAAGAGAATGGATTTATTCTCCTGGATTAAAATCCACAAATGAAACTATCAGATTAAAATATATTCAATACCTCCACTAAATCTTGTTCCATAATTGTGGTTTTAAGCCAACTCTCTAAACATAGGAGAAACAAGGAAAAAATATTAATCTTAGAAGAAACCTACCATTCAGTGACTAATATAGATAAAGGAAATTGGAATCCATGCAACTAATAGACTTTTCTATTAGCATACAGTTATAACACATCTTTCCTAATAGAAGCGAGCTTAAAATAATAAGTTGTTTGGATCACATTAATTAACATTGAGCTCTATTAGATTTGCACCTGAGGTTGGGTTCATTTTACCAGTACTGATGAATATCAAACTTAACAATATCTAGCCACATTATATTAGAATAAAATGTGTTTTACGTGGAAGGCAAATTTTAGACTAGACTCTTAATAATGATCTTTTATATTAACTCAGATAACTAGAGATAGTAAAAAATGAATCAAATTTCAAGAAGCCAGACTACAACATCAGCTATAATAGTAATGAGAATTAATCCTTTTTGTAGCTTTTATTGTGCAGTGGCCTCATATGTATATATAACTCTGGAGTTTACAAGTGATTTTTACAGATAAATTGTTTCTTTCCTTATTTTTGCAATGCAGTCCTCTTAAAATTTTAGCTTGAGATCCAGGGACAAGATCTGAATTTCTTCACAGAATTTTATTTACGTGAGTATTTTTATTGGGAAGGACCATGAAATCTTTTATCAAAATTACAATAAGGTTCATTATAAAAAAAAAATTTTTTTTTGAGAGATCCCCTTAGGATAAAGGCTTATCTTCTACTAAATGCTCATTTTCACCGAAGTCCTCCTTAAATCATACTGTATTTCTTCAATAGCAATATATTAGCAGATCATCTCTAGAGGTACTAATTGATCAATAATCTTAAAATTCTTACTTGACACAGACACACTTTTTTTTTTTAATTTAAAGATGCAGATCGGAAGCTCCTCCATATAGCTAAATTGAATAATTATGCAAATGCATCACAATATTATTTAATTGGACCTTTTAGAATGAAAATAACCCAGGTGTGCAAAACTCTTTGCAATCTGGAACAACCATTCTAACATATGTCTGCCAAGTCACAACATCTTTCATGTTAAAACGCAGAAGAAAACAGCTCTGGCTACCCTCGCAAGGAAATATACATGAGAGAGCATGTAATTACAGTACATACAAATTCCCACGTTGCTTGTTACGGAATTCCCACCGTATAAGAACAACGATATAGATAGACTGGAACTCCAGAGAGTTGGTAGTTAAATAAACAGAACTGTCCCACACCCACCAATAGTAGTCACAAATGCCATTAGTTCTTAAGAAATACAACCAAGGAAACACAGAAATCCAACATTTCTTACTACTTTTGAGATTTAACGTACCACTGGAAACACAAACTCCTACAGATGCTGACGTTCCACCCAGAGCCCGTTCTCCTTATTTTCTCATTTCTATCTCTAACAGCTTTCTCTCATCTGATAAGAGATTTCCAAGTACCGCCCTTATAACTGCTAAATGAGTTACCTGCCGTAAGATGCCTCATCGGATTCTCCCGGAGGGCCCAGTTCTCTTAACCTTTCCATTTCTTGAACCAGCAATTTAACTGAAGAGTATTTGCTTCTCAGCTTCTCAGCTAAAGACACAACATTTTCCATGAAATATCACTGTTGAAAATGTGTATTGCTCAAAATATAGCCAAATGTCTATACTTCTTTATGTTCCAGTAAAGACTCTAACATGCAACATAACATAAAAGAAGCTAAATATTTGGACAAGAGTGTTCCAAATTAATACTAAATAACTGAAAATTATAAATTCAAAATCAAGACCAGAAAAGTTTGCATTCATTCTCAGCCATAGTTCACCACAATTTGTAGTAGGCAGATTCAGAAACCCTTTTCTTTGGCACGTTTCTCTTTTCATACCCTGTCTTCTTCAGGGGACAAATATCATGTTAGCTTTCCCCAAACCCTGAGAACACTTTGTAGAGTCCCTTTCAAAAGCAAGAATGTTCTTTTTGGTTCCATGCCCAGAGTGACAAAAGAGGAAGCCAGGTCCTTCTTCAAAACCTGCCATATGCAATTATCACCCCGTGGACTTTGAAATCGAGGCTCCAGAACTGTTTCATTTTGAAATATTTTCCTGTGTACCATGACTCATTTCCTTTTAATGATATTAGAGTAAATATTTATATTTTTCTCAGAATAGTTTTTTTTAACTTTGAAAAAATTCAACATCTGAAGAATTGAATTTTGATTTTTTTTTTTAGAATTTATTTATTTATTTGTCAGAGAGAGAGTATAAATGGGGGCAGGGGCAGTAGGCAGAGAGAGAAGCAGACTCCCTGCTCAAGGGAGCCCAACCTTGGGGTGGGGGAGGGGGGGGTTCGATTCCAGGATGTTGGAATCATGACCTGAGCCAAAGGCAGATGCTTAACCGGCTGAGCCACCCAAGTGTTCCTGAATTTTGATTTCTCCTTGCACATTCTTTAGGCCTCTGTTCCAGGATTTATGGTTACCTTTGCTCGGGGGGAGCCCCTTTTTGGCAGAGCCTTTGCTTCTAGGGGTTAGAAATATAATGTGTAAGATAAATTGAATAGCTACACACCAGATGATACAACCGATGGACTAAATGGAAGAAATTTGTGGCAATTAATATAATTATTCAAACTGGAGCGTGGCCGTTGCTTTAGGGTTCATATTTTTCTTTGTACGCAACATAGATGGGGATTCAGTGTAAGCATAGGTAATTAGAATTTCAACACTAAACCACATCCCTGCAAAGGGCAAGTGAGTTTTGTTGTTGATGATCATAAGAGTTACACAAGAAATTGGATAGTGATGACAGGGGAGCATCACCCTATCAGACTTGGCCACTGTTAGGAGGATGCATTTCAAATCCTGCCATACGTGGAATAGCCTCGCTTCTTTGTGGACAGTTATTTAAAACTACATAGTAGGGGCGCCTGGGTGGCTCAGTGGGTTAAAGCCTCTGCCTTCAGCTCAGATCATGATCCCAGGGTCCTGGGATCGAGCCCCTCATCGGGCTCTCTGCTCAGCAGTGAGCCTGCTTCCCCCCTCTTTCTCTGTCTGCCTCTCTGCCTGCTTGTCATCTCTGTCAAATAAATAAATAAAATCTTTAAAAATAAATAAAATAAAACTACATAGTAAATTTCAATCAGAACTCAGTACTCTGCAATTGATTTCCAAGTTCTCAGAATTCTGCGTTATTAGGGTAGAATGCTTTCTAGTAAGATCTTTCTAATATTGTGAACAAATACAGTTATTCTTCTCAATGGAGTTCAACTGGGTGCTATGGACGGTTCAAAGAATTTGGACTGAAGTGGTTCTGTGCGCTGAAAGAAGCCCCCTGGTAAGCAGCAAAGAGGCTACACACAATCCATGGCTCTTGCTTTAATAGCCCATGCATGGCCCACTTTGCCTTCCCAGTGTTTGCTCTCTTGGAGCAACCAGCTCCATGTTTAAGACCAGGCAGTCAGGCCTGAGAGTTTCCACGTTGAAACACTTGCCAGTTGACATTGGATACACTTCTAGGTTGTTAAACCCAAGAGCCCTTCTTGAGCTAGAAAATGGTAGATTTTTATTGTTAAGCCTGGCTTGGAAGAAAGTTCCACCCACTATTCTGGACAAGAGAGAGAACTAGCCCAAAAGACAGAAAGCTATGTGTGGTCCTGCCTAACTATGCTTCCTAAAATCTACGTAGCAGCATTATAATATGAGCTACCCAACAGACGAAGAGCTGCTCAGAGCTGCTTAGAGCTGCTTAGAGCTTTAGAATATAGGTAGAGAATTATTGCCATGCAGTCTCAAAACTCCTCAGGCTGAGAGCTCCAGAAAATGTCATATATCTGAACATTAGCACAGTACAAAAGAGAGATGTAGAGTTTTCCAAAGCAATAAAGGTCCGTTGTGCCCAACACTTTTTTCTAAAAGCTGGAGTTGCTTGATTGAAAATTTGTCAGGGTTTATGTAGCAATTAAAAAAAAAAAAAAATCCCTGACCCATTGGCTCCTACGTTGTTTCTTTTGGCCTATTGTTCTTGTGCTGATTTCCGCAGTGGGCCCTTCCAGTGGCTGGTCTGCACAGGGGGCATCAGCTTTCAAACCTTAATCCTTAAATTACATGCCTCCTCTCTGTCTTTGTTCAGTGTCCCATGCATCCAAGATAATACTCTTAGCATCCTATCCTAGGATATTGTCTTCTCACTGCAAGAAACACAAATTATTTCCCCATCCTAGGACTCACTAAGAAAGGAGTGTTGTGAAGTGGTTACGTAATTGACTTTTATTCTTAAGAGAAAAGGCAACGTAAGACGTGCGTTTCCATTATGTAAGGACATAGTGTTAAGGGAGTGGTAACCACAGTCAATTAAAAATGTTTGTGAAATGATCTTACTCACTTTGGAGCAGTTTTGAGCTCTATTAGCAATAACACTTCACTTCCTTAAGTCATTGGTTCTCTCCAAAGATCATCTTCTCCAGTCCTTACATTTTACAGGCAATAATTCTCTGGGGCACAGAAAATGTAAGTCACTTGAAGTCAGAAAATCAGTAAGTAAGAGTGCCTCCACACCTTGCTCCCTAGTGTTGTATCTCCCCTAGGAAGGTCAAGAGAGCTTACTTTCTCGAAGTTTTGCTTGTTAGTAGGATGTATAACCAGGGGTGGGGAAAGACCCAGCAGCATCAGATTTTACTCATCTTCCTGGTTTCTCTGGAAGCATGTTAGCTCTTCCCATCTTTTTCCCTCTCATGGCTTTATTCTCTGGGCCACTAATAGTGAATACCATTGCTTTACAAAGTTATTCTTTTCACCACTAATAGTTCCTTGATGTCACTTTCTGTAAAAGTATCACACCCGAGTTATTCTCTAGAGACTTTTGCATAGTTAAGTCCTTGCTTTTAGGTTCTTTTTTTTTTTTTTTTTTAAAGAAATGTCCTAGGGACTGTGGGTTAATCAAAGCTCTTCAAATATGAAGGCTATTTAGAAGCTAAAATGCACATTCTTCAGCACTTAAGCTCTGCATGCAGTATCTTTGTGTCTTGATTTATACCCATTAGCCAGATCTGCAGGGTACATTGGGAAATGCCTATTTTGCAGTAATTATTTAGTGGGTATTTATCATGTGCTATGGCCGCATAACTGTAACTCCTCGTTCACTGTCTTTACCCATCTGGTCAACACTGCCCACAAACTTAAGTAGCAGTGACCAAGGACAATCGTCTGCTGTGTGTTCCTGTCCTGTCCAAATCTTGGCTGTTTGCAGTAAGACTGAAAAGAAGAAAACCCAGGGCTGGTTCAGAGTACTTCCAAATGCTATTCATAACTAGAAAGGTAATCTCATCGGGTTCTTGCATGTGGCTTTGCAGGTCTTGCATTGCTTGACTCCAGAGGATACTATTTATATAGACCGTGAGAGGAACCCCATCCCCTAGAGTTGTACCAATGGGTGCATCAAAACAGTAGGTTCTCTTGTTTTTTGTTAAATATTTTCAAGGAAACATGACACCACCCTCATCTGCAAGGAAAATTTAGGAAGAGCCAAAACACAGATAAAAACAGAACTGGTATAAGGACAAAATGACTTCTCTAAGTCGTTATGATACTGCTTCAGTCCTAGTCCTTAAGCCAGCATGTATTTCCATTGCCTTGTGCCTTGCCTACTTGCCCTTTAGAGTAGGAGAGAGGGGTGATGACCTGCCACTACCAAAAACTCTGCTTAATCATCTAACACAGATTTTCCTAGTTAGTTGTTTATAAGGGCTAATAATATTTTGTACTAAATAATGTATAGTAAAAAAAAAAAAAAAAAAATCAGCTTTATTGTTTTCAGCATGAGGGACCCACATGAGCCCAGCCTTAAGCCATGTGATTTTGTAAAGACAATACTTGGTACTTACTGAGTTTTAAGTTTCAACCTATAATACTATCCATCTATCTGAAAAAAACAAATACGACCTTTTAGCAAATGGCATTGGGGGAAACATTACTATAGATTAATACTACAAAACAGGAGTAAAATTAATGAGCAAATGTTCTAATGGAGTCACTGCCTGTGAGCCCATTAAACTTCTGCATAAAGACAGGGACCGCGAGTGGGTCTCAGGGTTTCGGCATGCTGACTTTCTTAATTAAATGTGGTACAATTGCTAAAAGTAAACCTTTTCGTGTTTCTCAAATCTTTTAAGATACCTCATATGGTCATCACATGTAGTGTGAAAACTTAAAAATCAAGGAACATATCCATCCAAGACAGCACAAGCAAAATAGATCATGATGTTTACTAATACCATGAAGAAAGAGTATGGAAGCCCACATTGAAAAAAGGTGACCTCATCTAGAGGTGTTATTAAAAGTGATCAGGTGGTCACTGGCACTGCTGTTTCCAGAACTGCTTATCACGCTTTCTCTCTCTCTAACCCTCCTGTGAAGCCAGGCTGGCATCTTACCCTTGTCGGGGCACCATGTTGCTCTGATAGACATGGTAGGCTCTGTGGTTCTCAAAGGACACAGTAGGAAGCCAATTCTGGTGTCTTCTGGTCTGCCTGGGGCTGTGCTAGTAACATCCGTGCCTGTTCAATGAGTACAGAGAAAGCCACTTTTATTCATACTCTAGAATGATTAGTGGAGCCTTCCGGTTTGAGGTTAAAATGGAGAAGAAAATAATAGGGTATGAAAAAAGAACAATGTGATGATCTTCCCCAACAATTGATTTATGGTGCTTTAAGAAAAATTTCTATAGAGTCAATGATGGATTAGGGTATTGTATGAAAGAAAATGATGTGGGACAGAGATATTCAGAGAGCACTTACACTTTAACAAATCAGGCAAATAACAAAGGAATCAAATCATTTAGACTACTTTTTGATAGGTACTTATTAGGTAACTGACGTATCTGCTGTGCTACTCATAGAACATTCAGAGCATTTATTGTGTGGTCCTACAGTCCATGTATTAGAAACTGTTAGGGAGCTTTTGATGTGCCAGTGAGAGCGTTTACTACTCTTTTAACATTTCTGGAAATACATGTATATGTTTGTGTTTTTTTTTAAGATTTTGTTTATTTGAGTGAGAGAATGAGAGAAGGGGAGAGAGAGAGAGAGAGCATGAGAGGGGTAAGAGTCAGAGGGAGAAGGAGACTCCCCGCTGAGCAGGGAGCCCAATGTGAGACTTGATCCTGGGACTCCAGGATCATGACCTGAGCTGAACGCAGTCGCTTAATCAACTGAGCCACCCAGGCGCCCCTCTGTGTATGTATTTTAAAAAATGCTTGTATATGGAATGTCTCCTTTGATTGATTCAGTATCCAATGAAGTTTATCTCCATTTTATAAACAAGAGTTTATGGCTTACTCAAGGTCACAGGGGGTGGATCACAGCTGGGACTTAGTTCAGGTTTTTTCACTAAAGTTCAACCTGATTTTGCATTAAAACCCCTTGGGGAACAAATGCAGATATCCAGACATGCCTGTCATCCCATCCCCACTGGCCCCAGTAAAGTGATTTAGTAGGTCTGGCTTAAGTGACCTGAGATTGTGAAAAAACAGAACAAACAAATGAACAAACAAAACCCAAAAATCAACAAGAAGAAGAAGCCCCCATAGCCCCTCTGAATACCTCATTGTGCAATAATAATTTCAAAGTCATAAGAGCTTGAAATAAATCTGTAGAGATCCTAGGATCTCCTGTAGAAGTTGTTTTTGTGCCTAAAGAGTAGCTTGTTTGTAATTTTCCATGCTCACTGAGAACCAAATATTAACATTCTATTTCAGGATTGCATTATTGTTTAATGTAAAAACATGTAAGATTGGGTCCATTCATGACTTTTCAACTTTTTAGGTATAAAACTTTGGGCAAATTAACTTCTTTCAGCCCAAGTACTAATAGGTAAGATATAATTGTAATGATTCACTGAAATAAAATACATCAAGCATTCAAAATGATGTCTGGCCAAGAATAAGTTCTCAATAATACTTTAGAACATCTCCTTCCAGAACTAGGTTTCTGGTTAATTAGTGGTTTAACTATATGATTACAATTCATATTTTCTTTCTCTTTCCTCATATTTTCAAGGAGGTCACTATGGTCATCATTTGATCATATGTGTTTGTCCCTAAGCATCTATCTTTACTAATCTACTGGCTCATATGCATTGAGTTTTTGGAATGACTAGGGAATTTCTTGTAGCTCCTTCTAATCTATAACAGTTTCATTTACCAAAAAAAACTAAGAATAATCTCATGATATGTGCCATCCATGCAGACATCTCTGCAGTCTTCTGCTCCTCAAGGCTCAGGTCAGACACAGTCAAAGCATGTAGTCATAGTACAGCATCTTGACATCAAGTGCATGAGTCTTGGGCCAGTTTTTCTTCTTGTTTGCATAGTATTTGTTCCCACTGATTATGAAAATGCCTTAGTGGTAATGATTTATGAGCACTGTATGTTCCCTGCAATGAAAATAGATTTTAGGGAAAAGAGGGTGTTTTCGAGATACAGTGAGTTGTAGTGTCATGTGTTTTCAAGTTCAGCTGTTTCTCATGAACAACTTATACGCTTTAAGGGGCCTGTGGAGAGGAAGTAATAGGTTGGAAGGCCCAGCTGCTACCACCCAAAGAAACTCTAGAACAAAAAAAAAAAAACAAAAAACCAGAATTCTGGTCATATGGGCACCTGGGTAGTGTAGTCAGTTAAGCATCTGACTGTTGGTTTCAGCTAAGGTCATGATCTTGTGGTCATAGCATCGGGTCCCACATCAGCTTCATGCTTGGTGTGTGTCTGCTTGAGATTCTCTCTCCCTCTCTCAAAACTCTTTAAAAAAAAGAATTCTGATCATAATGACAGAGTAGATGAGCTTTTGTGGACAACAGAAGCAAAATAAACCTTCTTGAATAATTTATTACCTTATAAACACAATCGTAAAGCGTCAGGGTACCAGTTTAGGAGAAAGGCCCAAGTGCTGTCAGATTCTGCTATCAGTGGCTGCACTGCCAGAGGAGGCAAAGATAACCCAGTACGTTTTTACTACGCTGGTCACCATTCCTCCTGCTGATAATTTGTTTGGCTCCTTCCTTGCTATTGCCTAAAGACAAGCATCAAAGTTGGCAGCTCTAGGTCTGAATATTCCATTTATTTTATCTTTAGCTTTCACAACTGCAAAGCAAAGCCCGAGTTTTTAATAAACATCGCAGCACTGGTTTATTAAAGGGAGAATGAGTTAGATAGTGGTGTATTTTTTCAGAAGGCTTTTTCAGCCAGCCATGGCTGAGAAGGTCCAATTTGCACTGGAACTGCTGACTAGAACTCAAGGAAATCCCATCTGGATTGGAGAAGAGTAAAAGAAAACAAAACCCAATAGAGAATGCAATGCCTCGTTAGTTTATGAAACATTTACTCAGTGCCTGCACTCAGGAATGATGTCACTGAGTGAAATCATTCAGCAGTGATTTCTTGAGCTCTTACTATATGTCCAGCTCTGCTCTAAGTATAGTGGAGAACAAGACAAAGTCTCTGTTCTCGTAGAGCTTACCTACCAATGAGGGAGGGCTGAACATAAATGAATGGGCAAGAGTCTGCTATGGAGAGAATCAAGATCAGTTAGGGAGCAGGTTGCTACTTTAGTAGGGGCTGCTTTTAGAGGCCTCTCTGAAGAATAAAATTAGAGGAGAGACCCAAATCAGTGGAGGCAAAGAGCAAGGAAAAGTGTTCCTGCAGGAAAAGCTAGAGAAGCATAGCCAGAGGCGGAGACATCCTGGGACTGAGTTGCTGTGAGAGATCAGTAGATGAGACGGGAGTGGTGACAGGCGGCCAGCTGATCACAGGGCACTTTAACTGTGGGTCAGGGTACAGAGTTTGGGTTTGGGGAAACCTTTTTTTTTTTTTAATATTTTATTATTTTTTTTTTATTTATTTGACAGAGATCACAAGTAGGCAGAGAGGCAGACAGAGAGAGAGAGAGAAGGAAGAAGGCTTCCTGCTGAGCAGAGAGCCCAATTCGGGGCTCAATCCCAGGACTCTGGGATCATGACCTGAGCTGAAGGCAGAGGCTTTAACCCACTGAGCCACCCAGGCTCCCCTGGGGAAACCTTTAAAGATCTTAAGCAAGAAACTGATTGATCTGATTTATATTGTATACTTTTTTTTTTTTTTAATGAGAAGTGGGCGGGTCAGAGGGAGAAGCAGACTCCCTGCTGAGCAGGAAGCCCGATATGGGACTCTATCCTGGGACTCCAGGATCATGACCTGAGCTGAAGGCAGTCGCTTAACCAACTGAGCCACCCAGGCATCCCTATGTTGTATACTTTTGAAAGAGCACTTCGGCTCATTATGGAGAATGGGTTTTAGGAAGTGAATAGTGAAGGTGGGAAGATAGGTTGGGAGGTTACTACAGAGTTCAAGCAGGAATCAAGGTGGTTTATGCTAGGACCTGGATAATGGCATTGGGAAAAGTAGACATGTAAGGAATTTGTTGCCAGAGTAGAGTCAGTGAAACTTCCTGGTACACTGGATATGTGGAGGTGAGCTGGGGTAGGGGCCCAAGTAGAGGACTAGTTAGGGGTTTGTACATCTGAGTCAGACCAAAGAGATGGGAAATCCTAGGGGAGATAAAAGTTTAGGAGGCAAAAGAAATCCGAAGCTCTGTTCCAACCTTTGGATTTGAGAAGCCTCTTAGGTATCGAAGTGGAAATGTTGAGTGGGCAATTGGAGATGGGGAACTGGAATTCTGAGTGGGTGGTGAACTGGAAATCATCGTCCTATAGATGGTAAGATGTGTAGCCAAGAGGCTAGATGGGATCACTCAAAATATTAAGGCAGGGGCCAGCCTGGAGTGAGAGGCAGAGAGAGAAAGGAGGAAGGAAGGAGGGATCTCAGGCTATTCCAACTACTGGAACAAAATATATCAGACAGGGCTTCCATTTTTCTGACTGGCACACAGTTGACTTTTTATGTTGATATAAAATAAGTATTTTATATTACCATTTTGGATTTTAATAGTATTACAAGGGCATAATCATTTGCAAATAATGAGCTATTGCTGATGTTACCTCTGAAAGTCTACCTGGAGGCAAGGCGAAGAGCCAGGGAGCAGTTGCTAAGTTCATGGCTTTGAGCCCTCTTTATACTGCTCTTTCTCATTGTTTCATTTCATGAATATATTCCCTCCTGATTAAAGAAACTAGCACCAGCAAGGAGAGCTTTTTTGAATCCCACCCACTTCACAACTCAGAGCTCTGCGTGTTGCAAGCTGTTCTATTTTTTGTAGTTTAATTCAGCACATATGCACTAAAGACCTATGGTGTGTCTTGCTCTATGCTAGACAGATTAAAACACGCAAAATAAGCATACAGATTCAGCTTGTGAATCAGGGAACTTTTAATATCCTAAGGGAAGAAAGGCTTACTTGCACTAATACCTGGTGAACATGAAAACAAAATGAAAAGAATAGTAGTTCCTGGAAATTTCTTAATAGAGTTTTCCTTTTGGGTATCTTGCTGTATTAACACTTCTGGGAGGAAGGAGCTAAAATATTACCTGGACCCTCGGTTCCCTCCTGTCCTCGTCTTAACGCACAGTTCTGATGTCTATTGAGATGTGTGTTTCCAAGGGGTTGGAGTGAAGAGCAAGTGACTTGACTCAAGTCACGTGGTTTGCTAGAGGACAAGAACTCACCTCCAGGTCTGTCCACCTGCCACTAAATAAATAGGTCCTTATGGAAATGATTCTAAATAAGAGCTCTTCAGAGTACAGCTCAAACCCACATGAAGGGTGAAGTAAAGTAATTATGAAATTACATACAGAAATAATAAAAATTCACTGTTAAAAGATGAACTAAGCAAGCTTTAGGAACTTACTAGCCTTATTGGAAGGGTAGGGACAGGGCTTCAGAAGAAGCAGTAATAATAGGTATTTGGGTTAGGGTTTTGGATTGAGCCTCTTTGTTTGATGCTAAAGCAGACTCCAAGGATCACACTTGGAGTAGCACTGACCTCAGCTGTCTGGGACTCAGCCTCTTCTGTTGGAATATGAAACCCTAATTTTACAGCGGATGCTATGGCGTCGGCTTTGAAAACAATAGTAACATCTAGAAAGCCCTTTAGAATTTATAAACACTTTCACATTCAAATTCTTATTAGTCCTATAAACCTATCCTGTGAGGTCTGTTAATTGAGCAAACATCATAATCTCCATTATTATAGGTGAGGACACTGACTCAGGGAGGTTAACTGACTTATTCAGTTTCTTAAGAGGCCAGTATAGTGGGCACCACATCCAACCCTGGACCTTAGGTCTCCTGACCCTAACATCTCTATCCTATATGCTCTATCCCATATTCCAGGCGCAAGGCAAGTCATGGTGGTGATGCATGATTTTAATGCCTTTATGGAAGCTATAGCCTAGTTGGCAGGGGTGGGGGGGAGAGGGTAAAAATTGCAATTAAACATATTAACTGATTTACTCATTCATTAGTTCAGTCCGGAAATGTTTGATTGGTTATTAGTATTCTAGTTGTAGGCAAATAAAGATAAAGATTCCATGTGTGCACTAAAGTCCTTAGAGTCAAGTTGAGGCTAAGAAGAAAGCAAATGGAGTGCAACGGAGTGTCGGGAGTCACCAGAAATCTCTGCAGGGCACAGCAGGTTCACAAACAAGAATGGAGATGGTGGGAACTAAATTAAGGCTCAAGTAGAGGATTATGTGAATATAGGGAAAGAAATCATTAAGGTCCTTCCACAATAAATGTTCTATCTTACTAGTTTTAAAATGTAACGCTACCCACTGTAATGTTGTAATGTTGTATCTGTTCTCATCCACTTAAGTATGAAAAGTTACTCTAAACTGGGCAAGCAGATCACTAATACAGAAATACAGTTCTGAATATTGGGCTTGATGGTGTCCTGGACTCTCTTGTCCATCTTGGAAGCTTAATTTATCTCTCTCCCCATCTCTTGATTTTTCGGTCTCTCCCTATCTACTCTAATGATGTGTAGAAACTGAGTTTGGGAACAGACAGTACATGAGCTTTTTACTTGGGGCATTTTTGTTCACCATTAAAAAAAAAGGTTAAACTTTTTACTTAGAACCAATACCATATTTCAGTGAAGCAGGTTTCTTCACCCCCTTCACCCCTTCACCCCATTCCTTAAGTCTGAGGAAGAGCTTGTGAGACGTCAAGAGCATATGCAGGGATCATTTTGTAACACAGATGACAGCCTTTCCCATATTCCTGGATTCTATATCCATTTTAGAGGCTCCATTTTTATTCTTGGCCAAACTGTGATTCAGAACTGAGCCATTGATTATCCTGAAAGAATCCCTCCCTTCTTCCCATGGACATATAGAATAGCAATCAGTGAAATGTTTTTGTATTTGCCGTAGGAGGGACAGAAAGGAGATCTACCTCATAGATCTAACACAAAAACCTTGAAAATCCTCAGTAGGTATTTGTTCTCCAGACTTTTCTGTTACCCACCCTACTTGGAATGGTTTAACTCTTTTCCTGGAATTGCAACCAGACTCCCATGAGGGTTGCCGCCTCTTCCTGTCTCTCTCCACTATTTTCCCTCAGAAATTTAAAATGTTTGCGGTTATACAAAGTAGTTCATTCAGGTCTTCTTCTCGGGCCTCACCTGTACACACAGAAAACAATGTCCGTTCGCAAGTAGGACCCGCTCTCCCAAAGAGAAAGGTCCGCGGTTTGAGTTATATCAGTGTGTCTTTGGAGGGCATCAAACACAACTCCAAGCAGTTTAGAAACTTGTCTTTGAAACAAGCACACTCCTCAAGGTGAATTCTGACCAGTGGAATTCCATCTTACTGCATTTGATGGTTTTAAAAGTCTGACTTTACATTTAGACAGGGTTATTTGGACACAGTGGGATTAAAAAAAAAAAAGGTTGCATCAAAATATGCTATTTCAGGTCAAATTATTGTATTATTTGTTCTCAATGGCAGGCATAATTGTAAATCGTTCTGCACACCCAGCAAGTAGAGACATAGGTAACAGAACTATGTAGTTACTGAGGATAAAACCCAACACAGCTGATGAAAGATGAAAATAAAGCTGGGACATGATTTTGAACTACTAGCAATACTACTTTGTACCTTACATTAGAAATCAAACAAGCGTGTGTAGGTAACTATGGCTGACATATTATGAAAGTGTCTATGCACTAGAGTTTGTGTTGGCTTCAGTGAAACTATGGCTTCCATGGGTTTAAAAAATACTTATTTTATTTGCAAAGTGACAACCATAAATTTTGCTATGTTTGATTGTTTCAACCAGTGATTTCTGGAATGTAAGTGATGTGTCATACTTGTGTGAATTTTAAAACAGGCTATTTTGAAATAGGTAAATTACTCAGTAAAAAACTAGGACACCCAAATTGATGGGTCTCCTCAAAACACCCTCTTAACACCTCTTATTATCCAGGACTCTGTATATACTGGAACTTATTCTTTAAATCTCATACTTAGGCCAGTTATGTTTCCTACTTTAAAAATTTACCTATGAAAAAAAAACAAAAACCAAAACAGCCCACTTGAGTATTATCAAAACTTTGTTCTGCAGAAATCATTTGATGCCTTATGAGGCCATTTGAGTATTTTTAGAGTCTTCTTACACCATAAAATTCAATGTTAAAAGTATAATTACTTAAAAAAAAATCAGTGGCAACAAGGGTTTTTCTTTTCCTATATGAATGGGATTTTTTTTCCCTCCTTCTAAAACCTCCCAGCTGCCCTTTGTGAAGTTCCTACAATAATGATTAACATTATTAAACCAGAGACTAAAAATCTTGGTACGGACGGACCCATGGGGGACACGTTACTATAATTATTTTAAAATAAAATAATAAAAGGGGCGTCCCAGAGGGGGCCAAAGTCTGACACATCCTCACAATTTATTTCTTTTTGTCAAAGTCACCCAGAAAAGTTCCTAGGAGTGACTAGGATTGTGTGAGAACCAGGTGCTCTCAAGTGTCTTACCTTTGTGGTTTGCCTGCCTGGGTTTCCAAGTCCTTGGTTGGACATTAATGTTCCCACAGGGATATAATATTGAATATAACTCTTGAGATTTCTTCCAGTAGAGGCTGAGGCCATTTCTAAACACACACACACACACACACACACACACTCACTCTCTCTCTCCCCCTTCTCCCCTAGCCACTCACTCTCCTCCTCTCCCTCTCTCTTTTCCATTTTTCTCTATATAGATTGGATGGAACATTTGTTTCCCACATGATCTCTAGAAGACTGGTATAGTTCCCCCCAGTGGACTTGGAGTAAACCATGCTCATTTCCTGACTATCCTGTACTTTACAGATATTGGCACTGTGCCACTGTGTTTGGAGTGGAGAGGGGGTTTGCCCCTGTTACTAATAGAGATCTCTACTGATCTATCTGCTATTTGATTTATCAGGCTCATTCTATGAACACCTTATTGTCACTTATGGTACCCTGTCAATTCGGCAAAACTCCAGAAAACTCATAGGCAACAATGCAGTTATAACTGCTCTATGACTAACAAAATATGCCAAGTCTATGAATGAATATGGGATAAGTTTTTTAGAGCAGAACCACAAACTCATATGTATTTTTACCTCAGTTCCTGCCACTACAGGCTTTACTTCAGCCCACAACATACATACACGTGTGCACCTCTTTTCCTTGTTGTAATTGGCAGAAAGCCACACGATGCCCTTTGCCCCTACTGGAAAGGCATGAGACTAAGTCCCGTACCTTCCTCCCACCCCCAGATCAGTTTTGTCTTGCTGACCTCTCCCCAACCCTAGCTTGCTGTTCTGTTTTTCTACTTTCCCTAAATGCAACTTACTTTAAGCATGTATTAATTTGATTACCATTCCTACAGTTAAAGAATAGATTACCCATTTGTCAGTCTGAGCCACTTTCTTCTCTTTCAAATGTCTACTTATGACGTACATCCAGACTGCACGCCCTTTTTATTTTTTTTAAAGAAGCAAAACAAAAAAAAAATTAAGAAAATGCAAAATTTCTTTTTAAAGAAAATGCAAAATTTGGTTTTAATTTTGGCTATCACCAAAAGGGGAATCAATAAGCCAGAAAAGCAAAAAAAAAAAAAAAAAGTGTCCCCTTATTGCTCTGTCTGTGCCTCCTCAGCGTGTGCATCTGGTT
Organism: Enhydra lutris kenyoni; assembly: GCF_002288905.1. NCBI lineage: Eukaryota > Metazoa > Chordata > Mammalia > Carnivora > Mustelidae > Enhydra > Enhydra lutris. Next base: position 14,661,175 of record NW_019154104.1, on the reverse strand, counting down.
GTTCATCTCTGAAAGTGTGTGCAATACTTTTTTTCTTTAAAAAAATATTTTTGTTCTTTTCTCCCTTTTTCTTTGGGAATAAGTGCTTTTTGTATTATATCTATATATATATATCAATATGTTTCTTTGAATTGCTAGATCTTTAACTTTAGATTTGGTTTTATCCAAAATTATGAGAAAAAAGTGATGAATTGTTTTCTGCAATTTTTCCCCACTCCCTCTTTAAATGTGGAACAACTTCAGCGGCAGAATCTCCACATCCACATCTTTCGAATTAGCGCCTTCTCTCTGGGAATCCCATGCAGCAGGGGTGGCGGGGGGAAGACAGATGAAGTCATTCAGACAGCACCCTTGTTCTCTAGGATAGTGATTAGAAACCCAGCAAGTGGGCTCCTCATACAGGCTTGCCTTTCCATCACCTCTGCAAGTCTCTAACCCCCTTCCCTCACTGACTCTAGATGGGGCTGTGTGGCTGCTGGTGAAGTTGTTCAACTTGAATGCATAAATCTAGTCTCCTTGTTTTTGCTTTTAATCTTTTGGTCATTATTATTAGTATTATTTTATGTATTTTGGCTACTTTGAGTAGGAAAGAAGTGTAACTGTTTTTATTATTTGAAACTCTAATTTAATGACACTGTAATGATTTTTGGAGTAATTGCATGTTGAAGAAGTTGCAGCTTAGGGTGTGTGAGATTGTGTTAGAGTTCTGTTCTTTATTTCTGTAGATGGGCATGTGTAGGCTCATTTGTTTTTGTATATTGCCCATCCCTTCCTTACAGCCAGAAGCTCTAATGCAGCTAGATCACTCCGTGCCGCCCTTACATGGACATGGCGACTCACTTACACATTCACCCTCATCATCATCATCTCTTGTGTAGTACACTCATAAATACGACCCTCCCCTCTTGGCACCTTCCATACCCCCCTTTCTTCAGCATTGTTCAAATTTATGTGCTGTCATCCATCCCCTTAAGGAAATCTAAAACTTGTCAAAAAGACAAAAATATTTAAAAATTAAATATATATCTGAGAACCTCTATCAGTGCAGAAGTTCATTCAAAACCCTCCAGAGTCATAGATTTTTTTTTTGAAAGGCAAATTATAAAAAAGTAAACAGGTTTTTTTTTATTAATTTTTTAAATCCTCGCAATTGGAATTATTTCAAATTCAGAATCAATGCCCTCCCAAGCCCCTCAAAGTAAAACTTTGTTGAAGTGCAGATTTTTTTTTTCTTTTCATGTTATGTGGTGTGGATGTATGTGTTGTTGCCTCCCTGTATCATCCTCTGTTGTAAATTATTAGATTTGAAAAATTAGACATTTTGCTCAAAAGATTTTTAAGAAGTGACGACAAAAAAGCAAGTTACAAGAATGTGGCAATTCTATTTGTCCAAGAGCATTCTTACACAACTTTCTTTTGTAAATTTTTCTTTCATGCCAAAAAACATGCGGGCAATTTGTTGATGTAAGTTGACTATAAATTAATACGGTATGCTTTTTTCACTTAAGTTATTTTATGGAAATGGTTTCTTTCTTTGTTTTCCAAAAACAGCCTCTATTTTTTATTTGCTTTTACTTTATTTTCCCCCCCTGTCATTATACTGTGAATGCCTGGTCAATGTTATTTGCTCTCCTTTCCTCTAGCTTACTTTGGCCCTATGTTGGTTTTATTTTCTACTATATGATTTGAAGACAGTACGAAATATTTTATTTCATTTGTGTCCCTCTGCTTAATTTTCACTGTTATGTTCTGTGCTGAATTGCTTCTAATGATCAATGTGAACTCTACTTTTGGTAGAAGGGGGTGGGTGAGTTGTTCTTACCATCCAAAGGAAGCCTCGCCTCTTTGCCTGAACCAACCTTAAAGCCTTGAAAGTAACGGTAGGCTTTACAGTGGGATAGTAAAATGCTCTCAGCTTATGGGAGGCCCCGACCCCCTACAAGAAAGTGAGTTAACTCCAAGTATTATCAGTGGTAATACATCCTCATTTAACTCCTCAGAAAACATTTAGGGACATCAGTCCTTTATTGTGTTTTCCTTCAGCAAAGGGAAATTAAGATACTCTCAAGTGACTATGGTAGTTTGGCTATCCAGGATTATGCCATCACCAGCAACGCAGACTACGGAATCAATTTTATTGAGAATGAAGGCATGGAGAATCCCCTCTGTTTAGAGTGTTGTCCTCTGATGATGCCTTCCACTGTATAGAATTAAGTACTGGTGAAAGCACACATATATACACAGAAGGTACACAATTCTCTCTCCCCCCCAACTCCCTACCTGCCTCTCTCTTTCCCTCCTGCTCTCTCTCCCTGCCTCTCCCTCTTTCCCTGCCTCCATTCCTATCTCTCTCCCTCATTCCCTCTCTCCTTCATCTTCCCTCTCCCTTCTTCTCCTTCCTTCCCTGCCCCCTTCTGCCTCCTTTTACCTCTCTCTCTCCTTCTCCCTCACCGTCTCCTTCCCTCATCCTCCCTCTCCCACCCCCACCCTGCCTATCTCCCAATCTCTCTGCCTTTCTAACCTCTTCCTCCTCCTCCCACCTTCCTCCCTATGTCCCAATCTCTCTCTGCCTCCCCTCCCCTTTTCCCTTTTTATTAATAGTTGCTATTTCTCTCCTGGATTTAATCAGGTAAACTTTAAAAGGATTCTACCAAGAAGAAACATGATGATTATCACATCTAAAGTTTTATTTAGGAAACCTTTCAGGTCGGTAGGTACTGCCATTTTGTGTGACCTTAGCAGTGAGAACATCCCAACCTTAAAGGTATTTGGGTTAATGTTGCCTTATGCACTTTGGGAACACAGGATCAGTAAGAAGTGCTATACAATTTTTAAATAAAGAGATTACTTGTTTCACTTTAATTTCAGGTATTGTGTTATCAGAAACTATTATAGAAATAGACTATACAGTGGTTAACAGATACATTTCCAACCCAGAAGCTTTTGTGAACGGGCTTTCTCTCAGTTCATATGACTTTTATATTGTTTCATGTGCTGGATGATATTTTGGGTTTAAAACCAAGAACTTCCTAAGTGGGATGTTATTTTGTTTAATAGAATTTATTTTTGTTGTGGAAGCTATCCATAGGTCAACTTAATAAAAGGGTAATCTTTTTTTTTTTTTTAAACAGGCTCTTAGAATTCTTATAAATCAGTCTTCCAAGTCTGCATTTGAAATAGCCTCACTGAAAAGAAGTTTAAAAAAATAAAAATAAAAAAAATTAAATAAAATAGCCTCAATAACGTAGAACCTATATTATTATACTCGTACCTTAGCATGAGGCTACTCCGTTAAAAAAAAAGAAAAAAAAGTCAGAAGGATGCAATCAATGGTTTCAGTATCTACAGGTCCAAAATGTTAGTAGAAATAATACTGGTAATAGCATTTTGGAGTAACACTGGGTTTTGTGCTAAATACTTAATATGCATTAAAATTAACATTAACGTGCATTATTATTATTATTCACACTGGTGGTTTGAGATAGAATAAGTTGTCATTGCCATTCTTCAGAGAGTTTAAGAACTCTCACCAAATTCATAGCTAGTAAGCTACGGAGCTGGGATGCCAGCCTGAGTATGAGGGACTCCAGTGGCAAATCTCTCACTCAATAGGTCAATGAAAAACTCCACTTGACATTCCTTATTTTACAACACAGAATGATATCCAGAGGCTTCTCATCTTTCCCGGGCATATGTTGAAAAACAGAATCCATAGCCTTTCAGAATCAAATCCATTTCAGACAAACTAGGGGGGGGAAGAAGTCCTACTTAGAGAGTCTCATCTTATTAAAAAGCCCCTTCGAGACCCTTGAGTTTCTCTGGAGTCTGCTCCCTGGGATTCTGCCATGTTTGTCTGCGGCTATTTTTTCTGAAGGTGGACAGGGACTGCAAGCTTCAGGAGATTTTTGTGCTACATGCACATGCTGCTTTGGCACCAAATAATGAGGTGAATATCATTCACCAACTAATGTAGCAGGGGGAAGCATGATTTTTCCTTATTAGGTGAATTTCTCAGCAGAGAACTAGAAAAATGCAAATAAGAGGTGAAGTAAGGAACCTAAATAGACATAAAAGAAATTCGAGGAACTGGAGCATGGTGTCCTCTCTCAGTCTGGCTCTTTGGTGTAATTGGTTTGGTATTTTTGTGACTTCTTAGACTCAAATATCTCCAGAGAGTCAAAGGTTGGAGCCACATTGAAATTTCATGCTGCTCCTGTGTTTTTTTTTTTTTTTTTAGATGACCCACTGCATCCACCATCACCTGCAACATTCTCACAGTTCAGAAAAGTTCTATTAAATTTTTAATACACTGTCTTTTTCGATGGCAGAGAGCCCCTTTTGCTGGGTATCAGCCCTAGACACATGAATTATATATCTATAAATACACTCATAAAGCAAAAAAGCAGGGCAGCCTTCGGGGCTAAAATAGACCTTTTATATCCCTAGTGATCTCTCTAGTTTAAAGAAAAGCACAACCCTGTCAAAAAGGGGTATATGTTCCTGATTTAAAATGCTAACGTTAAGGAATATAGGTAGTTCTTATTCCAAGCCAAAGAAGAATTCAGGGAATGGAATAGGAAATTAGGGTGTGGATGGCCTGCAGTGCAGGGTTTCTGCCTGTAACCCCCTATGATTTTAGGCTTGTTGCTTCAGTGAATACTTTTATAAGCATAGACATCTGGTAGATCCCTGACTCCATAGTCTTTGGGCACTGAAAAAAAAGTATCATCCGCTGTTCCAGCATTTCTGAGGGAATCATTCTAGATTAAAACAAATAAACATGAAATCTTAAATAGCTCTCTATAACCCAAGTTATTTCTCTTAAGGATCTAATCATGGGAGAAATGTATCCTTCATCTCCTCATATCAAAGGATGTGTGCCCTTGGAAATCCCCAGGACACTATAATCATCCTAAATCTTAAAGATGGAATTTGATATTAAAATTGATTACACACACCAACTCACACACCTGTCCCAGGAACCTTGTGCATTTATACATCTCTAGAATTTTCCGTCTCATTTTCACTGTAATTCCCCTTTGTAACAATTCCCATGGCCCAGCTGACTTCACTTTAAACTGAAGACTTTCTTTAGTATCTTAAGACACCAGGAAAGGGAGTAGACTATGAACGCTTTTCTCCCTTTTCACTGATGAACCTACCACCAGAATTGGGGCTCACTCTTCCCTGGCAAGGGGGTTCATTTATTATTTTTTTTCTCATCACTGCTGCCAGGATTATTAACAAAAATGGCAAAGAAAACTGAATCTTAGTAATTTAGACAGGTCCTTTTATTTAAACTCTGAAATAGCGGTGTGCCCATTATTTTAAAGTAAGGTCTTATCATGTCACTTAAGGGCTCACCAACCTTTTAGAAGCTTTTATGAACTGGTGAGCTTTACGTCTCTCCACTTCATTATGAAAATGATGGTTTCTACTCATTTTCTTTTAATCCAAGAGAGGTTAAAAGGTGTTGAATTGGGAAGTGAATAGCAAAGGAAAGGGGGGGCAATTCAACTGCAGATTGAACAGTTTGTGGATTTTGTAGACTTTTGACAACAAAGACACTGCAGAAGCTTTAGCTAGGATTGGAAGAAGGGGGGGGGAACGGAGGCAAATCTAAGACACCAGTTGGGTGTCCCAGATGGTACACTAAAATTGCAAATGAATGCCACTGTGTAATTATGAAGGCGGTAATCTTAATCTCACTTGAGGGACACCAGCACCCTAGTTAACGATTTGCCTTTATATTTAAATGTTTTGTACCAGGCTTTTGACTTTTAGCAGAATGATATTCCTTGTCCTTTATCCCAGCTCCCTCTCTGCTTAATATACATGGGGCAGATTTTTATCATTGTCCTAAGGAACAGAGGACTCTCAGTATTTGTGCCAGAAAAGAACACACAAGCTAAACTTTTATTCTAGGTGAGATGGGTTAAAAAAAAAAAAAAAAAAAAAAAAAGTCCTGTCTTGTTCTCTGAAGGAAAGTGAAATCGTCCCTGAGTAATCTCTAGGGAACCTTCAAACACATATCATAGGCCTTCTCTTCTCATAGCCCTTCTTGTCCTTAAACACGGCCTTTTTCCATGGGTCACCTTAAATATTAACAATTGCCACACACCCTTTCCCCCCGCCCCCAGAAGAATAAGGTGAAAAGTAAACTCAGGGTTAGTTTTACGACTGGCTTACCTTTAGGGAACTCTGTGCTCCAAATTCCATTTATAAAAACTAGCAAAAGTTTTATATTATTCATTAAATATGCTGCAAGATATATGAATTATATATGTTCACAATGTAAAACAAAACAAAACCAAACCTCACAGTGGTCCAGTAAAGCAAGTCTGAAGCTTTGACAAATCTGCGAAGATCATTTCACTCAGTAGCTTGAAACTCTTGAGCCCTAGAAGAAAGCAGCTTAGGGTTAGCACATAGCCCAAAATACCATCTTGAAATTCTCAAGTTCATTTGTTATTTCCCTACATATGGTAACATTACCAGGTAGGACAGAGATGACCGCTTGCCTTCCAAAGATACATTATGTCCATTACTGCCACCCTCCCCAACTCCATTTCTCTCTGCATAACACAATGTTACTGGCTAATTCTGGAGTAAAGCGTCTGACATGGGAACAAACGGCTCTTCTCAGGTGCTCTGAAGGTACGCAACAGCCTTCCTCCTGGCACACCCTTCTCTTAGCACAGCTGCAATCGGGGCCGGTTAGACTCAGCAGTTCCAACTGAGGCACAGGAAATGTTTTTAAAGATATAAAGTATTGGGGCACCTGGATGGCTCAGTGGGTTAAGCCTCTGCCTTTGGCTTGGGTCATGGTCCCGGGGTTCTGGGTTCAAGCCCCACGTCAGGCTCTCTGCTCGGCGGGTAGCCTGCTTCCCTTCCTCTCTCTCTCTGCCTGCTTCTCTGCCTACTTGTAATTTCTGTCAAACAACTAAATAAATAAATCTTTAAAAAAAAAGATATAAAGTATGGAAAGCTGAGCAGGAGAGTTCTCATTTGTGAGTCAGTCTTTGTAGGAAGAACCTGGAAAGACCATGCAAGCTCAAAGGCTGGTCCACCTGGAACTTAGCAGTTGTGAGACACGAGTCTGACTTTGTTACCCATAAGGGGCACTTCAGCAAGTGCTGAACATCTATCTGACAATAGATGTTCGAACACCAACCATCCCATCAAGGCAGTTACTGTGGAGGGCAGAACACACAAGAGCATCACACCTGGCTGAGTGCTTAATGACCCAGCTCAGTAATCATATCCTGTTAGCAACTCACCTGTCTGACAGACTGGGACTGGAAAACATCATTCCGTCCCTGCTAGAGGATTTTTCTTTAAAACAGCTGGAATACATTTTTGGAATAAATTCAATGAGGAGATAACTGTGACTTCTGGAGATTCTTTCTCTGTTTGAAAAATAACACTGTAAAGAGACCTCAATTATCTTGCTTACGTACATGAGTAATAAACGTGGCCCTACAATTAGGTGAGTAATACCTACCACAGAATATTTGTGGTACCCATGATTCGCAACACACTATGATTTACTGAACCACTTTGAACTTTCCTTCCTGGCCTAGTCCACATGTTTATAAGTGCAATAACTCGAGTCTGCGGGTAAACCAATTTATTTTTCACACTCTAGATAAGAATCGCTGATTTTAATTTTTTTAAGATTCTATTTATTTATTTGAGAGAGAGAACAAGAAGGGGCAGAGGACGTGGGAGAGGGAAGCAGACTCCCTGCTGAGCCGCGCGCAGAGCCCGAAAGGGGCTTGATCTGAGGACCCTGAGATTATAACCCGAGCCGAAGCCAGACGCTTAACTGAGACACCCAGGTGGCACAAGAATTGCCAATTTTAAAACCTTCCTTGGCTATCTCTACGTTTCTGAATCTAAATTTTCCACAAGGCATGGGTATCTAGTCTGGGTATTTTTAAAAATAGTATCCAGCTCAGCGTATATTGCATAGAGCATCAAAGCAATGCCTGAACATAATATGAGATCAGTGCCAGGTGAGTTGTCATTTAATGGGGAATTTTTGGAAAGGTGTAGTCCAAAAGGGTTTGTTAGATGAACAGTTCAATTTCAACCTCTACTAGGTTCCCCCTCACTTAGCATACAGTAAATGAAGACTGAAATTGATAAATGTTAATAAAAGTAGCTTAAAGTACTAAAGACAGTCTTTTTTGTTCACTGATCTTGATCTCTGGGACATGGAGAAATGCATCACGCTCATCCTCACAGGACAAGTAAGTAGAAACCCAAGAAAATAATAATAAAGAAATGCTAGGGCTCCCGGATTAACCACATGCATGAACGCACGCACACCCACAATTCTGATAGTCCGTTTTTGCCAACAGTAACATGGAATGTCATTATCTTGTGAGCAGATCCTGGAAACAGCGTACTTGAACTCTAGCTAAATAATTACTTGAGAGTATCTTTAACACCTAGGGATTTCAGATTTTGGTGGCAAGAGGCATATAATGGGCTATAAGCCAGTTTAGAATGATCAGGCTACAACAAGAAAGGATCCATATGCAGACCGAGGTCATTCTGTTGTAATTTCTGATGCCTAACCTATGAAATACAGTCACTGAGAATGACGAGGAATTGTGTCTATCTACAAATATACTAATTGTGTTTTTCTTTTTCTTTTTAATCCCAGGAGGTGAATTAGTTGTCCCTCTTCTTGTAGAAGACCCTTTAGCTACCCCTCCTATTGCTACTCGTGCACCTTCCATTACACTCCCCCCTACCTTCCGCCCCCTCCTCACCATTATTGAGACCACCAAAGATTCCCTGTCCATGACCTCTGAGGCGGGGTTACCTTGCTTGTCGGACCAAGGCAGCGATGGTTGTGATGATGATGGCTTGGTGATATCTGGGTATGGCTCAGGGGAAACCTTTGACTCTAACCTGCCCCCTACTGATGATGAAGATTTTTACACCACCTTCTCCTTGGTAACAGATAAGAGTCTTTCCACTTCAATCTTCGAAGGTGGCTACAAAGCATATGCGCCCAAGTGGGAATCCAAGGACTTTAGACCTAACAAAGTCTCCGAAACTAGTAGGACTACTACCACATCTTTGTCCCCTGAGCTGATCCGCTTCACAGCTTCCTCCTCGTCTGGGATGGTGCCCAAATTGCCAGCTGGCAAAATGAATAACCGTGATCTCAAACCCCAGCCTGATATAGTCTTGCCTCCGTTGCCCACTGCCTATGAGCTAGACAGCACCAAACTGAAGAGCCCACTAATTACTTCCCCCATGTTCCGTAATGTGCCCACAGCAAACCCCACAGAGCCGGGAGTCAGACGGGTTCCGGGGGCCTCAGAGGTGATCCGGGAGTCGAGCAGTACAACAGGGATGGTCGTCGGCATTGTGGCTGCTGCTGCCCTCTGCATCTTGATCCTCCTGTATGCCATGTACAAGTACAGGAACAGGGACGAGGGGTCCTATCAAGTGGACGAGACGCGGAACTACATCAGCAACTCGGCCCAGAGCAACGGCACGCTCATCAAGGAGAAGCAGCAGAGCTCGAAGAGCGGCCACAAGAAACAGAAAAACAAGGACAAGGAGTATTACGTGTAAAAATGACACCGCTCACAGTCACGTGAATTTATGACACAGAATTATTTCTATATACATCTATAAATACTTGGAAAATGAATTTCACAGATGTCAGAACTGTGATTACTATGAGATGGGGTGTACCATGACTACGGTGGGGAAAACCATTTTTAAAAAGGACGCACACAAAGATGTACCTACCTATAAAATTCAGCCATGGCTGCTTTGATTCAGTCATTGCTCGGAGACAGAACATTCTCTCTGCCCTGCTGTATCATAAAGCACACACTCTGCGCTCTGGAGCAAGCCGATGGCTCCCCCACTTTCGCGGACTTGGAAGCTTCCTTCTCTTGAGGACTTTTCACCCAAGGTAGAAGACTTCATGGCTTACTTGTTCTATAACTCCAAGTGAGTCTGTAATGATGTTTGTGAAGCTTGACTGTAACGATGTTTTTTTTCTTTTGGTTTAATTATGTAAAAAACAAAAACAAAAAAATGAAAAAAATTAAAAACGAAAACAAACAAAAAAACCCACCCTTATCTGGTTTTGGCCAGTGTACGTGTAACTTTTCAAGATCTGAGGGGAAAAAAAAATGGCTTTTGGGTTTTTGTTTATTTTTTGAGAATGACTGGACATAAGAAGAAGAAAAAACAAAACAAAACAAAAAAACTCAGAAAACGAAAGTAAGAGAGACTATTGCCATATGAACTTAAAAGCTACCATGGTGTTCACTCTACATATCAGGTTGTGGTATTTCTAGAATCTGTTGTTTGTTTCCTATATGATGCTTTGCTGAACACATAGCAAAATCACATGATGGATGATGGCATTGATTTGTAAAGCTGGTCCCTCAGGATCTAATTTCAGATTTTGCCACCCAAACCCTGACCAGATGGGTTTAGGGCTGGTTTTATCAGAGCTACTGGCTTTACTTAACAATATTGTTCCTGTTCATTAGCCCAGCCGAATCGTGGTAAAGGAGAGAGCCCCACAAAACAGAGCCTTTCCCAGGGAAGGGGAAGAGGGGGTGGGCTGGATATGTGACTGACTGAAATGCATGCACATAATAAAAGACAAGACAATACTAAAAGTCTGTTAAAGAATCAAAACAGACAGTAGGGGAGTTCAACGTGTGATGGATCCACAAAAGGTCACACAAGCCAAACGTGGTGACAGAGTGCAAAAGACATAGTTCTTCCCCCGCCCCCCAACATGATGTTTTTCATAGTGGTTTAATTTTGTAGCCTGACACTTACAGATAACTCTGTCCTTCCATTCGCTCACGTCTCCCTTCACCCATCTTTTCTAAAAACAAATAAATAAATAATAAATGAACAAAGCTGCTGTGACACACACACAAAAAGGAATTTAATAGTATAATATATATATAAATAAATATATATACAGATATATTTATCATGGTATGTTTGATGGGATGACTGAAACAGGAAAACTGTTCAAGTCTTGAAGTGGAATGAGACTGTTGTTTTAAAAGAAAATAACAAAACAACAAAAAAGTAAACCTTAAAATGTGAAGAAAGTGTGAGTTTTAGTTTTGTCACAGTTAACTGTGTCAAAGAGAATAAACAATCTTCTCAGATTTTGTTTACATATTTTACTACATTTTTGCTGGTATAAATTCCTTAGCCACCTATGTACATAACCGCTTTAAGAACTGTCTGTTCTTTTCTATGGGTTTGTTTCGGTTCGTTTGGTTTATATTCCAGTTGTCTGTCTTTCTTTTTGAAAAGAGGAAACAATGTACAGAAAAACAAACTGGTTGTGTGGCCAAAGAAAATCCCAAAAGCAAGAGACAAAACAAGACACACATGCACACAGAAATGAAGTATGTCTTCTGGAGGGTCAGATATATACGATTTCTTTTGTACAGATGAAAACCAATAAGCTGTTTAGATTTAGAAATCTACTCTTGCTGGTCTTTGTAAGTTGCATGAATACTTGATTTCGAGAAATATCTTAAAGACACGGGGCAAAAAGCGCAATCGAAACGATGGTAGCCTTGATGGATGTATATGGAAAGAGATGTTCCTCATTATCTGATATTTCAGTGTGTTATGAGTTTCAGATTTTTTTGTTGTCATTAAAAAAGACAGGATTATAAAGAGATATCAAAGCACGACTTTAGATAACTTAAATGGCCCAACCTATATGAAGTTGATTATATCTCGATGTCTGTAAAAGATTGCTGTTTTTGGAGTCTTGAGGTCTTGTGAACTGATTTCCTGATTTCTTTCTTAAATTTTTTTTTGAGTAAAAATACATTTGTTATATTCCTTTCAGTGTAAGTTTCTATTTGGACAATTTTATGGGAACATGTGCACTCTGTATGTGAGCTTCTATCATATTCCTGTTGTTTTATGAGCAGACTCTTAAGGAATTTATTTTATGATGTTGTGAAGTTACTGCTTTTTCTTTTTTCCTTTCTCTTTTATTTTATATTTGCATTTTGGTTCAAGGATATGCTTAGCAATAAAATGTTCTTCCCCAAACCTTGTATGATGATGCATTTTTATTTTCTAAACATTTAGTAAGAGATCTTACACTAGAGCTAAACATGTCATATCTTATTAAAAGTAAGCTAGGACCACGTGAAATAAAATGTTCTAACCAGTTACTAATTCCTTCTATACATTTATTAGAAGTGGCATATTTATGGACTACACAACTGTTGTCTGTCAACTGAGGCATTATTATTTGGATTGCTATGATAGGTTGAGCTGGAGAACACTTCTGAACAGGTAAGATGACAGAACATTGTATTCTGGGAAGTATTATTGGATACTATACTTTTTCTTTTTAAATGTCTGGTAACTTATAAGCATATGCTACAAGTCAACGAACTTCTAACGGTTTGGCAGAACCTTGCTTATATAATGTCTTAAGCCCTGGAAAGCTTTAGATGCCTTCTCTCCAGGTTTCCTGGCATATCGACAATTTCTTTTTTAAATTATTAAGTCCAAAGACAAAATATAAATGAATGCTTACATCTTTACAGCTTCTTTCTAGATTTTTGGATTATAAAATTCTGCAAATATTCACTACAGCTGGCACCTTTCTCATATCTCAGGTGTCCTTGACTTACCAGTTCCCTACACACATGCTTACTTTGCCAACTGGATAATCCATCATGAGACTCCACATTTTTCACCATGATCCTGACATGTCAGTTAACTGAATTAGTGTACTCTATCCATACATAGGTTACCAGTTTTCAAAGAGAAAAGCAAATTTAGTTAACCCTGTTCCTTCGGATTTCATTAGTGGAATGGTTATGCTCTTGACTCTCATGGGCATGGGGGGAAAAAGGCTCAATGATGTCAAATTATGGAAAGTTCCTTTTTCCTGCCTGTCTCAGATAATTTATATAAACTAAAGCAACATTCATCAATCTCCATATTGTGCCAGGTACTGTGCTAAATGATTTGGATCTGCTAGTGTGTTTAGTCCCTGAGTGGTAGATAGTTTTTTCCTTATCTTAAAGATAAACAAAGACACAAAGAGCTTAATGACAATTTGGCAAATACACTCCTAATCATGTTATAAGTCAGGCCTTGCTGAGATAGACATCAGAGGGGTTTCGTGGAATGGGGAGAGGTACTGAGACCCAACAGGATTGGGCTGGAACCCCAGCTAGACTCTCACCATGCATGGGCAAATTCCACAGTCTCTCCAAAATTTGTCTTCCTCATCTGAAAAAAAGGACACCTCAATGACCTTGCCTTGCAAGGTAGTTTGGGGGAAAAGTGAAATAAAATGTTTTAATTGTGACTGATACAGAGTAGGGGGGTCAAAAAAGTTATGCTCCTTTATTTCAAGTCCTTTGCTATTCTGTATACAAGAGCTGCCTTCTAGAATTAGAAATCTTGCACTAAATTCCACATTAATAAAAAGATTTAGTAACATATTGTCAAACAATGTTAGCAAGTCAAGACTAGTTGTAATAGACAAAACCAGTCTTTTTCTAGTCATATATTTGATTGTAAGCATGACTGCAACTAGTAAGTATGTGGCATTGAAATATGGTAGTGCCCATCTGTCTGACAGCACATTTTAATCAAGTGGCCAGGAGTTGGGATATATAAAGGGAGTCTAGATTAGAGAAAACTTACCAGAGAAGATTCCAAATAATGGTTAATGTGGTAGATTCATCAAAATCTAAGTAGCATTTGTTCAGATACATTGGTTAAAGTTCATCAACAGAAATACTTTTTCACTGTTGTTCTATGAGGAAATGTTGAGACTACACCATCCCTTTTCAATATGTTTAACTCTGGCCATAGGCTTAGGAATCTGAAAAGTTTAGTTCAGATTCTTGGATCTGAATCCTTGGCCTATCCTTTACTAGCTGTGAAACCTGGAGTAAGGTGTGCAGTAACCCCAGCTTCATCTGTGAAATTGGAATGATACTGTCCTCCCCTTAGTGCTATTCTATTAACTAAATGAGCTGATGTGAATCTAAGTGCCCGTTATAAACACAGTGCCTGGCCCATAACCCTCAAACAGTGATGGCTAATTGTGCCTTTCTAATCATTGGGTATTGTCCTAGAAAAAAATAAGCCAAAAAATTCCTTCTAAAAGTTTAGAAAGGGTATATATTGGAGAGCCTAAGAGCAATCACTTCACTCTGTCACCTAAAGTCATAATTGTTTTTATTCCCCTACAGTTGAAATCATATTGATTCTTTGAGCTCTTCTTGAATATTCCACCAGATATATGCATAACCCTATAAAACCCATTACTTCAATCAACTCCCCTTCAGTATCAGGTGCATAAGAAAGATTCAAATAGTAGCCTGTTCATACCTCAAAGGACAGTCTTCAATCCCTTCCAAATTACAGTCATCATTGCCTTAGACACGTTTTCAAAACTCTGTATTGGGTTTCCCGCCATACAATTTCTAAATGTCACTATTCAGTATATATAATCCAAAAACCACTTTAAGCATTTACTCTTCTGATAATTCAACCAACACTTACTGAACACTTCTGCGCCATCCAATCTACTATTGGCTGTTGTTACTTTGTTTCAATGAAGACAGACAATGGATACAAACCTTTAGTCTGTAGATCCCTACAGGCTAAAGTTCTCCTCACCCTATTCAAGATGAAGTTTGAGCTTTCTCCAAAGATATCCAAGCCCTGCACTTGTCCCAGTTCAATTAAAATCTTGATAATTCTGCTTGAAATTGGTTTTATTATTAATGTACTTATTGGACATTGACTAACTGATTTCTATATCTTACATCGAGAGACTTAAGGCATATACAACATACTAATAGAATACAAATGATACTACAGCAACTTTTCTGACACCAACAAAATTAGGTGTCAGAAAAGTACAAACTACGTTCTTTGGGGGTTCAGAAGAAATTACTTATGGGAGGGCTTCAGAGAGGAGGTGATATGTTAGGTAAAACTTGGAAACTTGATAAGCAGAGATCAGAGCTACATGCCATTTCAAGCAAAGCACTGAAGTGGAAGCAAGCAGGATCATTGTCATAATTTGGATGGATCCCAGATCATGGATAAAGTGTATTAAGGTCGGTCTGATGCAAGTTTTTTGAAATTTTGTTAATGAAAGGCAAGAATAATGAGAGGATGTCGAGAAGTTCCCAAGGTCAAGGGCCAGCTATTGAGTACAGAGGCCACAAGCATGTTTGAAGAGAAAGGTAATAACCAATGCATTTGCAGAGAACCTGAAGGATGATTCGAGAGCTCAAGTTTGCATATAGACATATTACTCTGAACGAAGGAAGGGAAGAGTATCCTTTTGATACAACAACAAAGGAGAGAGTGGGATAAACAAAACTAACATACTGCAGTGGAGGTGACAGAAGTAGAGACAGGTATAGTCAGCCTCAAGGTTGAAGAGAAGGTCAAAGTCACTGAGCAGGGAGACTCTGAGCACATGGCAGAAGTCTGCTGATGATCCCGTTAGGAAGACAGCCAATAAAAGCATCAGTCAGAGGTCAGTTGTCATTCTCTGGTATTAAAAGTCATACTTTATATTTTTGCTACATTTCCTTTTTATGTCCTGCCTTGAAGTCTAAACTTGTGTTTCCAAATTTAGAGTTCTTTCAATTATGTAATGCTTTCTCTAGAGAAGCAAGCCATTTTATACTTTTTTTTTTTTTCCCCAGAAGCATTTGGAGTGGAAGCTAAGACAGAAGATGATAGGCTGCTGCATGTACCCTACTCAGGCTGCCACAACAAAGTATTATAAACTGGGCAGCTTACCCAACAGAAATTTCTCTCTCACAGTTCTGGAGACCGGGAGTCCCAGATCAAGATCTGGTAGGGTTTGTTTTCTTATGAGGGTTTTCTTGGCTTGTAGACAGCAGCATTCTAAATCTGTCCTTTAGTCTATGTATGTGCTGTGTGCAAGGGGGCGGGGGAGAAAGAGATCTTCCTCTTCCTATAAGCCACAGCCCTGTTGGATCAGGATCCTACCTTAACGACCTCATTTAACTTTACCTCCTAAAGAGCATTTCTCTAAATACAGTCATATGGCGGGGGAGGAGGGGTTGGCTTCAACATACGAATTTGAGGCGACACAATTCAGTCCATCACAGATGTGTATGGTATCAGAAATTAGCAAGGTGAAAATTTCAAGAGCTCAGAGGAGTAAAGGAACCCAGAAGCAACTCTAGCCTTGGAGTACTTAGATAGGCAAGGTCGAAGTGCAGATAAATCTAGGAGAGACTAAACCACAGAGCAGGAGAGAATCACAGGACTAAGTGCGGGGACTGAGAAGCAGTGCTAGAGTTGTCACAGGAGAGAGGAATAGCTATAGGGAACCCAGGATTAGGTATGGAGGTATATTAAGTGAATAGTGTGAGCTTCAAGAGGCTGTGAATTTTTGCAGTGGCTATTAGGTCCATGGGTTCTCTAGTCAGAACCCCATGGCTTGTATTCTGGTGCTATAACTTCAGATAAATTATTTGGTCTACCTGAGACTCACCCTTCACACCTATGAAAGAAAATTATAATTACTTATCTTATAAATTTGTCAGGAAAGATTGAATAAATTCATATAAAATGCTTAACATATGCCTGGCACATAGTAAACCTTAATAAATGCCAGTCATTATTACAGTTCGGCCTTGTTATCTGACTCAAGCACGATCAAAATTAGTGACTACCTCCATGGCTATCCAGCACCAAAAAGGGCATAAAAACAGAAGCAGGCTCCCCGCTGAGCAGAGAGCCCGATGTGGGGCTCGATCCCAGGACTCTGGGATCGTGACCTGAGCCGAAGGCAGAGGCTTTAACCCACTGAGCCATCCAGGCGCCCCCGTGTAAGCTCCCTGTTTGTAATGTTCTCCTCATTTCCTTCACACTGATGGATGAAATGGGAAGGAGGTTGAATAAGCTCACTTTATTTTTTAGATGACACATATTAAATTGACAGATGCACTCTTAGGAGGTTCTAGTCCATTTCAGGAAAGTGTTGATATGAGGTCTTTAAGGGTCAACAGTCCTATTAGAGAGTGGAAGACCACCGGGGAATCAGGAGGAAAAGAAAAATGAGGGAAATGTCTGGATTCAATAGGAAATTGGAGGTGCTAAGAGCATTTTAAGAGAAACACTTGCTTTTTGACCAGCTGTGTGTTTTTGTTCAAAGGGACAAGAAACTTAGTACTTTCAATGAAGTGTAAGAGAACTGCAGACCCATCTCCACAACGTTTTTTTCTCTTTTACATAATCTCACCATCCCGCAAGAGCTCTCGAGTGCGTATTTTCACACGGGAACTGGTCATACAGGATGTTAATGCAGAACTGGGTCAGGTTGCGGGGTTTCACGTGTGCAGAGCCAGGAAGTGTCTCCTCTGGGTAGAAGGTGTGTGGACTGCCCGGTGTGTTCCCTCCGTGCCTCTGGGAAGCTTGCGCAATCCTGAGAACTGAGGATCTCTTCCTTAGATAACCAGGCTGCTGGGGACCTAGACATTGTGTCTGGCTTTATTTTTATGTTATTAAACATGGGTTTTTTCTAGCTTCACTTAACACGTCTGGAGTACGAAGCTATTTCAGTCAGGCAGAGCTCGGCCTCTCTTAGAAACATTGAGGATGGATTTCCTTGTTGGTACCTGTTACTCATGAGAGGCAAAAAACTGATAATTTGGCTGCTGGCAAAATTCCACTGCAAGGGCTAATAGAGAGTTCTGGAAAGATGCCCACAGCAGCCAGATTGCGTGAAGTACTTAAACTACTCTTTAAGATCAGTTCTGCAGTTGGGAACTTGAAATCAGCCACAGTTTCTATCCTACTCTTCTCTGTGTTTCTCATGTCTTCTGTCACTTCCCCCAAATGTTATCCCAAAGTGGATTCTCTCTCTGTGTGTCTCTCGCACATAGACATGCTTATGTGAAAATGTCACAGTACTTTAGAATTTAACACTTTCACAAGCGTTATCCCTTGCCTTATACAAATATTAATGATATGATATTACATATGTTAGTGGTATTCATGGCTCAGAAGAAACACTAAAGGAATCACAGTGTGGACTATCTCCTAAGTTGCACTATAGACCATGGCAGGAGTGGAGAGCTAGGTATCACAGACATGAGCTGTGTTACTCAGTGTCTTCCTGACCTTGAGCCCATACCTTAAATTCTCTGCAATGTAGTTTCTTTACCTTTAAACCAGTGCTTCTAAACTGAGGGCAATTTTGCCCCTGGGAGATATTTGGCAATGTCTGGAGACATTTTTGATTGTCACAACTAGGGAGACGCTATTGGCCTCTAGTGGGTAGAGGCCAGGGATACTGTTAAACCTTCTGAGTATACAGGACAGCACCCCTAAGAGAGAATTATCCAACCTAAAATGTCAATTATAATGAGGTTGAGATATCCAGCTTCAAGATGTAAATAGTGTCTATCCCATTCATCACAGGAATAGAACGGAGCTCAAATATATAAGAAAACATAAAGTGGTCTTCCATGTCTGATGTTAATACTATTTGACACTGGGCATATAGACACTATAACGGAATCTAGAGAAGAGAATGGATTTATTCTCCTGGATTAAAATCCACAAATGAAACTATCAGATTAAAATATATTCAATACCTCCACTAAATCTTGTTCCATAATTGTGGTTTTAAGCCAACTCTCTAAACATAGGAGAAACAAGGAAAAAATATTAATCTTAGAAGAAACCTACCATTCAGTGACTAATATAGATAAAGGAAATTGGAATCCATGCAACTAATAGACTTTTCTATTAGCATACAGTTATAACACATCTTTCCTAATAGAAGCGAGCTTAAAATAATAAGTTGTTTGGATCACATTAATTAACATTGAGCTCTATTAGATTTGCACCTGAGGTTGGGTTCATTTTACCAGTACTGATGAATATCAAACTTAACAATATCTAGCCACATTATATTAGAATAAAATGTGTTTTACGTGGAAGGCAAATTTTAGACTAGACTCTTAATAATGATCTTTTATATTAACTCAGATAACTAGAGATAGTAAAAAATGAATCAAATTTCAAGAAGCCAGACTACAACATCAGCTATAATAGTAATGAGAATTAATCCTTTTTGTAGCTTTTATTGTGCAGTGGCCTCATATGTATATATAACTCTGGAGTTTACAAGTGATTTTTACAGATAAATTGTTTCTTTCCTTATTTTTGCAATGCAGTCCTCTTAAAATTTTAGCTTGAGATCCAGGGACAAGATCTGAATTTCTTCACAGAATTTTATTTACGTGAGTATTTTTATTGGGAAGGACCATGAAATCTTTTATCAAAATTACAATAAGGTTCATTATAAAAAAAAAATTTTTTTTTGAGAGATCCCCTTAGGATAAAGGCTTATCTTCTACTAAATGCTCATTTTCACCGAAGTCCTCCTTAAATCATACTGTATTTCTTCAATAGCAATATATTAGCAGATCATCTCTAGAGGTACTAATTGATCAATAATCTTAAAATTCTTACTTGACACAGACACACTTTTTTTTTTTAATTTAAAGATGCAGATCGGAAGCTCCTCCATATAGCTAAATTGAATAATTATGCAAATGCATCACAATATTATTTAATTGGACCTTTTAGAATGAAAATAACCCAGGTGTGCAAAACTCTTTGCAATCTGGAACAACCATTCTAACATATGTCTGCCAAGTCACAACATCTTTCATGTTAAAACGCAGAAGAAAACAGCTCTGGCTACCCTCGCAAGGAAATATACATGAGAGAGCATGTAATTACAGTACATACAAATTCCCACGTTGCTTGTTACGGAATTCCCACCGTATAAGAACAACGATATAGATAGACTGGAACTCCAGAGAGTTGGTAGTTAAATAAACAGAACTGTCCCACACCCACCAATAGTAGTCACAAATGCCATTAGTTCTTAAGAAATACAACCAAGGAAACACAGAAATCCAACATTTCTTACTACTTTTGAGATTTAACGTACCACTGGAAACACAAACTCCTACAGATGCTGACGTTCCACCCAGAGCCCGTTCTCCTTATTTTCTCATTTCTATCTCTAACAGCTTTCTCTCATCTGATAAGAGATTTCCAAGTACCGCCCTTATAACTGCTAAATGAGTTACCTGCCGTAAGATGCCTCATCGGATTCTCCCGGAGGGCCCAGTTCTCTTAACCTTTCCATTTCTTGAACCAGCAATTTAACTGAAGAGTATTTGCTTCTCAGCTTCTCAGCTAAAGACACAACATTTTCCATGAAATATCACTGTTGAAAATGTGTATTGCTCAAAATATAGCCAAATGTCTATACTTCTTTATGTTCCAGTAAAGACTCTAACATGCAACATAACATAAAAGAAGCTAAATATTTGGACAAGAGTGTTCCAAATTAATACTAAATAACTGAAAATTATAAATTCAAAATCAAGACCAGAAAAGTTTGCATTCATTCTCAGCCATAGTTCACCACAATTTGTAGTAGGCAGATTCAGAAACCCTTTTCTTTGGCACGTTTCTCTTTTCATACCCTGTCTTCTTCAGGGGACAAATATCATGTTAGCTTTCCCCAAACCCTGAGAACACTTTGTAGAGTCCCTTTCAAAAGCAAGAATGTTCTTTTTGGTTCCATGCCCAGAGTGACAAAAGAGGAAGCCAGGTCCTTCTTCAAAACCTGCCATATGCAATTATCACCCCGTGGACTTTGAAATCGAGGCTCCAGAACTGTTTCATTTTGAAATATTTTCCTGTGTACCATGACTCATTTCCTTTTAATGATATTAGAGTAAATATTTATATTTTTCTCAGAATAGTTTTTTTTAACTTTGAAAAAATTCAACATCTGAAGAATTGAATTTTGATTTTTTTTTTTAGAATTTATTTATTTATTTGTCAGAGAGAGAGTATAAATGGGGGCAGGGGCAGTAGGCAGAGAGAGAAGCAGACTCCCTGCTCAAGGGAGCCCAACCTTGGGGTGGGGGAGGGGGGGGTTCGATTCCAGGATGTTGGAATCATGACCTGAGCCAAAGGCAGATGCTTAACCGGCTGAGCCACCCAAGTGTTCCTGAATTTTGATTTCTCCTTGCACATTCTTTAGGCCTCTGTTCCAGGATTTATGGTTACCTTTGCTCGGGGGGAGCCCCTTTTTGGCAGAGCCTTTGCTTCTAGGGGTTAGAAATATAATGTGTAAGATAAATTGAATAGCTACACACCAGATGATACAACCGATGGACTAAATGGAAGAAATTTGTGGCAATTAATATAATTATTCAAACTGGAGCGTGGCCGTTGCTTTAGGGTTCATATTTTTCTTTGTACGCAACATAGATGGGGATTCAGTGTAAGCATAGGTAATTAGAATTTCAACACTAAACCACATCCCTGCAAAGGGCAAGTGAGTTTTGTTGTTGATGATCATAAGAGTTACACAAGAAATTGGATAGTGATGACAGGGGAGCATCACCCTATCAGACTTGGCCACTGTTAGGAGGATGCATTTCAAATCCTGCCATACGTGGAATAGCCTCGCTTCTTTGTGGACAGTTATTTAAAACTACATAGTAGGGGCGCCTGGGTGGCTCAGTGGGTTAAAGCCTCTGCCTTCAGCTCAGATCATGATCCCAGGGTCCTGGGATCGAGCCCCTCATCGGGCTCTCTGCTCAGCAGTGAGCCTGCTTCCCCCCTCTTTCTCTGTCTGCCTCTCTGCCTGCTTGTCATCTCTGTCAAATAAATAAATAAAATCTTTAAAAATAAATAAAATAAAACTACATAGTAAATTTCAATCAGAACTCAGTACTCTGCAATTGATTTCCAAGTTCTCAGAATTCTGCGTTATTAGGGTAGAATGCTTTCTAGTAAGATCTTTCTAATATTGTGAACAAATACAGTTATTCTTCTCAATGGAGTTCAACTGGGTGCTATGGACGGTTCAAAGAATTTGGACTGAAGTGGTTCTGTGCGCTGAAAGAAGCCCCCTGGTAAGCAGCAAAGAGGCTACACACAATCCATGGCTCTTGCTTTAATAGCCCATGCATGGCCCACTTTGCCTTCCCAGTGTTTGCTCTCTTGGAGCAACCAGCTCCATGTTTAAGACCAGGCAGTCAGGCCTGAGAGTTTCCACGTTGAAACACTTGCCAGTTGACATTGGATACACTTCTAGGTTGTTAAACCCAAGAGCCCTTCTTGAGCTAGAAAATGGTAGATTTTTATTGTTAAGCCTGGCTTGGAAGAAAGTTCCACCCACTATTCTGGACAAGAGAGAGAACTAGCCCAAAAGACAGAAAGCTATGTGTGGTCCTGCCTAACTATGCTTCCTAAAATCTACGTAGCAGCATTATAATATGAGCTACCCAACAGACGAAGAGCTGCTCAGAGCTGCTTAGAGCTGCTTAGAGCTTTAGAATATAGGTAGAGAATTATTGCCATGCAGTCTCAAAACTCCTCAGGCTGAGAGCTCCAGAAAATGTCATATATCTGAACATTAGCACAGTACAAAAGAGAGATGTAGAGTTTTCCAAAGCAATAAAGGTCCGTTGTGCCCAACACTTTTTTCTAAAAGCTGGAGTTGCTTGATTGAAAATTTGTCAGGGTTTATGTAGCAATTAAAAAAAAAAAAAAATCCCTGACCCATTGGCTCCTACGTTGTTTCTTTTGGCCTATTGTTCTTGTGCTGATTTCCGCAGTGGGCCCTTCCAGTGGCTGGTCTGCACAGGGGGCATCAGCTTTCAAACCTTAATCCTTAAATTACATGCCTCCTCTCTGTCTTTGTTCAGTGTCCCATGCATCCAAGATAATACTCTTAGCATCCTATCCTAGGATATTGTCTTCTCACTGCAAGAAACACAAATTATTTCCCCATCCTAGGACTCACTAAGAAAGGAGTGTTGTGAAGTGGTTACGTAATTGACTTTTATTCTTAAGAGAAAAGGCAACGTAAGACGTGCGTTTCCATTATGTAAGGACATAGTGTTAAGGGAGTGGTAACCACAGTCAATTAAAAATGTTTGTGAAATGATCTTACTCACTTTGGAGCAGTTTTGAGCTCTATTAGCAATAACACTTCACTTCCTTAAGTCATTGGTTCTCTCCAAAGATCATCTTCTCCAGTCCTTACATTTTACAGGCAATAATTCTCTGGGGCACAGAAAATGTAAGTCACTTGAAGTCAGAAAATCAGTAAGTAAGAGTGCCTCCACACCTTGCTCCCTAGTGTTGTATCTCCCCTAGGAAGGTCAAGAGAGCTTACTTTCTCGAAGTTTTGCTTGTTAGTAGGATGTATAACCAGGGGTGGGGAAAGACCCAGCAGCATCAGATTTTACTCATCTTCCTGGTTTCTCTGGAAGCATGTTAGCTCTTCCCATCTTTTTCCCTCTCATGGCTTTATTCTCTGGGCCACTAATAGTGAATACCATTGCTTTACAAAGTTATTCTTTTCACCACTAATAGTTCCTTGATGTCACTTTCTGTAAAAGTATCACACCCGAGTTATTCTCTAGAGACTTTTGCATAGTTAAGTCCTTGCTTTTAGGTTCTTTTTTTTTTTTTTTTTTAAAGAAATGTCCTAGGGACTGTGGGTTAATCAAAGCTCTTCAAATATGAAGGCTATTTAGAAGCTAAAATGCACATTCTTCAGCACTTAAGCTCTGCATGCAGTATCTTTGTGTCTTGATTTATACCCATTAGCCAGATCTGCAGGGTACATTGGGAAATGCCTATTTTGCAGTAATTATTTAGTGGGTATTTATCATGTGCTATGGCCGCATAACTGTAACTCCTCGTTCACTGTCTTTACCCATCTGGTCAACACTGCCCACAAACTTAAGTAGCAGTGACCAAGGACAATCGTCTGCTGTGTGTTCCTGTCCTGTCCAAATCTTGGCTGTTTGCAGTAAGACTGAAAAGAAGAAAACCCAGGGCTGGTTCAGAGTACTTCCAAATGCTATTCATAACTAGAAAGGTAATCTCATCGGGTTCTTGCATGTGGCTTTGCAGGTCTTGCATTGCTTGACTCCAGAGGATACTATTTATATAGACCGTGAGAGGAACCCCATCCCCTAGAGTTGTACCAATGGGTGCATCAAAACAGTAGGTTCTCTTGTTTTTTGTTAAATATTTTCAAGGAAACATGACACCACCCTCATCTGCAAGGAAAATTTAGGAAGAGCCAAAACACAGATAAAAACAGAACTGGTATAAGGACAAAATGACTTCTCTAAGTCGTTATGATACTGCTTCAGTCCTAGTCCTTAAGCCAGCATGTATTTCCATTGCCTTGTGCCTTGCCTACTTGCCCTTTAGAGTAGGAGAGAGGGGTGATGACCTGCCACTACCAAAAACTCTGCTTAATCATCTAACACAGATTTTCCTAGTTAGTTGTTTATAAGGGCTAATAATATTTTGTACTAAATAATGTATAGTAAAAAAAAAAAAAAAAAAATCAGCTTTATTGTTTTCAGCATGAGGGACCCACATGAGCCCAGCCTTAAGCCATGTGATTTTGTAAAGACAATACTTGGTACTTACTGAGTTTTAAGTTTCAACCTATAATACTATCCATCTATCTGAAAAAAACAAATACGACCTTTTAGCAAATGGCATTGGGGGAAACATTACTATAGATTAATACTACAAAACAGGAGTAAAATTAATGAGCAAATGTTCTAATGGAGTCACTGCCTGTGAGCCCATTAAACTTCTGCATAAAGACAGGGACCGCGAGTGGGTCTCAGGGTTTCGGCATGCTGACTTTCTTAATTAAATGTGGTACAATTGCTAAAAGTAAACCTTTTCGTGTTTCTCAAATCTTTTAAGATACCTCATATGGTCATCACATGTAGTGTGAAAACTTAAAAATCAAGGAACATATCCATCCAAGACAGCACAAGCAAAATAGATCATGATGTTTACTAATACCATGAAGAAAGAGTATGGAAGCCCACATTGAAAAAAGGTGACCTCATCTAGAGGTGTTATTAAAAGTGATCAGGTGGTCACTGGCACTGCTGTTTCCAGAACTGCTTATCACGCTTTCTCTCTCTCTAACCCTCCTGTGAAGCCAGGCTGGCATCTTACCCTTGTCGGGGCACCATGTTGCTCTGATAGACATGGTAGGCTCTGTGGTTCTCAAAGGACACAGTAGGAAGCCAATTCTGGTGTCTTCTGGTCTGCCTGGGGCTGTGCTAGTAACATCCGTGCCTGTTCAATGAGTACAGAGAAAGCCACTTTTATTCATACTCTAGAATGATTAGTGGAGCCTTCCGGTTTGAGGTTAAAATGGAGAAGAAAATAATAGGGTATGAAAAAAGAACAATGTGATGATCTTCCCCAACAATTGATTTATGGTGCTTTAAGAAAAATTTCTATAGAGTCAATGATGGATTAGGGTATTGTATGAAAGAAAATGATGTGGGACAGAGATATTCAGAGAGCACTTACACTTTAACAAATCAGGCAAATAACAAAGGAATCAAATCATTTAGACTACTTTTTGATAGGTACTTATTAGGTAACTGACGTATCTGCTGTGCTACTCATAGAACATTCAGAGCATTTATTGTGTGGTCCTACAGTCCATGTATTAGAAACTGTTAGGGAGCTTTTGATGTGCCAGTGAGAGCGTTTACTACTCTTTTAACATTTCTGGAAATACATGTATATGTTTGTGTTTTTTTTTAAGATTTTGTTTATTTGAGTGAGAGAATGAGAGAAGGGGAGAGAGAGAGAGAGCATGAGAGGGGTAAGAGTCAGAGGGAGAAGGAGACTCCCCGCTGAGCAGGGAGCCCAATGTGAGACTTGATCCTGGGACTCCAGGATCATGACCTGAGCTGAACGCAGTCGCTTAATCAACTGAGCCACCCAGGCGCCCCTCTGTGTATGTATTTTAAAAAATGCTTGTATATGGAATGTCTCCTTTGATTGATTCAGTATCCAATGAAGTTTATCTCCATTTTATAAACAAGAGTTTATGGCTTACTCAAGGTCACAGGGGGTGGATCACAGCTGGGACTTAGTTCAGGTTTTTTCACTAAAGTTCAACCTGATTTTGCATTAAAACCCCTTGGGGAACAAATGCAGATATCCAGACATGCCTGTCATCCCATCCCCACTGGCCCCAGTAAAGTGATTTAGTAGGTCTGGCTTAAGTGACCTGAGATTGTGAAAAAACAGAACAAACAAATGAACAAACAAAACCCAAAAATCAACAAGAAGAAGAAGCCCCCATAGCCCCTCTGAATACCTCATTGTGCAATAATAATTTCAAAGTCATAAGAGCTTGAAATAAATCTGTAGAGATCCTAGGATCTCCTGTAGAAGTTGTTTTTGTGCCTAAAGAGTAGCTTGTTTGTAATTTTCCATGCTCACTGAGAACCAAATATTAACATTCTATTTCAGGATTGCATTATTGTTTAATGTAAAAACATGTAAGATTGGGTCCATTCATGACTTTTCAACTTTTTAGGTATAAAACTTTGGGCAAATTAACTTCTTTCAGCCCAAGTACTAATAGGTAAGATATAATTGTAATGATTCACTGAAATAAAATACATCAAGCATTCAAAATGATGTCTGGCCAAGAATAAGTTCTCAATAATACTTTAGAACATCTCCTTCCAGAACTAGGTTTCTGGTTAATTAGTGGTTTAACTATATGATTACAATTCATATTTTCTTTCTCTTTCCTCATATTTTCAAGGAGGTCACTATGGTCATCATTTGATCATATGTGTTTGTCCCTAAGCATCTATCTTTACTAATCTACTGGCTCATATGCATTGAGTTTTTGGAATGACTAGGGAATTTCTTGTAGCTCCTTCTAATCTATAACAGTTTCATTTACCAAAAAAAACTAAGAATAATCTCATGATATGTGCCATCCATGCAGACATCTCTGCAGTCTTCTGCTCCTCAAGGCTCAGGTCAGACACAGTCAAAGCATGTAGTCATAGTACAGCATCTTGACATCAAGTGCATGAGTCTTGGGCCAGTTTTTCTTCTTGTTTGCATAGTATTTGTTCCCACTGATTATGAAAATGCCTTAGTGGTAATGATTTATGAGCACTGTATGTTCCCTGCAATGAAAATAGATTTTAGGGAAAAGAGGGTGTTTTCGAGATACAGTGAGTTGTAGTGTCATGTGTTTTCAAGTTCAGCTGTTTCTCATGAACAACTTATACGCTTTAAGGGGCCTGTGGAGAGGAAGTAATAGGTTGGAAGGCCCAGCTGCTACCACCCAAAGAAACTCTAGAACAAAAAAAAAAAAACAAAAAACCAGAATTCTGGTCATATGGGCACCTGGGTAGTGTAGTCAGTTAAGCATCTGACTGTTGGTTTCAGCTAAGGTCATGATCTTGTGGTCATAGCATCGGGTCCCACATCAGCTTCATGCTTGGTGTGTGTCTGCTTGAGATTCTCTCTCCCTCTCTCAAAACTCTTTAAAAAAAAGAATTCTGATCATAATGACAGAGTAGATGAGCTTTTGTGGACAACAGAAGCAAAATAAACCTTCTTGAATAATTTATTACCTTATAAACACAATCGTAAAGCGTCAGGGTACCAGTTTAGGAGAAAGGCCCAAGTGCTGTCAGATTCTGCTATCAGTGGCTGCACTGCCAGAGGAGGCAAAGATAACCCAGTACGTTTTTACTACGCTGGTCACCATTCCTCCTGCTGATAATTTGTTTGGCTCCTTCCTTGCTATTGCCTAAAGACAAGCATCAAAGTTGGCAGCTCTAGGTCTGAATATTCCATTTATTTTATCTTTAGCTTTCACAACTGCAAAGCAAAGCCCGAGTTTTTAATAAACATCGCAGCACTGGTTTATTAAAGGGAGAATGAGTTAGATAGTGGTGTATTTTTTCAGAAGGCTTTTTCAGCCAGCCATGGCTGAGAAGGTCCAATTTGCACTGGAACTGCTGACTAGAACTCAAGGAAATCCCATCTGGATTGGAGAAGAGTAAAAGAAAACAAAACCCAATAGAGAATGCAATGCCTCGTTAGTTTATGAAACATTTACTCAGTGCCTGCACTCAGGAATGATGTCACTGAGTGAAATCATTCAGCAGTGATTTCTTGAGCTCTTACTATATGTCCAGCTCTGCTCTAAGTATAGTGGAGAACAAGACAAAGTCTCTGTTCTCGTAGAGCTTACCTACCAATGAGGGAGGGCTGAACATAAATGAATGGGCAAGAGTCTGCTATGGAGAGAATCAAGATCAGTTAGGGAGCAGGTTGCTACTTTAGTAGGGGCTGCTTTTAGAGGCCTCTCTGAAGAATAAAATTAGAGGAGAGACCCAAATCAGTGGAGGCAAAGAGCAAGGAAAAGTGTTCCTGCAGGAAAAGCTAGAGAAGCATAGCCAGAGGCGGAGACATCCTGGGACTGAGTTGCTGTGAGAGATCAGTAGATGAGACGGGAGTGGTGACAGGCGGCCAGCTGATCACAGGGCACTTTAACTGTGGGTCAGGGTACAGAGTTTGGGTTTGGGGAAACCTTTTTTTTTTTTTAATATTTTATTATTTTTTTTTTATTTATTTGACAGAGATCACAAGTAGGCAGAGAGGCAGACAGAGAGAGAGAGAGAAGGAAGAAGGCTTCCTGCTGAGCAGAGAGCCCAATTCGGGGCTCAATCCCAGGACTCTGGGATCATGACCTGAGCTGAAGGCAGAGGCTTTAACCCACTGAGCCACCCAGGCTCCCCTGGGGAAACCTTTAAAGATCTTAAGCAAGAAACTGATTGATCTGATTTATATTGTATACTTTTTTTTTTTTTTAATGAGAAGTGGGCGGGTCAGAGGGAGAAGCAGACTCCCTGCTGAGCAGGAAGCCCGATATGGGACTCTATCCTGGGACTCCAGGATCATGACCTGAGCTGAAGGCAGTCGCTTAACCAACTGAGCCACCCAGGCATCCCTATGTTGTATACTTTTGAAAGAGCACTTCGGCTCATTATGGAGAATGGGTTTTAGGAAGTGAATAGTGAAGGTGGGAAGATAGGTTGGGAGGTTACTACAGAGTTCAAGCAGGAATCAAGGTGGTTTATGCTAGGACCTGGATAATGGCATTGGGAAAAGTAGACATGTAAGGAATTTGTTGCCAGAGTAGAGTCAGTGAAACTTCCTGGTACACTGGATATGTGGAGGTGAGCTGGGGTAGGGGCCCAAGTAGAGGACTAGTTAGGGGTTTGTACATCTGAGTCAGACCAAAGAGATGGGAAATCCTAGGGGAGATAAAAGTTTAGGAGGCAAAAGAAATCCGAAGCTCTGTTCCAACCTTTGGATTTGAGAAGCCTCTTAGGTATCGAAGTGGAAATGTTGAGTGGGCAATTGGAGATGGGGAACTGGAATTCTGAGTGGGTGGTGAACTGGAAATCATCGTCCTATAGATGGTAAGATGTGTAGCCAAGAGGCTAGATGGGATCACTCAAAATATTAAGGCAGGGGCCAGCCTGGAGTGAGAGGCAGAGAGAGAAAGGAGGAAGGAAGGAGGGATCTCAGGCTATTCCAACTACTGGAACAAAATATATCAGACAGGGCTTCCATTTTTCTGACTGGCACACAGTTGACTTTTTATGTTGATATAAAATAAGTATTTTATATTACCATTTTGGATTTTAATAGTATTACAAGGGCATAATCATTTGCAAATAATGAGCTATTGCTGATGTTACCTCTGAAAGTCTACCTGGAGGCAAGGCGAAGAGCCAGGGAGCAGTTGCTAAGTTCATGGCTTTGAGCCCTCTTTATACTGCTCTTTCTCATTGTTTCATTTCATGAATATATTCCCTCCTGATTAAAGAAACTAGCACCAGCAAGGAGAGCTTTTTTGAATCCCACCCACTTCACAACTCAGAGCTCTGCGTGTTGCAAGCTGTTCTATTTTTTGTAGTTTAATTCAGCACATATGCACTAAAGACCTATGGTGTGTCTTGCTCTATGCTAGACAGATTAAAACACGCAAAATAAGCATACAGATTCAGCTTGTGAATCAGGGAACTTTTAATATCCTAAGGGAAGAAAGGCTTACTTGCACTAATACCTGGTGAACATGAAAACAAAATGAAAAGAATAGTAGTTCCTGGAAATTTCTTAATAGAGTTTTCCTTTTGGGTATCTTGCTGTATTAACACTTCTGGGAGGAAGGAGCTAAAATATTACCTGGACCCTCGGTTCCCTCCTGTCCTCGTCTTAACGCACAGTTCTGATGTCTATTGAGATGTGTGTTTCCAAGGGGTTGGAGTGAAGAGCAAGTGACTTGACTCAAGTCACGTGGTTTGCTAGAGGACAAGAACTCACCTCCAGGTCTGTCCACCTGCCACTAAATAAATAGGTCCTTATGGAAATGATTCTAAATAAGAGCTCTTCAGAGTACAGCTCAAACCCACATGAAGGGTGAAGTAAAGTAATTATGAAATTACATACAGAAATAATAAAAATTCACTGTTAAAAGATGAACTAAGCAAGCTTTAGGAACTTACTAGCCTTATTGGAAGGGTAGGGACAGGGCTTCAGAAGAAGCAGTAATAATAGGTATTTGGGTTAGGGTTTTGGATTGAGCCTCTTTGTTTGATGCTAAAGCAGACTCCAAGGATCACACTTGGAGTAGCACTGACCTCAGCTGTCTGGGACTCAGCCTCTTCTGTTGGAATATGAAACCCTAATTTTACAGCGGATGCTATGGCGTCGGCTTTGAAAACAATAGTAACATCTAGAAAGCCCTTTAGAATTTATAAACACTTTCACATTCAAATTCTTATTAGTCCTATAAACCTATCCTGTGAGGTCTGTTAATTGAGCAAACATCATAATCTCCATTATTATAGGTGAGGACACTGACTCAGGGAGGTTAACTGACTTATTCAGTTTCTTAAGAGGCCAGTATAGTGGGCACCACATCCAACCCTGGACCTTAGGTCTCCTGACCCTAACATCTCTATCCTATATGCTCTATCCCATATTCCAGGCGCAAGGCAAGTCATGGTGGTGATGCATGATTTTAATGCCTTTATGGAAGCTATAGCCTAGTTGGCAGGGGTGGGGGGGAGAGGGTAAAAATTGCAATTAAACATATTAACTGATTTACTCATTCATTAGTTCAGTCCGGAAATGTTTGATTGGTTATTAGTATTCTAGTTGTAGGCAAATAAAGATAAAGATTCCATGTGTGCACTAAAGTCCTTAGAGTCAAGTTGAGGCTAAGAAGAAAGCAAATGGAGTGCAACGGAGTGTCGGGAGTCACCAGAAATCTCTGCAGGGCACAGCAGGTTCACAAACAAGAATGGAGATGGTGGGAACTAAATTAAGGCTCAAGTAGAGGATTATGTGAATATAGGGAAAGAAATCATTAAGGTCCTTCCACAATAAATGTTCTATCTTACTAGTTTTAAAATGTAACGCTACCCACTGTAATGTTGTAATGTTGTATCTGTTCTCATCCACTTAAGTATGAAAAGTTACTCTAAACTGGGCAAGCAGATCACTAATACAGAAATACAGTTCTGAATATTGGGCTTGATGGTGTCCTGGACTCTCTTGTCCATCTTGGAAGCTTAATTTATCTCTCTCCCCATCTCTTGATTTTTCGGTCTCTCCCTATCTACTCTAATGATGTGTAGAAACTGAGTTTGGGAACAGACAGTACATGAGCTTTTTACTTGGGGCATTTTTGTTCACCATTAAAAAAAAAGGTTAAACTTTTTACTTAGAACCAATACCATATTTCAGTGAAGCAGGTTTCTTCACCCCCTTCACCCCTTCACCCCATTCCTTAAGTCTGAGGAAGAGCTTGTGAGACGTCAAGAGCATATGCAGGGATCATTTTGTAACACAGATGACAGCCTTTCCCATATTCCTGGATTCTATATCCATTTTAGAGGCTCCATTTTTATTCTTGGCCAAACTGTGATTCAGAACTGAGCCATTGATTATCCTGAAAGAATCCCTCCCTTCTTCCCATGGACATATAGAATAGCAATCAGTGAAATGTTTTTGTATTTGCCGTAGGAGGGACAGAAAGGAGATCTACCTCATAGATCTAACACAAAAACCTTGAAAATCCTCAGTAGGTATTTGTTCTCCAGACTTTTCTGTTACCCACCCTACTTGGAATGGTTTAACTCTTTTCCTGGAATTGCAACCAGACTCCCATGAGGGTTGCCGCCTCTTCCTGTCTCTCTCCACTATTTTCCCTCAGAAATTTAAAATGTTTGCGGTTATACAAAGTAGTTCATTCAGGTCTTCTTCTCGGGCCTCACCTGTACACACAGAAAACAATGTCCGTTCGCAAGTAGGACCCGCTCTCCCAAAGAGAAAGGTCCGCGGTTTGAGTTATATCAGTGTGTCTTTGGAGGGCATCAAACACAACTCCAAGCAGTTTAGAAACTTGTCTTTGAAACAAGCACACTCCTCAAGGTGAATTCTGACCAGTGGAATTCCATCTTACTGCATTTGATGGTTTTAAAAGTCTGACTTTACATTTAGACAGGGTTATTTGGACACAGTGGGATTAAAAAAAAAAAAGGTTGCATCAAAATATGCTATTTCAGGTCAAATTATTGTATTATTTGTTCTCAATGGCAGGCATAATTGTAAATCGTTCTGCACACCCAGCAAGTAGAGACATAGGTAACAGAACTATGTAGTTACTGAGGATAAAACCCAACACAGCTGATGAAAGATGAAAATAAAGCTGGGACATGATTTTGAACTACTAGCAATACTACTTTGTACCTTACATTAGAAATCAAACAAGCGTGTGTAGGTAACTATGGCTGACATATTATGAAAGTGTCTATGCACTAGAGTTTGTGTTGGCTTCAGTGAAACTATGGCTTCCATGGGTTTAAAAAATACTTATTTTATTTGCAAAGTGACAACCATAAATTTTGCTATGTTTGATTGTTTCAACCAGTGATTTCTGGAATGTAAGTGATGTGTCATACTTGTGTGAATTTTAAAACAGGCTATTTTGAAATAGGTAAATTACTCAGTAAAAAACTAGGACACCCAAATTGATGGGTCTCCTCAAAACACCCTCTTAACACCTCTTATTATCCAGGACTCTGTATATACTGGAACTTATTCTTTAAATCTCATACTTAGGCCAGTTATGTTTCCTACTTTAAAAATTTACCTATGAAAAAAAAACAAAAACCAAAACAGCCCACTTGAGTATTATCAAAACTTTGTTCTGCAGAAATCATTTGATGCCTTATGAGGCCATTTGAGTATTTTTAGAGTCTTCTTACACCATAAAATTCAATGTTAAAAGTATAATTACTTAAAAAAAAATCAGTGGCAACAAGGGTTTTTCTTTTCCTATATGAATGGGATTTTTTTTCCCTCCTTCTAAAACCTCCCAGCTGCCCTTTGTGAAGTTCCTACAATAATGATTAACATTATTAAACCAGAGACTAAAAATCTTGGTACGGACGGACCCATGGGGGACACGTTACTATAATTATTTTAAAATAAAATAATAAAAGGGGCGTCCCAGAGGGGGCCAAAGTCTGACACATCCTCACAATTTATTTCTTTTTGTCAAAGTCACCCAGAAAAGTTCCTAGGAGTGACTAGGATTGTGTGAGAACCAGGTGCTCTCAAGTGTCTTACCTTTGTGGTTTGCCTGCCTGGGTTTCCAAGTCCTTGGTTGGACATTAATGTTCCCACAGGGATATAATATTGAATATAACTCTTGAGATTTCTTCCAGTAGAGGCTGAGGCCATTTCTAAACACACACACACACACACACACACACACTCACTCTCTCTCTCCCCCTTCTCCCCTAGCCACTCACTCTCCTCCTCTCCCTCTCTCTTTTCCATTTTTCTCTATATAGATTGGATGGAACATTTGTTTCCCACATGATCTCTAGAAGACTGGTATAGTTCCCCCCAGTGGACTTGGAGTAAACCATGCTCATTTCCTGACTATCCTGTACTTTACAGATATTGGCACTGTGCCACTGTGTTTGGAGTGGAGAGGGGGTTTGCCCCTGTTACTAATAGAGATCTCTACTGATCTATCTGCTATTTGATTTATCAGGCTCATTCTATGAACACCTTATTGTCACTTATGGTACCCTGTCAATTCGGCAAAACTCCAGAAAACTCATAGGCAACAATGCAGTTATAACTGCTCTATGACTAACAAAATATGCCAAGTCTATGAATGAATATGGGATAAGTTTTTTAGAGCAGAACCACAAACTCATATGTATTTTTACCTCAGTTCCTGCCACTACAGGCTTTACTTCAGCCCACAACATACATACACGTGTGCACCTCTTTTCCTTGTTGTAATTGGCAGAAAGCCACACGATGCCCTTTGCCCCTACTGGAAAGGCATGAGACTAAGTCCCGTACCTTCCTCCCACCCCCAGATCAGTTTTGTCTTGCTGACCTCTCCCCAACCCTAGCTTGCTGTTCTGTTTTTCTACTTTCCCTAAATGCAACTTACTTTAAGCATGTATTAATTTGATTACCATTCCTACAGTTAAAGAATAGATTACCCATTTGTCAGTCTGAGCCACTTTCTTCTCTTTCAAATGTCTACTTATGACGTACATCCAGACTGCACGCCCTTTTTATTTTTTTTAAAGAAGCAAAACAAAAAAAAAATTAAGAAAATGCAAAATTTCTTTTTAAAGAAAATGCAAAATTTGGTTTTAATTTTGGCTATCACCAAAAGGGGAATCAATAAGCCAGAAAAGCAAAAAAAAAAAAAAAAAGTGTCCCCTTATTGCTCTGTCTGTGCCTCCTCAGCGTGTGCATCTGGTTGTTCATCTCTGAAAGTGTGTGCAATACTTTTTTTCTTTAAAAAAATATTTTTGTTCTTTTCTCCCTTTTTCTTTGGGAATAAGTGCTTTTTGTATTATATCTATATATATATATCAATATGTTTCTTTGAATTGCTAGATCTTTAACTTTAGATTTGGTTTTATCCAAAATTATGAGAAAAAAGTGATGAATTGTTTTCTGCAATTTTTCCCCACTCCCTCTTTAAATGTGGAACAACTTCAGCGGCAGAATCTCCACATCCACATCTTTCGAATTAGCGCCTTCTCTCTGGGAATCCCATGCAGCAGGGGTGGCGGGGGGAAGACAGATGAAGTCATTCAGACAGCACCCTTGTTCTCTAGGATAGTGATTAGAAACCCAGCAAGTGGGCTCCTCATACAGGCTTGCCTTTCCATCACCTCTGCAAGTCTCTAACCCCCTTCCCTCACTGACTCTAGATGGGGCTGTGTGGCTGCTGGTGAAGTTGTTCAACTTGAATGCATAAATCTAGTCTCCTTGTTTTTGCTTTTAATCTTTTGGTCATTATTATTAGTATTATTTTATGTATTTTGGCTACTTTGAGTAGGAAAGAAGTGTAACTGTTTTTATTATTTGAAACTCTAATTTAATGACACTGTAATGATTTTTGGAGTAATTGCATGTTGAAGAAGTTGCAGCTTAGGGTGTGTGAGATTGTGTTAGAGTTCTGTTCTTTATTTCTGTAGATGGGCATGTGTAGGCTCATTTGTTTTTGTATATTGCCCATCCCTTCCTTACAGCCAGAAGCTCTAATGCAGCTAGATCACTCCGTGCCGCCCTTACATGGACATGGCGACTCACTTACACATTCACCCTCATCATCATCATCTCTTGTGTAGTACACTCATAAATACGACCCTCCCCTCTTGGCACCTTCCATACCCCCCTTTCTTCAGCATTGTTCAAATTTATGTGCTGTCATCCATCCCCTTAAGGAAATCTAAAACTTGTCAAAAAGACAAAAATATTTAAAAATTAAATATATATCTGAGAACCTCTATCAGTGCAGAAGTTCATTCAAAACCCTCCAGAGTCATAGATTTTTTTTTTGAAAGGCAAATTATAAAAAAGTAAACAGGTTTTTTTTTATTAATTTTTTAAATCCTCGCAATTGGAATTATTTCAAATTCAGAATCAATGCCCTCCCAAGCCCCTCAAAGTAAAACTTTGTTGAAGTGCAGATTTTTTTTTTCTTTTCATGTTATGTGGTGTGGATGTATGTGTTGTTGCCTCCCTGTATCATCCTCTGTTGTAAATTATTAGATTTGAAAAATTAGACATTTTGCTCAAAAGATTTTTAAGAAGTGACGACAAAAAAGCAAGTTACAAGAATGTGGCAATTCTATTTGTCCAAGAGCATTCTTACACAACTTTCTTTTGTAAATTTTTCTTTCATGCCAAAAAACATGCGGGCAATTTGTTGATGTAAGTTGACTATAAATTAATACGGTATGCTTTTTTCACTTAAGTTATTTTATGGAAATGGTTTCTTTCTTTGTTTTCCAAAAACAGCCTCTATTTTTTATTTGCTTTTACTTTATTTTCCCCCCCTGTCATTATACTGTGAATGCCTGGTCAATGTTATTTGCTCTCCTTTCCTCTAGCTTACTTTGGCCCTATGTTGGTTTTATTTTCTACTATATGATTTGAAGACAGTACGAAATATTTTATTTCATTTGTGTCCCTCTGCTTAATTTTCACTGTTATGTTCTGTGCTGAATTGCTTCTAATGATCAATGTGAACTCTACTTTTGGTAGAAGGGGGTGGGTGAGTTGTTCTTACCATCCAAAGGAAGCCTCGCCTCTTTGCCTGAACCAACCTTAAAGCCTTGAAAGTAACGGTAGGCTTTACAGTGGGATAGTAAAATGCTCTCAGCT
The DNA here is from genome assembly GCF_002288905.1 of Enhydra lutris kenyoni. Taxonomy (NCBI): domain Eukaryota; kingdom Metazoa; phylum Chordata; class Mammalia; order Carnivora; family Mustelidae; genus Enhydra; species Enhydra lutris. The sequence goes on along the minus strand of NW_019154104.1, from coordinate 14,624,437 downwards.
TATGGGAGGCCCCGACCCCCTACAAGAAAGTGAGTTAACTCCAAGTATTATCAGTGGTAATACATCCTCATTTAACTCCTCAGAAAACATTTAGGGACATCAGTCCTTTATTGTGTTTTCCTTCAGCAAAGGGAAATTAAGATACTCTCAAGTGACTATGGTAGTTTGGCTATCCAGGATTATGCCATCACCAGCAACGCAGACTACGGAATCAATTTTATTGAGAATGAAGGCATGGAGAATCCCCTCTGTTTAGAGTGTTGTCCTCTGATGATGCCTTCCACTGTATAGAATTAAGTACTGGTGAAAGCACACATATATACACAGAAGGTACACAATTCTCTCTCCCCCCCAACTCCCTACCTGCCTCTCTCTTTCCCTCCTGCTCTCTCTCCCTGCCTCTCCCTCTTTCCCTGCCTCCATTCCTATCTCTCTCCCTCATTCCCTCTCTCCTTCATCTTCCCTCTCCCTTCTTCTCCTTCCTTCCCTGCCCCCTTCTGCCTCCTTTTACCTCTCTCTCTCCTTCTCCCTCACCGTCTCCTTCCCTCATCCTCCCTCTCCCACCCCCACCCTGCCTATCTCCCAATCTCTCTGCCTTTCTAACCTCTTCCTCCTCCTCCCACCTTCCTCCCTATGTCCCAATCTCTCTCTGCCTCCCCTCCCCTTTTCCCTTTTTATTAATAGTTGCTATTTCTCTCCTGGATTTAATCAGGTAAACTTTAAAAGGATTCTACCAAGAAGAAACATGATGATTATCACATCTAAAGTTTTATTTAGGAAACCTTTCAGGTCGGTAGGTACTGCCATTTTGTGTGACCTTAGCAGTGAGAACATCCCAACCTTAAAGGTATTTGGGTTAATGTTGCCTTATGCACTTTGGGAACACAGGATCAGTAAGAAGTGCTATACAATTTTTAAATAAAGAGATTACTTGTTTCACTTTAATTTCAGGTATTGTGTTATCAGAAACTATTATAGAAATAGACTATACAGTGGTTAACAGATACATTTCCAACCCAGAAGCTTTTGTGAACGGGCTTTCTCTCAGTTCATATGACTTTTATATTGTTTCATGTGCTGGATGATATTTTGGGTTTAAAACCAAGAACTTCCTAAGTGGGATGTTATTTTGTTTAATAGAATTTATTTTTGTTGTGGAAGCTATCCATAGGTCAACTTAATAAAAGGGTAATCTTTTTTTTTTTTTTAAACAGGCTCTTAGAATTCTTATAAATCAGTCTTCCAAGTCTGCATTTGAAATAGCCTCACTGAAAAGAAGTTTAAAAAAATAAAAATAAAAAAAATTAAATAAAATAGCCTCAATAACGTAGAACCTATATTATTATACTCGTACCTTAGCATGAGGCTACTCCGTTAAAAAAAAAGAAAAAAAAGTCAGAAGGATGCAATCAATGGTTTCAGTATCTACAGGTCCAAAATGTTAGTAGAAATAATACTGGTAATAGCATTTTGGAGTAACACTGGGTTTTGTGCTAAATACTTAATATGCATTAAAATTAACATTAACGTGCATTATTATTATTATTCACACTGGTGGTTTGAGATAGAATAAGTTGTCATTGCCATTCTTCAGAGAGTTTAAGAACTCTCACCAAATTCATAGCTAGTAAGCTACGGAGCTGGGATGCCAGCCTGAGTATGAGGGACTCCAGTGGCAAATCTCTCACTCAATAGGTCAATGAAAAACTCCACTTGACATTCCTTATTTTACAACACAGAATGATATCCAGAGGCTTCTCATCTTTCCCGGGCATATGTTGAAAAACAGAATCCATAGCCTTTCAGAATCAAATCCATTTCAGACAAACTAGGGGGGGAAGAAGTCCTACTTAGAGAGTCTCATCTTATTAAAAAGCCCCTTCGAGACCCTTGAGTTTCTCTGGAGTCTGCTCCCTGGGATTCTGCCATGTTTGTCTGCGGCTATTTTTTCTGAAGGTGGACAGGGACTGCAAGCTTCAGGAGATTTTTGTGCTACATGCACATGCTGCTTTGGCACCAAATAATGAGGTGAATATCATTCACCAACTAATGTAGCAGGGGGAAGCATGATTTTTCCTTATTAGGTGAATTTCTCAGCAGAGAACTAGAAAAATGCAAATAAGAGGTGAAGTAAGGAACCTAAATAGACATAAAAGAAATTCGAGGAACTGGAGCATGGTGTCCTCTCTCAGTCTGGCTCTTTGGTGTAATTGGTTTGGTATTTTTGTGACTTCTTAGACTCAAATATCTCCAGAGAGTCAAAGGTTGGAGCCACATTGAAATTTCATGCTGCTCCTGTGTTTTTTTTTTTTTTTTTAGATGACCCACTGCATCCACCATCACCTGCAACATTCTCACAGTTCAGAAAAGTTCTATTAAATTTTTAATACACTGTCTTTTTCGATGGCAGAGAGCCCCTTTTGCTGGGTATCAGCCCTAGACACATGAATTATATATCTATAAATACACTCATAAAGCAAAAAAGCAGGGCAGCCTTCGGGGCTAAAATAGACCTTTTATATCCCTAGTGATCTCTCTAGTTTAAAGAAAAGCACAACCCTGTCAAAAAGGGGTATATGTTCCTGATTTAAAATGCTAACGTTAAGGAATATAGGTAGTTCTTATTCCAAGCCAAAGAAGAATTCAGGGAATGGAATAGGAAATTAGGGTGTGGATGGCCTGCAGTGCAGGGTTTCTGCCTGTAACCCCCTATGATTTTAGGCTTGTTGCTTCAGTGAATACTTTTATAAGCATAGACATCTGGTAGATCCCTGACTCCATAGTCTTTGGGCACTGAAAAAAAAGTATCATCCGCTGTTCCAGCATTTCTGAGGGAATCATTCTAGATTAAAACAAATAAACATGAAATCTTAAATAGCTCTCTATAACCCAAGTTATTTCTCTTAAGGATCTAATCATGGGAGAAATGTATCCTTCATCTCCTCATATCAAAGGATGTGTGCCCTTGGAAATCCCCAGGACACTATAATCATCCTAAATCTTAAAGATGGAATTTGATATTAAAATTGATTACACACACCAACTCACACACCTGTCCCAGGAACCTTGTGCATTTATACATCTCTAGAATTTTCCGTCTCATTTTCACTGTAATTCCCCTTTGTAACAATTCCCATGGCCCAGCTGACTTCACTTTAAACTGAAGACTTTCTTTAGTATCTTAAGACACCAGGAAAGGGAGTAGACTATGAACGCTTTTCTCCCTTTTCACTGATGAACCTACCACCAGAATTGGGGCTCACTCTTCCCTGGCAAGGGGGTTCATTTATTATTTTTTTTCTCATCACTGCTGCCAGGATTATTAACAAAAATGGCAAAGAAAACTGAATCTTAGTAATTTAGACAGGTCCTTTTATTTAAACTCTGAAATAGCGGTGTGCCCATTATTTTAAAGTAAGGTCTTATCATGTCACTTAAGGGCTCACCAACCTTTTAGAAGCTTTTATGAACTGGTGAGCTTTACGTCTCTCCACTTCATTATGAAAATGATGGTTTCTACTCATTTTCTTTTAATCCAAGAGAGGTTAAAAGGTGTTGAATTGGGAAGTGAATAGCAAAGGAAAGGGGGGGCAATTCAACTGCAGATTGAACAGTTTGTGGATTTTGTAGACTTTTGACAACAAAGACACTGCAGAAGCTTTAGCTAGGATTGGAAGAAGGGGGGGGGAACGGAGGCAAATCTAAGACACCAGTTGGGTGTCCCAGATGGTACACTAAAATTGCAAATGAATGCCACTGTGTAATTATGAAGGCGGTAATCTTAATCTCACTTGAGGGACACCAGCACCCTAGTTAACGATTTGCCTTTATATTTAAATGTTTTGTACCAGGCTTTTGACTTTTAGCAGAATGATATTCCTTGTCCTTTATCCCAGCTCCCTCTCTGCTTAATATACATGGGGCAGATTTTTATCATTGTCCTAAGGAACAGAGGACTCTCAGTATTTGTGCCAGAAAAGAACACACAAGCTAAACTTTTATTCTAGGTGAGATGGGTTAAAAAAAAAAAAAAAAAAAAAAAAAGTCCTGTCTTGTTCTCTGAAGGAAAGTGAAATCGTCCCTGAGTAATCTCTAGGGAACCTTCAAACACATATCATAGGCCTTCTCTTCTCATAGCCCTTCTTGTCCTTAAACACGGCCTTTTTCCATGGGTCACCTTAAATATTAACAATTGCCACACACCCTTTCCCCCCGCCCCCAGAAGAATAAGGTGAAAAGTAAACTCAGGGTTAGTTTTACGACTGGCTTACCTTTAGGGAACTCTGTGCTCCAAATTCCATTTATAAAAACTAGCAAAAGTTTTATATTATTCATTAAATATGCTGCAAGATATATGAATTATATATGTTCACAATGTAAAACAAAACAAAACCAAACCTCACAGTGGTCCAGTAAAGCAAGTCTGAAGCTTTGACAAATCTGCGAAGATCATTTCACTCAGTAGCTTGAAACTCTTGAGCCCTAGAAGAAAGCAGCTTAGGGTTAGCACATAGCCCAAAATACCATCTTGAAATTCTCAAGTTCATTTGTTATTTCCCTACATATGGTAACATTACCAGGTAGGACAGAGATGACCGCTTGCCTTCCAAAGATACATTATGTCCATTACTGCCACCCTCCCCAACTCCATTTCTCTCTGCATAACACAATGTTACTGGCTAATTCTGGAGTAAAGCGTCTGACATGGGAACAAACGGCTCTTCTCAGGTGCTCTGAAGGTACGCAACAGCCTTCCTCCTGGCACACCCTTCTCTTAGCACAGCTGCAATCGGGGCCGGTTAGACTCAGCAGTTCCAACTGAGGCACAGGAAATGTTTTTAAAGATATAAAGTATTGGGGCACCTGGATGGCTCAGTGGGTTAAGCCTCTGCCTTTGGCTTGGGTCATGGTCCCGGGGTTCTGGGTTCAAGCCCCACGTCAGGCTCTCTGCTCGGCGGGTAGCCTGCTTCCCTTCCTCTCTCTCTCTGCCTGCTTCTCTGCCTACTTGTAATTTCTGTCAAACAACTAAATAAATAAATCTTTAAAAAAAAAGATATAAAGTATGGAAAGCTGAGCAGGAGAGTTCTCATTTGTGAGTCAGTCTTTGTAGGAAGAACCTGGAAAGACCATGCAAGCTCAAAGGCTGGTCCACCTGGAACTTAGCAGTTGTGAGACACGAGTCTGACTTTGTTACCCATAAGGGGCACTTCAGCAAGTGCTGAACATCTATCTGACAATAGATGTTCGAACACCAACCATCCCATCAAGGCAGTTACTGTGGAGGGCAGAACACACAAGAGCATCACACCTGGCTGAGTGCTTAATGACCCAGCTCAGTAATCATATCCTGTTAGCAACTCACCTGTCTGACAGACTGGGACTGGAAAACATCATTCCGTCCCTGCTAGAGGATTTTTCTTTAAAACAGCTGGAATACATTTTTGGAATAAATTCAATGAGGAGATAACTGTGACTTCTGGAGATTCTTTCTCTGTTTGAAAAATAACACTGTAAAGAGACCTCAATTATCTTGCTTACGTACATGAGTAATAAACGTGGCCCTACAATTAGGTGAGTAATACCTACCACAGAATATTTGTGGTACCCATGATTCGCAACACACTATGATTTACTGAACCACTTTGAACTTTCCTTCCTGGCCTAGTCCACATGTTTATAAGTGCAATAACTCGAGTCTGCGGGTAAACCAATTTATTTTTCACACTCTAGATAAGAATCGCTGATTTTAATTTTTTTAAGATTCTATTTATTTATTTGAGAGAGAGAACAAGAAGGGGCAGAGGACGTGGGAGAGGGAAGCAGACTCCCTGCTGAGCCGCGCGCAGAGCCCGAAAGGGGCTTGATCTGAGGACCCTGAGATTATAACCCGAGCCGAAGCCAGACGCTTAACTGAGACACCCAGGTGGCACAAGAATTGCCAATTTTAAAACCTTCCTTGGCTATCTCTACGTTTCTGAATCTAAATTTTCCACAAGGCATGGGTATCTAGTCTGGGTATTTTTAAAAATAGTATCCAGCTCAGCGTATATTGCATAGAGCATCAAAGCAATGCCTGAACATAATATGAGATCAGTGCCAGGTGAGTTGTCATTTAATGGGGAATTTTTGGAAAGGTGTAGTCCAAAAGGGTTTGTTAGATGAACAGTTCAATTTCAACCTCTACTAGGTTCCCCCTCACTTAGCATACAGTAAATGAAGACTGAAATTGATAAATGTTAATAAAAGTAGCTTAAAGTACTAAAGACAGTCTTTTTTGTTCACTGATCTTGATCTCTGGGACATGGAGAAATGCATCACGCTCATCCTCACAGGACAAGTAAGTAGAAACCCAAGAAAATAATAATAAAGAAATGCTAGGGCTCCCGGATTAACCACATGCATGAACGCACGCACACCCACAATTCTGATAGTCCGTTTTTGCCAACAGTAACATGGAATGTCATTATCTTGTGAGCAGATCCTGGAAACAGCGTACTTGAACTCTAGCTAAATAATTACTTGAGAGTATCTTTAACACCTAGGGATTTCAGATTTTGGTGGCAAGAGGCATATAATGGGCTATAAGCCAGTTTAGAATGATCAGGCTACAACAAGAAAGGATCCATATGCAGACCGAGGTCATTCTGTTGTAATTTCTGATGCCTAACCTATGAAATACAGTCACTGAGAATGACGAGGAATTGTGTCTATCTACAAATATACTAATTGTGTTTTTCTTTTTCTTTTTAATCCCAGGAGGTGAATTAGTTGTCCCTCTTCTTGTAGAAGACCCTTTAGCTACCCCTCCTATTGCTACTCGTGCACCTTCCATTACACTCCCCCCTACCTTCCGCCCCCTCCTCACCATTATTGAGACCACCAAAGATTCCCTGTCCATGACCTCTGAGGCGGGGTTACCTTGCTTGTCGGACCAAGGCAGCGATGGTTGTGATGATGATGGCTTGGTGATATCTGGGTATGGCTCAGGGGAAACCTTTGACTCTAACCTGCCCCCTACTGATGATGAAGATTTTTACACCACCTTCTCCTTGGTAACAGATAAGAGTCTTTCCACTTCAATCTTCGAAGGTGGCTACAAAGCATATGCGCCCAAGTGGGAATCCAAGGACTTTAGACCTAACAAAGTCTCCGAAACTAGTAGGACTACTACCACATCTTTGTCCCCTGAGCTGATCCGCTTCACAGCTTCCTCCTCGTCTGGGATGGTGCCCAAATTGCCAGCTGGCAAAATGAATAACCGTGATCTCAAACCCCAGCCTGATATAGTCTTGCCTCCGTTGCCCACTGCCTATGAGCTAGACAGCACCAAACTGAAGAGCCCACTAATTACTTCCCCCATGTTCCGTAATGTGCCCACAGCAAACCCCACAGAGCCGGGAGTCAGACGGGTTCCGGGGGCCTCAGAGGTGATCCGGGAGTCGAGCAGTACAACAGGGATGGTCGTCGGCATTGTGGCTGCTGCTGCCCTCTGCATCTTGATCCTCCTGTATGCCATGTACAAGTACAGGAACAGGGACGAGGGGTCCTATCAAGTGGACGAGACGCGGAACTACATCAGCAACTCGGCCCAGAGCAACGGCACGCTCATCAAGGAGAAGCAGCAGAGCTCGAAGAGCGGCCACAAGAAACAGAAAAACAAGGACAAGGAGTATTACGTGTAAAAATGACACCGCTCACAGTCACGTGAATTTATGACACAGAATTATTTCTATATACATCTATAAATACTTGGAAAATGAATTTCACAGATGTCAGAACTGTGATTACTATGAGATGGGGTGTACCATGACTACGGTGGGGAAAACCATTTTTAAAAAGGACGCACACAAAGATGTACCTACCTATAAAATTCAGCCATGGCTGCTTTGATTCAGTCATTGCTCGGAGACAGAACATTCTCTCTGCCCTGCTGTATCATAAAGCACACACTCTGCGCTCTGGAGCAAGCCGATGGCTCCCCCACTTTCGCGGACTTGGAAGCTTCCTTCTCTTGAGGACTTTTCACCCAAGGTAGAAGACTTCATGGCTTACTTGTTCTATAACTCCAAGTGAGTCTGTAATGATGTTTGTGAAGCTTGACTGTAACGATGTTTTTTTTCTTTTGGTTTAATTATGTAAAAAACAAAAACAAAAAAATGAAAAAAATTAAAAACGAAAACAAACAAAAAAACCCACCCTTATCTGGTTTTGGCCAGTGTACGTGTAACTTTTCAAGATCTGAGGGGAAAAAAAAATGGCTTTTGGGTTTTTGTTTATTTTTTGAGAATGACTGGACATAAGAAGAAGAAAAAACAAAACAAAACAAAAAAACTCAGAAAACGAAAGTAAGAGAGACTATTGCCATATGAACTTAAAAGCTACCATGGTGTTCACTCTACATATCAGGTTGTGGTATTTCTAGAATCTGTTGTTTGTTTCCTATATGATGCTTTGCTGAACACATAGCAAAATCACATGATGGATGATGGCATTGATTTGTAAAGCTGGTCCCTCAGGATCTAATTTCAGATTTTGCCACCCAAACCCTGACCAGATGGGTTTAGGGCTGGTTTTATCAGAGCTACTGGCTTTACTTAACAATATTGTTCCTGTTCATTAGCCCAGCCGAATCGTGGTAAAGGAGAGAGCCCCACAAAACAGAGCCTTTCCCAGGGAAGGGGAAGAGGGGGTGGGCTGGATATGTGACTGACTGAAATGCATGCACATAATAAAAGACAAGACAATACTAAAAGTCTGTTAAAGAATCAAAACAGACAGTAGGGGAGTTCAACGTGTGATGGATCCACAAAAGGTCACACAAGCCAAACGTGGTGACAGAGTGCAAAAGACATAGTTCTTCCCCCGCCCCCCAACATGATGTTTTTCATAGTGGTTTAATTTTGTAGCCTGACACTTACAGATAACTCTGTCCTTCCATTCGCTCACGTCTCCCTTCACCCATCTTTTCTAAAAACAAATAAATAAATAATAAATGAACAAAGCTGCTGTGACACACACACAAAAAGGAATTTAATAGTATAATATATATATAAATAAATATATATACAGATATATTTATCATGGTATGTTTGATGGGATGACTGAAACAGGAAAACTGTTCAAGTCTTGAAGTGGAATGAGACTGTTGTTTTAAAAGAAAATAACAAAACAACAAAAAAGTAAACCTTAAAATGTGAAGAAAGTGTGAGTTTTAGTTTTGTCACAGTTAACTGTGTCAAAGAGAATAAACAATCTTCTCAGATTTTGTTTACATATTTTACTACATTTTTGCTGGTATAAATTCCTTAGCCACCTATGTACATAACCGCTTTAAGAACTGTCTGTTCTTTTCTATGGGTTTGTTTCGGTTCGTTTGGTTTATATTCCAGTTGTCTGTCTTTCTTTTTGAAAAGAGGAAACAATGTACAGAAAAACAAACTGGTTGTGTGGCCAAAGAAAATCCCAAAAGCAAGAGACAAAACAAGACACACATGCACACAGAAATGAAGTATGTCTTCTGGAGGGTCAGATATATACGATTTCTTTTGTACAGATGAAAACCAATAAGCTGTTTAGATTTAGAAATCTACTCTTGCTGGTCTTTGTAAGTTGCATGAATACTTGATTTCGAGAAATATCTTAAAGACACGGGGCAAAAAGCGCAATCGAAACGATGGTAGCCTTGATGGATGTATATGGAAAGAGATGTTCCTCATTATCTGATATTTCAGTGTGTTATGAGTTTCAGATTTTTTTGTTGTCATTAAAAAAGACAGGATTATAAAGAGATATCAAAGCACGACTTTAGATAACTTAAATGGCCCAACCTATATGAAGTTGATTATATCTCGATGTCTGTAAAAGATTGCTGTTTTTGGAGTCTTGAGGTCTTGTGAACTGATTTCCTGATTTCTTTCTTAAATTTTTTTTTGAGTAAAAATACATTTGTTATATTCCTTTCAGTGTAAGTTTCTATTTGGACAATTTTATGGGAACATGTGCACTCTGTATGTGAGCTTCTATCATATTCCTGTTGTTTTATGAGCAGACTCTTAAGGAATTTATTTTATGATGTTGTGAAGTTACTGCTTTTTCTTTTTTCCTTTCTCTTTTATTTTATATTTGCATTTTGGTTCAAGGATATGCTTAGCAATAAAATGTTCTTCCCCAAACCTTGTATGATGATGCATTTTTATTTTCTAAACATTTAGTAAGAGATCTTACACTAGAGCTAAACATGTCATATCTTATTAAAAGTAAGCTAGGACCACGTGAAATAAAATGTTCTAACCAGTTACTAATTCCTTCTATACATTTATTAGAAGTGGCATATTTATGGACTACACAACTGTTGTCTGTCAACTGAGGCATTATTATTTGGATTGCTATGATAGGTTGAGCTGGAGAACACTTCTGAACAGGTAAGATGACAGAACATTGTATTCTGGGAAGTATTATTGGATACTATACTTTTTCTTTTTAAATGTCTGGTAACTTATAAGCATATGCTACAAGTCAACGAACTTCTAACGGTTTGGCAGAACCTTGCTTATATAATGTCTTAAGCCCTGGAAAGCTTTAGATGCCTTCTCTCCAGGTTTCCTGGCATATCGACAATTTCTTTTTTAAATTATTAAGTCCAAAGACAAAATATAAATGAATGCTTACATCTTTACAGCTTCTTTCTAGATTTTTGGATTATAAAATTCTGCAAATATTCACTACAGCTGGCACCTTTCTCATATCTCAGGTGTCCTTGACTTACCAGTTCCCTACACACATGCTTACTTTGCCAACTGGATAATCCATCATGAGACTCCACATTTTTCACCATGATCCTGACATGTCAGTTAACTGAATTAGTGTACTCTATCCATACATAGGTTACCAGTTTTCAAAGAGAAAAGCAAATTTAGTTAACCCTGTTCCTTCGGATTTCATTAGTGGAATGGTTATGCTCTTGACTCTCATGGGCATGGGGGGAAAAAGGCTCAATGATGTCAAATTATGGAAAGTTCCTTTTTCCTGCCTGTCTCAGATAATTTATATAAACTAAAGCAACATTCATCAATCTCCATATTGTGCCAGGTACTGTGCTAAATGATTTGGATCTGCTAGTGTGTTTAGTCCCTGAGTGGTAGATAGTTTTTTCCTTATCTTAAAGATAAACAAAGACACAAAGAGCTTAATGACAATTTGGCAAATACACTCCTAATCATGTTATAAGTCAGGCCTTGCTGAGATAGACATCAGAGGGGTTTCGTGGAATGGGGAGAGGTACTGAGACCCAACAGGATTGGGCTGGAACCCCAGCTAGACTCTCACCATGCATGGGCAAATTCCACAGTCTCTCCAAAATTTGTCTTCCTCATCTGAAAAAAAGGACACCTCAATGACCTTGCCTTGCAAGGTAGTTTGGGGGAAAAGTGAAATAAAATGTTTTAATTGTGACTGATACAGAGTAGGGGGGTCAAAAAAGTTATGCTCCTTTATTTCAAGTCCTTTGCTATTCTGTATACAAGAGCTGCCTTCTAGAATTAGAAATCTTGCACTAAATTCCACATTAATAAAAAGATTTAGTAACATATTGTCAAACAATGTTAGCAAGTCAAGACTAGTTGTAATAGACAAAACCAGTCTTTTTCTAGTCATATATTTGATTGTAAGCATGACTGCAACTAGTAAGTATGTGGCATTGAAATATGGTAGTGCCCATCTGTCTGACAGCACATTTTAATCAAGTGGCCAGGAGTTGGGATATATAAAGGGAGTCTAGATTAGAGAAAACTTACCAGAGAAGATTCCAAATAATGGTTAATGTGGTAGATTCATCAAAATCTAAGTAGCATTTGTTCAGATACATTGGTTAAAGTTCATCAACAGAAATACTTTTTCACTGTTGTTCTATGAGGAAATGTTGAGACTACACCATCCCTTTTCAATATGTTTAACTCTGGCCATAGGCTTAGGAATCTGAAAAGTTTAGTTCAGATTCTTGGATCTGAATCCTTGGCCTATCCTTTACTAGCTGTGAAACCTGGAGTAAGGTGTGCAGTAACCCCAGCTTCATCTGTGAAATTGGAATGATACTGTCCTCCCCTTAGTGCTATTCTATTAACTAAATGAGCTGATGTGAATCTAAGTGCCCGTTATAAACACAGTGCCTGGCCCATAACCCTCAAACAGTGATGGCTAATTGTGCCTTTCTAATCATTGGGTATTGTCCTAGAAAAAAATAAGCCAAAAAATTCCTTCTAAAAGTTTAGAAAGGGTATATATTGGAGAGCCTAAGAGCAATCACTTCACTCTGTCACCTAAAGTCATAATTGTTTTTATTCCCCTACAGTTGAAATCATATTGATTCTTTGAGCTCTTCTTGAATATTCCACCAGATATATGCATAACCCTATAAAACCCATTACTTCAATCAACTCCCCTTCAGTATCAGGTGCATAAGAAAGATTCAAATAGTAGCCTGTTCATACCTCAAAGGACAGTCTTCAATCCCTTCCAAATTACAGTCATCATTGCCTTAGACACGTTTTCAAAACTCTGTATTGGGTTTCCCGCCATACAATTTCTAAATGTCACTATTCAGTATATATAATCCAAAAACCACTTTAAGCATTTACTCTTCTGATAATTCAACCAACACTTACTGAACACTTCTGCGCCATCCAATCTACTATTGGCTGTTGTTACTTTGTTTCAATGAAGACAGACAATGGATACAAACCTTTAGTCTGTAGATCCCTACAGGCTAAAGTTCTCCTCACCCTATTCAAGATGAAGTTTGAGCTTTCTCCAAAGATATCCAAGCCCTGCACTTGTCCCAGTTCAATTAAAATCTTGATAATTCTGCTTGAAATTGGTTTTATTATTAATGTACTTATTGGACATTGACTAACTGATTTCTATATCTTACATCGAGAGACTTAAGGCATATACAACATACTAATAGAATACAAATGATACTACAGCAACTTTTCTGACACCAACAAAATTAGGTGTCAGAAAAGTACAAACTACGTTCTTTGGGGGTTCAGAAGAAATTACTTATGGGAGGGCTTCAGAGAGGAGGTGATATGTTAGGTAAAACTTGGAAACTTGATAAGCAGAGATCAGAGCTACATGCCATTTCAAGCAAAGCACTGAAGTGGAAGCAAGCAGGATCATTGTCATAATTTGGATGGATCCCAGATCATGGATAAAGTGTATTAAGGTCGGTCTGATGCAAGTTTTTTGAAATTTTGTTAATGAAAGGCAAGAATAATGAGAGGATGTCGAGAAGTTCCCAAGGTCAAGGGCCAGCTATTGAGTACAGAGGCCACAAGCATGTTTGAAGAGAAAGGTAATAACCAATGCATTTGCAGAGAACCTGAAGGATGATTCGAGAGCTCAAGTTTGCATATAGACATATTACTCTGAACGAAGGAAGGGAAGAGTATCCTTTTGATACAACAACAAAGGAGAGAGTGGGATAAACAAAACTAACATACTGCAGTGGAGGTGACAGAAGTAGAGACAGGTATAGTCAGCCTCAAGGTTGAAGAGAAGGTCAAAGTCACTGAGCAGGGAGACTCTGAGCACATGGCAGAAGTCTGCTGATGATCCCGTTAGGAAGACAGCCAATAAAAGCATCAGTCAGAGGTCAGTTGTCATTCTCTGGTATTAAAAGTCATACTTTATATTTTTGCTACATTTCCTTTTTATGTCCTGCCTTGAAGTCTAAACTTGTGTTTCCAAATTTAGAGTTCTTTCAATTATGTAATGCTTTCTCTAGAGAAGCAAGCCATTTTATACTTTTTTTTTTTTTCCCCAGAAGCATTTGGAGTGGAAGCTAAGACAGAAGATGATAGGCTGCTGCATGTACCCTACTCAGGCTGCCACAACAAAGTATTATAAACTGGGCAGCTTACCCAACAGAAATTTCTCTCTCACAGTTCTGGAGACCGGGAGTCCCAGATCAAGATCTGGTAGGGTTTGTTTTCTTATGAGGGTTTTCTTGGCTTGTAGACAGCAGCATTCTAAATCTGTCCTTTAGTCTATGTATGTGCTGTGTGCAAGGGGGCGGGGGAGAAAGAGATCTTCCTCTTCCTATAAGCCACAGCCCTGTTGGATCAGGATCCTACCTTAACGACCTCATTTAACTTTACCTCCTAAAGAGCATTTCTCTAAATACAGTCATATGGCGGGGGAGGAGGGGTTGGCTTCAACATACGAATTTGAGGCGACACAATTCAGTCCATCACAGATGTGTATGGTATCAGAAATTAGCAAGGTGAAAATTTCAAGAGCTCAGAGGAGTAAAGGAACCCAGAAGCAACTCTAGCCTTGGAGTACTTAGATAGGCAAGGTCGAAGTGCAGATAAATCTAGGAGAGACTAAACCACAGAGCAGGAGAGAATCACAGGACTAAGTGCGGGGACTGAGAAGCAGTGCTAGAGTTGTCACAGGAGAGAGGAATAGCTATAGGGAACCCAGGATTAGGTATGGAGGTATATTAAGTGAATAGTGTGAGCTTCAAGAGGCTGTGAATTTTTGCAGTGGCTATTAGGTCCATGGGTTCTCTAGTCAGAACCCCATGGCTTGTATTCTGGTGCTATAACTTCAGATAAATTATTTGGTCTACCTGAGACTCACCCTTCACACCTATGAAAGAAAATTATAATTACTTATCTTATAAATTTGTCAGGAAAGATTGAATAAATTCATATAAAATGCTTAACATATGCCTGGCACATAGTAAACCTTAATAAATGCCAGTCATTATTACAGTTCGGCCTTGTTATCTGACTCAAGCACGATCAAAATTAGTGACTACCTCCATGGCTATCCAGCACCAAAAAGGGCATAAAAACAGAGAAATCAGGCAACCACCCTGTATTTCCCTAAGTCTTTCATTTTCCAAGAAAGTGCAAAATGCAGTTGCCTGCCCGTTAGCAAAGGAGAAATCAGGCAACCACCCTGTATTTCCCTAAGTCTTTCATTTTCCAAGAAAGTGCAAAATGCAGTTGCCTGCCCGTTAGCAAAGCTTTCCCTTCAAAGCCAGGTATTGTCTGCTTCCAGGCTGCAGCTTGGATCCCACCCACGCCGGCTCACACCCTGAGACACCACTCCTCTCCTGCGTCTCTAGCTCTCAGCTTTCCTGTGGCGGCTGGTCAAACACTGGGAAGCCACGACGCCTTCAGGAAACCTTGTTTTCCTTTACTGATATGCATTATTTTGGTTTTGTTTTTAATTTGGCTTTTTATCGTGATCAAGAATGGCATAATAAACCCCCATTTATCTATCGTCTGACTTCAAGCGGTATTAATATTTTGCTGTTCTTGTTTTATCTATGCCCATCTTCCCATGAAGGAATATTTTTTAAGACTATACAATGTTAAACAAAAAAAGGGCATTGAAAGAGTAGTTATTATTGGGTCTCTTGACCTCAGTCTTGTTCTTCATGTGCTTCAGAGTACCTAAAACTAGCATTCTTTCTGATGGACAATTAATGGCACGATTTCAGTTCTTTACTCAGTGACAACATAAAGAGCAGATTAACTGCTAAGTAGACTCTTCATCGTTTAGTGAGATTGCCTGAAAACCGAAAGGACTTTTCCACCTTACGTGTATTTCAATTCAACTGTGCTCAATCACTTTCTGAGATGAATAAAAATGTCTACAGATTATATACAGCTGCTCTGTCTTTTGTGAAATGTGACATCTTGGAATAGAATCTATGTTCTCCTTGAAGGGAGTGGGTGACGGAGAACACCCCATTGGCACCTGTGGAAGCCAAGAAATACTCACGTTTACTTCTAGAACTGTCATCGCAAATCTACTAGCATATTTCCCTAGGGTTATATTCACGTCTTTGCAATAAGTATAACTATATTGAATTTGCATGCGTCTATACGGAAGAGATAGTTCATTAAGCACATCTTCAAGTTATGATTCTATTACTGTTACACTGTCTATTGATAATGGTGATTTTCTCTCCTTGGCTCTCACTCACCTGCCATTTCTGACCTACGATTTTCATCATAAAAGTATCATGAAAGAGAGAGAGTCCGAGAGAAAGTTATTTATAGACTATTTGAAAGTACATTCTTCTCTATAGCAAAGTCATAGTAAGCGTTAGGGAAAATGATTAGAACTGCCACAGGCTTTGCTTCTCAGTTTCATGGGGAAGAATGAAAAGTAGAACACTAGGTTTCAATAAGTAAATAATTTTCCTGTATCTACTCTGTGCTAGCAGATTGCCCCATTTCCTTATTTTATTTGAAGAGGGAGAACCCAGAAGAGCACATAAATATTCTTCTTAAAACAGCAGCAACATGAAGGTCATCTAGGTTTGTGTGAAAAGAAAATCAAGCAGGTGAGGAGTGGTGGGGTGGAAGGTTACTTAAAGTAAGGGTGCTATTAAAACCAAAAAACTATAGTTTTAGTGTTATGGTGTTTTCAATGTTCATACATCACCCAGGAACAAGTGCTTATGTGCATGCATGGGTATGAGTAGCCAGACCTGTTCTGATGTCAAAGTTGGAGCGGGAAACTAGGATAGTTACTCTTCATAATCCAAACAAGAAGGAAGGAAAAGTGGGCAGGCAGAGGAGAGCAGAGGCAGAAGAGTTGCACTTAAGCTCCTATTTGTAATTGTTCAGAAGATCGCTTCTCGGCCTTTTGGCTAAGATCAAGTGTAATTGTTCAGAAGATAGGTCCAGAATTAGAGCATCTAAAATAATGAGGGCTCTCTCTCTTCTCTCCCTTTCTGCTCCCCCTTCATTCCAGAAAGTGTTTCATGTTAGTAAGTTCTGCCTTTACACACAGCCACACCCTCCCCATACATCCTGCACTTCTTTTGTACAAAAAGAAAAAAAAAATTGGTGCTTATACTTTTACAAATTGTAAAGTGTTTTCGTTACTATGATAGTTTTTTGCGCTAGTCTTGATGTACCTTTTCCTTCTTCTCTTTTAAATTAAAATTAAATTTAAATTTAAAACCTCCTTAAACACGGATATTATGAACATAATTTCCTTAAAATATATTGTAAAACCACAAGTCAGATGTCTATGTAGTTGGACAGAACTTCCGTGACTTCCTCACTTGTCAGATGACAAGCTGCAATTTCGTAACATATATATGTGCTAGAGAAATAGCTCTTTTGTTTTGATGAAGTCTAATTTTTCTCACTTTACTGAGATACCCTGACATATAGCATTGTAGAAGTTTAAGGTATGCAATGTGCTGATCTGATGCATGTATTTATCGCAGAATGATTACTAGAATATGTTAACACATTCATTACCCCGCATATTTTCTGTGTGTAGAGAGAACACATAAGATTTACTTTCTTGCCAATTTTCAACTATCTAATACAGTATTAACTCAAGTCATCATGCTCTACGTTAGATCGCCAGAACATATTCACATAAGATTAAATTTACACCATTTAGACCAACATTTTCCCACTTCTGCCACCACCATTCCTGGCTACCACCAATCTGCTGTTTCTAGGAGTCAGAATTTCTAGATTCCACGTATGCGATCACACAATATTTGTCTTTTTCTGTACGACTTACCTCACTTTGCATAATGCCCTCAAAGTTACGGAGGTATGTGATGTGAGGTGGTTATCGGACGATAGATCCAGAATTAGAGCATCTAAAAGTAATGAAGTCCTGAGGATTCACAAGATGGCAGCTGAGTAGGACCCTAGACTCCTCTCATTCCATAAAACACAACTAGAGAACTATCGAATTATCCTAATACCCCAAAAATCAGACCTGAAGACACATCAAACTCCACAACTAAAGGGAGAGAAGAGGCCACATTGAAGAAGACTGTATTCTAAATATAATCTTCTAGTTTTTATCCACTTTTAGCTCAATAAAACCAGCTCTCCACCTTTCCTACTTGCTAGACCAAAGGGATTAGAAAGTGATTCTCTATTTTGCCAGAAACTAGACCATGTAAACTGCACATTCCAGCTACACAGATTTCTGGACTTTTGATTGTATCTAGGGAGGATATTCTGCAAATATTAAGCCAGTGCATTTCATGATGTCTCTTTAAAGAAAATAATCAAGTCCTCTCCCCTTCCCTGAGGTTTTTTCAATTCCCTGATGATTATAATATTGAGCATTTTGTCATGTACTTGTTGGCCACATGTCTTTGAAAAAATGTCTATGCAGGTCCTTTGAGTATTTTCCACATTACATTTTTTACATTAAAATTTTTACATTCAGATTTTTTTGCTATTGATTTAGAAGAATTCCTTATTAATTTTGGAACCCTTAGGAATTAGTTTGCAAATATTTTCTCCCACTCAGTAGGTTGACTTTTCATTTGGTTGATTGATTATTTATTTATTTATTGCTGTGTAGAGATTTTTAGTTTGTATAATCCCACCTGTTGATTCTTGCTTTTGTTGCTTGCACTTTGGGTGTCATATTCAGAAAAGCATCGTCATTACAAACGCCAAGGAGTTTTTCTCCTAGGTTTTATTCTAGGAGTATTCTGGCTTCAGGTCTTACATTTAAATCTTTAATCCATTTCAAATTAATATTTGTAAGTGGTATAAGACAGGGGTCCAACTGCATTCTTTGGTATGTGACTATCCAGTTATCCTGGCATCATTTACTGAAGAAACTATCCTTTCCCTAATGTGTGTTTTTGGCTCTTTTGTCAAAAATTAGCTGAACACGTGTGTATATTTATAGGCTCTCTCTTGTTCTGTTGGTCTGTGTGTCTGTTTTTATGTCAGTGCCATACTGTTTTGATTACGATAACTTGGAAGATTAGTTTGAAATCAAGAAGAGTGAAACCTCCAGCTTTGTTCTTTTTCAAGATCACTTGGCTTCATAGTCTTTTGTCATTTCATTTGAAGTTTAGGATTGTTTTATCTTATTTCTGTGAAAAATGACAATTCTGATATGGATTGTATTGAATCTATAAATGGCTTTGAGTAGTATAGACATTTTAGCAATATCAAACTCTTCTGATACATGGAGTATCTTTCCATTTATCTGTGTCTTCTGTTTCTTTCATCAATATCTTATGGTTTGGTGCATATCTTTCACCTCCTTGGTTACATTTACTCCTAAGTATTTTATTCTTTTTGGCTATTGTAAATGGAATTGTTTTCTTCATTTCTTTTAGAGATAGATTACTATTAATATATAGAAACAGAACTGACTTTTAGATGTTGATTTTGTAGCTTAAAACATTACTCTGTTCATTTATTCTAACAATTTTTTGATGGAATCTTTAGAGTTTTCTATGTATAAGATCATGTCATTTGCAAACAAGGACCATTTTACTTCTCCTTTTCTGATTTGGATGACTTTTATTTCTCTTTCTTGCCTAATTGTGCTGGCTAGGATTTCCATTACTATGTTAAAACGGAATGCTGAGAGTAGGTACTTTTGTCTTTTTTTCTGATCTTACAGGAAAAAAATTTAACCTTTTATTATTGAATATGATGTTAACTATGGGCTTGTCATGTATGACCATTCATATGTTGTGGTATATTCCTTCTACACCCACTTTGTTAATACATGAGGATATAATGTATGATGATATCATGAAAGGATGTTGAATTTTGTCAAATGTTTTTTCTGTATCTATATGATTTTTGTTCCCCATTTTATTAATGCAGTGTATCTCATTTATTGATTTGTACATGTTGAAACATCCTTGAAAACCAGGGTTAAATCTCAGTTGATCTTTGGCTGTTTTCTTGTTCTTCTGTTCTTTATTCTTCTCTTGCTGTCTTCCTTTGTGAACTGATGTTTTGTTTTTATTTATTTTTTTTTTCCCCGTAGTGGTATGCTTTGATTCACTTCTGTTTATCTTTTGTGTAACTACTACAATTTTTTTTGTTTGTTTGTTTCATAGTTACAAGACTTACATAGAACATCTTATAGCTAAAAGTCTATTTTAAGCTGATAACAATTTAGCTTTAATCACATACAAAACCATCTTTAAAAAAAAAAAAAAAAAGAGGGGGCACCTGGGTGGCTCAGTGGGTTAAGCCTCTTGCCTTCGGTTCAGGTCATGATCCCAGGGTCCTGGGATCGAGCCCCGTATCGGGCACTCTGCTCAGCAGGGAGCCTGCTTCCCCCTCTCTCTCTGCCTGCCTCTCTGCCTACTTGTGATCTCTGTCTGTTAAATAAATAAATTTTAAAAAAAGAGAGATTTTATTTATTTATTTGACAGAGAGAAAGAGAGAGAGAGAGATCACAAGTAGGCAGAGAGGCAGGCAGAGAGAGAGGGGGAAGCAGGCTCCCTGCTGAGCAGAGTGCCCGATACGGGGCTCGATCCCAGGACCCTGGGATCATGACCTGAACCGAAGGCAAGAGGCTTAACCCACTGAGCCACTCAGGCACCCCACAAAACTACTCTTTTAATCCCATTTCATGTTTTTGATGTCATAATTTACATCTTTTTATAGAAACAAATTGTTATATAAACAATTATTTCAAATTATTTTTAATAATTTTACTATTTAACCTTTATATTAGAATGAAGAAATTAACATATCACCATGTTACAGTATTAGAGTATTTTAAATTTGACCACATCCTTACCTTTGTAAGTGTTTTATGTTTTGGAAGGTTTTTATGTCACTAATTAGCATTTTCTATCTCAAGCTTGAAGAACTTTCAGTGCTTCTTGAAAGGAAGGTCTAGTGGTGGTAAAATCTCTCAACTTTGTTTTTTTCTGTGTGTGTTTTTTTGTTTTTTCTGGGAAGGTCTTTTTCTCTCCATTTATAAAGGACAATTTTGCCAAGTGAAAACTTTTTAGCTGGCATGTTTTTTTCCTTCAGCCCTCTGACTCTATTACTCCAATTTCTCCTGGCCTGCAAGGTTTCTGCTAAAAAACCCTCACTGATTCTGAGGGTTCCCTTGTATATAAAGAATATTTTTTTCTCTGGTGGCTTTTAAAATTCTTTTTCTTTGGTTTTAGACCTTTATTATTTCTTAAAGAGGATCTTTGGGTTGAAACTTTCCAGGGACCTACGAGCTTCATGATCTTGGACACCCAAATCTTACTCTAGATTTGGGAAGTTCTTAGCCATTATTTCCTTAAATAATCTTTCTGCTCCCTTTTCACGCTCTTCTCCTCTCAGATTCCAATATGTGCATTGTTGCTTTTAATGATATCCTATAATTCACAGAAGCTTTCTTCGTTCTTTTTTTTCCTTTTTACTCTTCCGACTGAATAATTTCACATCCTCCCTTTTCAAGTTCACATTCTTCCTCTTCTTTGGTCAAGTCTGCTACTGCAGCTTTCTACTGAATTCTTTAGTCATTGTATCTTCAACTCTAGGGTTACTTCTTTTTTTTTAATTGTCAAATTTCTCATTTTGTTCATGTATGGTTTTTCTAATTTTATTTAGCTGTGTATCTCTGTTGTCACCACTGAATTTCTCTGAGTCTTATTCTGAACTCTGTATCAGACACTGCATAAATCATTTCTTTAGCATCAGTTATTAGAGCTTTATTAGTTTTCTTTGGTGGTGGTACGTTTACCTGATTCTTCAAGACCCTTGTGTTCTTACATAGGTAGCCACACAATTGAGGAAGCAGTTTCCTCTTCCAGGTTTTCTCAGCATTTGAGTGGGGGCTGCTGACTTGTTTTCCTGCTATGGCTTCAGCTGTAGATGTGCTGCCCAGCTGTCTAGCATCTCTGGCCTTACTCCCTGGTTTGGTGGGGCTGGAAACCATACTTGGCAGTTGAGAAGGGCCAATGACTTGTTTCCCTGCATGTGTGGGTCTCTAGAGTAGTTGGGACAAACTGACAGCTGGGGACCCAAAGTGAGCAGATCTGGTGATTGAGCCCTCTAGCCAGAGCCAGCAGTGGAGAACTACTAGATGGGCTCTCCACTCATGCTCCACAGCCAAGAGGAACATGGGTGGCCAACATCCACAAGCTTACTGCTGTGAGACATTGCCCCCTTCCCCTTTTCTAGCTGATTCCTGCAAGGATCCATGTGAGGCAGTCCCTAAGTGAGCCTTCCCGAAAGTGTCCCAGCACAGTGGAGAAGATGTGTGTCTACCTTAGGTTCTCTTTTTCCCACTGGAAACACTGTAGACCCAGTGTGACCCCCTCAGCATGGTGCTGCACTGGACTGAGGTAGGGGTGATGCAGTCAAAGTGAAACCACTCTTCTTAGCCTTCTGTGGTAGATTTTTTTTCCAGTTTTTATGGTCCAAATGGGATACTTCAGGCTCACCTGTGGGTTCTGAGATCTTCAAAAATGTGTCTTTTCTATGGATAGTTGCTAGTTGCTCCTTCTGTGAGGGGGAACTGAAGGCAAGAACCACCTGTTTCCCCATTCCTGACATCACTTCAGGTAATAGCTTTTATAACTAGACAGGGTAATGTTATGTAGCAATTGCTGGCAAGCATGTGTTATTAAGAACACCAGGTATAGATAAGTTAACAGTCTGTGAAAAAAAAAAAAAAATGAAGTTGGACCACTCCTTGATCATAGGTAACACTGAAAGCAGTAATTCTTATATTTTTCAATTTAAGGATTTTGCAGGCCAGCCCCACACAGACATGTGATTTCGATACTTCCATCACATATATCTGTCGAGATGGGACTATGAAGTTATTTAAGTCAACTTTGAAAAGCTCTGGGAAAAAAAAAAAGAGAGAGAGATTCTAGAAAACTATACCCTCACCAAAAAGCCATCTGCATGTACACCAGCTAGGGAAAATTCCTACAGCCCAAGCCAGTCAAACAATGCTCAGATGAAAGAGGGTTTTTAAGGGCCTCAGTTAACAAGGCCTGCAGTTACCCCAGCCAGTGGGCATTCAAGTGTTGGCTTTGGCAGGCAGGTGCTGGATGACACATACAAGAGCCTGGAGAGGCTGTTTCCCCTTACATCACCTCCAAGTTTGGATTTTCAATTTATTTTTTAAAAGCAGACACACAGTAAACATCGGAATGTGAGTTTTATGCTAAATAGATTTTGGTTTCAGAGCAGTTATCTCTTGCTGCCAGAATAGCCCTAAGGATTAAGAGGTTTATTGGGATCAAATGCCTGGGAGATTTATTATAGTGCAGACTGTTTACTTGTTCCCATTAAAATGCCGATTATGCTTATTTCTTTGCCTCTCTCTCCTCCACCTCCTTTATTCCCTTCTCCAAAGCCCATCCTCCTTTATTTTCCAACTTTAAGATGAATCTACTTAGACTTTTATTCTTTATTAAAATTGAGTCCTTGGAAGCTCTCTGACTTTATAGGGGCCTGGGAGTGGCAATGGCATCTATGTATCTCATTAAGGTCTTGGGAACACTGAGTCCCTGGTTAGCAACCTGGGGTGGGGGTGGGGGGGCCCCAGGACCATCTCTGCGGACTGCAGAAAAGGGTGCACATTTGGAATTTTTTGTTGTGAGCGATCACAAATACCCTTGCTATAATTATCTACAATTTAGAGCTATGTAAAAGCAAAGATAATTTGCCACTAGGTATAGGCTTTACTTGGACAAAAACGGACATTATCTATTTTATAGCCAAATTCTATGTTAAACATTCAACAGAGCAGATGAGTTTGCATACAATATATCAGCTCTCAAGAAAACAGACATAAGACCACAGAAAATATGATCATTTAAATAAGAAAGCTACAGCCCAGGAAATAATCCTTCAGGGCTTGATAATGCATCCATATGTATAAGAAAGACCATCAGTAAGTCCATTAGGTGTGTCGAATGATTTTATGAAAATGATGGTGGGCCAGGTAAATATTTGATATACCATAATAAATTCATCTTGAATACTTCGTGATCTATTACAATGCCTGGCATGTATGAGATGCCCAATAAACTGTGGAAGAGACAGTAGAATACAGCTCATCTGATACTCATTGGCTGTGCCAATACATTGCTACAATTTTTCTTTTTTTTTTTTTTTCCTGATACATTTTCCCCATTTACTGCTTGGAAAGATCTAGACCAGCCATTGTCCAACTTTAGTATGTACAAGAATGACCTGGAGGGCTCTTTACAATGCAGATTGCTGGGCCCTGCTCCTCAAGTTTCTGATTCAAGAGGTCTGGGGAGAGGTCTGAGAAGCTGCATTTCTGACATGCAAAAATGATGCTGGAATGCTGGTGCATGAACACATTTTGAGAACTACTGTGGCCTACAATGTGATGTAAGAGTAATTATACACTTGAGGACAAAGAAGCACTCAACTCTGCTAATAGAGAAAACATGGTTTCCATCTATTCGACAGATCCAGAGCAGTTACTGTCTGCTGCTAAGGTTTCTACCACAGTTGCAAGACCAAAGGGTCCTCATGCTTTCTGTCTGACCGTGGCAGCCAAGATTCAATAGGGAAATATGGGAGAAAAACACGGTGACCCAGGAAAAAAGCATACGGAGCATTTTTGCAACTCAGAGATAACTCTGTAAATCATAGAGACCTATGGTCTTTAGAAGAATCCAAAATTTAAATTTACATGAGAAGCATTGGAAAATCCTTCCCCTGCCCACTTGCCTTCTGATTGATTCCACTTTCTAAAGCTTAAAGGTTAAAACTAATTAAATTAAAAGAAAAAAAGAAAGAGCACTTGATTAGAAGGCTTTAGTTGCTTGACAGGTTAGGTGCCTTCCTACTTAAAAAATTCTTTGAGTCTGATTGATTATTTCAATCCCTGTTGATAGGGTAAAGCCAAGGAAGCTGACTCACTCTAAGCAAATACTGGAAGAGAACAACACAAAAGTACTGTGCATTGAGCACTCACTGTCAGGCTCTCTGGTAACCTCTTTATATACCTTATTTCATTCACTCTTCATAAGGGTGCTGATCTCATGTTACTGAGCAAAGTCAGGTGTAGAGAGTTTAAGTGACTTGCCCATGGCCATGCTTCTTACTGGGAAGACAGCTTGATCCTTTCCTGATAACCCAAGAATCTGAAATACGTAAGTCAAGTTCCAGATAGGCCATGGTAGGGGAACCAGGATTAACAGCAATATTAACAGCGCCAACCGTTATTACAGCAATTAGAGTAGTCGTTCTAAGAAGTCCTAGGATAAAGGTATCCCTATCCTCATTTTAGGTCTGAGAAAACCTAGGGAACGTAAGCAGCCTGCCTGAAGCTATATAGTTAGCAAGAGATCAACTAAGGTTTATAGATTCTAAGCCCACGTTGTTTATGTATCACCACCAGACCCTAATATCAAGCAGTCCCTTTCCTAGACTCTTTAGGAACAATCCACAACACAAAACTTCATCGGTTTCCCACGGACAGCAGATGAGTGCTGTGGTAACCACCTTATACACAAGGTCAAACTTTGATGTGCAAGTCCACAGCTTTACTGGGTAAGGGCGTATTTATTTTTATAAATGCTTTTATTTGTATCAAAGTAATATATACACATAGCTTAATAGGACAAATGACTGCTTTACAACCAGTAACAGCAGCCCTGCTCCCACGTTTCCTCCCCTCTCCACTCTGTCCTGGTTGCCAGAGGCACCCACTTCAACACTTCACTCTTTGACAGGGTATTTGTGTCTGCATTACTAAATACAGCACACAACTAACTTCTGATTCACAGATTTAAAACATTATTCACTGACTTCCTAATGTGCAACTGTAGGATCTTTTTTCTTTCTTACACATATTCTTTCTCTTCTTTACTCTTTCAAGGTAGCTATACATTTTGATTAAATATTATTTGGCATTTTCATGATTAGGACTACAAAAATATTCTCTAAGTTGTGTATGACTACTTTTCATTTTGGTATAATGTTTACCTTCTTTTAGAATAGTAACCCTTAATCCTTTTCATATACTTGGTTTCATTTGGACCTAAAGCTAAATCATCTCCCTTCCATTAATAGCCTTTAAAGGTGATTTTCCAGATGAGGTTTTATATCACCAACTCTGCCCAATAATCTACTAGTTTTGGTTTTGATGTTGTTGTTTGGTTTGGTTTTACTTGTTTGTAAATCTTGGGGACATTCCTGTCAGAGCGCTCTATTTTCTTGCTCCAGCCTGAGCTAGCTGCACTTTTAGCTACCTTCAAAGCCTATCACCCTTTGTTATCAACTTGCTAGTTTTCTCATTCTGTTGTGTGGTGGGTTTTCTATTTGCTGGGTTCCCTGTCTTTCTCCTACCTACTTTATTTCCTTGTCAAGTAAAGCACATCACCTAGTAGCTTCCTGCAAAAGGATGTATGGTATGTAATCTTGGAGATTCTGCATCCCTGAAAAAGTTTATATTCAAATTATTGATGGTTTTGTTAGAGTATGAAAATCTAGGCAGGAAATCCTTTTCCCTAAGAATTATATTCCCCCATGGTCTTCCAACTTCCTACATTGCTGTTGGGTAGACCAATGCCATTTTGGTTCTCTATCCTCTGTGTGTGATCTGGTTTTTTAGAATCTTCTCTTTATCTCTGGTATTTGAAATGCCATAATGACATGCTTTGGTGGCTGCTGCTGGGTCAGCTACAAAATGAACCTGACAGTTTTGTCAGAGAGGAAAATGGAGATTATATTCTCCAGAGTTTATCGAAAGAATTCTTTCCCCCACCTTTTTGATCTGCATTCCTACAGTGCACATGCCTGTGAGTGACAAAGAGAGTTGCTACTTGTCCAAATGGTCAAGTAATTTAACAAGAAGTGAAAGCACAAATTCAACTTGAATATAATGTGCTTCCTCTTTACAGGGCCTTTTGCAAGACACAGGTCCTCCCTTCAGGGTGCCTGGAATCTAATGTGGCAGATATTTTAAGAACATAAAATTATAAAGAAAAATTTATAATCATCTTATTAGAAAAGTGTGACAGAGCTTCAAGGGAAAATGAAGCAATTTCAGATAAGAAGCTGGGAAATGCTAAGAATGAGGGGGCGTTTGGTGAGTTAGGAATGTGAGGAGAGTGGTAAAGATAGGGAAGGGAGTTAACACTTCAGAGATTCTGAAGTGAGTGGTTAGTAGTAGCAGAGGTAGAAGAAGCATTTGTTATAGGCAGGAGTAGGTGTCAGGCATAATGATGAGAAAGTGAAAGACAAAGCCAAGAATAACAAGTTGGCTGGATCCTAGCTGTCACGTGGAGAAATTTGGGGCTAAAGTCTGGCATGCTTTGGTTACAAACTCATTTTTTGGATTAATTTATTTCAATCATTTTTTCTCATTTACCAATTCATATTCACTGATCAAATACTGTGAACTGGCCTCTGTGCTGGATGCTAGGGAGCATCTGAAAGAGACATGGTTGCTGACCTCAAGCAATTTACTTGATCTACGTACTTGATCTATGAAGACATGCTGTGTCATATTTGTGTTTGTACCTACAGTCTACAAATGAAGTATGAATGAGATATATAGGGGTCTTTAGGAGACCAGAGGTTACCCGGAGTCTTCAGAGAAGGCCAAAGAGAGATGATGGCACCAAGAAGAATCAAATGAGGTATACAAGTGTGGGCACAGCATTCTAGGCAGAGGAATCCTCAACCTCAAAGGCACAGAGATGAGAGAGAACATGGCATGTTCATTCGTTTATTCATTCATGCTACAAATTTTTTTGAGTACTTATTATGTACTAGCCATAGTACTAGTCATGCTAGGGAAACTACTGATTTTTAACAGAGTATGATGGTGTCCTTCCTAGGTTGTGACCTTCATGAAAGTAGGAATTATGTCTGTCTTATTTGTTGTTGGGCCCAGTACTTAATATTTGTACAATAAATATATTTAGAAGGATGGTAATGGATGCCCGTAGGGAAGAGGAAAACTACAAGATGATAAAGAGATTCATGAGAGAGATGTTTCAAGAATCATGAATAGATTATGTTAACTGAAACTAGGAGTACGGGGAGCCTGGATGGCTCAGTTATTTAATCATCTGACTTCAGCTCAGGTCATGATCTCAGGGTCCTGGAATGGAGCCCCATGTCGGCCTCTCTGCTCAGCAGGGAGCCAGCTTCTCCCTCTTCCTCTGCCACTCCACCCCCCTGCTTGTGCTTGCTCTCTCTCTGTCAAATAAATAAATAAAATCTTTAAAAAAATCAAAACTATACGCTTGGACAAAATTGCTCAAATTTTACATTATATGTATATGAGAGCAGCAGATAAAGAACTGAAAAATGGGATTTCCAACATTTCTGAACAAAAGAAAGCACTACCATTAAAAAGAATGGGTTTCTACCATGTGAGAGGCAAGTTTTATTTATTCGTACTTGATCTATATTCTGACTGGAAACATCAAACCACTTGTGTTTGGAAAATGTTGCTAAGTGCCTCCTTCTAAAAACCTCAATGCTTCCTCTCCCATAGCTCTTGACCATTTGGTTCTACAAGACAACATCAGCAAAAAAAACCCAAAAACAAAATCAAAAACAAAAACTGCCCCTGGAATTTGGCATTTCTACTTTGCCTTTCTTTAGTCATTAAATCTTAGTTTTATCCATGGGGCGCCTGGGTGGCTCAGTGGGTTAAGGCCTCTGCCTTCCGCTCAGGTCATGATCCCAGGGTCCTGGGATGGAGCCCCGCATCGGGCTCTCTGCTCGGCGGGGAGCCTGCTTCCCTTCCTCTCTCTGTCTGCCTCTCTGCCTACCTGTGATCTCTGTCTGTCAAATAAATAAATAAAATCTTTTAAAAAAAAATGTATAAATCTTAGTTTTATCCAGATTTAGATAGAACTCAGCTCAGGCCTTGGACTCCCAGGCCTATGTACCTCATGAAATAGAAGTGAACTCCAGGCTTCTTCTCCAAGGAATAGAACCATAGTGTTAGCCACTGGACCAGTACTGCAAACAAGACCACCTTATTCCCTTTCAGTGGAGTCTTCTGACTGGGAAGGAGTGGCTACATAAGCAACAAGTAAACCACATCAAAACATTACCACCAAAGCCTTAGCAAGGGGAGAAGCATTAAGGAGGGAGAAGTTTCTTCTATCAAATGTATCAGAGAAGATCAAATAAGACCTGAAAAGTATATAAAATTCTAGGGATAAAGGAAAGACAAAGGTCTTATACTCAAGAGACTTGTGGTCTTTTAAAGGACACCACTGTCTCTACAGAGATACTTAAGTGAAGGGGGGAAATCAGAGGGTGAGACAAACCATGAGACTGTGGCCTCTGAGGAAAAAAAAAAAAAAACAACACTGAGGGTTTTAGAGGGAATGGGGGTGGAGGAATGGGTGAGCCTGGTGATGGGTATTAAGGAGGACACGTATCCCATGGAGCACTGGGTGTTATAGGCAAACAATGAATCTTGGAATGCTACATCAAAAACTAATAATGTACTGTATGTGACTAATGTAACATAATAAAAGGAAAAAAAAAAGTTCCTTTAGCATGCCTAGCACTGTGATAGTGGGTACCCAAAGTGTATTTGTAGAATGAATAAATGCATGTGTCATACATTCCCTCACTTGTGTTTCTTTGAATTGGGTTTGACAGCTAGGTGGTCACTGATGACCCAAATAAGAAAAATACCCTGTAGTAATAGAAACAGAAGTCCAACAGCAGGAACTAAGGACTGAATGAAAGGTGAGGAAGTAGAGAAAATGAACAAAGACAACTTACACTATTGTGGAAAGATCATGGTTTTAAGGAATACAAAACTGGCTTTCTTGATGGTATTTACTTGAAAATTAAAATCAGAGTGCCCCATGGTTTTATAATGAGGGAAGATTGTACATATTTTCTAACCCCAAAGGACATAAAAGACAAGTAGTTCATCTGCTGGTACTCAGTAGCCTGAAAGCTAATCAAGGACAAGGACCAAATTTTATCTATCATTAGGTTTCCTGCATTTCCTTAGCTCAGGGTCTGATACATACTAGGTGCTCAGTTAATATTTGTTAAAGAAATTAATGTATAAAGAACAAGCTGGCTAATCCTGCTTATCCTAGAGGATAACCAAGATGAGAGGAGTTAAACAGTAGCAGTAAAAGATGGAAGTTGGGTAAAATAGATCACTTTGCCACATTTCATACGTGCCACATTTCACCTATGAAACTGTATGAACTGTTAAATGATTGAATCAGCAAATAAATGGATGAAACATTAGTCAGAAAAGAATTCAATATATGTATAACCTTCTGAATTATTGGGTTATTTTAATGGTCAAAGGACCTTGCTGGTTGTTGGCGTGCTTGCTTCGTCTACTTGCCGGCGTTTACTGGCATATTACCTACAACCATTTGCCAAGCGTCTCCGCGTGAATTTAGCATAAAGGACTATAAGCCATCTTTGAAGCAAAAACACATAAATGCACCCAGAAAGAGAAGAAACGGTTTACTCTTCCTGCCTCTCATCCCCTTACCTACAGAATGTAACAGATCGGCACCCGGATGGCTCACTTGGTTAAGCATAGGACTACTTACTGGGCTCGAGTAGCTGCAGGATTTCTTTCCCTTCCATGCCCGAGGTTCTTGGTCACGCCGCCTGGAAGAATGAAAAGGTGGACCAGTTGAGGAGTGGTGAGCAGCAAAGCCAAGTTTATAGACGGAAAGGCCCATGCTCCCAAAGAGAGAAGGGATCTGAAAGGGTTGCGGTGGGAGTTTCTGAGTCTAGGGTAGTTAATGGGCTTGTCGGCGGATGGTAATCCTCCAGGAGCCTGTCATCCAATGAGGTTTCTGTCCACGTGCTCATCTACCTATCAGGCAGTTGTTCAGGTGGGAAAGTGGGGGAGGGCTCCTTGCACTGTGGTGTAAAACCAAGGGTAGTTTCCTTTAAGGGTAGGGCCGGGTGTCTCTGCTCGCCTTTCTTCCACCTATCTTTCATTAAGATCCTGATCCCAGGCTCACGCACTCTACGCTGGGCTTGCAGCCTGCTAAGATGCTTGCTCTCCCTCTTCCTCTGCCTTAACCGTGCCTCCTCCTGTGCCCCCGTGTCTCTCTTAAGAAAAAAAAAAAAAATAAAGGGGGGGGGGGAGGGTGCCTGGGTGGTTCAGTGGCCATGGGCTCAGGTCATGATCTCAGGATCCTGGGATGGAGCCCCGCATGGGGCTCTCTGCTGAGTGGGGAGCCTGCTTCCCCCAACCCCCCCCCACAACGCCTGCCTCTCTGCTTACTTGATTTGTCAAATTAAAAAAATAAAAATAAAAAAAAATCTTAAAAAAAAGAAAGAAAAGGTAACTGATTGCCAAAGAGCACCATCACTATATTATTTTTATTATTCAGAAGAAAGTGGGGAACGTGGTGCCACCCCCTTGTCACCGTTTAGCAGACATAATAAGTGCTGTAATTGCTGCGCAGAGGCGGGAACGGATTGCCATGATCACCTAACTTGGGAGGAAAGCAGGGCATGCATCGTGTAATTTGCTTTGTAGGTTCTTAAAGTGATTGACACTGTGAGCTACATCATATCATTTTCCCTCCGCTGTGTGTAAGAGTGCATAATGCTGGGTCTGATGTTTCCCAGCTGACAGCATGGGGCGTTATCACTCATCTTAAGCTTTTTTTTTTTTTTTCTAAGCTCCTCCTCCTAAAAAAAATGGCAGTACCTGTCCCCATGGCCATGTCACCATTTTGCTTTCTTTGTGGAAGAGAAGGCACTGAAGTAAGCATCAAAAAAACCTGATTTATCCCATTTTTTAAAAATGACAAAACCTGTCCTATGAACTATAGCGAGTGATAGAAAGTTCCATACTCTCCCTTACAATTTATTTACCAGCACTCCACCCTGGGACCAAAGCACAGGCAACAGCTAGCCCTATAAAGAATCAAAATCATTTGCGGAATAGAAAGGCATTTCCCTTCCGTGCAAATATCCATAGATCGTTACAGTTTTAGGTAAATGTATTCACAAGATCAGGAAATATATTCTCAGTTGGAGTTGTTATCACGCGGTACTGGCTCAACGTTGCTCAGCTGCGGCACCAATCTACAGGTACTGGTAAGGTCTGCGGAAGCCTGTGGGCTTCCTCTCACTGATGACCACTCCACAGCTTGTGCCACCTTGCATTTATGTTTACAAGGGGCTTCCTTTCCCAGAAGATGCAGGACAGCTGTTCTCTTTACCTGAAATGTTACCTGCCTGAGTGAAATATCCCGTTATGGCTACTCCAGTAGAGATTTTCAGAACAGGGTTAGTTATTCCATCAGCAGCTTAACAAGGGCAGAATGACTGATTATTAAGAAAGAGTCTTCCAGAAAAATGGCCAAAGAATTCCAAGTTGGGACATTGAGTCACTTTTTAAAATTTTAAATTTTTAAAATTTAAGAGGGCTGGGTAAAAAGAAGAATAGAACAAAAATGAGTATACGTATCTTTAAAGTAAGTGCAAAACAGAAAGGACACCTGTCTGTATTCTGAGTAGGTGCTCTTTAACTCTTAGGAATTTCCAGGGCATTTACAAAAAAAAAAAAAAAAAAAAAAAAAAAAAAAAGAAGCCTACTTAAAATTATGGCTTGTAATTTTATTTTCCCTTTATTTGCATAAAAAAATCTTCTTATTACCCAGTATCGTTTCATCAAAATGGGCTATTATTTTCCCATGAATTTTTACCTGTTTCCATTTTTAAACCTAATTTAAATTTTCTCCTCCAATAGCCAAAGCTGGACACCATGTGGATTATGGCAGGGGAGCAAGAAATAAAACAGAAAATGTATGAACAGGGAACTTTGATTTACTGAGAGTGGAGATTCACGACATCTGCCTGTCTTTTTTTTCTTTTTTGTTTTTAAAGAGATCTGCCTGTCTTTCAAGGTGAGCAAAAGATGCCTTACCTGACATGAGGCAGGATGGCAAGCACAGGATTACATGCACTATCCCATGTTATGGGAATATTTTTACAGGTAGTATATTTTTATTTACATCACTTAACGTGCTTTGTTTAAGGTCATATGTGTAGAATGCTCTAATAGAAATTCCAGTGCTTCTCATTATTTTAGGTCAATCTATTTTTTGGTTTGAAAGTTGGTATCTCCAGACCTCTAAACTCCTGAGGATCCATTTGCGTTTCTTGGATTCTTACTGCTTTCAGCTTTCCTCCTCTCAAATTGCCTTGATGAGTTCCCGTGTTTTGCCTTGGTGAACTTTTCCTGTATTTTCCTTCCATTTGCCCCCTCCAATCCAACT
Organism: Enhydra lutris kenyoni; assembly: GCF_002288905.1. Taxonomy (NCBI): domain Eukaryota; kingdom Metazoa; phylum Chordata; class Mammalia; order Carnivora; family Mustelidae; genus Enhydra; species Enhydra lutris. The sequence continues at coordinate 14,591,394 of NW_019154104.1, read as the reverse complement.
TCCTTAAAAAAAAAATCTTGCTGTCAGAAAGGAAAGCTTTACACCACTGGGGCCTCACTGAATCCAAAAAGCAATGAATGATTCTCACACTTGTTTGCTACATTCTAATCCCAATTTAGGGCAACTCATTCTACAGTTTTATGACTGGCTGATAGTATCTCATGAATAACAATGAAAGAATAACCTATCACTGCAGACTCTGACAAAGTGGTGATATGTAAATGCAAAGATAATTGCCATTTGGAAATGAAGGTTCCTTCTCTCTCTTTTTCTCTCTTTTTTTGAAAACACAATCAGTTGAAAATAAAAACTAGTCAAGATACATGCATTCTACTGCAGGCATTTTAAAAAGTTGGCTTCAATCTGATTAATGCAAAAAGGATTTGACCTAAGAAGTCTTAGAGAGTTTCATTGATAAGTAGAAAAAAAGTGAAAGTAACAAGATTCCTACTTAAAAATTAGCAATATACATTAGATGTAAGAAGATATCTAATAAAGGAGATGGGGACATATGCAGTTAGAGATTCAAGGATCAGTTGTACTTTTAATTACTCAGCACATCAGGAACCTGATCTCAGTTAGCCAAACCATGTAAGGAAGTCTTAATTCTTATGGCAAAAAATGATTTGGGTAGTTGGAATAATTAAAAATCACAGATAATCCTAAACCCTTATGACACTGATTCATTAAAGTCTCCTCCCTTAGAGAAATGGTTTTATAAAAGCTACAAATCATTACAAAACTGTCTGGCTAATGTCTCCTCTCCTTTGATTATCCCACTGCAATCTCTTGGGAAGGCCCATCTCTTGAATGAAAAAGCTCAGAGTCAGGAAAGAAGAGGAAGGGACAGAGCCTCAAGGAGAAGCCATAGATTCCCCAACAGACTCAGTATAAAAAAACACACAACTCTCAGTGGTAAGCATCCTGGAGAATAACTGAAAGTAGGATTCACATAATTCTGTTGAAAACAGTAGTGAGCAGTCAACCTATGGGAGGATGTGGGCAGAGCCAGGTGGCAATACCCCAACTAGAACATGCATTTTTTAAAAAGAATTTATTTATTTATTTGACAGAGAGAGAGAAAGAGAGCATGTGGGGAGGGTCAGAGGGAGAGGGAGAAGCAGGATCCCTGCTGAGCAGGGAGCCCAATGCAATGTGGGCCTCAATCCCAGGTCCCTGAGATCATGACCTGATTCAAAGGCAGACAACCAAGCAACTGAGCCCCCCAGGCACCCCTAGAACATGAATAACTTCTAGTTTGGTAATCATGTGGAAAGACTATGTTCTAGATAGTATTTTTTCCTTATTTTCTACCTTCCTCTATTATTAGCCTCAGTAATACTAGCATATAAGACTCTGTTACACTCAAGTGAGGAAGAATGCAACACTCTTTTACTTTACCTTTTTTCTCATTGTTATGTTTTACTGGCACAGCTGCTGCCTTATCAGTCCCAACCTGGGCTGAGCCATAATCCATTACAGACCAGTTTTCTAACAGATTCAATGAGTTTCTTGTTTAATCATTACTTTTATCTTCAAAACTTCATTTTACACAATCTAGATAAATGTTTGCCAGTTCTTGTCTTCACGTTCTCCATTCAACAAGAATCTAGAAGACTCTAAGCAGGCTTCATCATTTTCTTTCTCTTTCAGCCCTCTGTCAAAATCAATGTATGCACCTGACAGTAATTTTCATCAGGATGTTACAAATACATAGCCCATAATGGTAAATGAAATCATGCTTAGGGCTGCCAAAGGAGCATAGTGACTCATAGACAATTGACTTGCGTGCGGGTGGGGGGTTCTGTTCTCAGAGGCATTCTCTTCGACTAAGCATGGAGTTGGTAGGAGAGTAGATGTAGACCTAACTGTTAAGATAATCAGCTGAGTCAATCAGAGCAATCAATATGTAACAAATACAACAATCTCATTGTTAATGAATTCTGGAAAATACCCTTCCTTCCTCCCTTCCTTCTTTCCTTCCTTCCTTCCAAAAGTAATTCTTAAACACTACCCCAAATACCATGAGAAGTGCTCACAAAATAGCAGGTAAGATAAGCTTAGGCCTTGACCTGGAGCTTACGTTCCAGTGGGAAAATCACACAATTATAAAAGTCAAAACAAAAAAAACCAAGGTAGCGTAGGTACATCCAGAAGTCAGTTGTAACTAATTTAGTCTAGGGTCTGGGTGTTAGTCAAGGAAGACTTTCTTAAGGAAGTGACTTCCAGAGTGTGACCTGCAGGGTAAATAAGCATTGACCAGACAAATGGCACAGTAGGGAGGTGGTGGTAAGCATAGGAGTTCTCAGGTAGAGAAAAATGGATACAGAGAGGAATCATCAAAGAGACTCCTTTAAGGAACAGAAATGAGTTTGGTCAAACTGGAGGACAGAATGCAAAGAAAGAAAATGAGGAGTGATAAGAATATAGATGTAGACAGGAACCAGGTCTTGAATATTCTTATAATGTATATGTATTGATAGTATAAAACTTCAGGCTATAAAATTCAAACATGAAAGATCTCTAGCTCAATTTTACTTTAACCCAACCTTTTGATTTTGAGCCCTGTAGTAAAGATTGACTAGCTATTTACCAAATCTGTTTCCCATTCCTCTGAGACATGTGGCTAGACAATGTTTTCCTGTCTCCCTTGCAATTAGCTGTGGTCATGTGTCTGAGTTCTAACAGAATGAGAGAAGATTCTTCTATGCTTAGCCAATGAAAACCTCCTGTGCAGTCCTCCACTGGCTGTCTTCCACTGTCATGCCGCTGGATATCAATGCCCAAGGTGAGCTTGTAAGCCATGTACAAAGAACATCACTCCTCCCTCCCCCATGCACACATACACACATACATACCACTGTGTTAAGTGGATGTTAGAAGGAACATGTTCCTATTGTCCTAAGCCTGTGAGATTCTGATGCTTATCTATCACACCAGTAATTCTCAAAATGTTATTCTGAAAGGAACAGCAGTAACATCACCTAAGAACTTGTAAGAAATGCAAATTTTTGAGCCCTCCCCCAGATCTACCTGCTGAATCAGAAACTCTGGAGCTAGGGCCAGCAATCTGTGGTTTAGAAGCCTTCCAGGTGATTCTGATAGGAGTTAAAGTTGCAGAACAGGCTTCCTTATTTTACATTACTTTAACCCATTCCACCCAGTGACAGTCAAGTTCAGGTAATTCAGGGGAGTCAATCAATGCAGGCTTGCATTTGTCAGTTCTACTCATGTACATTATCAAGGTGTGAGATGGGATCCATCTGACCCTTAGTTATTAGCCTTTATTCAGCTGCAGTACCCTTTACAATTTCTCTCTCTGTGTGTATGAGTTTATTTTTGACTGGTTCTCATTGTTTTTCCATGATGATTGCTACTTTGTCTTCCTTATGCCAACCTCTTCAGGTTGGACCCCCAGCTACTTTTGCATCATCCTTCACATGCAAACAGACCCTCCTAACTCACTTTAAAGAAATGCAGATTTCCACCTAGCTGCCTCTACTCTTCCCCTTCCCATGCTATGCCAGGATAGGAGAACTCTTTAATATTCAGCTTCCTCAGCCTTTTCCTGGGGTCTTAGAGACAGGTGTTCTGTATTCTACATTTTATTCTTTCTCTAACCAGACTTGTCTAGTGGAAGGGCAGGAGCGGGACTTTGTTTTAGGGACAAAAAGCATAATTTAAGTGTATGGCTTCCTTTTAACTATCTCTGAAAATCTCCCTTCTCTGGCCTGTTGTGGGACTAAGAAAGCTGGCTGTATTAAATATGCTGATTGTTTCGTGCATTTTGTTAAATCTATTCTTTATGCTATAAAATTTGTCTTAGGTTTTTTTTTTTTCAAGTTTCATGTTTTTTCTTGTTTTTGTCTGACAAATCCGTGATTCTCTCAACTTCCTAATAAAGAAGTTATTCTCATGAATTTTTCAGATTTTGCAGTTCAAAAAGCTTAGATATATTTCTGAATATGCCTTAGTCCACGAATCTTTTCAATTTCTCCATGATTTGTACTGAGTTTCCCACAAGTAAAATCAATTCTTTTCCCACATGAATATAGTATGATAAATATAAATATAAATATAAATGGACATTTATCTTGGGACTTTTCTATTTTTTTTTTGTTATTTTATTGTGGTAAGGATATTTAACATGCTACGCTCAACAAATTTTTAAGTGTATAATCTATTATTGGTGACTATTAGTACAACATTGTATTGCAGAGTTCTAGAACTTATTCATCTTGCTTAACTCAGACTTTATGCCTCTTGATTAGTAACTCCTTATTTCCTCCTCCCTCTAGCCCCTGATAACCATCATCCTACTCTGTGATTCCATGGACTAAAGTATTTTCAGTACCTCATATAATTGGAATCATATAGTATTTGTCTTTCTATAGCTGTTTTATTTCACTTAACATAATATCTTCAAGGTTCACCCATGTTATCTCATATTGCAAAATTTCCTTCTTTTTAAGGCTGAATGATGTTCCATTGTATGTATATCCTGACTTTTCATTACCCTTTCATCCATTGGTGGGCATTTAGGTTGTTTTTACATCTTGGTTATTCTGAGTAGTGCTGCTGTGAATATGGGGGTATGGTACAAATATCTCTTTGAAATATTGATTTCATTGCCTTGGATATATACTCAGAAGTGGAATTGCTGTGTCATATGTACTTCTCTCTTCTGCTTTTTTTTTTTTTTAAAGATTTTATTTTATATATTTGGTAGAGAAAGCACAAGTAGGAGGAGCAGCAGGCTCCCTGCTGGCAAGGACCCCCCCCCACCCCCACCTCCACCCCCCAATGTGGGACTCGATCCCAGGATCCTGGGATCATGACCTGACCTGAAGGCAGATGCTTAACTGAATGAGCCACCCTGGTGTCCCTGTATTTCTCTTTTTAATTTTTAAAGCAACCTCCATACTGTATGCCATAATTTATATTCCCATCAACAGTGTAGAAGGGTTTTAATTTATCTCCATCCTCACTGCTTATTTTCTGTCTTTTTTAATAACAGCCATTCCAACAGATGTGAGTTGATATCTCACCATGGTTTTGATTTGTATTTGCCTGAGGATTAGTGATGTTGAAGACCTTTTCCTATACCTGTTGTGTGTCTTCTTCTGAGAAATGGGTCCTCCCAGGTCTCTGGAAAGATGGGACTGGTCAAAAGGGGCTGGAGCTGAGTCCATAAAGGGACTGGGGATGTTTTGGGTCTATAACTGTAATTATGTTCAGCAAGCCTACTGCCAGGGCGAGGGCCTGCTTTCTCACAGCAGTTCTCCTTAATCTTGGACTTTACTGGGATTTCACAATCTCCCACCTGGATCTCCAAGCTCGCATAAAGGCACTTTGGTTGATGGATGACTGCCAGATTGTTGCTTGTGTTGAGGGATGTGAGCTGGGGACCTTTTATTTCATCACCTTTGCTGGTATTACCCTCCCCCTGTGGCATTTTTTACAGAAATAGAAAAAACAATTCCACAATTCATATGGAAGCAAAAAAGACTACATATAGCTAAATCAATCCTGTGTCTTAGTTTTAATGATGTCAAAAGACACCTAAAAGAAAGAAGATGAAAAGATAAGCAATAAACTAAGAGAACATATCTGTAATATCTAGAGCCACAAAGGAGATATATATATATACATATGTATATATATATATATACATATGCATATATATTTTATTATATAATATATAATATATTACATACAAATATATACATATTTGTATGTAATATATTACATATATCTTGCTAATCAATAGAAAAATCTTATATATGTATTTACTGGTACATAATATATTACATATATCTTGATAATCAATAGAAAAAATCTTATGTATTTATTGGTACATAATATATTACATATATCTTGATAATCAATAGAAAAAATCTTAAGTATGTATTGTATATGTATATCAGTATGTAACTTAACTAATCAATAGAGAAAACAAACATATCAATAGAAAAATGGAGAGAAAAGCAGAAACAGCTATGAACAGAGGGAAAAAAGACATATGGCTAATCAATGTACTAAACCACATTAGTGCTTTGGAGAAGAAAATCAAGGCCATAAAGATAAACAAATCAAGACCACACAAGATAAAATTTGATTCCACTTAATGGGTAAAGATAAAAAAAGCCAGACAATTCCAGAACAGATCAACAGGATTTCTTATACAGAGCTCACCAAAGCCATGCTTCAAACATTTTAGCGTTATCTATTAGTGTTGCGTATCTAATAAAGTTGTCTAAGCAATTCCACTCCTTCTTACCCAAGAGTCAGTAGATGCAAGTTATTGGTAGGGTTTTGGTTCTTTGACAGTATACTAGGTTATAAGGTGCTCTTTATATTATTAAAAAGAGGACAAAATAAATGATGGCCTTGTATGAAACATTGATAGTGTTTCATAAACCAAGGATCATGATTCATTCAATTCTAAGCATACAAGGTCCATAAAAAGAAAGAAAAATAATCTTTAGCCTTTTGCAAATAGAAAACTCTGATTTCTGAAACAGATGAGATTTATTTTTGATTGTTATTATTATTATTATTATTATTATTATTATTCTTGGTGGTGGTGTTATTTACTACTCTTATCAGGTTTACTTGCCTGGGGCATTAACGGATTCCATAGAGTAAAAGAAAATCATTACTGGGAACAAAACAAGCATTTGGTTAATATATGAAAATAGCATATCATTATTAATGATAAGATGGTTAGATTCATACCATCAAGGGCTTTCCTTTTAAGCAGCATTATAGGGTTTTTGTGAACCATTTGGAATATTAATACATTAACATATTCCATATTTTTCAGAAAGTCTGATATAGAAAGATCAACTTGATTGGCGATTTTCTAGTCATTTACATTGAGACAAAGCCATTATTCCCATCCACTTGTAAAGCACAAATATGCACCATCTACTCTACTTCTTAATGAGCATCCAAAGAGGAAGGGAATTTTCATCTTTCAAAGAAAGCTGGTGCATTGTTGAAAAGTGTCAATGAAAGAAAAACCTGATACCTAAACAATTTTCTGAAAATGAAGGCCCTTCATAACTCAATGACTGGGTTAAAAAACAAAAAGTTTCCCATTCCGAAACATCATTGGTGGGTCTCCTTGCAGTTCTCATCAACAACATGAAGCACATCCGTAAAATAGAAGTTAGTACTTATAACAAAGTATATTTTCTTTTTGCATGTTTTTGAAGCATGAAAACAATTTACAGTTAGTAGTTCTTCAAAGTGGAAAACGGAGGGATTATACAGATAGAGGAAATAGAACTAGAGGAAATATTCTGACATCATAACCCTTTGACAACATAATGAACATAGTTTTGAGATATACAATTAAAAAATCATTCTCGATTCTTTAAGAAATTAAAAATAGAGCTACCCTATGACCCTGCAATTGCACTACTGGGTACTTACCCCAACGATACAGATGTATTGAAAAGAAGGGCAATTGGTACCCCAATGTTCATAGCAGCAATGGCCACAGTTACCGAACTGTGGAAAGAGCTAAGATGCCCTTCAACAGACGAATGGATAAAGAAGAGATGGTCCGTATATTCAATGGAATATTATGCCTCCATCAGAAAGGATGAATACCCAACTTTTGTATCAACATGGAGGGGACTAGAAGAGATTATGCTGAGTGAAACAAGTCATGCAGAGAGAGTCAATTATCATATGGTTTCACTTATTTATGAAACATAAGGAATAATACAGAGGACATTAGGAGAAGGAAAGGAAAAGCAAATTGGGGGAAATCAGAGGGGAAGATGAACCATGAGAGACTGTGGACTCTGAGAAACAAACTGAGGGTTTTGGAGGGGAGGAGGGTGGGGGTTGGGAGGGCCTGGTGGTGGGTATTAGGAGGGCACGTATTGCATGGAACACTGGGTGTGGTGCATAAACAATGAATCTTGGAACACTGAAAAAGTAAAACAAAATTTAAAAAAAAATCCTCATTGATAAAGCCCTGACTATAGCAATTTAAATTATTAAAACTGATTACAGGTAATCTACCCATAAGTAAAGACATAGACAAAAAGAAGCAATATGAAGTTCTAAATAAGAGGGTTTTTTTTTTTTTTTAAAGATTTTAGTTTTAAGTAATCTCTACACCCAATGTGGGGTGCAAACTCACAACTCAGAAAACAAGAGTTGCATGCTCCACTGACTGAGTCAGCCAAGCACCCCCTAAATAAGTTTTTCAAAATGAATAGTTGGGGTGCCTAGGTGGCTCAGTCAGTGGAGCCTCCGACTCTTGATTTCAACTTAGGCCATGATGTCAGGGTCATGGGATCCAGACCTGCATCGTTGGGCTCTATACTCAGTGGAGAATCTGCTGGAGATTTTCTTTCTCCTACTCCCTCTCCTCCTCCTCCCACCCCGGGCTTGTGCTGTCTCTCCCTCCTTTTCTCTCTCTCTCTAAATAAATAAATCTTTAAAACAAAGAAAAGTGAATGGCTATTTGTGTAATAAATACATATTATACCTAATATGCTTTAAATAAAGGCCCAATTTGTGCCTTGTGGATTTTTATTTTTTGTTTTAAAGCACCTATGTTTACAATTTTAAGAAGTAAGCTCTTTATGTGAAAAGAAATTGCCTCTAGTTATGAATGCTATAGCTAACAAATTAAACATCCAATTGTTTGTATCATTATTTATAATATTAAATAAAATGGAAAACATATTGAACAGGGAATTATTTAACTTATGTTACATCATTAAAGTAATGCAATTAAAATAATGATTTGCCTTTGCAGCACTTGTCTAAATCATTTTAGAGACATTAAAATTCATGTGTATAACAATTTATCTGTATGAGCAAAAGCTTATGACACGATATTAAGTTTAAAAATACATAAAACAATAAACAATTGGTGACAATTAGGTATAGCCATGATTGGTGAAACGAAAACTGGAAGGCAAGTGCCTCATGTGTCATTATTGCCATGTTTTCATGTTGTAAAAGCAGATGGTATTTTTCGCTATTACCAACATTTTTAATAAAAATTACAATGATTATCATAATAAGCATCCTTGTGGGAAAGTTTCTGTTCATATCATTTGTCATTGCCGTATAACAAATCCTATAAATAGATGCATTAGATCAAAGAACATTTCCAAAACTTCTTACCTAGTGCCAGTTGCCGTCCAGAAATGCACAAATATACAGTCCAGCAAGCAGTAAATAAAGATGCCCCATTGTAATTTTTACAAAGAAAGACTAATGAAGCAAACCATCAATATTTGAGCCTCTTTTTTTCCAAATGTGGTTCTAAGGTCAATTGTGTTTTATGATTACTATAGAAAATATGCAAAGAAGTTGGGAAGAAATCATTGTCATGTACTTCCGCTTTTCAGCGTGGTAACAAATGCATTTGAAAATTGTCCGCTTTCTCTGATTGGGAAGCTTTGTAGAGATCCCCAGGAAATATAGTCCCATTAGTTTATGTAGTCAAGGTAAAAAAAGCCATGAGTGCTCTGAGAGAGACCATTCTTCAATTACCCCCTTGAAGACCGCTTCCAATCTCTGTGGGGTTGGTAAAGAAAGTAATTTATGTCTAGATTTTTCTCACGTTTGAGAACAGTTTTTACTTATATTCAGTTCGGTTTGTCTGTTTTCCCCGTGCTAATGTTTAAATACTTTATAGACTTTAGCCAAGACTTTGGCCATTATTTAAATCTTTTTTTTTTTTTTAAGATTTTATTTATTTATTTGAGAGCAAGAGAGAACATGAGCAAGGGGGAAGGGCGGAGGGAGAGGGATAAGCACACACCCCACTAAACAGTGAGCTCGCCCAGGGAACTTGATCACAGGACCCTGGGATCATGACCTGAGCCAAAGGCAGACGTGTAACCAAGTCACCCAGGTGCCCCTTTAGTTAAATCTTTTAATAAACTGTAGGATTTTAAAACATTTAATCACACTACAATTACTTTTCACCTAGTCATTCAGTAAATCCTAGGAAAACGGCAGAGTCCGTATTATACAGCTTTATGTTGTTTAATTTTTTTAATTTCATTGTGAATTTCAGTACTTTGTTTTGGACACCCTTGCCTGAAATTTTCTGTAACTGAAACACTGATAAAATGTAGAGTTTGAGGAGGCAGAATAAAGTCTAGAACCAGGATACCTAGATATGACTGTATGAAGCTCCAGTTCCTTCATCTAATGTGAGGATATTAATAGTAACTGCCTCTAGGATTTTTAGGAGTTTAAACAAGATAACTTCATGTACAACATGTATACATTTCTATGCAGCACTAAGTAGGTATTAGTTACTAGTTCATTTACCATCATCACGTGCTCGCTTCGGCAGCACATATACTAACATTTACCATCATCACCACCATCATTAAACCTGCATTGTTCAATGAGTAGGTCTCAAATTCATGAGTAAGTCTCAAACACTGGAGAGTGGTTTTAAATGCAGATTCTTAGACCTCACATCCAAAGATTCTGATTCAGTATGTGGCACTGAGGCTCAGATGATTCTGATATAAGTGGTCAACTGACTACATTTTGAACTTCTGACTTATACCTGGTCTAGGGACACCTAGGTGGCTCAGCTGGTTAAGCATCTGCCTTCGGCTTAGGTCATGATCCCAGGGTTCTGGGATTGAGTCCCACATTGGGCTCTCTGCTCAGTGGGGAGCCTGCTTCTCCCTCTGCCTGCCTCTCTCATTCTCTGTCTGATAAATAAATAAATAAAACCTTAAAAAAAAAAAAAAAAACCCACAAACTTTAGCTGATCTAAGAATTAAATTGACATGAGACAGATTAACAGGAGAAAATAAAATTAAATTTTATAGTTACAGGGAATCCCCAGACATGAGGTTCCAAAGACAGGCAAAGTAAAGTATATATATCATCCCCATCCAAGAAGGGGAAAGGGATCTGGGACTTCAAAGAGAAGGAAAGCAATTCCTGGGTATGTTTGGTAGACAAGTGTTTGCTGAGCCATAGGAAATCAATGGGACAAAGAAAGGAATTTTAACAAACAGAGTTTACTAAATTCATTTTATACTATAATTATCTATGGCAATAGCTCCCTTCCTGGAGCAGGTCCTTTATCTAAATTCCTTTAGGCAATTACTTGAAGGTCAAAATGTCTTCCTGAGTTTTTTGGACCTTGATTGCCTTCAGCTTGAAATGTAATCTGTATGCCAAAGTGGCACATTATGGGCAACTCGCCCTTGGCCCCTACAGGGGTCAGGGTAAGGAACTTAACTCTCCGGGTTTTTTTTTTTTGTTTTTTTTGTTTGTTTGTTTGTTTGTTTGTTTTTTAATTTCAATCACATGGAAGTGGAAACAACCAGAAAAACTGTTTGAACAGGGCAACTTTTTCTCCAAATGGATTATCCCATGTTCACTGTGTATAACTATTGATAATGGACCAAATAGTATATGCCTTTGGGGACAGATAGCCCTCCTGCTTTCCTCCTGATGCTTTCCTTTTGGAGAATTTCATCACTCTGTGAAATCACAAGTCGGGGTGTATTGGAACAGAAAAGAGGAGTGGACCCAGAGGAGCATTCCATCAGGAAGCACCAAAACCTTGGTCAAAATTGGAATACTGATGCTGTGTGGCCTCAGCACATTCTCTGGGTTGATCACTTCAATCCACCATGCCTATTTTCTCATCTGTAAAATAAGGAACTAACAGTGTCTGTCCTATAGCATTGTTGTAAAAATTAAATCATGGGACTTTGAAATAAGATGACTAAAGTTAAAGTGCATTTTAATTAATCATCTTTGTTCAGCCGTCTTCCTCCCTAAAGGTTGGCCATCATTGATCAAATAATGTATCCTATCTCTTCCTCTCCCTAGTTAAAGATGCCGCATATGATACAGAATACAAATTATAAAAGGAAACATGAAACACTGGTCAAGCAAAATGTACTGCTCTGCCTGCAATTTCTCCTTCTCTACTCCAGATATTAAAAAATAATTCTCTCAGTTATTCATTGCTGGCAGAGATGATTAATTTAATCTTTATAGATAAAGTAAAATGTTTGGACGAAAGGAGCAAATACTCTGCTGAGGCTAATTGTAAGGCACATTCGGGTGAATAATTCATTGTGTGCAGTATAATAATATCATAGATGGTTAGCCAAGAACAAACATCAATTCTATAAAGAGAATTAAACTAAAACCAAGTCCATTTGGAAGCAGAAAATGAATATAGTCCTTACAGCCAATATGGATCTCACTTTGGTAGATCCTACCAGGGCCCAGGAAGATTTCACTATTACCAATTTATGATAGCCCTTCATATGTGCCTTTATCTCTCAGTACTGATTTTTCACTTCAGTAAAATATTTAGGGTATCACCTGGTATTTAGAAATGTGTATGAGTAAGATAGACATTGGAAAAATCCCACTCTGCTACTAAATGTGGTAGTTGTGCGTATGACTTAAACTCCACAAGCTTTCAGTTTCTCGCCAGAAAAATGGGGAAACGAACATCGGGTAGTTACGAGGATAATATGAGATCTATTTAAAGCATTACTTAAGGGGCGACTGGGTGGCTCTGTCAGTTAAGCATCTGCCTTCAGCTGAGGTCCTGATCTCAGGGTCCTGGGATCCAGCCTGACATCGAGTCCCATTTCAGGCTCCCTGTTCAGTGGGGAGTCTGCTTGTCCCTAAGCCACTCCCCATGCTCTCCCCATGCTCACTCTCTCTCAAATAAAGAAATAAAATCTTTTAAAGAAAAGCATCACTTAATGTAGTCCTGGGCTTATAGCAAATACTTGATCAGGGAGAAATATGGAGACATGTAATATGTGTACATATGCATATCTATAAAAAATACATATGCATATTATAAATAATATTTCTATTTATCCTCTTACCATCCAGCTATCTTCCTTTTACACCCGGCTGTGTTCATTTCTGTCTTTTTTCAAGGTATTTTCCTTTTCTCTGCCATTTTAAAATCCTCATCAACAAATACAAGAAGAAAACAGATGGAAAGATTCTTTTCCTCATTAGTAGTTAAAAATGCAAATTATAGCACCCTGGAAATGAGGATTTAAAAAAAAAAGATAACATGAGCTGATGTGGCTAAGATAAACTAGTTCCTTACTAGCAATACTACAATCTTTTTGTAAAGACATATTTCAAAAGTAAGAGCCATAAATGTGCTCTTAGCCAGCACCCCTGGTCTTCCCTAAAAGTAAATCCAAAAGAACAATCTGCTGGAAGCAAAAATTTAGTGACACAATTAATATCTTCATGGGTAAATCTAAGGTAGCAAAATTTTTAAAATAAACACACACGCCAAATGGAAGGCTGAATAATTTATGGCACAACCAGATGATGGAATGTTACATGATGATTACAAATATAAAGTATGTAAAAACATGAAAAATAGTTATGACAATGTAAATAAAAATGCTTAATAAATTGTATATCAAGATTATGACTATTTAAACTGTGCATTTGTGAACATTAAAGCAAAACATGAGCTTTTAATGAGGTAGAATGAGCAATTTTTGTGATGACAATTTTTTGGAATTTTTTTTTAAGATAGTTTTTTTTTTTAAAGAGTTTGTTTATTTGTTTGTTTGTTTGTTTATTTGAAAGAGAGAGAGAGAGAGCGTGCACGCATGAGTGGGGAGAGGGCCAGAGGGAGAAGCAGACTTCCCACTGAGCAGGGAGCCTGACGCAGGACTGGATCCTGGGAACCTGGGCCGAAGGTAATCGCTTAACCAACTGAGCCACCCAGGCACTTAAAAGATGGAATTTTTTTTCATCTTGGCTTTTTCTTTCTTGAAAAATGATGATCAAAGTCTGCTCCGAATGTATGATCAGAAAATCATACATATTTTCTTCCCTTTTTCAAAATAATACAATGGCATTTAGTTGTGTTTCTTTTTTTTAAAGAGTAATTTTATTTAATTTTTTTTAAGATTTTGTTTATTTATTTGACAGACAGAGATTACATGTAGGCAGAGAGGCAGGAAGAGAGAGAGAAAGAGGAGGAAGCAGGCTCCCCACTGAGCAGAGAGCCCAATTCGGGGCTCGATCCCAGGACCCTGAGATCATGACCTGAGCCGAAGGCAGAGGCTTAACCCACTGGGCACCCAGGTGCCCCCATTTAGTTGTATTTCTTATTCTGGACCTTACATATATTATTTTTATCATTTTCACTTACTTCCTCCTTGTTCATTTCTTCTCAGAAAGCCTTTAAACCCTCTGAAGACAGAAGTGGGGTAATTTCCAGTTTACAAATATCTTGCAACACCTAGCCCAGAGCAGGAACTCAGTGAAGCTATGAAAAATTGAAGAGAACTGCCCACAAATATGAATGAACCACAGAAGTATTACCAATACACTTAGATAAAATTGCTTTATCAATTTGGGAACTGGCTAACCAAACCAAAATGCTTATGAGGTATCATCATGCAGTTCCTAATACAGAATATGGATATAGAAAGGCACTTGGGGCTTCGTTCTCTTGATCCCTTCAAGGTTCACCTTCCTGTCTTTGTTGAAGTTCTGGGGTCACTGCCTTCTGCTGCTGCTCTTTCTATCCCGGACTCTTACATTTCCTCGATTTTCCCCAAACCCCATTCATGCAATCCATTGGTATGTGTGTGTAAGACTCACTAAAGATTTGACAAAATAGATCACACATTCATACAGTGGGAACTTTCGAAAATGCAATATTAGACACTTCTTGTATCAGTCAGGGTCTCGTCAGGGGAAGCAGAAATCCCTCTAGACATTTAAAGAGAGAGGATGTCACTTAGGGAATTAACTGAACAGGCAGGGGAGGTAAGCCACTGGACATACAAATGAACACTGGTCTGCTCACATATGACAAAAGAACTCTGACCCTTAACCTCTGTAGAAGTCAGCCCAGAATGGTCAGGACTTGACCAATGACCACTGGCTTCCCCATCTTTTTATCCACTGCCCATCTCCTACTCCCGCCACCTGCCAACTTTGGGGAGCATATCCCAAGCCAAATATGCTCTCCAAATTAACAGAGCCTGCCTCTGAGATTTGCCATGCCAACAACCCCCATTTCAGAGCACCCCTGAAATCTTCCCTTTTTCACTGTAAAGAGTTTTCACTTTCCAGCCTGCCTGTGAGTCTCCGCCAACTGAAGCGATGGTGGCTGACTCCCTTGCTATGGCAAGCTTTGGCTAAATAGCCTCTGTTTGTTCTCATTTGTTTTTTGTTTATTTCCACAGTGGATTAAAAAGAAAGGAGGTCACACTGAAGTAATACAAGGTTAATAATCACTGCAAGCCATCACCACCCCTAGTGTTGGAGACAAAAAGGGGAGCTATTAGAACCTAGAAGTTCAGACCCCACACAGTTGGGAGAAACCCTGCAGGAAGGAGTGACCATCTGGCTGATGCCAGCAAATCAGGGTCTTGGGGAGGGTGTGGCTTACGTATGAGGCTGAGCCCTCTGAGAAAAGGCTGTTGCCCCTCTGGTGCTGGTACATGGATAAGGGGACAGTGAGGCTGGTCCTGGAAGTGCCAGAACAGAGAGACTGAAGCTGACTGCTGCTCCTCGAATGAAGCTCTTTGTCAGGAAGATGGTTATAGAAACAGCAAATGGCTCCAGTGACAGGAATAGCAAGAGGAAGGAGCAAGTCCCCAGACTCACTGTGGCAAAACCTCACAAAGGCAACTGACAAAGGAAAATGTACATTACAGCATCCGAGCATCAGCATAGCGAAGCAGCACACAGAAGGGCAACAAAGGAGAAAGACAACCACTTAATAATTAACACACTCTGTCCTTAAAAGAATTTTAAGCCACCCACATTACCCAAAGCCATTATTTTGCTTTTTTCTTCCTTTGTTTTCTTCCCATTCTTTCCTGAATCCTCTTTATTTTCTCCAACCTTACAAGCAACAGTGACTCTCTCTTACATTGTGTCCTGGGTGGCTCAGTGCTTGCACCCTAAATCATCCAATGGAGGCATTTTCCTTTACAAAAAGCTGTTGGCTCTAGAGGAAAATTATACCACTCCCTAGGGGGACAGAAGCCGCTGCTGCCATTTGGGAGTTCTAAAAGCCTTTCTGTCCTTGTTTACTTTGTTAACGCATGTTTCCATACTCCCTGTGCATTATGTGCAGGCAGATGCTGGGGTCGCTGCAAAGGTGAAGTTTCCAGGAGGTAGGCATTTTGCAGTGTCTCACTGTAGGAGAATCCCTGTTAACACAGGTGAGGGCATGAAGATCTAGTGGCTGCAGAGGGTAAACGTCTGTGGGTATGGGCGATGAAGTCCAAGTGGGGAAACTCAGAGGCCACACTTGAAGGAGAATGTTTTCTTCTGTTAACTTTTCAAAGTAAAATACTTTGCAAAAATAACACACGTTCATCGTAAACAACAAAACAAAACAGCATGTTGGTATGTAAGGAAGTAAACATCCTCCTGCCATTATTTCCACCTCCTGGGTATGCCCACGTTATTGAACGGTGAGTATTCTTTTATGCTTTTTTCTTCCATGGGTGGTCCCCTCCCACACTGCCTGGGTTTGGCCACATGACTTGCTTTAGCCAATGAGCTGATAGCAAATCTGATACAAATAGGAGCTTGAAAAATGTGCATTAAGGTGTGCCCTCTCCTGCGGCTGCCAACCTTTCCACCTTCATGTGAACAAGCCTAGGCTAGCGTCCCAAGGAGGAGAGACCACGTGCTGTGAGCCTCAGCCACCCTAACTGCCCCTGCCATTCCAGCAGAGGCCAGGCCAGGTGAGTGAGGTCATTCTAGACAGTCTATGTTCAGCTAAGTCAGAATAACTCCAAACCCACCCATGGAATCATGACAACTAAGGGTGTTTTAGGCAATCGAGTTTTGAAATGGTTTGTTGCACATTATAAGTTTGTTCATAAAGATGGAAAGATATAACTATTTAGATATAAATAGATTTATATTTCTATATATACATAGTACAGGGTTAAAATATTTTTATTCATCCTTACTTGAGTCATATATGATTATGTTCCATACAAATCACAAGACAACTCATAAGGTGAGAGAATCCTTATAATTAGTAGCCACCATCCAAGTTATCAGTGATTATGTGCTCATGTGGATCTACTCCTGCTTTGTGAATTAGAAAAGAAAAAATTTTATTTTCTCAAAAAAAAATTTTTTTTTTCTCTAGCCAGTCAACAGCATGGCTTGGAATTATGCCTATCCCAGTGAGCGTACATCTATTCCTACACACGCACACCTCCACCATAGTTTACTACCTAGATCTTTAGAATTTGAAATCTCTTAGATCAAGTTGCTCTCAATTTATTCTTTTATAAAACTGCCTTTACCTTTTTTCACATTTATTCTTTCACTTGAATTTTATTTTTTTTAATTTAAAGATTTTTTTTTTTTTTTTTTTTTTTTAAGTAATCTTTACACCTAAACTGGGCTCAAACTCACAACCTGGAGATCAAGAGTTGTGTGCTCTACCGACTGAGCCAGCCAGGTGGCCCTCTTTCACTTGAATTTTAGACTCCTCTGGTCACGAAGGATGAAACATCTTGTGGGAAATTCTGGGAGATTACATTGAATTTAATCAGTTTGAAAGAATTAACAACTCTATTGTATTTCATCTTCCCATGAACAAACATGTTATATTTCTCTTTTACTCAGGTCTTTCCATCACCTTCAGCAAAATTGTATAATTTTCTGTACATTATTATACATTTACTTCTAGATTCCTTCCTCATGGCTTTATATATTGTGTTTCCATCAAAAGAAGGATCTTTAAATCTATTCTATCCCATTGGTACATAGGAGAGCTCTAGATATTTTTTAGCATTTATTTTTACCAGGCCACAATATTGAACTTTAGTCTACTAGGAAAACTAAGACAATCAACCGACCAACTATATAGGTAATCTTATCACTTGTAAATCATGATTTACCTCTCCCTTTCAGTATATGTACTTCACATTCTTTTTCTTATTTTATTAATTTGGAACTGCAATGTAGAGTATTAAAGACATTAGCACTCATCTTTATCTACTTCGTGACTTTGATGGGAATGCTTCCAGTGACTCTCCATTGATCACAATATTTACTATAGGTTACTGGTAGAAATTTCCTATCAAAGTAGGGTTATTTTTTAGTTCTCATTTTCTCAGAGTGTTTTTTTTTTTTTTAAATAAAGAATGGGTGTTGAATATCATCAAATGCTTTTTCATTATCTATTAAGATCATCATATAGTCCTCCTTCTTATTTATGAGCTGAACTATCATAATAAATTCTAATATTAACCTACTTTAGCATTTCTGAAATAAATGCTAATTACATTGTATTATTTTCCTAAAACACTGCTATGCTTTATTAGTAGTATTTTATTTTAGATATCATGCTTCTGTTCACAAATGACTTTTTTCAATACTTTTATTTTCTTATTCTCTCCTTACCTACATTTGGTAACAGGTAACAGCTGAGCCTTTAACAACATGGGTTTGAACCACAAGAGTCCATTTATATGTGGATTTTTTTTTTCTGAGACAGTACTGTAAATGTATTTTCCCTTCCTTATTATGTTCTTAATTATATTTTCTCTTCCCTAGCTTACTTCATTCTAACAATATACAAT
This sequence comes from Enhydra lutris kenyoni, assembly GCF_002288905.1. NCBI lineage: Eukaryota > Metazoa > Chordata > Mammalia > Carnivora > Mustelidae > Enhydra > Enhydra lutris. The sequence continues at coordinate 14,572,786 of NW_019154104.1, read as the reverse complement.
AATACATATAATACAGTACATAATACATATAGACTACAAACTATGTTAATTAACTATTTATGGTATTGGTAAGGCTTTCAGGCAACAGTAGGCTATTCATAGTTAAAATTTTGGAGAGTCAAAAATTATATATGGATTTTCAGCTGCCTGTGAGGTCAGCACGTTTAACCAGCATGTTGTTCAAGGGTCAGTTAAAATACCAGCTTGACGGTGTGACTGTTGTAAATGATTATCTGTAGTTATAAAGTACTGTGTTTCTTTGTGCCTGTTTATATATGTGTTTTCTTCTGCCAATGACATATCTATATTAAATTCATTCAAATTCTTCTCTCTTCATCTATCTCTCTATCTACCATCTTTCTCTCTTTCTCTATCATATATTCATCTATATATCTACTATCATCTCCTCCGAGTAATTTTGATTCTCATCTTCTAAAATAGCTGCTGAAATGTTTAGTTCTGTCTTCAGTGACTCTCATTTTTTTCTTATGTTTTCCTCAGCTTTCTGAGATAGCGTTGGAAAGTGATAGTGAATATTTACATAGCTCTTTATATACAGGCACTGTCCTCAGTATTAACTCACATATGACTCAATTCATGTCCTGGGTACACATATGAACTTGATTCGATCTTCATAACCACCTAGTTCTGGTAGAACATGACAAACTATATTAGTCGGGATTGATTTGGGAAAACAAGACACCCTTGATGTTTCAGCAGAGAGAACTCACACAGGGGATTGATTAAGCAAGTACTAGAACTCTGAAAAAGCAAAATGAGAACACTGAGGTAACCTAGAGGTATATGGAAGTACAAGTGGCTACCACCTATAAGTGTGGGGAAGTTCCTGAAAGATTTTCAGAACCTAGAAACTCCACAGAATTGTAGTACAGAACTCTGAGCAGGAGGTGTTACTGTAGGTCGCGTAGGCAGAGGAGGGGTCTCTTGGAGATGAGGCAGTGCCCACTGTATACATATTGGTGAGGGAGGGTGAGGAAGCCTGCTTTGGGTGGCCAAAGGAAGGTGGAGACTGGAACCAACTGCTATGGCCACGATTGCCTCCTACTACTGTTGGGACCACCATGACACGAACTACAAGCAAACAGGAAGTTCCTACCCTTGCCTCCAGCATCTTCGTTGCGCTTTTGTGCTCTCTGTCAGCATAACTTCACAGTTAATAAAGTGACAAAGTGACAAAGGAGAAATAAATTCACAAATTCCTAGCCCCAATTTCACAAAGAAAAGTATTATAGGATACGATTGGAGTTTAAAGAAAAAGGCTTAATAACAAGCACAAAAAATTTAAATGATTTTTCTAATGTCACACAGACAGTAAGTATAGACCTAATATTCAAATCTAGGCAGTCTGTTTCCAGAGTCTGTGCTCTTAACCACCACACAAACTTGCCTCTCCAACTATTTAAATTCCAGAAAATTCCTTGGTTCTAGCTTACTAGTTTCTCTTGAACTATGTCCTTTCTTTTGCTCAACCTAACTACTAGGTGTTATTTCAATGATGAGAGTTTTGTTTATTTTTAAATTTTTAAAATTTTATTGTGGTAAGAACACTTAACATGAGATTTATGCACTTACATTTTTAAGTGTTGTTCACTACAGGCATAATGTTGTACAGTAGATCTATAGAAGTTGTTCATCTTTCATAGCTGAAACTTTATACTCACCCATAGCAACTTTTCATTTCCCCTTTCCTCCAGCCCCTGAAACCACCATGCTGCATTCTGCTTCTCTAAATTTGATCACTTTAGATAGTTTATATAAGTGGAACCTTGAAGTGTTTGTCCTTCTGTGGCAGGTTTATTCTACTTAACATAACGTCCTCAAAGGTCATCCCATTTATCACATATGATTTTTTTTAAGGGTAAATAATTTTCCATTTTATCTGTATACCACCTTTTCCTTACCCATTCGTCCATTGATGGGCATTTAAATTGGCTCCTTATCTTGGCTATTTGTGACTAGTGCTGTAATGAACATTGGAGTGCTACCATCTCTTTGAGATCCTGATTCCAATTCTTTTAGATAAATACCCAGAATTGGGATTGCTGGATCATTGGGTAATTGCATTTTTAGTTTTTAAAAAGATTTTATCTATTTATTTGAGAGAGAGAGAGAGAATGAGTGGGAGGAGGGACAGAGGGAGAAGCAGACTCCCCATTGAGCAGGGAGCCCGATGTGGGACTTGATCCCAGGACTCTGGGATCATGATCTGAGCCAAAGGCAGATTTTAACTGACTGAGCCACCCAGGCTCCCTTATTTTTAAATTTTTTTTTTTTTAAGAACTCCATACTATTTTCCATAACAGCTACACCACTTTATATTCTTATCAACAGTGTGCAGGGGTTCCATTTTTTGCATATTCTTGCCAACCATGATGACAGTTTTAATTTCCATTTTATTCAGTTAATTTTATTATGGGTTAAATATCTTCCTACAGTTTTTAGGATATAAATTATATTTATTCTAAACTTCCTGTTTTGCTTATTCTTCTGTCTCTGTCCTTATGATGAAGTTGATTAAGCTGATCTTTTATTGAGGAACAACAAAATATTGGCCTTCCTTGAATGATTGATGACTTTTTTTTCCCCTAAAACTAGGCCATTTTAATGTCTTTTTACATTAGAATAAATAGTATTCTTGATGATTTCAGACATGTAAGGCTGTTGGGTAGTATTCGGAAACATCACAGCAATGCTGGTTTTCTCGATTGGTGTGTAGTCTTCAATAATTATAAGGAGTTACTTGTATGGAAATGATGTCAAACCATAGGACCATGCCTATGCATCCATCATTTCAGGATTTCTGGTAACTTGTGGGCATATCTTCCCCAAATACTTTCCCTCCTTGTGTCACTGTGCCATAAGGCCCAACTTGCTGATGTTCACTTTATGAGAGTTCCTTTGGTAATGACATTCAAAGTTGTATAGAGTGGGGATAGAGACTCTTTTTGATACTAAGCATTGGTGGGCAAAAGATGCCATTCAGTTCAGGATGAGTTACATGGCCTTTTTCAAATATAAGCCCAGCCACAGATGTCTATAGCCATATCACCCTGAATGCGTCTGATCTTGAAACATAAGCCCATTGGCTTAATGAGTCTTTATATTTAGGTGGTTTTTGAGTAAAGCCATCTCCAACACAGCAGACTTTAGTAACCATCTTCTTCCATATTTTCTTCTTTCTCTTTCCTGTTTGAATAATTTTTAATACTTCTATTTCTTCACAGGCAAAAAGTTGGGCAGAAATTTCCTGATTTCATTCTTTATTTTTGTTTAATCATTTTTTTTAAGTCTTTATTTATTTATTTTGAGAGAGAGTGATAGAGACAGTGTGTGTGTACACAAACAGGGTAGGGGTGGGGCAGAGGGAGAAGGAGACTCCCTCCTACGCAAGGAGCCCAATGTGGGACTCAATCCCAGGTCCCTGGGATCATAACCTGAGCCAAAGACAGATGCTTAACCAACTGAGGTATCCAGGCACCCCTGTTTAATCATTTTGGAAAGTACCTTAGCTCAGGACTGTCCCTCTTTATCCAATACATATGCAAGTACTGCTCCTTATGGAGTCTTTTTATCATTCTTTTGTTTGGTGTTTGTCTTTTCATGTATCTTGATAGTCTTTTCCATTTGTATTTTCTCAGCATGGCACTGTTTGTGGTAGAACTTAGCTTTCAGACCAATCATCTAGCCTCTTGACCTTCCTTCTTTCTCTTTTTCTCATGGTAATCCAAATGATATCCATAGTGCTTATGGTGTAGGTGTAGCTCAATACATTTTTTTTTATAATAAGGTGATGGCCACCAAGCCACCAGGTGCACAAAGAACCTCTCAATTTTGGGGTCTCAGAGACTTATGAGCTGACTCCACACCACTCACAACAGGAAAGGGACACTTCTAAAGTGTCCAGTTCCAGACAAAAAAGCATAATGCAATTGGTGACTATTGGTGTGCTCTCATCTCTAACAGCTGAAATACCTTGCTGGATTGACTGACTGTCCACTTATGGGGAGAGGTGAGATGAACTGCTGTGGCCTGTGACTGAGTAGCCTTCATTCAGAGTAGAGAGGCTTAGAATATCCCACTGGTGCAATATGTAGCCTTTAGTTATCCTATTTCCTTCACCCCCCAACCCCGTTGTCATAGCCTGATATCCTCCCATCCCCACCCACCTGAGTCTGCAACCCCTGTGGTTGCTCTCTGGCCTGAGGAGATGGATTTTTCAGAATCTGTCCTGCTTGATTTCCTCTTCTGATTACCATTGGTTACTTTTAGGACCACTCTTGAATTTAGGATCCACTACAGTTGGGTATGAAGCTCCTTTGGTAGTGTTCCCAACTTTTCTAGAAGGAAAATATGTCCTATGTCTTGGGAAATTTCATTCTTTCATTTCCCACCTTCCAAGGATTTTTTATATGTTATGATCCGTTAAGAATTCTCCTTGAGGGGCACCTGGGTGGCTCAGTGGGTTAAGCTTCTGCTTTTGGCTCAGGTCATGATCTCAGGGTCCTGGGATCGAGCCCCGCATCAGGCTCTCTGCTCAGCAGGGAGCCTGCTTCCCCCTCCCTCTCTCTGCCTGCCTCTCTGCCTACTTGTGATCTCTGTCAAATAAATAAATAAAATCTTAAAAAAAAAAGAAAAAAGAATTCTTGATTTACATAGCAGATGTGAATTTTAAAAAGAAAATGCACGATCATTTCTAGAGATTCTATTATGATATGGAGTAGCTAAAACAGTGCCAAGTTTGCCATCTAGAATGAAATTTTATATATATTTTTAATAAAAATGGGCTTCTGCTACTCACAATATTTTGAAATTTTTTTGATGAATCAATTAAACACATTTCCATGAAAGTAGATATATGTTATTTTAAGGTTGCCTAGTGTTCTAGATATAAATATACCACCTAGACATTCCCCTGTTGATGATCATTTTAGTTTCTTTTCAGTTTTTATATTACAAACAATATTTCAATAAATATGTCATATACTTTTGAAATTATTTCTATAGAATGGAATTTTCAATATAGATTTATAAAGTCAATAAGAAATATTCGTGGAATGTGGTTTTCAAAGGAAGAGATCACTCTTTCTTCTCTAAGTTTTTGTTAGCCCCCATCTGCATTAGCTCAAGGTTCTTATCATTCTGGCTATTTCAGTCCTGGAGTTGAGCGACAGGCCCATCATCCATAAGTATTCTCTTTTAGTCAGAGCAAAAGCACCAGGACAGAGGAGGGTATTCAAAAGCATGGAGAGGGGCACCTGGGTGGCTCAGTGGGTTAAGCCTCTGCCTTCAGCTCAGGTCATGATCTCAGGGTCCTGGGATTGAGGCCCACATTGGGCTCTCTGCTCAGCAGGGAGCCTGCTTCCCCCTCTCTCTCTGCCTGCCTCTCTGCCTACGTATGATCCCTCTCTCTGTCAAATAAACAAATAAAATCTTAAAAAAAAACACACACACACGCAGAGAAACATGATGCAAAAAGAAAGCATCACTCATGCATTCCCAGAATGTTAAAAACCTACAATATCTATTGATAAATAAGTGAAAATATTTTTAATTAAAATGTTTACTGAATAATATGCAGAAAAATAACATATCCTGAAGTCAAACAACTAATTTCTCAAAATTATCAGGAGCTTTACACTCACCAAGAAATTCTTAATCCTTTTCAGCAAAGAGATATTTCCTTCACATCCTAAATCCTTTTTCTCAATAGACTCAAATCCAACATCTGTCTTCATTGCAATTTTAAACATCTTCTTACCTGTTCTGGACTTCTTTTCAACAACTAACACTTTCAAGTTTGGTTCTTTTCTTTTATCCTCAAGTGTAAACTCCAAAATATCTGTGTCAGAACAAACATATGGTAGATCTACCAGAAGAACCCCAGATACAAACTCAGGTACCTTTCATCTGAAATGAGCTGATTAATAGCAGTTGACCAAAATATCACTAGAATTTACTAGGCATGTGTTCTCCATACATGAGTTGTTATTTCTTTTTTAGAAACTATAAGAAAGCACAGATAGGACACAAACAAACACACAAAGGAAAGAAAAGAGAAGGAAAAAGAAAAAGAAATAATCACTGTGGCAGACCATGTTTCAAAAACTGTCCATGTTTTTGTGTTTCCAGTTCTATGATTGTAGAACCTTGACATTTGTCCTATCAGAAGGTGGAGTCTAATTTTCACCCTTGAATGTAGGTCAGCCTTTGTGACTGCCCAATAAGTAGAATGCAAAGGAAGATACTGTGTGGCTTTTGAGACTAGGACACAAAGGGTGTTATAGCTTCCATCTGGCTCTTTCTCTGGGATACTCACTTTTGGATCCCAACCACCAAATTTTGAGGAATCCCAGGCTCCATGAAGAGGCCACCTGTAGGTGACCCTTTGACAGTCCTATATCAAGTCCCTGCTGAGAGCCATTATCAATCACCAGGCACGCGTGTGAACAGCCTTAAGATGATTGCGGTTCCTAGCCTTCCTTCATAGTATCCTGCCGATGAGGCTTCATCAGTATGGATCAGTGACAAACCTTCTCTTGTGTGCTCTATTCAAGTTCCTGACACAGAGAATCTATAACAAATGGCTGTTTTTGCCATTAAATTTGGGGTAATCATGGAAAAACCACCCTTACCCTTAGAAAAACAGAATACTTGCCTTGAGTTATTGAAATAAATAAATATGGGAGGATATACGTTTAAAACATCAGGTTTGAAAAGGGCTGGACACTCACACCCTTCCATCACAATGTTAGTTCTAGTGTAGAATTAATTCTTTTACTAGAGATTCAAATCAATATTGATGGATCTCAAAAGTTTCAGGTGGGTACCCTTTCCTGTCCTTTGGCATTTTCTCTGCTGTATATCTGAAAAATGTTTAAAATTGCAATGGATTCTCCTAATGTTTAATTGAACATTGCCCTTCCTATGTTTTAAGGCATTGTCTCTAACATCAGCCTTGACCCTCCCAATGCCTATTATACACTCTGCTGAGATTCATTTCTCTTCCTTAGCACTTGCTTTATCTGACTGTTAGGTTTGGTAGAGTTGGATGAGAATTAATAATTTATTCATTTGAAAGAAATTGATAAGTTTATTATTTAGCAAGTATATTTCGGAATGCCTTAGGCTCATCTATTAATGATTCCTTCTCCTTTAGCTCATAAAAAACAAACCAAAACCAAAACAAAACAAAACAAAACACACCAAATATATAAAACCAACCAGTAAAGATTTTACCCAAGCCACCCTGTTATGTCAACTCAGCAAAGAGAAATCAAATTGGCTGAGACCTGGTTTTGTTTTTAGTTTTACTGAGCAGGACTCTTTTCCTGAACTAATAGCTTGATGTAACAGCTAACGGAAAATTTTATCTCTTTCTGATGATATGCAAAAGAGCTACACAGTTGAGTGTAAGTCTTATATTCAAAGATTAAAGCCCACATTCATTTATGGTATCTCCAATTCTGTTTTGGTGATGAAATTTAGTGTTTTAAAAAAATTTACACCACAGCCCGTTCTAACACAATTGCTATCTGACTACTTTATAACCTACACCATACCATTTATGGATAAAATAATGAAATTTCACAGAGAATTAATTTAATGTTCTCAGAGGGATTTTCCATATCTGTTTTTCCTTTAATTACCCAAAATGGCTGTGTGAATAAGGCGGAGGATAGACATGGCAAACTAGATTCTATTCATTTCCTGGGATTTGATCTAAAGCCGCTAAGAGACATTCCATTTTTAGGTTCCTCAGATGGAAAATTTTCTACTCATGATAGTCCTTTATTTTCTTAGGTGAGGTGTAGGTAATGGGATGCTGCTGCAGATTTTTTTTTTCCTGCTGCAGATTTGAAGATGACTATGTCACAAAGGTGTCAGAATCAAATAATAATTTACAAGTGTATTAAATAGTCTAGTATTACTTTTAAGCCACACATTAAATTTGAATTGTCAAAAGTGATTTAAAATGGGACATTGATAGACTCTACCCATTCTGTCTGGAAAGCCAAACATTTTTATTGCTACAGTTACTTTGTTTGAGTCTAGGTGTGTATGTACGTATACATGTGTATTTTAAAAAATGAAACAAAGACCAGAGAAGTGTATCCTCAGAGAAATTGCATGCAAATAGGGAAATCCTTTGTCCCTGAGGCTATTGGTGGCTTTCTTTCTAGTCCACTTCAGGATTTTTCCTTTAAATAATTGTGGAGCTGAGAGTGTGGGGCAGAGCCCACTTGCTGTTTTTGCCCCTTTCGTGGGCTATAATAAGCTTCTTACCTCAACTGGACTTCATTTTTAGCAGGTTCCAACATTTTTCCTGCCATTATGACACAACTATGTATATAAGAGATCTCTGAACATAGTAAACATTGCTAGAACATCGTCATTCATTATAAGCTAAAATATAAGGATGCTTATATAAAATTTTTTTGTGTGTTTATTTTGGTTTAAACTAGGTTCCTCTGATTCTGGGTTGACCTTCATATTCTAGCCCATGAAAAAAATTTTCAAGTGGTATTTATTAGGCAATTAATCTAGTGCTTTCAAGGCATTGTGATAGAATTTTTGAAGTGGCTGTAATTTTTTTCTTCCTTTTTATGGACCACTGCAAAATATCCACCCAGTCAACACTTAACTGTGATCTATAGTGTGTGACCAAATCTACTGGAGAAAATATCTGTTCTTGCAAGAAATAAGTACATGCAGATTTTGGAGATAATTAGTTTGTACTTCACAGTCATAGTTATTTTTATTTTAAAGAACTTGGGATATTATTCTCAGACCATTCAGGGGGCAAGTCCTTCTGGTCCATTTTCCTATAGTAGTAATAACCACTATTAGTACTACTGTCATCACACTTTTTTTTTTTTTTTTTGTGGATACCTACCAGATGTCAGACACTGCTCTACATGTTAAATGTATGTTATCTTCCTAAATCTTGTGAAGTAGACATTACCCTTATCGTAAAAATGAAAAAAATTGTCACCATGCATAGTGGAAATAGCAAAATCATTGGTGTCAAACAGACTTAGACTCATTCTCTGCCACTTCAGAGCTGCCTTATGATTTTTTAAGTCTTTGGCTGTTTTTTGAATCTTACTGTAATAAAAGATACAAATGTTTGGTTTGAAGGAACCATGAAGCAAAAAGCAAATGAAAGAAAAATACAAGCAAAAATCAAAACAAGCCAACAAAAACAGATAATCAAGCCTTAAAGTCGTTTTTTCCCCTTCAGGGATCTAAATTGTTGTAAAAATGATCTCCAGTTATATTGATCAGGTGAACTTTAACTTCTGATTTTGTTCCTTTGAATTGTAATGAGTCAGTCATTCTCAACGATATGATGAGCCTTTTAAGTTACCAAGGAATGAATTTTATGTGTATTTAAATTCTAAATTGCCTAAAAATATGATTTTTGTCCTCATTTTAAGCTTTCAAGAAATTATGCCTGAATCTCTGGTTAATCAAGAGTGCAGCTCATTTCAGTTTAAATCATTCTCTTATTGAAAAAAGCCTCAGTGTTAACTGGATTGAAGTTGATTTTAAGTTATCATGTCTCTTAGAACCCTTCCTTTTCAAATGAAGTTCTGCAGCTTTTTCACTGACACCTTTAAACCAAGACATTTAACTGACACTAATTGAAAATGAAAAAGAGAGACACTATGGGGTATTATCAAATCTCAGCTATGGGAAAAAAATATGTATATCCAGTCTTCCAGGATTAATGCATAGTCTGGAAGATACCAGTCCAGATGTGCAATTCTCTTTGGTGATCATCTGGCCCAGGATATGAGTAATTTTTGAAGCTCCCTCTGGGCAGAGATATGTGCAATAAAATACCATCTCTGTTTGCCCACAACAGCTTCCTCACCTTCTAATTTGGTCAGGTCTCTGTAATATCCTTGTCCAAAAAGGACACGCTATGTATTGATGGGTACTAAATAGCTCATACTACCAAAGAGACTTCCTTTTCATCTTCTAGTCTCAGATGATCATAGTAATCCGGGGAGAACACTATTTTGTGTTGAGGTGTCTTTTCCTTCTGAACACTTCAAAGTGAAACCATCATTAAACTCGAGTGGCAGTCATTATTTGTCTCCAGAACCCAAGTGAGCAGATGAGTGGTGACTGTCTAAATGGCAAAGGGCTTGACCACTGACAGAATTATAAACCTGGATTCTGAACCTATCCTTTGTCATGAGGACAATGAAAGGGAGACAGATTTTATAGTAGGGAGGGTCAGCAGGAGAGAGATGTTCTTCAATGGTGGTCAAGGTCTATCAGTTCAAAAACACTCAACACACATTTAATGCCTACCATGTGCACTGCTGTCCTTGAGGCACATCACTCTCTGTGAACTGTTCCTTCAGAGGAAACAATAGCCCACACTCATGAGCAAGTTCTTAGCAGCTGTGACCTTAAAGGATGGAAGTGTGGTTTCACACTAAAGTTTTCCAACTGGAATTAAATGCTGGAAAGGGCATGGGAGTCAGAGGCACAGCTAATCCCTGCATCCTACAGACAGATACAGAAGGCTTAATTAGAAAGACTTTACTAGAAACATGATTCACCCTAGTTTGAAATGTCTCAAAGGGAAATGTTCACAATTTTCCATGGAAGCCCAAATTCATGGTCTGTTAGAAGTTGCTATCCTCCTGTCTCCTTGCATTTAAAAGTGAGTATTTTTCTTTCTCTTTTGATTCTTTCACCTCCTATTATTTCCTCCTAACAGAATGCTTACTCTATTCCTTTATCATTTCCATGTGACTGTGGTTTGGAAGTTGATACCTAACGATTACTAAAGAGTTGGCCAAGTACTCTTAGAAGGTACCTTGATGATTATCTCAGATCCACAAAAATGTCTGCACTTTAGATCACATACAAATTAAAAGTAAATACATTTTTGAAGTATAACATATAAGGCTAAAAAAATCCATATTTAAATAACCCTGGGTCAGTCTTTTTTGTAATCAGTTCTTTAAAATAATTCCCGTACTAAAATTTGAGGTGAATGAAAGCACCAAGGTTCTTTGGCACTTGGATCATTAATTATCTGCCTTCCTTTGCCATGTGATAAAAGACAGGCTTTTGTCTTGGTTTTCGTTCCTTTGTCAATTTAAAAAATGCTTTGCCTGCCTACCTTTGACACATTGCATTTCACACCCTGCTTAGCCTTTGCTGGGCAAGGGAGCTTGGATTTTTCTCTCCTAGAAAGTCCATTTGTTCAGAGACAAATTATATGAAATGATCAGTAAATGTGGCTTTGGGTGATGAACATGTGTGCTCATACTGTTCATGTACATGCCCTTCAACCCAGTATAAATTAATTTTTAATATATTAATTAAAACATTCTTTCCTAAAGGCAGAGAGCACATCTCCCTACCTCCCTCTTCCTCTGTCTCTCTATCTTCCATGTTGCCTAGTAGAGTGCTGTATACTTTGTGATTGCACTGAGGAAAGGGTGCTGGCATACTTTAAAGACAGTAATATAATAATAATAAAACCTTCTATTTTCTTTTCCAGTTTCCTAATCTAAACTCTGTATCTTTCTATCAATCACTCTTATGGTTCCCCTCAGCTCCCTTCATTTCAATTGTATTCTTCCGTAAGAAAATGAACAAACCAATGTCAATTTTCAGGTGGTATTCTCATGCATTTCCATGGCTTTATTTACAACGTATGCAGGTGACAGCCTGCTCATTCCATCAGTCACAGAGCTAAATTCCCATGAGTCCCAAGATGCTTCGATTTATTAACCCTGGACTATTCCTTTTGAGAGATTTATCAAAGAAAGGGTGTTTCAGAGAAACCTAACAATCCTTGCATTGAGGTTCTCTCAATCATTCCGACAGTCTAAGGCTTCACATTTGTAAAGCCTCTTGATGCATAAAATAATGCAAAGAGAGGAATAAAGCTCACAATGAACTTGCACTAGTGGGAAAGTCACGAATGGTAGTGATTAAAAACCCAGGCTTTGGATTCAGTCAGGATTCAAATCACAGCCCATCAATTACTGACTGTGTGATGAGGGCCAGGTCCTGAATCTCGGTTTCCTTATATGTGAGGAGAAGTAAGAATATCGACCTCATAGGACTTCAGAGAAAATCAAATGAGATAATGGTTGTAAATATGAGACCCAGTGAAATGTCTGGAATGTGTTGCATTTTCCTAAAGCTGTAACTATAGTTATTCCTAAAGGCTGCAAAATGGTCAGTCTTGTTATGAGAAGGTTTGTTATTTCAGTTCCACAGATTCCTTTACCTAAATCACATTTTTCAAAATATCTCTATTGAACATGGAGGGAGCACGTATTACCAGACATTGGCAGTGCTGTCTTCCCATCTGCAGCATTATCAAGGGGCAAGGAAACCATCTCATCACATTGTGAATTTGGCAGAAGGATTAAAAATGTATAGAGCTTGAATCATAGGCTATGTGTTAATTAGTATAGAAGCCAAAAGAGTACTTGATTTTCAGTTCAACTTGAAATTTTCAATTTATTTCTCAGTTCAGTGGAACAGTGATATTAATAGCTAGTATTAGTGGAGGGATTACTCAGTGCCAGGCACTAGATTCCCTAGCGCAAATATTTCTCAATTCAGGGGAATGCTCTGCAGGGTCCCTGGGACAATAATCCTTAGGTAGGCAATAATTATCTTGCCTTCTCCTCAAATGAATCAAAATTCAAATCAAGTTCTCCTTTGACTTTGTATATGCCAACATCTGGCAGACACTTTGACATCTATGTCTCACTAGGCCATTTATAACTCCCTGATTTTCTCTTCATTCTGAAGACTGCTTTTTCATGAATTCCTCACCAATGCATAAAAGCCGTAAAGTTCAGTGCTTTTTCATAGTCAGATGAAGAGTTCCAGGGACCATTTGTGTTATCAAGATTGCAACATCACTAAGGTATTCCTTATTGCCCAATTTTTAATTTATTCAGTGAAAAAGCAGAGGACAGTTAAAACTTTAACATTGAGGGGCACCTGGGTGGCTCAGTGGGTTAAAGCCTCTGCCTTCGGCTCAGGTCATGATCCCAGGACCCTGGGATCGAGCCCCATATAGGGCTCTCTGCTCCACGGGGAGCCTGCTTCCTCCTCTCTCTCTGCCTGCCTCTGTGCCTACTTGTATCTCTGTCTGTCAAATAAATAAATAAAATCTTTAAAAAAAAAAAAACTATTAACATTGAATGCTATATCTGAAAAACCTATAAATAGGTTAACTGAGGGGCTAGCTACACAGGACTGAAAGCAGTAATTTCATGGTAGGAAGAATGCCTAAAGGTCTTATTTCAAATTCTGATGATGCAGCAGATCTAGACGCTAGCGTTTTATAGCAATGCCTGAACTGACAAACATTAACCAGAAATCACTGCCCATGATACAAGTGGCGATCTGTCATGGTAAATGTCAGTATGGGGAAGACTTTAAAAGCCAAAAAACCAAAAAAGATCAGATATAAAGCTTATCCAATTGGACTTTGCTCTCTAGAGGAATTTTTAAATTCATATTATAATTGGGTAACCTGTGCTCTTTATAAGTTCTTGAAAGGTTCTCTAGCTCTAGATAGTACTGTTTATGGCCTTGAATGATTACATATCAAATCCCCTTAGGAGAGGCAATCTTTGAATGACAAAAAGATTTCCAGATTCTAAATGATTGGCCCATGTATTTCAAGCTACATTCAGATTAGTAAAATTTCAGTGTAGCACTGATGATGGGGTTGGATCCATCTTTTGTGATCAGCATTAACAAAATTTTACTCTCAATATTATTAATTTTTTTTCAAATAATAATGATCTTTCAAATCAGAATGTTAATCAAAAGAAACCAAGCAGAATATATCAGCTTCTTCTTTTAGATCTAATATCATTGTTTCTAACAATGATATGATAGAAATCTCCCACTGATGTGTTTTTAATACATGAAACTTAAATACAACTCTCAACTTACTAAAAAGATACAGGGTCTCTTGTTCCAGAAATGAAGACTAAATCATCAGCAAAATACAAAATCTTTCAAAATGACCCCAACTTAACTTTCTAATATTTTCCCTACCATTTCTACTCATCTTCAAAATGTATACCTAAACCATAGTTACAGAAGACCTGTTGCATTTCTCCAATGTGTCATGGATGTTTACCTGTCTGCTTCTTGCACTTAAATGACCCACTTCCCTTCTCTGTGTGAACAATTCCAAATCAGCCTTCAAACTGCAGCTCAACTACAACCCAGAGCTGGTCGCCTCTTCCTCTATCTGTGCTCAGTCTATCAGAGCATCTGCCACATTGTGCTGACCTCTGACCACATCACACAGAGTGATAAGCTCTATTTTGCCTTTGTATTTGCAGTACTCAGAGTGGCATTGAGGAGTCAGTGGACAATAAATAATATATTTTTTTCTGAATGAATCACTCCCAGGGCTGCTATGTACATCTCTGCAGGTTATGCATGACTTCACTCTAGGGGCCACAATTCAGATAGATTACGATGTGAACAGGAACCCTGTAGTTGTGAAATACATATCCTGACAACACATGGCAGATTCAGTCATTCGGGCTACAAGTTTCATACTCCCTCATGTTAAGCGTTAGTGTTCAGTGCTGCTCACGCCCTCTTCCTTCAGTTTCCAAATCCTGATAAATCAGGATAAGTTGGTTTTGCTGTAGTAACAAACAGTTCCAAAGTCTCATTTATTTGACACAACAAGTGATTCATAGGACATGTCCAATACAGGTGGGCAGAGGAATTCTTTTCAATATTATCTTTCAGAGACCAAGACTGACAGAGGTTCTATCTTGACCCATGGTCATGATCATTGAGACTAAAATCAGAATGTGGCTGATTCTGTACATGATTCAAAAATCATGTACTGGCTCTTTGAGCTTCTGTTTAGATATAGCACGTAACACTTCCAATCACATATCAGTGGCCAAAGAAAATCATGCAGCCGTACGTACCTAATTTTGAAGGGGGTCAAAGAAAATGCAGTTCTTCCAGATGCTCTAAAGAAGGAGAAATACTCATAAATTGGAGCATCTCCTATTTCTACTCCATTTGTCTGGCTTAACTCCTTCTTACCTTATCCCTAGACTATAACTATCACCTACATAGCTTCCCTGCTTTCTTTTTCTTTCTTCCATCTTGCCCTCAGCCCTTCTCTTCATCAATGATAGATTGATATTTAAAAAATAAAAAAGGGGCACCTGGGTGGCTCAGTGGGTTAAAGCCTCTGCCTTTGGCTCAGGTCATGATCCCAGGGTCCTGGGATCGAGCCCCGCATCGGGCTCTCTGCTCAGCAGGGAGCCTGCTTCCTCCTCTCTCTGACTGCTTCTCTGCCTACTTGTGATCTCTGTTGTCAAATAAATAAAATCTTTAAAAAAATAAAAAAGAAAAAAGAAGTTTCTTACTTCTTTCAAGAAGAGATTTTTAATTAAAAACTTTCAGTGATTCCCCCACTGATTACCAAACTAAGTGGCAATTTATTTATCTAATCCCTCCTCTTTCATACATTCCACAATTTTTGACTTCTTAATGGGAATCAGACACCACATGGGACACTGAGGAGCAAAAAAGATAGTTCCTGGACTTGACAGAGCTTATAGCTAGACACAAAGAGAAAATGAGGGTATTTCAGAGTGATGTTATAGTGGTATAGCTCAGTGGTAAGATCAAGAACAGGATAACTTTTTTTTTTTTCAGATTTTATTTATTTATTTTTTGACAGACAGAGATCACAAGTAGGCAGAGAGGCAGGCAGAGAGAGAGGAGGAAGCAGGCTCCCTGCTGAGCAGAGAGCCCGATGTGGGGCTCTATCCCAGGACCCTGAGATAATGACCTGAGCCGAAGGCAGAAGCTTTAACCCACTGAGCCACCCAGGTGCCCCAAGAACAGGATAACTCTGATTGGAGTCGATAAAGGCATCTCCAAGGAAGAGATGTTTCAGATGGTTCTTGGATTTTGAATATATGTTTTATAGGCAAATATAGTTGGGGATGGGTGAATTGGGGAGGGGTGAAGGCAGAAGGAAGAACATGGATAAAGATGGAGGCATGAAAATTTGGTGTGTTAGAAATATAAATAGTTCTGTAGGCTAGAAGACAAGAAGCTCAGGTGGTGGGATGGGAGTAGTTCTGATGGGTAGGAAGTACACATGGAAAGAGAGATTGAAGTCGTGAGAAATGGAGGAGCCTTACAGTTGGTTTTAAAGAGTCTGGCCTTTGTCCTTTGGGAATGGTAGAATAATTGAATAGTTTTAAGCAGGAAATGATGTGATCTACTTTGTACTTAAGGTTCACTCTAGTGGTAGCATGAATGCAGAAGTGGAAAGCAGGAAATACCCATTTTGGGGTGACTTTTTACTGTGATTAATTTTATGTATCAACTTGCCTGGGCCATGGGGTGGCCAGATATTTGGTCAAACTTGTTCTGGGTGTTACTGTGAGGGTATTTTGGGTGAGAGTAACATTTACATTAGTAGTAGTTTAAATTAGTAGCCTTTGAGTAAAGCAGATGAACCTCATCCAGTGAACTGAAGGCCTAAATAGAATAAAAAGACTGTTCTCCCCCGAGCAAAGGAGAATTCTCCAGCAGACTGCCTTTAAACTTCATCTCTAGCATCAGTTTTTTCTGGTTCTAAAGCAGACTGCCTTAGGACTCAACTGGAACTCTGGCTCTCCTGGGTCTCCAGCCTACCAGCCCACCCTGCAGATTTTTGACTTGCTAGCCTCCATAAGAGTGTGAACAAATACTTTACAATAAATCCCTCCCTCTTGCTTTCTTTCGCTCTCCCTCCTCTCTGCCTCCTCTCTCACTGTCTCTATCTCTCTCTGTCTCTCTTTGTTTTTCTGTCTCTCTGTCTCTCTCTCTATTGGTTCTGTTTCTCTGGAGAACCCTGACTATACAAATTTTGGTACTGAGAGTGGTTCTGGAAGAACAGAATCTTAAGGATGAATTTTGTGAGTTGGTTCTAAGGCTTCTAGAATTAGGTTTTTAATCTGATTAGATTTAAAGACATTAATGACTCTATTTTAAGTAGTAAAAAGAACACTAATAGCCCATGTGTGACCTGGCAATAGTACTATGCAAAATATCACCAATGTGATAATCAAAGTCTAGAAGTAAGAATCTGGGTGTCCATGTATATAATACTTGGACATATTTGTCAAGTAAATCCTTAAAAAAATTATTTATTTATTTATTTATTTATTTATTTATTTATTTATAGAAAGGGAGTGGGAAGGGAGAGGGAGAGAGAGAATTCCATGCAGACTCCACACTGAACCTGGATCCCTACTCGGGACTCCATCTCACAACCCTGAGATCATGACCTGAGCAGAAACCAAGAGTCCATGCCTAATAAACTGAGCCACCCAGTTGCCCCTAAAGGTAAAAGTCTTAAATACTTAGCATTTACCAAGTCAAGAAATAGTCTATGAAATGTTAAGTGCCTTGCCCGAGGCATCAAAACTTAAAGTGAATGAGGTGTGTCATGAACTCACATTTGCTGGTGCAGTTTCTGGTATTTTCACCCATTACTCCAAAACTGAAGGGCTGAGTTCAGTCCAAGGACTTTACTTTTGAATTATAATTTGTAGTTCTCTGGAAATAGCTCAGTACTTTTTGGGATGCTTATAATGGAGCTGCTGACTAATGGTTTATTAACAATGGAGGTGGACATAATCTGATGGGATTAATCAAGTGTGGGTCAAGTTGCCCCCAAAGTAATTTCCATATACTCCATATAAATAGAGAACCTAATTATGTAAATCACTCCAGAGATCTCTAACTGACCTTCTTGATAAGAATTAACCAATAGTAATAAGTGGAAAGAGAAAATATTGGAAATTGGATCATTTCCTCAAATAAATCCAGAGTTGACAACAATGCTTCTTGAGTTTGAGTGCTGTAGTTGCTGACTGGGGACTATAGTGCTGATTCAAGCTCCCTGAATGGGATGTATAGATTCACTAGGAAGTAAACTAAAAAGAAAGATGTTTTCTGTTTCTGTATGACCTAGCTTTATATTTATTAAAACTTGAAATGTTTCTCAAAGTGATGGTAAACAAACTTGTTCAACTGGCAAGAAAAAAAAAATCACCCTGTATTTTCTAATCAAGGAGGATTAAAAGGCTGTGAAACTATATCCAATGCACAAATGTTGTAATTACGATAAATATTTGTCCTTTCTGTTTTCACTACAAACTCAAAAATCCTAGAGTCTGTGTTTGGCACATGCAGGAGATTACAGCCATCTGCTGACAGACAAAGCTGTCAATTATAAAACAATCTGGCTTTCCATTTCATTCCATTTCCAGGTTAAATGTGGCCCAGCTGAGGTAGGATCTTAACTATTATTACTATTAAAATTGAGAAGTTCTTGATCCCTTCTGCCCTGTGATCCCTTCTGCTCTGGATCCCCAGAAATTTGCAAATCTCTGAACTTGGAGTTTCAAACTCAAGGTCAGCATATCTTGTACAGGCCATTTAATAAGGTAAACCACACTAAGGGAAGGCTATGAGCTTTTTATCTAATTTGAAGGCAAAATGATGGTTTCATTCAATTAAAATATACTTTAGACTGAGGAGAGAAATTACGGCAAACAGACATAGCAAAATGGAGATAGGACTATTGTCTGTCAGCTGGACTGATGAACATTTAAAAGGGAAGTTTTGAGGTTAATAAATAATAAAACAATGAAACATGGGGGGGCATGGGGCTGGCTCATTCAGAAGAACATTCGATTCTTTTTTTTTTTTTTAATTTATTTATTTGACACAGAGAGAGAGAGCACAAGTAGACAGAGAGGCAGGCAGAGAGAGGAAGGGAAGCAGGCTCCCTGCTGAGCAGAGAGCCCGATGCAGGTCTCGATCCCAGAACCCTGGGATCATGATCTGAGCCGAAGGCAGAGGCTTTAACCCACTGAGCCACCCAGGTGCCCTAGAACATTCGATTCTTGATCTCTAGGTCATAAGTTCAAATCCCACATTGGGTACAGAGATTACTAAAAATAAATAAATAAATAAATAAATAATAAACTTTAAAAAAACACACAGAATGAGGGGTGTCTGGATGGCTCAGTTGGTTAAGCATCCAACTCTTGGTTTTGACCCAGTTCATGATTTCATGGGTCCTGAGATCCAGCCCTGTGTTGGGCTCTGTGCTCAGCAGGGAGTCTGCTTGAGATTCTTTCCCTGTGCCCCTCTCCCTGACTTGTGCTCTCTATCTCACTCTAAAATAAATAAATAAATCTTAAAACAAAACAAAACAAAACAACAAAACCCCACACATACAATGAAACATGGAAAGTAGAATGGCCAATTTAATGCCTTCAGATTCAGGAGGAGGGACAGTTTAAAACCATGGTAGAGACATTTTAATGAAATCAGCAGTGGCCCTAAAATTAAGGCCATTAGAGACCTAATGGAAATGAGTTAGCCTTTGTTTTAGCCAGATTCCATACTAGACAATTCACTCAGATTTCTTGAAATTTTCCTGCAGTTTCACTGGAAACAGTTATCTTATATTTTGTCTTAGTTAAATGCCTTTTAATGGACTGTTCGGTAACTCTTCTATTCCTCAGCAGCCGGGGAGGAAGAATTGGCTTTTAAACAGACACCTAATAGTAGAGAATACACATTTTCCCACCTAGATCTGGGCATGGGTCAGGCCTGAGGACACTTCCAAGGGGCTATTGAAAGCCTAATTAAGGCTCCATATTTACATAATGTTAATCATAGTGTTTTTTGAAAGAGTTCTTCCTCAACGCCATTGGAGACCAGAGGGAAGTAAAAATGAATTTGAATTTTCTCAAGTGCGTGATTCCTCCCCTCCTTTCAATTTAACAACCGCAGTTTGCATTTCATAACAATGACCTAATCTTGGGTAAATAATTTCACCTACTGACTCCTGAACCCAAGGCAAAAGAAAAAAAAAGAGACACTATATTTTACAAATGAAGAGCCCACTGAAACACAATTCATAAATCTAATGCTTCTCAGTTAAACATAAAAATGTGTACCTAAAAGGATTCCATTTAAAGCAAATTGGGTAACAATTAGGGCATCTGGCTCTATCCTGCAGAAGCAAATTTTGCCTCCTGGTTTCAGGGAGAAGGTTAAGTTGGATTTCAAAGTTACCTTCCACTTTGCAACTGGCTCTGTTCTCCCATCTGGTGACATCCTCAATGTCAGCATTTCATTTTCTCTTCTCCATGCCTCTTGTACTCAGCCATCAACATTGTGTGTCCTGGGTCTCATTCTGTCAATTGGATTAAATGTTAATCCAATGGTAAAGAACAGTGGACTAACTTTATTGTCTAGTACAGCTGTTGGAGCTTTCAATGTCAATACATTGTTGGACCAGAATCAACTGGAAGGTTTATTGTAATTAATTTAACACCTATACACAGACTCCTCTACTTGAAGACTTTCAACTCCAGACTCTTAGAGACATAAAAAAATTTCCCTATAAAATTATCAACTTTTCTTTCCTTGACAAATGGTAGTATAGGAGGGATCCTGCAGATAGGTGTTGAAGGGGGATCAGGATATGCCACCTCAAAATATGCCATTTTGACATAAGGATTACTTTGAGTTGAAGGCAATTGGTCCTCCCCATTATCTGCTTAAAAGTGAACATAAATTTCCCTTTGTAACGTTGACTCCATTTTACCAGGAAGAGAAGAGTGACTGTTACCTGGGATAGAGAACAAACACCAAGGTGAGTTTGTACAAACAAACCTTACTAAAATAACTCTTATCTCCCATCAGCTGCCTGGTGTATTTCTAGTCCCTTCCTTATAATTTATTGTCCTTTGAAGCCCTAACTTTCCTTCCTTTGTTAAAATGGTGTATAAGCCCCTGAGTCTAACCACTTTTCTGACTCTCACTTTTCTTTCTTTTTATTTTTCTTTTCTTCCTCTCTCTCTCTCTCTCTCTTTTTTTTTTTTTAAATTTAAAGAGAGGGAGAGTGTGTGTGTGAGAGTGGCAAGGAGGGGCAGAGGGAGAGAGAGAGAGAATCTCCAGTGAGATTCTGCTGAGTGGGAAGCCCAGTGCAGGGCTCCGTTTCACAACCCTGAGATCATGACTGGAGCCAAAATCAAGAGTCAGATGCTTAAATGACTGAGCCACTGAGATGCCCCTTGACTGTCACTTTTCTATGGACTCCTGTGTATGTAACTATTAACAAAAATCCTGTACCTTTTTCTCCTCTTAATCTACCTTTTGTTAAATTCACAGATCCCCAAGACTGAATATAAGAGATAGAAGAAGAGATTTTCCTAACAGTGGACAGAAGTTAAGTTTCATCACTGTGTGCCTACATTGATACAGAAGAAGGACAGGAGTATCTCTGAGACTATAAATCCTACATGTATTAAAGTTCCTGCTGATGAGAATTTTCCTGGGGACTGTGGATGCTGGTTCATACTCAAGACATTTTGCATCCACACATCCTCAAGGTCGATGGTAAGAAGGAAAATGAAGATACCCAATGGGGTTTATGAAGTTTATTAGTGACATATGGGGCACCCACTGCTTGTTAACCTACAATATCTATTTTCCTCTTGTTTATCCATAACTTGAATGTCTCATTCATAATGATTTTTTAATTAATAACCCTTACTTCCTTATCAGATCTGATTTCATTCAGGATAGCAGTGATGAACAGTTTAGTCCAATTAAAAGAACTTACGACCTTTCACCTCCCCAAAATTAGGAGATTCTGTGGCCCAGGTGTAGCTAGTGAGGGCAGGTCTCCAAGTGGACATATTGAGAACAACATTGTTTTCCTGTCAAAAGTGACAAACTAAGCCTGTATGAATCTTTTGCTGATTATTCTTTTCTTTTCCACTTACTGGAATACAGATGCAATGTCTGAAGTACAGAAGCCATCTTACAATCATGAAGTTAAAAGACACAGGCTAAAAATGGCAGACCAGGAGGTAGAAGGGGCCGAGCTTTTGATGACTTCCCAAAACAACTGCCCCAGTTTTAGACTGCCCACCTCTGGAGATCTGGTCATGTGAGAAAAATCTGTTTAAGCCACCTTTGAGGTTTTTGTTGTATGAAGTCATCCAAATTCTAAGTGACACAAACTGCTCCAACAGATTTTAATTTTATTGTTAAAAAGTGGTCTATTGGGGGGAAAATGCTTGAAAGATTTTATTTTAAAAACTTTGGGGAGTAGCTCAGACTTCTATACAGGAGAGTGTATTGGTTGAGCAAGTTAAATTTCTCTCTGCAGCTATAACTTTACAAAAAGAGATAATTAGGGGCACCTGGGTGGCTCAGTGGGTTGAGCCTCTGCCTTCGGCTCGGGTCGTGGTCTCGGGGTCCTGGGATCGAGCCCCACATTGGGCTCTCTGCTCAGCGGGGTGCCTGCTTCCCTTCCTCTCTCTCTCTGCCTGCCTCTCTGCCTACTTGTGATCTCTGTCTGTCAAATAACTAAATAAAATCTTTAAAAAAAAAGAGAGAGATAATTAAAAGGAGTTTGACATTTTGGTTATTTACTTTCTTTGCCACACAGACATTTTGGTTATTTACTTTCTTTGCCAAGGAACTAGCATTAGTAAATTAGTTCTCTTCATGTAAGTTAAAATACACTGAATATTATTCCTACAACAATGCCTCCTTCCGTCATTTGGGCACTGAAGCTCCCAACTAGTGATAGAAGGTTGGATCTCTAGTACTCCTGAAATCAGACACAGTCCTGGACACACCCTGGGAGTTTGTCCTCTGTGAGAATCTCCTTTGCTGTATTTGTCTAGGGACCTCTTTAAAAACTGCTGGAATAACACATGTATCTGTGATTAGTTTTCTAAATTGGCACACTGATTTTAATGATCCTTTCTGAAAATGCTGTCTTAAACAGAATCCTGTAAGAGAATGAGAAGGTGAGTATTTGGAAAATTGGGGCCTTTCAGCATTCCTCAAAATTGGTTCCACATCCATGGGTAAGCCCCTTCTAGAACATAAATGCTAGATGGAGGAAAGCTGGCGGAAAACTAAAGGGAGAGAAGAAAGAAGTGGCCTCCATCACAGTAATTTGCCTAGGGCTCTCAGTAGGTCTGTTTGCACAACAGTAACTCCTTGGGTTTCCTTCCACCAGATAAAAAGTCCATCATTAGGGTTGTGATTTGCAAAATTCCCTTGCTGCCTCACTCTCACTGGAAGGGACCAAATGAATCAATCAACATCACTTTCCCAAGGCTCTGTTTGCAATCAAAAGGACCAAAGTTTTTCTCGTTTATAATTAGTGAAACATCCTGCTAAAACAAGATCCACATGAAGGCTTGCCAGCATCACACATCCTCATCCCAACATCTAACTCATAAAGAATACACACTCTGTGTTGTGTAGAGTGGTGCTTAGCAGCTGCTTAATGGCATAGCAACTGTACACAGGACTGAAAAGCAAAGGCAAATACCAGATTTGATTGAACCTGCACGGGAAATTTCAGGTGGTATAATGTAATTACCAGAGTTAGGATATTGAGGTTAAGTAACACCTTATGCTCTCTTATCTAAAAGTGTCCAGGATCTCTACCAGCCATAAATGACTTGGATCTTAGTTTTATAACCCGGTAGTGGAAAGGGAGGCAATTCTCCAGCAGCACAGCAGTCTCTTGTTGGAAACCCTGTTTCTCATCCGGCACCACCTGTGTGTCCCCTTGGCTGTCCCCCAGCACAAGGCACCGATGCAGCCAAGCCCACCGAGCCCGTGAAAATGGCCAGAAACACAACAGAAGGTGTTGGCTTCCTGGCCTCTCGTTGAGGCCATCTGGACTCTCTAACACACCTGTTTGGGAGGGTTTCCATAGCTTGGTTTACAAATGTAAGTGCAGCTCAGAATGTTCTGGTCTGGGGCTGATCATTGGCCTTCACTTTTGGGGATGTTAATTATGCAACAAGATCATTTCTGTGCCCATTTTTCTCCGCCGTTATAAACTTTAGATGGCAAAAATGTGCTTCTCGGTATATTTTTTTTTTAGTGGAATGAACAGATGTAAAAGTGTTTTCAATTCCTTAATAAAGGTGACATTAGGCCAGATTTGATATTACTCTAAGTCCCACATAACATTTAAAAATGAGTTTTTTCAACCATAAAATTACTAATTGATCTGTCTTGTAAAAAGATAAAGGAAATGAATGCCTATTTGAGTTTCATTTCTGTCAGGCTCCCGATTCCTTATTTTATGTAGCGCAAAATGAATTTTAATGAAGCAGCCTCCAAATTTCAAAATATGCCATTACCCTTCTGAAGTAATTGGCATATTTGACTGCCTTTTCCTGTCTTAGAGTCTGTCTGACTTCTCATCTTAAAGTCAATGTTCCATTCAACATGTTCTTCTGCATGCCATGTGAAAGAAGTAAATTAAAACAAGAGGAGGGACTGTACCAGAAAGAATTCATTCATTGAGCGACTCAACAAATATTTATGGAATTCCTGCTGTAGGTCAGGCACTGCTCCAGGTGCTGCAGAGAGAGGGCAGCATAAGTGAAAATCCCAGCTTTCATGGAGTTTCCATGTCTGTGGAATGAGACAGTATAATAGACACACAAATACATGATATTCAGGAGATTTGCACTATGAAGAAGAATAATAAATGTTAATATGTGGAAAGGGACAAGACGGAAAGTCTGTGTATATTGGATTGTTTTGTTTGTTTGTTTTGTATTTTTTTGAAGGGAGCCCAGATGAGCCTCTTTAGGAAAAAATGGCATTTAAGCAGATACCCAAATGAAGTAAAAGGGTGAGCTATTTTGGCAATGAGAATCAGTAGTTAGAGTAGGCTTTCTTCTTCCTCCCACATTTTTGCCTACTTATGTACATATAAAACACTTGGGGTTGCTTTATCTAATCTGGGAGGCTACAGAAGGGATGAGGAAAAAGGCAACTTTGGTTAACTACCTGTGCTACAATATGTATATTTCTATTTTGTGAACCTGTATGACAACTCTCTGGCCCAATAATTGGATCCCTTTTTACAGCTAGGGAAGCAAAGGTTCAGGGACAGCTTGACGTATGAATGCTCTAGTTCTTTCTTGTTGCATCACAAACTCCTAAATTTTGTGGGCTAAAATAACAACAGTTCTTTATTTTGCTCATGAAGATACAATTTAAGCAAGACTCAAAAGGAAAGGCTTCTGTCTGCCCCATGTGGCATCATTTGGGAAGCACAGTTTAGGGTTAGGAATCCATATCCAAGATGGCTCATCCCCACTGATGGCAAGTTGGTGCTATTTACCCAATGATAGATAGCTGTGTCTGAAGGCCTGTGGGCCTCCTTTTCTCTCTGTGCACACTAGGCTCCCTCAGAGCATGGTGACTGGGTTTCTAGGACAATGCCCTAAAAGAGACCACAAGATAGAAAAATATGGCATTATGATGTAGTCTTGGAAGTCCGTATGCCCAGATCTGCCTCTCATAGTGTCGGGTTTTCAACAAACTGACATCACCCTGACCCCCAGGAAGGCATTCTATTTTCCCAAATAACACCTTTCTCTGCATCCGTTTGTTTAGTCAACAAGCATTCCTGAGTGCCTCTAGCACAATAGTTAGAACTCTGCTCTGGAGTCCAGTTGTTTGAGTTTGTATCCTGGCTTTTCCCACTTACTTGTTGATGAAACTAGGGAGATTTACCCAATCTCTCTTTGCCTTGGTTTTATTAAATGTAAAACATCAGGATTTAAGGAAGGTCCAGAGAACTTCTCATGCACCTAATAAGATCAATAATTTCTAGCCCTGTAATGCTACCAGCTCAGTTCCATTGTCTTAAAAAAAAAAAAAAATAAATCCCAAGAAGGTAAAATTAGAATTAATGACCTACTGGGGCACCTGGGTGACTCAGTTGGTAAGTGTCTGACTCTTGATTTCAGATCAGGTCTTGATCTCAGGGTTGTTGAGTTCAAGCCTCATATTGGGCTCCATCCACACTGGGTATGGAAACTACTTAAAATAATAATAATAATAATAATAATAATAATAATAATAATAATAACCTGCCTTCTCCAGAAAGACTGCCATACATTTTATCTCCACAAGAGGCCCAAGACATATATGATATCCTTTATAAGAACTTTTATGCCCCTATGTTTCTGTATAACCCTGAATCTAATTCAAGCTCTCATCTCTTACCATGACTACCACCTCTGCCCCAGCAAAGCACCAAACCCTTCTACTTTTTCCTTTGGAATTTATGGTCATCATCTGAAAACAAACAAACAAACAAACAAATAAAACCTGTTTTCTAAGCAATCTCCTCACCTTCTTTCTCTAAAAGAAATAGTTTCCTAAAGCTCTTTCTTGTGATAGCTGTTTTGTTTTGTTTTTACCACTACTACCCTATGTAGTAAAGGACTTTGTGGTAGGATAATTGTCTTTCTTGTTCTTTCTTACTGTGTCTAAATCATTTCTCCTCTCACCATCCCCAAATCCAATGTTCACTGAAGCAAATGCCATAAGATTATACTGCCTACATCCCTTCATAACACAATCATCCATCAGTACCCTGCTTTTTCCTTACCCTTCACATGAGACTTTAGCCCTTGCCTCATTCGGTAGGTTTTCCCCTAGTATTATACCTATCACTATATTACTGGATTTTACCAC
The DNA here is from genome assembly GCF_002288905.1 of Enhydra lutris kenyoni. Classification (NCBI taxonomy): domain Eukaryota; kingdom Metazoa; phylum Chordata; class Mammalia; order Carnivora; family Mustelidae; genus Enhydra; species Enhydra lutris. The sequence continues at coordinate 14,546,143 of NW_019154104.1, read as the reverse complement.
ATATACAGATAATCCATCCACTATCCTGGCTTCTAACAATAAATTCTCCTTCCCTTTCCAACAATCTTCTTTCACCCCATCTCTACCATCCACTCTTACAGCCATATTTTGGATCCTAAATCTTGTCAGCTTACTTCCTTTAGTACAAATTCCAATAATTCTTCAGTTCACCAAGAATTTTAATCCACTTTTCTCAAAATTCCAATCTTCCTACTTTTTCCTTCCTTACCTTGCTAGGTAGCATTCTACAGCCCATTACTAAGGACCACTCTTTGCATATTTTTTCAACAACTTGAACTTTGTCACCTATGGATGAGTTTTTATTGGTGTCACAACAAATCACTACAAATGTAGTGGTTTGAAACAATACACATTTGTTTATCTTATAATTCTGTAGGTCCAAGTTTGGTGGGCTCTTACCTGGAGTTTCTGAGGAATCATCCACTTCTAAGCTCATCAAGTTGTTGGCCATACCCAGTTCTATGCAGTTGTAGGACTGAGGTCCCACTTCTTTGTTGGCTGTTGGCTGGGAGTCACCCCTAGCCCCTAGAGGACATTTTCTGGTCCCTGCATGTGGACCACTACAATTCAGAGTCAACAGGTTCTACTGAATCCTTCTCATACTTTGAATTTCTCTGATCTCTTATTCTGCCTCTTTGCTTTTAATAGTTCTTGTGATTACCTTCAGCCCACCTGGACAACCTCCTTATCTTAAACTCATCTGATTAATAACCTTATATCTTTAAAGTCCCTTCATAGTAGGACTTATATTAGTGTCTGATGGAATAACCAGAGGATGGGATCTCGGAGGGACATTTAAAAAATTTTGCTTATCACCATCCATGTAATTTTTACATGATAAACTCTAACTCTGCTTAAAACTGGCCCTGGACCCCTTTGCAGCTGCTCCACAGCTGAAGAAAAACATTCAGTGTTCTAATAGGGACATTCTGAATTTGTGATGACAAACCTCAAGTAGGACTCAGCACAGCCAAACAATCATTCTGTATTTCCCTAGGAGGCATCAGCATATAGAAGATATTTAAAACATTGGGACTAATGAGCTCAACTATAAAGAGAATGTTGATAGAGAACAGTAGAGAGCTGATGACTAAGTCCTGAGGAAGTCCAATGCTTAGAGGTCAGGAAGAAGGAGAATCAAGCAAAAGAAACTGATAAAGAACAGCCAAAGAGAAGTACAAGAAAACCCAGGAGAGTATAGTGATCTAGAAGATAAATAAAAAAGGTGTCTTAAGAACAGGGGATTCATCAACTGTGTCAGGTACTGTCTAGAATTGGGAATTGTTCATTGGGTTTGGCATAGCGGAGGTCCATGGGGAACTTGAGAAGTGGAATATCAGTATATGGTATGAGCAAAGTCTGACTGGGATGAGTTGAAGAGAAAATAGCTATTGGAGAAGTAGAGGTAGCAAGAATAAACAACTCTCTAAGGAGTTTTTCTATAAAGATGAACACAGAAATGGGGTAATGCTATAGGGTTTCATGGGATTTAAGAGCAGAGAAAGATTGGTGGGGAAGCACATGGGGGCATTTGTATTGACTTCTAGTTGGTATGAAAATCCAAAAGAATCCACTTAGAAAATTTCAATTTCAGATTTTCACTGTTAATATTTTCAAATTATTGAACATTGAATGCAGGGACACTTCTTTAGGTTTTTATGCATTACTGGACAAGTTCTTGCACAGTGTAGGGTAAGAAGGCTATAGCATATCAAAATGTATCCGAGAGCCATATATCTTTGACACAACAAAGTCCAGGGAGGACTTTTTTAAAATGGGAGATATATTTGCATTTTTGTACAGTGACATTAAGCAATGTAGGAAAGAGAGGAAAAAATGCAGAGAAGAAAGTATAATTGCAATTGGAAAGTCATAGAACAGGCAGGAGGGGATGAGATTGAGTGCATTCTGGGAGGCTAATAGTAAATTAAAGCAAAGACTTAAATAGAAGCAGGGAAGCTGAATATATGCATAAAAATGCGACAGACAACTAGATTTCATAATGGAGAAATATTGTAGTTTTCTTCCAATTGCTTTGAATCTTCCTCCCAGTGAAATGAGAGTTGAAGCTGTCATCTGGAGGTAGAATATGAATAGAGTTTTGAGGATCAGAAAAACATGTGAAATGCCATCTGGGGCAGTAGAAGCAACCCATACCAGTCAGGCTTTGCCCCTATCATTTACTAATATTCCACTTCTCAAGTTCCCCATGGACCTCCGCTATGCCAAACCCAATGAACAATTCCCAATTCTAGACAGTACCTGACACAGTTGATGAATCCCCTGTTCTTAAGACACCTTTTTTATTTATCTTCTAGATCACTATACTCTCCTGGGTTTTCTTGTACTTCTCTTTGGCTGTTCTTTATCAGTTTCTTTTGCTTGATTCTCCTTCTTCCTGACCTCTAAGCATTGGACTTCCTCAGGACTTAGTCATCAGCTCTCTACTGTTCTCTATCAACATTCTCTTTATAGTTGAGCTCATTAGTCCCAATGTTTTAAACATTTTCTATATGCTGATGGTTCCCAATTTTAGATTTCTAGTTCTGACATATCCCTTGAGCATTAAACTCATATACCAATTGCTTACTCAACATCTCCTCTTGGTTGTCTAATAAGGTTCTCAAAATTAGCATGTCTAATATAAAACTCATGCTCCTCTCCATTTCTGCTCTCCCTTCCCCACCACAATTCACTTCTCTCTCTATCTGTTTCATCTTTGTCAATGTTACAATTCACCTACCTGCTCAGATCAAAGCTGTATTATTCAGGGTTCTCCACAAAGCATAACCAAGAAGATATGTAAACATATAGAAAGAGAGAGATATCTTAAATAATGATTAGCTCAGCAACTATGAGGGCTGGAAAGTCTAAAATGTGCAGGAAAGCCAACAGGCTAGAGACTAAGGGAGGGGTTGATGTTACAACTTAAGTCCAAATGCAGTCAGGAGGCAGAATTTCTTCTACCTTGGGGAACCATAGTTTTTGCTCTTAAGGCCTTCATCTGATTGGAGCATACCTACTCACACTATGAAGGGTAATCTGCTCTATTCAGAGTCTACTGATTTAAATGTTAATCACATTAATCATGTTAATGTTAATCTAAATTCAATTAAAATTTAAATGTTAATTTAAAAAGTATCTTCCCTGCAACATCTAGCCAAGCTGACATAAAATTAACCATCATGGTCCACCCCTTGTCAACCTGACATCCATATGCATCTCCTTAAACCATTTTTAATCTCCAAATAAAGGCCACAATAAGGTCATAGTTCTAACATATTACAGATATCCTGTGTATAACCAAAACACACTCATATTTTCCCTAGAGAGAATGCAAAGTCCTTAGGTGATACTCAGTTTTCTTCTTGCCATCTTGTAATTAAATATGATGATATAAAGTGAATACATCTTATAGAGAAAAGGGAAAAATCAAAGATATTATTATATACATATATATACACATATATCACCTTTGGTGTCAATGCAGAGCTTATATCCAATAAACCTCAAAAAGTCATTATTTTCAGTTCTTCCTCAGAGGAGGCCCATAGATGGCAGCCATGGCACTCAACTAAAATGGCATGATCCTGAAGCCCCACTTCCACAAGGACTGGCAGGGGCACATGCCCACGTGGTTCAACCAGCTGGTGCCAGGACATCTACAGACATAAGGCCTAGCAAGCCAAGGCATGCTGCATTGCTCCATGCCTGGCATGCAGACCCACCTAACCCATTGTAAAGTGTCCCACAGTAAGGTAGCATGCCAAAGTACAAGCTGGCTGGGGCTTCAGCTTGGGAGAGTTAAGGGTGGCTGGCATCCACATGAAGGTGGCATGGGTCATTGGGATTGCATTGGGCTTTCAGAGGATCCAAAAATGTGGAACAAGTCCATGGGATCCTTGTAGTCCAACATGCAGCAGCTCAAGTGGTATCATCCTTGGTTCCCAAGAAGGGAGACAACTCTGCGAAAGAACTCAAATTGGCTACCCAGCTAACAGGACTGGTCATACCCAGAGGGAATGTCTGTAAGAAGGAAAAAGCCAGAGTCATTACAGAGGAGGAGAACTTCAAGGTCTTCACTAGTCTTAACGTGGCCAGTGCCAATGCCTAGCTCTTTTCATATCTGGGTAAAAAGGGCCAAGGAGGGACGCCTGGGCGGCTCAGTTGGTTGGGCAGCTGCCTTCGGCTCAGGTCATGGTCCCAGCATCCTGGGATCGAGTCCCACATCATGCTCCTTGCTTGGCGGGGAGTCTGCTTCTCCCTCTGCCTCTGCCTGCCACTCGGCCTGTGCTCGCTCTCGCTCTCGCTCCTCTCTCTCTCTGACAAATAAATTAAAAAAAAAAAAAGGGCCAAGGAAATTACAGAACAGGACATTAAAAAGAAAAAATAAAGTGTCATTGACAACTTGTAAAAAAAAAGTCATTATTTTCTTTTTCTCAATGCACAGTCATCTTGGTTGAAGGCCATATATCACTTTGGAATAGATTGGGAGGAAAGAATAGCAGGATACATTTTCGGCCGTGTACTGGGTCCTTCTCCAAGGGAAACTGGCTTCGCCCCTTCACTCAAGTTCAAGGGGTCCCAAGCCTATAAACTGGCTCAAATATAGGAATTAACTATGGGTCTGTGATTCTTTGCTTTTATGATTCAAATTTGACTTTTGTTCTTTTGACCTAGAACCCTCTGCTTATACAAATAAAGAATTTAGACTTACCATGTATTTTACTTCTAGAAATATTAGGATCAGCTAGCCAACAGCTCTCTGCAAGTCATAGTATTCTAATTGCTGCTTTGATTCTGCTGTTCGTTAGAGTAACCATGCCTAACTTGCCTTTGGTGATTAAATAGCACCACTTGTTTTGATACCTTGGAATTCAATTACTTTCATTACATTTAGGTATTCCAAGTCAGTGACAGTTGTTTCCACTATAATTTCTGACCTATGGAGGAAAACAATCACAGAGCTCTTCAAGAGTGTTGGGCCTTCCCTCACAAACTTATTGCTCATAGTCATATTGAAAGGTATGTCCTCTGCATCCTCCTAGGATGAATGAGGAGATCTTAAGTGATAAATCCATTCTAACATTCCAATCTCCCTAAGCTTTTGAATCTCTTCCTCTATAGTTTATCAAGACAGTGCTGGCATTTCAGTCCATTTAGTGTAGGCTGTATCTTCTAATGTCAATGAATCTGTTGGTTTGTGTTTCGAGTAACCAATCAACCAATCAAATAGAGTTCTTTCTAATCTCCTAAACTGCAACATTAAATCCACATCTCTGCTTAGTGGGCCCATGTCGATAAATTCTGCCTGATCCAATTTTATGGTCCTTCCACCATTACGCCACACCTGTAAATACTGACCTCCACCCATATTTCCTGGATTTCTATTTATATAGATAAATAGCTTGACGTATGAATGCTCTAGTTCTTTCTTGTTACATCAAGAAATGGCAAGATCATGTAGTTCTTGTGGAGTGTACTACACTCTTTATGGGTGACATTTTGTCTGTCACCATTAGGGGTCTACAGGAACTTGAGTCCAGTGATAGATCTAGAAGCAAAGACAGTGGTGGTCCTGAAGAGAATCATCAGTGTCTTGAAAGGCAACTACTTCATGGGAGGTCATTACAGTTTCTTTAGGCAGAGCAAGGTTAATCTCCTCAGATGAGGATGGAGTGGATGCTTCTACTGGCAAAGAAGACTCATGGGAGTTAAAGTGTTCAATGTCCCCAGCTTTATCAGGATCTTCCCATATGTCCCTATTCTAATTTTCAGGATCTCATTCCTTCCCAATTTATGCCTTCACTTTAATAGCAGACACCCTGTGAGGTTGAAAATTCAATTTGCATTGTAATTCAACCACTTGCAGGATGAGACTCTGAGTTTGGTTTTCAGCACTCTTGGCTCTTTTGGCTGTACGGGTGATAAGGGTTTCTTTCAGCACAGAATAGAAACTTTTAGGTCATTTATGCAGCGCATGAGCTGGGAATTTGATTCCTAAACTCTTCCTTCTTTTTCCTTACTTGGTCCAGTGCAATTAGGAGCAACCAGCCAATCTCATACTCATTATTTTGCTAAAAATGTTCTAAAATATTAAATACATAGCCACTCTGTAACTTGCTTCGTAAGTATTTGACTAGGAGTATCCGATTGTGAAATTTTGTGAATCTCTATTGTCACATCACACCACAGACAATCCATGTTCTCTTCACCAATGGAAGTAGTCAATGGTACTTTTGAATTTAATAAGATTAGAGAACCAATTTCAAACACTGGGCACCATAGTCTAGCCAAGTTGACACTTAAGCATTATAAAAACTTATGATTAAAAGTAGAATTAAGCATTTAAAAAACCTACAAGTCATCCTTGGTGTCTTTCACTCTTACTACATTACATCTATCAGCTCCACTTTCAGAGTATATCCTGCCTCTTATCACTTATCATATTCAATATTATTGCCACCCTCATCGAGGCTATCATCATTGCTCATCTATACTCTCGAAATACTCTCTTTTCGGTTTCTTTGCTTTCACTCTGCCTTCTACCCTGCTGGCCCCCTACCCTCTGAGTCCATTATTTATGCAGCAACCAGAATGGTTTACTTTAGACGCAAATTTAATCAGTTCACTCACCAGCCCCAAAACTCCCGTGGCCCCAATAAACTCCAAATAAAACTCAAACATCCTATTATTGTTAACAACTCTATGTAGTCTCACCCTGACTCTCTTTCTTTGATTTTATTTCCATATTCACCAGCATTTTTATGAATTCCCCAATGTCTAACTGAAGGTGTTTTTGTTTCTTTTGCCTGGAAACCTCCTCTCCCCGATGCTCTTATGGCTCCATTCAGATCATTGCTCAGAAGTCATCTCTTCAAAGTCTTCTCAGGATCACTCTATTTAAATTAACTGCATTATACACTATTCCCTTACTCTGATTAACATTTCTTCATTACTCCTATCATCATATGGTATATCATACATGTATTTGTTTAATGTCTGCCTTCCTAACTAGAATAAAAACTCCAGGAGGACAGGGGCTTGCCTGCCTTGTGTCTTGCCAAATCCTGAGACCCCAGAACTACATCTAATGTACAGTAATGCAAAATCATTTATCAAATATATGTATGGTATTTATAGAGTACCCTATGTTAGTACTCATAAGGTTGTTTAGAGGGTTAAATTTGATAACACACAAATACTAAATACTGACAATTATCTTCTAATTTAAATTCTTCATTCTTTCCTAAGAGAATCCCCAATTTTTATTTACTCACATGGCTTCCCAGAATAAAGACTCCATTTCCACCCCATCTACACAGTCACACTGAGCTAGTACCCACAACTGGTATCAGGCTGCAACCTCTGTCATTCCTGCCACCTCTCTTTGCCTCTGGCCATGGATTTCCACAGAGTGAATGAGCTTTGGGCCTTGGTGAAAATGTGTAAGCAGGATCCGAACATTCTGCACACCAAGCTATGTGCTTCCTGTGGGAGTGGGTGGCAAGTGTGGTGGGTGAAATACTACCTGCTGCTCTTAAAACTAAATCAGAAGACAATATCAAGGAGGAAAAAACTGATAGTAAGAAGGTGGAGGAAAACATAAAGACAGAAGAACCATCAAGTGAGGAAAGTGGTCTAGAAATTGACAATGAAAGTGTGATTGAAACAGATCCTGATGCCTCTCAAGGAATGGGAGATGGGTGCCTGAGTGGCTTAGTTGGTTACGTGACCACCTTCAGCTCAGGGCCTGATCCTGGAGTGCCAGGATTGAGTCCTACATCAGGCTCCCCACTCAGCCAGGAGTCAGCTTCTTCCTCTGACCCTCCCCTCTCTTGTGCTCTCTCTCTCTCATACACACTCTTTCTCTCTCTCTCAAATAAAGTCTTAAAAAAAAAAAAGAAGTGGGAGATGAAAATGTAGAGCTAACCAAGGAAATGATGGATCAAGCAAAGAATAATAGTGGCTGACATTGATGCCCTAAGTGATGGTGAACTATGGAAAGCCATTGACTTGCTCACAGGTGCCCTCAAGCTGAATCTTCACTTGGCCATTCTGTATGCCAGAAGAGTCAGTGTCTTCATCAAATTACAGAGCCAAATGCTGCCATCTGAGACTGTGACAGAGCTACTGAAATAAATCCCAATTCAGCTCTGCCTTCTGAGTAGTGAGGGAAAGCACACAGACTTCTGGGCCATTGGAAAGATGCAGCACATGATCTTGTCCATGCTTGTAAACTGGATTATGAAGAAGATGATCATGCATGCTGGAAGAAGTTCAACCAAGGGCCCTGAAAATTGCTGAACGTGTGAGAAAGAATGAGCAAAAACATAAAGAGCAGGAGATCAAATAAAGAATAGAAAGGGTTAAGAAGGCTTGGGAAGGACATGAGACAGCCCAGAGGGAGGAAGAAGCCAGAGGACAATCAGGAGCACAGGATGGCTCCTTCCCAGGTTACTTTCTTGGAGGAATGCCTGGAATGGGAGGGGGTATGCCTGGAGTGGCAGGGATGCCGCGGCTCAATGAAATTCTTAGTGATCCAGAGGTTCTTACAGCCACACAGGATCTAGAAGTTAATGGTGGCCTTCCAGCATGTGGCCCAGAAGCCAGCAAATATGTCAAAATATTAGAGCAACCCAAAGGTTATGAATTTCATTAGTAAATTACCAGCCAAATGACTTTCTGACAAATAAAGCCCGTGCTGAAGGAAGAGCAACTTTGATCACCCAATGGACATCACGATAATCCAAACAAGTGTACCTCTGACCTTCTCATGGAGAAAACTAGGGTGCTGTGAAGAGAATCCCTACTCCTCTGCCCCACAAGCAACTGAAACATTTTATAGTGGTTTGCCATTAGGGTATTCATTCAGATAATGTTTTCCTACTATGAATTACAAACTTTAAACACTTTTTTAACCTTCAAAATATTTAAAAACAATTTAAAAGGGTATGTTAATTCCTATAATATTTATTTATTTATTTATTTATTTTTACTAATCGTTTCAGGTTTTTTTCCTTTGGATTAATTGGGCAAGGAAGACACTTCAGTATGGAAGATTTATTGCTTAGTTTGAGTGAAATGAAGGTTTATTAGTGGGAAGCAAATATAGCATTTAAATACATAAAGTTTGGGTTGACTTTATGGTTTCTGAGGCATTTTGACTTGTCTTTTTAAATGCTTTATTTTTTAAAACATGATTTATTGCAATACAACCATTGGGATTACCAGTATTGCAGTAGGATCTGGATGGGTACTAGAAGTACTTAGCAGGGCAGCAGCAATCTAACCACTACTTTTATATAGCATGTACCCTTGTGCAGATGCATTTAAATCTTTTAAATTTAAATTTAAATTTAAATTTAAATCACTGTGGTGAAGGGATGATTTTTATATATGCAGTAGTGAAGTTGGATTACTTAGTTGTGTTCTTGTCTGATATAGAAAATAAATGTTTCACATTATTTCCACAAAAAAAAAAAAAAAAGACTCCATTTCCCACCGTACCTTTCGGTCAATATTGATCATGTGATTAGTTCCAGCCAATATGGCATAAGCAAAATTCCACAAACTTCTGAAAAGAGATCTTAAAAGAAGTGAGTAGAGGAGTTTGCCCCTCCCTTCTCTTTCTTTGCTGATCGCAGTTTAGGTATGATGGATCTCCAGAAGCTCTAACATCCATCTTGAAGCATGAGATGACCTTCAGAATAGAGGTTGGCAGTGGAGGATCAGGAGATTTTGTAGAGCCTAGGTTTTTGCTACCACAGAGTGACATAATATGTTCTGAACCTCTGAACCTCTGAATGTGAGCAAAAAGTAGATTACTTTCATTTTTTATTTATTACCATTTTGAGATTTTCTGTTTCTTACAACCGTACCTACTCCTAACATTTTTAACACATAAATTACCAAGACAAACTTTGGGTCCCAATAAACCCTTAATAAATATTATCTTTTACTTGGTATTATCATCATTGCTTTAATTTTTTTTTCTGTTTCTATATCTCTTGTTAGCATTGTTTGTTCTTAAATGCTATGTACTATACCAAATTTTAGCAATATGGACAAGAATAAGATAGATCTTTGAGTTAAAGGACATTGTGGTTTGGGAGGGTAGAAATAAAATTACAATACAACATGTATTGTGCTTTAATGTTTTAATAAAAACATGCTATGGGAACACATAGGAAGAAGAGCATAGGAAGTCTTCCAGGGGGAATAGAGGCAGATTCATTGCAGAAGACATAAATCTTTTTTTTTTTTTAAGATTTTATTTATTTATTTGACAGGGAGAGAGCACAAGTAGGTAGAGAGGCAGGCAGAGAGAGAGAGGAGGAAGCAGGCTCCCCGCCGAGCAGAGAGCCCAATGTGGGACTCGATCCCAGGGCCTTGAGATTATGACCTGAGCCGAAGGCAGAGGCTTAACCCACTGAGCCACCCAGGCGCCCCGACATAAATCTTGAAACAAGATGTAAATATGTGTAGTAACTATCATGAGGACAAAAGGTTGGGGAGAGAGAGAGAGAAGCAAAAGGAATGACTGCATAAGGACTTTCCTAATTGGTGAGCAGGAGTAATTTGGATCTTACAAAAAGAGAGAGATAGATAGAGAGAGAGAGAGAAAAGAAAAAGAAAAAAAAAAGGGTTGTTTTTGTTTTAGTTTTTGTTTTTGCCTTTAAGAAAGCCCTGTCTCTTATCTTACTCAATACTTTATTGCAAATGTGAGGTCATTATATTAAAACAAAACAAAACAAAACAAATAAACAAACAAAAAAACCAAAAGACAAGCAAAAAACATTAGCACCAAAGAGTTTGAATAAAAGATGAGTTAATATCTTAGAAAGCAAAGTGGATTTCCAGATGGAACTTATATAATCAGGACTATTAAAATAAATCATGATGACATATCTTAGGTTGAAATTATTGGGGGATAAAGGTGGGGGGAGGAGGTTAGGAGGTGGCAGGACAGAATATACAAATCTTCAAAATTAGAAAGACCATCTGAGGGAAAGATACCTACTTAAGGTTCTTAAGGCAACAATTTTTAAAGTAGTTTCTAAAAATTACACTCTAAGTACTCCCTAGTCTATCCCTTATATTGACAAGCAATAAGGAGCTTAGGATAGTATTCATTTGACTTTCATTTTCAGGGCAATTTCTGTATAAATTTCAAAATCCTCATCCTACCTCCACTGTATGTTTTTGCAGTGCAAGTCAGAGGATAAGGGAAGGATAACTAAGATAGCAAAACAAGGATGGACAGTTTGGGATTTCCTCCTTAACACATCTTCACTGTTGTAACCTCAAGGCTTCTGGTGATTCCTAATTTGGATCCTCAGGATTCTTGACATTGTCCATTTAACCTCCTAAAACTAAGCTAACCTTAAATTTACTCCTGAAATTTCCCATTCCTCTAATACTAGATTTAGCATTTGCTCACAGCTTCTCTAATAGCAACTCTTGATTTTTTTTATCTTAATAATCTCTCCCATTGGCAAATTATTTTAAATGTAGTTTTTAACATGCCTTAGAGTCAAGTGCATTTCTGGTCAAATAACACACCTCTGAAAATACAATGGAAATCTATTGAAAACTATTCGTTGATCTATAAAAGTCTGATTTACAGATTTTAAATGTCAAGAATGACTGTACAAAAAAACCCAAAATAAAATAAGCAAAGCAAACAAATAAAAATACTCCACAAGGCAACACTTAAAGGAATTGATTTCTGGGACTGAAGAGGAAAGGGATAATAACATTTGCTTAATATTAATCTATTATAATGTATCCTTCATGTCAGCTTCTCTTTGCCACACTCTAAAGCAGCAACACTTTTTACTGACCGTATAATTCAAATCTTTCTTTAGAGAAATATGCAATAGTTGGTAATCGCATGCATTCTAAAGCATCTCATTTTATGCCCCCCAAATGCATGATTTACTTTGAATGACAAATATGGCTATGAAATGGAGTGTTTCCGGCATTCACAGATCAAATGTAACTAGGGAGAGATAACTCAGATGCATCCTGATGTTTTATATTTCCATGCACTAATATTTGCTTCACACCATATGTCACAGTTACACAAAAATGTGATAAAGTAGAACAGCCCAGTGGTTTTCTCTTCCAACATCTGGTCTTCTGAGGAAGTCTAACACTTTAGAGATTCATGTTTAAATCCCCAGATAGGTGGGATAATCAAATGTCTTGGTGAGAGGAAGCAAAGGGAGTGCTGGAAAGTCTTCCCATTATCAAATTGGCATCAGTGAACACTGTGATAATCTCAACTGAAGTAAACAAACAGACCTAGAAGTCCAGCGGACCCTCCATGGAAAACCACACACAAAGTCCATTCCCAGAGCAGTAAAGAGAACCAGATGTCAGCCTTTTAAATGGTGGCTATCCGTCAAGCCTTCTGACTCTTCATTTTGTTCAACACAGTCCAGCCCTGGAGGGACCACAGCTACCTAAGGAACAATAGCAAAATCATCTTCCTGAAGTTGGCTTGGCCAGTCTATACAGAAAAAGACCAAGACCACATCAGCTAAACTGATGGGATTTGCAACACATGCTTGTGTCCTTGTGTCTCCAATCCTTAAAAAACAAAAAACAACAACAACAACAACAAAAGATGGGAAAAATATGCTTTCATATTTCTTACTCCCCTGCAGGAATAAATTAGCTATATTTGTTCTCTTCATTCCCTTACATGTTCCTTGTTCTTTATGCGGACATAATATGGCTACCAGCCCTGCCATTTCAAAGAAGCTACCCACTGAGTTCCCAAGTGGCCACCATAGAAGCGAAACTTTACATACCCTTCCTATCTTTATTTTGCATCACCACATCATTTAATATATTATTGGCTGCTCTCTCCTTCTCAGAAGAGTTTTTCCTGCATGAAATGTCCACCTCTCTGCTTTTCTAATCACTCCCTTTAAATCTTTATTATTATTATTATTATTATGCCTTTACTTTGTCTAGACACTCAAATTTTGATGTTTAGCAAAACTTGTTCTTAGGTCTTCTTTCTGTCTTCATCTCTTCCTGGGTGATCTAACCCTCATCAACAGTCCAGGCCTTTATCATCCATATGCTACTTATGTTGATATATTCTCTTCTCCTTAGGTCTGTTGTCCACTCTTCTGTACCCTGTTCTGTACTGCAGGAAGCTGATCTCTTAGGAACTCTGTCATTGGTTCTTCGTTTGGTGGTTTGGTTTTGTCAAGGAAGACACCAGCAGGAAATTAGATACCAGGAGGAGAGAGGTAAGATTACTATTATCTTTCTGGCTCCTTCCCTGCCAGGCTCTGGGTTAGCAGTGGCTGCATTTCTTTATCAGAAACCATAACTGTTAGGCAGGTTTCTTCTATAAGTATAGGTCTTGGAGTTTCCAGTAACTTCTCCTTTTCCTTTCCCCTCAAACTGAGAGGTGGTAGCTGCTTTCAGTTTTCAACCTGATCCCAAGTTGAAAATTGAAGTCCTCATTCCGGGGGACTTCCCCACTCTTGCCATGTTCCTGAACCCAGTTATCAGCTTTGTAAATAGTTTATTCATTAAGGTCTTTTCTTGTGCCTTCTTTCCAATATGCCATCTATTTGTTGCCAAAACTCTGACCCACAGTCTGAAATTACCCTCATCTGTATCTCAAGTTCATCTATCTTGTTGGAGGTCGAGATTCAAAAACTGACTACTGTGATCACTTGGATTTTCTAGAATATTTAAATACTAACATGGACATCAATGAACAAATGAGCTTCTCCTCCTCTTTCTCTGTATTCCCCTTTACAGGAAATGACATTTGCTATTTTCAAACCAGAAACATGGAAGTCACCTTTAACCCCTTCTTTCTTTCAATTCTAATTATCCAGTGAAATACTAAATTTTACTGAGTCTGCTCTAAATATTTCTCGAACACATCCATTTCCTCCATTCTCATCACTTTTATGCTAAACTAGACTATCTCCAACTTTTGTCTGGTCTCCCCTATGATACATTTTCCACAGCGAAGCCAGAATGATCTCTCCAAAAGGCAGATTTCATTATATAAAACTCTATTTAAAAACCCTTAAAATGGATTTCCATTGCCTTTGGATAAAATCTAGGCTTCTTTCCATGGTTATGTGCTTATCCACTACCTGATCCATTCTCTGTTGTAACATTTATTGTAATTTGTTATTTAAATGTCACTGCCTCCATTAGAGTGAAGGTCCACAGGTTAGATGTTTGTCTTGAGTTGTATTCCCCTAAAATTTATATGTTGAAGTTCTAATTCCCAGTATCTCAGAATGTGACCTTATTTGGAAAGAGTCATTGCATATGTAATTAGTTAAGATGTGGTCATACTGGAATAGGGTGGGTCTCTAATCCAATATGACTGGTGTCCTTCTAAAAAGAGGAATTTGGACACAAACACAGACACATGTGTAGGGAAGGTGACTGAAAAAAGTGGGGAGAAGATGTTCATCTAAAAGCCAAGAAAACATTCCCAGAACAGATCTTTCCCTCATAGCCCTTAGAAGGATTTAATGTGCCAACACCTCCATTTTAAACTTCTAGCCTCCAAAACTATGAGACTATCAATTTCTGTTGTTTAAGCCACTTAGTTCTAATATTTTTTTGCAGCAGCCTTAGCAAACTAATACACAGGGAATGTGTCCATCTTAATTATTGTGGTACCCCAAGTCTCTGACAGTGTCTCAAACATATACAGTAGCTATTCTACAAATATTTATAGAATGATTGAATGAATTCTTGTAATTGCTGTGAAGCAAAATTACATATTGGGCAGGTAGGTCAGACTAATCTGATGGAGCTTAATTATTGAAGTATCAAGCATATCTCATTAAAACCTGATCCCAAGTTGAAAATTTAAGGACAATGTTTAGTCAAGTCCCATCACATTTAATATTAATTAATTAAGCAGGAAAATAGAGTAAATTTTCCATCAGAAAGAGGAAAAAAATGCTGAGTGTCGTTACTCAGCTAGAATAATAACATTTTAAACATACCGTATCAAGTGAAATGAAATAAAATAAAATGCCACATAAGCTTTACCTTATTCTTTTCATAAGCTCTTTAGATTTTACTTATCCAAATAATAGAGAGTCATTATAGTCAACAGGAACACAAGCATAGAGGGTTGGAAGAATTTGAATGGGTCCTTTGTCATTTTTACTTACAACTGAGACACCAGGCAAGGAAGGTTATTTAGTTGCTACTTTTTGAGTTTGTCTTTTCCTAAGTCAAACCTGAGAGTTTCAACACCCTCAACAGAGTACTTATAGGCTGAAGGTTGGAAACCCTATTAAAATTTCATGAACCTGAATCCAATATATTGGTTTATTCAGCTTTCCTTGGTGTTCCTAAGGTTCACATGGTTCAGCTGAGGCATGGCATGTGGATTTCCTAGTGAATAGTGAATTCTGTAAGTTTATATGTATTCTAAAATGCATATCTCTTAACCCAATATCACATGTTCAACTTAGCAAATATCTTGGAAATCAGAGCCTCCTTGGCATTTGGGGCACCACAGGTTGGCATTTCACAAATGAAACAGTCCTCTTTAATTAAATAAAGATGAGTCATGATGATAAGTGGTGAATATAATTTGAATTAAATTATATTCTGAATGGTTAAGTCTAGAAAAATCAGCAGCCTAATAAAACTCATTAGTATTGACTTTGTACTTGGTGACATCAACGATCTCTTCCAATTTTTATTCTTCAGGTGTGAAGTCACATACATGACACTGGTGCATGTCTTATGAAATGTCATCAAGCTTCTGCCTTCAAAGAATTGAGAATACTTGAATTTGACCACTTTTAATAGCATTTCTTTCTTATTAACTGCTATTTTGTGCATCTAAATCACAAATCAAGCCATTAAGTGCAGTTGATATTTATATCATACCAAGATGACTCTGTAATCCCAGTCAAGTTCTCCATGAACAGAAGCTAAACAATCAGAACCTTGCACTTTCTGTAAATAATTAATCTGTTCACATGGCTATCTCTCAAGCAGACAAGTCCTCACTCCCTGGCGAATTTTTGGCCTAGATACTGAACCTGTCATGTCATCTGAACTGGAATTCTTTTTACTAGTATGTTATTTGAATCATCGTTTTCTTGTGCACTAGAGGCTCTTGCTCTGATAAATAACAGTGCTTTACTGCCATCACATTTCCTCAGCTATGCCCTGCACATGGTCCCTCATATGGTAACACCCATCTTCTAGCCATGTAGATTTCCCTCTTACCTTGAACCTCCTATGTACCTCATCACACCATTGGCCTTGTAGCCAGAGATTTCTGTAGTCCAGGAAATGGGAAGTTGGATGAAAATCAAAGATATATAGTTTGCCTTTGTTACTAATCCTGGGCTCCCTTTTCTATATCCATGGATGCTTGGAATCCTGGTTCACAAACTCATGGAGGTATATTGGTGCCATGACGGTTGCTCCATGGACTCCTATCGGAGTCAGATGTATCCTTTAAAAAAGTTTATAGGGGCACCTGGTGGCTCAGTGGGTTAAAGCCTCTGCCTTCGGCTCAGGTCACGATCTCAGGGTCCTGGGATTGAGCCCCGCATCTGGCTCTCTGCTCTTCAGGGAGCCTGCTTCCTCCCCTCTCTGTCTGCCTACCTGTGATCTCTCTCTGTCAAATAAATAAATAAAATCTTAAAAAAAAAAAGTTTATAAATGTTTTAGAACACTTCTTCCATCATCAAAATATTTTATAATCTTCTCCCTGTTTCAGTCTTCTATCATCATAGCAATTAGAAGACTGATTAGCACCACTGCTACCTGGAACATGAATTCAGAGAGAATTGTCCTTGAAAATCTTCCGGTTTAATCCTTGTTTGAGCCAGTAGAAATTCAGTTTTCTATTCCTTGCAAATAAGTGATTTCTAGCAAGTCATTTAATTCAATCTTTCGTATCAAAGAAACTTTTACCCTATTTTAAAATTTTAAGAGTTGGGGAAAGAAGACAAAGATGAAGAAGAAGAACAGAAAAGGAATGTGAATGATGAATTGAAAATGTCTTTTGTCTCTGAAACACCAGGACCAGTTTCACAGACTTTCCAGTTTTGTCACATTAGGTATCCTTATGATCAGGTCCTCATGATTCAGCTGGTTTCAGGTAACTTGTCCAAGTATCCATGAAGCAATCATGAAATCAGTGTATCTAGTCAGCATGAAACATGATATTGTTTTTAAAGATCCTTAAATATTCTTAATTATGAGCATCTGAGGTTTAAAAAATATATCCAAAGAGTAAGTTGTTTTTGAGTTTTGATATGAAGTAGCAGAAAAGGGACCCTAACACTGACCTAAGTTATTAACAAAAAGATTTAACTATCAATGAATAAACGTGGAGCATATAATGATGTTTCTTATATTTTTTAAAAGAATCACTTTCAGTTTATTAATCTTTATAATCCAAATATTCATAATTATTTCTGAAAGAAAGGATAAGATTACTAATAATCATTACACTTAGAAGAATTTGAAAGAATTTGAAAGGGAAAACACTTTCTAGTGGAGCAAATGTTTCAAGACGCAGGTCAATGTGATCTAGCAAAAACACTGTGAACTCAGGCCTTTTATAAATACGTATATATATATATATGTAATATATATTATATATATACATAATATTATATATATATCAAATTCAATATTTGCCTATTAATAAAATACCAAAGGTCAGGATTACAAAATGTGCTATAAGCACAGTTCATCTTTAGAGGAAGAACGATTGCATCTTTGCATGTTTCCTTTAGATTGACATTGGAATAATTATACAGTAGTGCATAGATCAATAATACACTATACCAATATGCCTTGATAGAATATCAAACCCTAAAGATCCGTTCATAGTTTGGCTGGTCAACATTTCTCTAATTTTTCTAGAATTTAAAGCACAAAAAGCACAAGCAATTTTCTCTCTTCCATGTTGGTTTCCAAAATAATGTCTTCATGGAGCCTGCAGGGAAACTTGGGAATTGGAACTCTTTTCCAATTAGTAAAGGAAAATCAAAGAGAATTTCCAGTAGTGACTCAATTAATCCAAGTATAGCAGGGAGTAACATCCTAATAGTTGGAAAAAGAAATTGTGGGAGGATGCCTAAAATTCATTTCTAATTCCAAAGCTGAAAAACTGAGTCGCCTAAGGCCATTCTACCTGCTTACCAGTCCTTCACATTTCCCCCTTGATGAAAAATAGAAAAGTAAAAGTAAATTTAGTTTCATCATGTAGCAAGCGTTCAGAATATTTACATGCTCTACTAACAGTGTTCCTAGAGCAGCGCAAAGAAGGGGCCTAGAGACTGACGAGGCTATTAATTGCTAGTTATGTCCTGCATTAAGTTTGTACACCTCAGGTCTTCTTTGATGTCAAGAATATTTTCGCATTTGTCTTCATTCTCAGATAGTTCAACCTTTCTGGATGGGGAGATATTTATTTGTGTAGCCAAGACAGTTTTGATAGAATCAGTTTCAGTTTTAAATCTCTCTTGAGAGGCTCTCATATCTTGTAGGTTCACCTAGGCGGATTCCAAGGAAGTCTCTCAAGTAACTCGCCTCGGGCCATGTGCATGCATTTAGCTTCTCACTGAGATTCCACTGAGTTAGCAGTTTGTTAAAATTGTTTTTAGAAATATGTTCCTGCGTGGCGAAGCTCCAAATAACATCTAAATTATCATTTGTGAAGCGTGAAGGGGAGTGTGACTGTCTCCACTGCGTCCCTCATGGGCCAAGGCCCACCCTGACAAAGCACAGGATAAAGTGCTCATCTCAGAGGAAAGACACAATACCTCCAGCCACTTCACCCTGGCAGCAAAATGGCAGCAGAGCTCCAGGGTAGACACAGCTCATTAGGACAGTGGAGTTTTGCTTGCTTCCTCTTAACTGATGAAACAACGCGCACCTTTTCTTTTTTCCAATCAAAATGCAGATTAAATTTCGTCATGCACTACAGGTGCTTTGAAAGAGCAAACTGGTTCCAAAAAAAAAAAAATAAACCTATTGTGTTTGACTTGTCATACATATTCTTTCTTCTGTTTGGAATGTCTTTCATCTTTTCAACTGGGAAAAAGCCCAGTTCTAAAGGAAGAAAGTCTTGCTTGGGAACCTTGTTCTCTCCCCAGCTAATCTGAGTGCCCATCTACGGATACCCAGACCCTCCCATGACTCCCATGTCATAGCACTTTTCCCAGCCTAATACAATGTTTGTGTCACTCTCTGGATCGTTAAGACTGTAACATCCCTGAAGCAGAGGACAGATGTCATCACCTTAGTATCTACAGGGTCTTTAAGTACAATTACTAGCACAGAGTTATACTAAAAGAAGCATGTTTAGTGAATTAATGTACTTAGTGCTGCCCAACAATCAATGCTATCAATAAATAACAATTTAGATTTATATATCTCTGTCAGTACTCCAGCACTTCCAGAACGCAGACTTGGATGGAGATAATGGATTATCTCTATTTTTCAAGTTTTAAAAAAAAATTTATTTATTTATTTGACACAGAGAGAGAGAGCACAAGCCCGCAGAATGGTAGGCAGAGGGAGAGGGAGAAGCAGGCTCCCTGCTGAGCAGAGAGCCCGATGCGGAACTCGATCCCAGGACCCTGAGATCACGACCTAAGCAGAAGGCAGACACTTAACCAACTGAGCCAACCAGGCACCCCATATAATAGATTATCTTTAAACTCTTACTTTTCTTAGAATGCCCTCTGACTCAAATGTGGTTTCTTGCAGCCATAATTTCTTCCCATTTATCTTTTTTATTAGACTTTGAAAAGAGGGAGTGTGCCATGCTTCCTGTAGCTAACAGGTACAATAATAACTACTTTCTGAATAAATAAACAAGCAAATACGAAAAGGTAACTGTTGACGCCCATGGCTAGGCAGAGGGCATGGCTATTGAGGATTGACTCAGTAGCTACACAGTTAATCAGATAGAGGTGGTTGGAGCTAGGATACAGAGGATTTAGGAAACTAATAATAAAACGCTTCTACAGACTAAATAACACTATCCACAGTCAAGATAAAAGAAAAATCATCTCCTAAATAAAGATGTTGCCATAGAAATAGATGTGATCTTACAGTGTAGAAGGGTTAAAACTTTGTTCATTGATGAAAAAGCTTTTTTATTAAGCTTAGAATTAGAAAAAACAACCTTGAGTTATACCGATGTAGGGGATGAAAGAGGGACAGTCTGCAGTACAGACCTGTAATAGGCAGTTTTCCAAGGAAAAGGACAGGTTGTTTTGACCTGGGGCTAAAGGGAAGATATGGGGACATGATCAATTCCAGCCATGGACAGCTACCAGAGAATTAAAGGGAAATAAGCCTGGAAAATCCCTTTTCCACCTAAAAGGTATGCTCGTTTCCAAGTGACTTGGCTTCTTTTCAATGCTGGCCCATAGCCTATTAGGAGAGAGAATCATTTCAGAAGCCTAAAGCAGCCAACCCAGATGCTTTGACAGTTCTGGAATGCCTCATTGTTTCATCAAAGCACCCAGACATCAGAGCATTGTACTGCACCAATGGGAGACCAGCCTTTTATTCTGATGCTTATGGGTTCTTAGGATACACAAACACTTGGAAACCACTAAGGGGAATTACCAGCCAAGGTACCACATCATGTAGCCAGCCATGATTACCAACAGAGCCCACTAACCCCAGTGCATGTTTTGTTAAGAAAAATTAAAAAGTTACTCAGCTGTGAAAACCACTTCCCATTCAATCGTTGCCAGTCCCAAGGTGCAGTTATACGGATCCAAGTTAACAGCAACATACACACATACACACACCCTTCAGTTATAAATCAGGACCCACATGACTTAGCATTGAGCCTGGCAAATAACTAGAAAAGGTTTTTCTTTCTTCCCCTTCTTTCAGTTGGCCGACAGGTATAACAAGCTGACTGAGCCTGCAATCAGCTCCATCAGAGAGTGTGGATAAAAGAGCAAGAGGCAGAAGGATTTTCTGTGTCTAGCCTACAGAGCATCCCCTGGGAAATCTGCAGAAGTGCAAAACACTTTTCAGAATTACTGCGATATACTACCTGTTCATCGGAGGTGCTTACAGTGATTGAAATGTCCTAATTAAGTTTCCCATCCGCCTTGGGGACTGGGATTGTAAAGGTCATTAAAGCAGGTACTGACCAACTAGTACTGACCCAACACTCATGCATAGAGCCCTTGTGTCACCATATTTTTTTCATTGTATTCTGTATAGCCAGAGAGAAGTCAAGCCAGGTCCCTGTTCAGTTACCTGCCTCTGCTCTTTAAATTTCAGGGATATGGTAAAGCCTATGATGTGTGTGTTGGGGTGGGGGTAGGGTGGGGTAAGAGGACATGGAATGACAGGAAGGGAGCATGAAAACTGAGGAGGAATGGGATGGTGGGAAAAGCTCATGGCTTTTCTTACTGACTGGTTTTTAGTAATGATGGCAGTGAATGAATTACCCAGGTAGTGTACTCCAGCATTCTTAATGAAGAGATTAATGGATGTGGTTCATTCTTAATAGGTATTTAAGAAAACTACTAGATTTCAGGAAGTCAAAATGTTTGTTAAGTTTTTTTCCTTGTCTTAAGAACCATCTCTAAATGGATGATTTCCTTGTGTGTGCCTCAATTTAATCCCAATATTTTCATATGGGCATTGCCTACTGAAGTGCTTCCTCCCTCTCTGGTGGATTCTGGAGATACTTGACGGATGATCCTCCTCTCCATGCATCCCTCTAGCCTGTTTTGGAACATCTGCACCATGTTACCCATGGCTGTTACATTCTTCCAGGACCCTTTACCCCACTGGACTACACTCCTGCCTTGAGATGCTATTGGGCACTTGCTTCTGCTGGCCCTGACCTGGCTTTGCATGGGGATGGACTCCTCCTGTAACAAGAAGAATGTGAAAGCTTCCCGAGGGAGAAAAGGAAAGAGCTTCGGCATTAAAGTCTTTTCTTTTTCCCCCTTGAATGTGGTCCAGATTGTTGAACCAGTTTCTGTTATTATCTGTTTCTGCACCATGCAGTCCTTGTAGAAATCCTGCTATATGCAGCACCCTATCCATTTCTGACCACCTGGAGCATGGGTTTTGGTGCCAAACAGCCTGGATTTAATTTAGCTCTAATCCTAACTCCCGTTTATGACCTTGGATAAATCACTTAATCTCTCTCTGTCTCAGTTTCCCATCTGTAAAATGGAGTTAAGAAGCTATTTTTAGGGGTGCCTGGGTGGCTCAGTTGGTTGAGCATCTGCCTTCAGCTCAGCTCATGATCCCAGGGTCCTGGGATTGAGTCCCACATCAGGCTCCTTGTTCAGCAGAGAGCCTGCTTCTCCTTCTGCCTGCTGCTCCCCCTGCTTGTACTCTCTCTTTCTCTCTCTCTCTCTCGCTGACAAATAAATAAATAAAATATTTTTTTTAAAAAAGCAGCTATTTTTACTTCATAGGGTTGGCATAAGAGTTAGACTTTCTGGGTTTTCCACAAGCCTCACATCCCTTTTGTCATAGGCCCAAATGTTTGTCTTAGGACATGCCTGGTCACTAAAGTATTTGAATTTATAGTTAAGTATTTTCAGAGTCCTTATTGCCTACTATAAACCTATGCTTAAGAAATAAGTACTGTCACAGGAGATACTGATATTAGATAAATAACTGGTAGAAATATTTATTAAAATTAGAGATTCTTTTCTCCACATTCATTATGAGATATTTGGAACCCAAACCACCAGGTAAATCATGCCCCGCTGTGCCCAGCAAGGGAAGCAACAAAAAAAGGAGAGCTAGCCCTGGGGCAACTTGTAAGTCGATTCCTCCAATGAGTGTAATAACACATGTTCTAGTTAAGAATCACAAAGACCAGTTGATTTAAAACAAATTTTATATTTGACTGTATGAATATTGGAAGTTCAAAGAAAGGAAGGCCAGTGTGAGCTTCAGCAGGCAAGACACCTCATGGCCTTGACCAATCAAGTTCAACAGGAAAGGATGAAGGAAGACCGCTCTCATCTGGACAAGTATGGGGAGGTCAAAGACAGCATAAATAATTGTGCAATTTTTGGTCTAATTAAATAAACTTCTGCTTCATAAAAAAATTTATATAATATATCCCTTCATGTTCTAGATTTAAATTTGGAGAACTGAAACACACACAACACTACCCACGTATTTTAGTGCTTGCTGACACATCCATCAAATATCATTACAAAAAAACAAACAATAAAACCCCCTAAAATCAAAAGGCTCTACCAATGATGGGAGGCAGATCTATCTTCAGGGCTATTATAGAATATAACTTACTGTGTTTTTTTCACTGCTGATGCTTTACAAATTCATTTATAATTTGCTGCTGGCTGTTCTTTGTCTCTCTGGTGTTTCTGCTTTCAGAGTTCTCCTACCCTTCATAGGTCAAGCATTAGATCTCCCTCCACACCCTCAGCTTTAATGCTTATTTTGCAAGCTAAAAATTTCATTTCAAACACCTGTAAATCTTCTAGTAATTCATTAATAAAACCATTAAGTAATTTAGGAACTAATGGAGTTGATCTTGATGCCCCCCCCGCCCCACAGCTGAGTGGCTCCACTTTCATTTCTAGCCCCTTCCTGCCCTTTTACCCACTTTCCATTCCACACTCTGCCACAGGCTGCTATTAACCAATGATTTTTACACAGAAGTCTGTCAACTTACATTTGATCCATATGCTCATATATTTACAGAATAGATATTATTTTGAAATCGCCTTGTAAAGACTGAAGAGAGGAAGAAAACCAGGGAAAGCTTTTTATTGTTAGATATGAAGAGACTGAAAGATTGATTCCCTTTGGGATACACAAACATAGAAGACTATATAAATTTGTGAATGCCCCCGGGCATTATTTTGTGAGATGGGACCCTGAAACATACAGGAAATATATATTTTGCTGAATTCCTTGCTACTTTCTCTCCTCCTCTTTCTGCATTCTCTTCCTTTCCACTGTCAGACTAAAACTCTCTATACCTGGAACCCTCTTTGGAAGAGACATTCACGATTTATTTTGTGCATTTATAAAGTGTCTATTTTTTTTGTATCATCTACAGGTATCTCCTGCTTTCCAAAAGTTGGCATCATACCACTTTGTTTTCATAGAAGACCTATGTTAGTACCTATTTTCACTAACCAAAAGAAATCCGAAGATCATTTTTGCTCTTATTAAAACTTATGTTACCGTCCTAATGCAGAAAGTGGGGGATACTCTTGCCAAAGTTTCATAGAAATGCTCTAATTCTGAATAGCAGGGGAAACCTGGTATTCATTGAATTTTGAAATTAAACATAAATTATGTAGTATCACAATAGGTAGTATTACACTAACTGCTTCTGTCACCACAGGGCACAACTGGCAAGCTACTGAAAATGGGGAAAACATATCAAATAGCCAATAGCAAAACCAAATAAATGTGCTATGCATTAGAACTCCATAAAGGCAGGTTTCAATGGAAACTAGAGGTAAAACTTTTGTGAAATTTTGTTTCAGGTACCACTATTACAGGTGAGATGATCTGTGATGTGTGAATAGGAATCTCCATCCTTGAATTTGCCATAAGAAGATTTAAGTGGGGATCTGGGCTTGAACAAAGATAGCCAGAAGGAAATTAACAAGCACAAAGCAGTTTATTAAGGTGAAACCACACACTCAAGGTGGGAGAGCTGGGCAAGTTCCTCCAGGTGGACCCGGCCTCCACGTTGTTTTCAGATTGTTATTGGTCTCTCTGGGCTGGAAGGAGCTGCGACAAACAGTGGGGTGGTGTCTAATGGAGACTGTTTCCAATCCTTCCGGACCTATGGGAGGAGTTTTTGACCCTACACAGTGTGTACCAGAACTATCGCTGCAGCCTCTCCTCCATGGGCTGTACCCACAATGCAAATGTATTTCAGTGAGTGTAGGGGTTTGTCTGGGGCAGAGGAGGAAGAGGAGAGTCCTATCTGCTCCTGCTGCTCTTTGGTCTGTCAGCCCCAAGGTCTTAAAAGACACAAAGTCAGGATGTTGTACTCCTGGGCTTTTAATGTGTAGCTTTTTAATCACCATCCTTGCCTATGGCTAAGGTCTCTATCATTCCCCTTCAAGGACTTGGGAGTCTGCTTCAAGCATTCCTTCCACTGCTCTGGTCTAGCTTCTACCTAACACCACCATCTCTTTTACGTGGCTATGGACATTTTAATTCCCAGGATAACTTAAATAAGATAAAGATCAGTGTGTCTCTCAGAAACATGAAGGATTGTAACAATCACGTGTTTTACACCATATGGAGAGAGGAGCACTGCCTAGTTCATTGCAGATGCAAAAGACAGACTTTCCAGAAGAATATATGGAAATTTTGGCTTTCCAGTCAGGTGGGAGTAAGTGTGACAAGATTTGCTCTCTGATGTAAACAACTGGAAAATTAGGCAAAATATATAAAACAACTGTTTTCAGACATTGGACCACAGGCAGCACAGAACTGATTCTTTAGAGAAGGAAAACAAATCAGGTTTTCTGCTTAGAATTGCCTCCTAGAGTTTTATGGAGAGCAAAGGAACCCAGACAGACAGATTTTGGTGTTTCTACCATATTGTAGAAATAGAGGTCAGAGCACTGGGTAGCTAGAATTGTTGATGTGTACCAGAGAGAAGAGAAATACATAGAGAAAAAGCTTCAGAAATCTGCACCAGGCACCTTGGTAGCCGCTGATGAATACTTAGCTACACATGCATAAAATGAACATCTACAAATTAGACAAAGAATTCTCAGGGAGAACAACATCCAGAGTTCAAATGCATTGCAATCAGCCAGAGTGGGGTATTGAGTAGTAGGGTAATAAAACTTGGCCTATAGTAAAAAGCATAGTAGACTATTAATAATAATGCTTTAAATGGTGGAAATAATCTTTAGGTAAATTTAAAGCCTGCCAAAACATTTTTAACACTCTTTGTAAGAAGTAAGAACCTAATAGTAAGAGACTAAAAAAAGTAAGAGCCTAAATAATACAAAACTTTTAGTATCTAATATACAATCAAAAAATTACTAACTAACTAAAACTACTAACTAATAATGATTGAGAATTTCAGGACAAATTGACCAAGAGTCAAGTGAAAAATCAGTCAACTGAAATAGACCAAAGATATGACAGAAATAAAAAATTACCAGACAGTCTTTGAAACTACTTTTACGAATATGTTCACTATGTTTAAGAGTTACACAAAGATTATGAATATAATGTGGAGGGAAAGGAAAGATATCAGAAGGTTCCTAGTGGAAATTTTAACCATGAAAAATAAAATACCTGAAGTAAAAAATTCAGTGAATGGAATAATGACCAATTAGGTTAATGCAAAAGTAAAGATCAATGAACTTGAAGACATTGTAATTGAAACAATCCAATCTGATACACAGAGGAAAGATTAAACACAGCTTTGGTGACCAATAAGATAATGCCCAATGGTTTAGCATATGTATATATGGAGTCCCAGAAAGACAGGAAAAGTGTGTGTATGAGGGGTAAAGAAATAACACCTCAAAATTTTCTAAATGCAAAAAAAAAAAAATTAAATCTACAGATCCATGGAGTTCACCAGACTCTAAACAGGACATACACACATAAACACTAACACACACACATGCACACACACACATATACAGACAACCAGACCAATACATGTCATAAATACATTCCTGAAAAACCACGATAATGAAGTTTTAATTCTTCCAGAGGAAGAAAGACATGGCACATACAGAGGAATGAAGAAAACAATTCCTACAGACAGCTCAGAATAAATAGGACAAACCAAAAGAAAATGAAAAACCACCTTTAAAGTGGTGGAAAAATATTTACAAAATTAGCATTCTAAATCTAGCGAAAATATCTTTAAACATGAAGGCATAATAAAGACATATTCAGACAATTAAAGCTGAGGGAAATTTTTTGCAGGCAGTCCTGGATGTTAAAAAATGATAAAGAAGTTTTTTGAGCTGAAAGGAAATGATTCCAGATGGGAAACTGAATCTAAAAACAGGAATAAAAGGTACCAGAATGACAAATATGTGGCAAATATGTAAGGCTTTTTAATCTCATGTTCAACTTTATTTAAAAGTTGTTGATTTTTTAAAAAAGATTTTATTTATTTATTTGACAGAGATCACGAGTAGGCAGAGAGGGAGGGGGAAGCAGGCTGCCTGCTGGGCAGAGAGCACGATGTGGGGCTGGATCCCAGGACCCTGAGATCATGACCTGAGCTGAAGGCAGAGGCTTAACCCACTGAACCAGCCAGGTGCCCCAAAACTTATTAATCTATTGAAGCCAAAATGAAAACAACAAAAGGTAGGGTTTATAAATATAGTACTAAAAAGCTTCACAACACTTGTACAAGTAATGGGGAGAAGGGAATAGAAACAGAGTATTGTGAGGTCCCTGTGTTCAATGTGTTCAATGTGAAGCATTATATTATTAAAGTAGACTGAGGTAAGTTAAAGATACATATTACAATACCTGGATTGATTTGTGTGCTAAAGGAAGCACACAAATAAAGACAAGACAGTGATGTGTCTAATAAACCAACAAAGGACAAATGCTCTCATTCACTCCATGGTATCAATTCTTCAGATGACCTGAGTTTTCTCCCTCTGCCACTGGCTCAAGTAGTAGAAAATCCCCTGTGGGTTAAGATCCAGTGTGGTAAGAAGTGAGATAGGCCACGGCTTTTAGATTGAAAATCCATGATGTTTTAGACACTAAAGCATTTGGCAACAAAAGTTTCCATTAAGGATCAGCCTAACAAAGTAAGTGAAATCTGTTTTTCTTCTTTGTCTTTCACAGTATAGAGAAGCTGTTGTAACAACAACCACAACAACTACAACAACCTCTATAACAACCACTATAACAAGAACAAAAAACAAAAGCAAAAAAGAATCCCACACCACAATAATACTTCTCATCGTACTCCTATCTACCCTCCAGAGCCCTCACATAACTCCTCTCATGGACTTTCAGCCCCTTCATTCAGGAACTGGGTGCTTTATGGTGTCATTAATGTGGAGGGCACCTACTCATTGAACAGTGTTTGAGGTTCCACTATTTGCCATACAGGATTTTTATAGGGAGTTCCTTTTCCTTTTCTATAATGTATTCACTTTCCACTGACTCTTTAAGCTCAATTTCAAATGTCTTTTTCTCTTTTCCCTGGTCACAAGAATCCTACCCCCAAAAAGTCTTCTCCTAAAGTCCATAATCTGTTGTCCCTTTTCTCACAGCACCTATCTACCCTTTATGGTAACAGTCTGTTTCCGTGTCTCCATCTTACTCATAGGTTGTACATTGTCCGTATTTGTACCTGCTTCTTTCCCCAGGACAGAGCCCTGTACATAAGGGAGACTTCATAAATGCAACAAGGTGGGGGAGGGGGCGGGGTGGCGGGGTGTGAGACAGGCTATTGAGGTCGTTTGAGCCATCATTTTGCCTTTTGGTTATCTGGAAGGCAAAAATGTCAGAGGATCAAGAAAAAGTATTTTTACCAGGTCACTTGCAAATACAAAGGTAAAGATCTATTTTTACTTTTGATGATAAAACTTCATGGGAAAAACTCAAGCACAGTATGTATCCACTTATGTAGAACAAAAAGAAGCCAAAATGAACCATGTTAGGGAAGTGAACTGTTTGAACCCTCTCTTAGAGAGCTTAGATAGTCCAAGGTAAAATTGCTGGAGGAAGTCATGGGAAGTGAACAGGCACTGTAAAACCAAGCATATTACTTAGAGAGTTAGATCAGGAAATTCCAGTTTTATCTTGGCCTGGTCTCACAAATGGAAAGGATTTAAAAACTTAGAAACTGCAACTTGCCCACTTTGTGTCTTATGGGTTGGAGAAGTAGAAGAAAAGAAAAACAAACAAACAAAAATTTAAAGAGATAGAATGAAGTAGTCATGACCAAGAGAAGATATAATAAGAGAGAGAATATTCCTTAAGATGGTTTCCTATTCCCTTCCCAGTACTCCAAGACAGTTGGCTGACTGTCCCATGACTCATAAATCATAAATGGAATTTTTAAAATCTTTTTTTTTTTTAATAATTTAAGACATTTTATCTCATGTACAGATGCACTGAACCACATAACCACCACCACAATCGGGACATAAAACTGTTCCATCACCACAAAGAAACTCCCTCATGCTATTCCTTGATAGTCAGACCCTCCCCCCAACTCTAACCTAGCAACCACTGACTTGTTCTCCATCTTTACAGTTGTACTATTTAATGCTGTTATATAAATAGAATTATAAGGTATGAAATCTTTGGAGATTGCTTTTCCCCCCAGCATAATGTCCCTGAGATCTATCCAAGTTCTTGCATGTGCTGATGGCCTATTGTTCCTTTTTGTTGTTGTGTAGCATCCCATTATATGAGTGTATCAGTTTGTTTACTCACACACTGAAGGACATCCAGTTGTTCACATCTTTTGGCTATTATAAATAATGCTGTGATGCACATGAATGTGAATGTATGAACACAAGTTTTCATTTCTCTGGGATAAATACCGAGAAGCTCTCTTTTAGAGTTCTTTGGCATATATGAAATTTTAAAATGCATCTTTCCTTTAATTTTCCTACTTTCAAGTTATTTCCTTTCTTACAAACCAAGTTCCTGGAATAACACTGTCTGTATTCCCCACCAGAATAGGAGTCTTCTAAGGCAGGGGTTCTGTCTTAATAATGATGGCACATCCAGTGATCATGTTCACTGCAGAGTAGACATGAAGAAATGTGGCTTGTTTTTTTCTCAAAATATCAAGGCTGCTTTGAATAATTTCTGATGGATCACTCACTCATATTTACAAAGAAGTCAATGACTAACATTTATAAGGAAATTAGATAGTGTGGGAGCTGATGTGGTGTCATTCTGAGTAGCAGTTATCTGAGGCTAGAATTCCATGCTTCAACGGAAGCCCTCTCTGCTCGTCATAATCACCATCTTGATTTTCTCTTCAATCTCTTTATACCTACCAAGGGTAGCCATCAGGTACCCTACCTGGGGGTGGTTAGTTGATTTTTAACTTCTTTGTTGCAAAGAGCAAGTCCTTAGAAAAAAATCTCAAGGGAAGTAGAGAATATGCTGTATTAGAGGAGAATCAGGAGGACATTTACAGACATGAATAACAGGGTAAGCAGAAAGGAAAACAATCTTAATAGGAATAAAAAGGTTTACAGAGAACTTGACTCCTAAAACAATACCAATTTAATGAATTATTTTAATAATAAAGGCAACTAACTTTTCTTTTGACCTTTCAACTGGCTGAATGGATACTATTTTTCTTAAACTATAAAGGCTATCCATTGCTTTTGCTACTGACAATGCTCCCTTGATATCTCACCTTCTTTGCCAATTCAGAAATTATTATATAGACATTCCTATTTCCTAAGTTGAGCATGAGTATTTGGGTGTTTGCATAGCAAGAGTTTCTCATATTTGATGCTTGGTGTGCTTGATGTGGGTATCATACAGCCATCAGTACAGGTGACAGGCATCAAAGGGCCCTACCGTGGCTGCCTTAGCACCAGGGAGAAGCTGTATACATGTGCCAGATGAGATAATCCTGGAAATGTTGAGTAGCAGTGAAAATGCCAGTGTCTTCCATTCATCATCCCTGTGTAGGAACTTGGGGAATAAAGTGGGTGGAGGAATCTAGGGAAAGGATGTAATGGGTAGGGACAGTGCTTGGAATCAGCACTTTGTTACCCTTTCGTAGAAGAAAATACCGTTCTTTCTTTCTCTCTTTTTCTCTGAAATTGCATGTCACGTTTCAGTGATTTTTCACTTGAAATGGGTATTAGGGAAGTGATGCTATTGTCAAAAAGTCATACAAAGGCAGTTTCAACTAGATTAAATGGAAAGCAAACAAAAAAACTGAAAGTGAACTCAAATCTTTTTATTTATGAAAGTGATAATTTTCTCTCTATGTGTGAGTTCAGTTGATCCAGAGATAGAAAACCAGAGGCTTAAATTTCAACTGAAATAAGAGGCTTGTTCCCTCATACTTGGGGGGATTATGCATTCAACAACCCTCTCAGTTTAGGCATGGTGTTAGAAAAGACTAGTTTCAGTCACAAGTGATAAAGATGCTCAAATAACAGCAGCTTCAAATGTATTGCTCTCAGATATAAATGAACTCTAGAGATAAACATTTCAGAGCTTGTCTGGTAACTCTGTAGTTATTAGACCCAAACTCCTTGTACTTTATTGTTCTACCATTTCCAACACTAGGTTGTGGTTCGAGATGACTTCCTAGGTGCTGTGTGGTCCATATATCAGCAGGAGGATGGAGAAGAATGTGTGAAAGTTCTCAGCCTCAACTTTCAGGAACATTTCCTAAAAGGTGCACATGACACCTCTATTTATATCTCAATGGAGGGAGATTAGTTACTTGGTCATATCTAGCCTCAAAGAAGGCTGGGAAATGTAGTTTCTATTTTGGATGGTTACATACCCAGCTAACATTCAGAGGTTCTATTATTAAAGAAGAGGGGAGAATGAATCTTGAGAAATCAATAGCAATTTCTGTCACAGGTTCTACACAATGGATATTTGTTATTTATGGCTGTCTCAAACCCTTTGAACCTGTTCTCTGGGTTTCTTTTGTGGGGGGAGCTTATTTATTTTTGTTTTTTGTAGTTTTCATCATTGCAAATCCCTAGTGAGAACAGTTGAGAGGCCAGAAATGAGGCTGGAGAGAGGCCAGAGGACCAATCATGGAGGGCCTCATTCATTCCATCAAAGAGTTTGGATTTATAAGGATTGGATATAGGTTTATCTGGAACTTAGATACAACTGATGATAGAGAGACAGACATATATATATAGAAATATAATGCTTTTGATTACCAACTATGTGAGGACACTGAAACAAAACTAAAATTGACATCCATAGCTTTTTAGGATTTTATAATTTTGTAGAGAAAATATATCCATCAAATCCAATGCAGAGTTATAAAAGGTTATAGCCCCTTTTAATTTACAGAGAACTTTTACATCAATGACTGAGTAAATGATTAAAGCAAAGAAATGGAGTCTGAAGAGGAAAGGATATTTTGGGGAAATGAATAGTTTATTTTGACTGACTGGGAATACATATATAGGAAATAGTGGGGAAAGCCCAACAAAATAAATTGAGAATAGATTGAGAAATAAGTTGAGTATATATTCCCCATATTCTAAATGTTTTTGAACATTTAAAAAATAAGAAATATAAAACCTAAGTATTCCTGAATACATACATTGAGGTTTGTTTTCACTTACCAAGTTTTTACTAAACCAGATCCTCTATCAGATACCAGGAATTCCAAACCTCAAAAGAGTCACTGAGCCCCAGACATGTAAATATCATTGGTGATTCATAATCAACTCCACAAAGTCAACTATATAAAGTCACAGAAAACTCTGACCTGACTGCTCTGACCATTCCACTCTGGCCCCCACATAGTGACCTGGGATATTTACAGTCTGTCTCCAAAAATGTCTACTGTTTCTATAACCTATCACTGTGTAACAAAGTACTCCAAGAGTTAGTGGCAATATCAGTTCATTACTGGACAAGATTCTCCGGATACTTCTGATTTATGTGGTGTCAGCTGGGGAGCGAGGAAGGGTAGAGGTCCAAAATGATTTCAGTTATGTTGTTCGGAGCTGGTACTGATTGCTGACGGTGGGGGCACACGTGGTGCTACCTGCCAAGAGCCGCAAGCTTCTTCCTGGGGCTGTTTTGACTTCGTCCCAGAGCAAGAGTGAGGAACTAAGGAGTGTTCAACTAAGGAGTGTTCTAAGTGGCAAAGGTGGAAACCACAACATGCTTTAAGGACCAGCTTCAGAAGTTACACAGCATAATATCTGTGCTATTCTTTTTTTTTTTTTTTTTCAAAAAAGACCACAGGGTCATGCTAAATTTAAGGAGAGGGGAAATATATCCCATAGCTTGATAAGGGAGCAGCAAGGTTATATTGCAAAGATATGTGGGATAGGAGACACTGTTGATAATCTACAGCTATCCTCTTTCCATAACAATTCATATTCCTCTCATATGAAAAATATTCTCACCTCATTACCCCCAGAATTATCCCATTTTAACACCAGGTTCAGACTTCAAGGTGGAAGATTTTTTTCATCTTGATTTCAGAGACCCTCTTAATTATCTATCCCAATCCTATTCCCAAGAGTGAGAAAATGGAGATAGGATAACCATAATACACATTCTAATTCAGAAAGAGGGAATACGTAATACTTAGTTGTCTCTCGTTTATGGAAATTCTGATACCCAGCGAGGCACATGTGGCTTATCCTTCCTGCTCCAGCCGTGGGCAATGTACATTGGTCAGAACTGAGTTCTGCTCCCTCTGAGTGATTTCTCTTGGTTTTTCACTCTACCTTCTAAATTCTAGGCTTTGCCCACTGAATCATCCTTTCTTTTCCACAGATACAGCCCACGCTGGTAGTTTAGATGTTTTTTCATTCTGTTCTTGACCATAGAATGTTAGGGGTCCAAAAGCCTTGACTAATTTTTTTTTAAGATTTTTTATTTATTTATTTCACAGAGAGAGATCACAAGTAGGCAGAGAGGCAGGCAGAGAGAGAGGCGGAAGTAGACTCCCTGCTGAGCAGAGAGCCCGATGCGGGGCTCCATCCCAGGACCCTGAGACCATGACCTGAGCCAAAGGCAGAGGCTTAACCCACTGAGCCACCCAGGCGCCCCAAGCCTTGACTAATTTTGATCTCAGTCCTTTTTAGGCTAAATAAGCAGTGCTTCCTTCTGATATTTCTCTTAGAAACTTTGAAGGTTTCTTATGACTCGTATTGGAGTGAACATCTTTGGATGGCAGCCACACACAATTTTGGGGGTTCATCTGCAAACCAAAGCTATGTTTACTCTTAAAGATAGGGCCCTTCCAACCTTGGGGTGAAGGTTGGTTGTGGAACACTGTCCCTAAAATTTTTGCAAGTTCCTTTTTCTACGTGAAGCATCTATTAAGCAAACCCTTAAAAGTTTTAGAAACTTTTAAATCTAACTGAGAGTGTAAGAGACATGGGCTTTAATTTTTATGAGGTCTTAATAATCTTACAGACACATCCTTGACTTGGCTTTGACCTGAGACCACATTATAGTAGCATCACCCTGGGTTTGCTTTTTTTCCCAGAGTCATCTCTTACGTTGCCAACCTTTTGCCATCTGGAGAGGCTTGAAATGAGAAACAGTTTTATTTTACAACCTGGAAACTTTTGGATTAGAAAATTTCCTCTAGGGGCGCCTGGGTGGCTCAGTGGTTAAAGCCTCTGCCTTCGGCTCAGGTCATGATCCCAGGGTCCTGGGATCGAGCCTCACATCGGGCTCTCTGCTCAGCAGGGAGCCTGCCTCCTCCTCCTCTCTCTCTCTGCTTGCCTCTCTGCCTACTTGTGATCTGTCTGTCAAATAAATAAAAATCTTTAAAAAAAAAAAAGAAAAAGAAAAAGAAAATTTCCTCTAAATTTAGCTTGAAATCCAAATTATTTCTTTGGATCTTCTTTGTTTCATCATTCCATTATCAGCCATTAAAAGAAGACAACTGACACTTTCAACATTATTCCTGGAAATCACTTTGGCAAATCCATAAGTTCATTAGTTGTGTTTTCTATCATCCACATTACACTAGATGACTGCGTTGCCAAATCTTCCGTTACGACCTGCGACTGGTCGCCCGCCTTTCCTTCAGTCCCCAGTATTAATTTCCTCATTGCCTTTTTAGCCTCTACTGAGTCTCCTTACTTCTGTTCATTCCTCCCCACAGTCCAATCTTAAAATCAATACCATGTGTTTTAGGTTTTATATTACAGTTGTACCCTATCTCTATACTTCTCCAAAACTTAGTTACTTAAAGCAATAACAGTTTATTATATATGAAGACTCTGTCAATTGACTATGTGGTTTTTCTGTTTCCTATGGTGTTGGTTGGAGTACCAAGGTGAATGGAAAGTCCAAAATGACATGCCTTACATGGCTGGAAGCTGGTGCTGGCTGCTGATTGATAGCTCATCTGGTGGTATTAGCTGGGGGTCTTGGTTATCCTCAACTTGGGCCCCTCCATATATTTGTTTGGGCTTCCTGGCATTTAGTCACATTTATCACATGTAATTTATTTCTTATGTTAGCATTGTAATGTAGATATTATCATCTTCAATCATTCAGCAAATAGCATCAATGATTAGCAGTTGTATGTCAGGAGCCATGACTGATTTATGAGAATAAAAATTCAAGTAAGACACAATCCTTGCCCTAGAGGAGTTTATATCTAGTGGAGGAGTTAATCAATGATTATAATGCAAATCATATATGGGGAAACAGAAGTTCAAAAGGCTAACTATATTGCATTTTATCTAAAAGCTGACTCAAGTTACAAACCTAGATCTGCCTGATTTCAAAACTATGTTTTCTCTGCAGCAGTATTTAGAAAGTTAATATAAGTGTCCAGACCAATACTAAAGAAGATTCAGAAGTTAGAAATGAAAGCAGGATCAAATGCAAAATATTGCCCAGGTAGAATAGATAGGACTTGATGATGGTTTACATGAAGTAGATAAGGTCAATAGAAGAATCAAAAGTGAGCCCTATGGGACTGATCCTGGGAAATCAGAAGGAAGGATTGGTAGTTAAAGATGGTTCCATTTGTTTTATCCATGTTTAGCTTGAAGGACTGGCCAAACATACAGATGTTATACAGCAAGCAGGATAAAGATGGAGAACTTGTATTCATTTATGCAAACTTTTTTGAGCACCTACTATATGCCAGTTACTGGGAAAGTGAATAAGGAACCATATCCCTAACTTCAATGACCTAATAGTCAAGGTGCAGAGATAGTCCTCCAGGCAGATGATTACACTTTGATAGGACCAGAGTCATAGTAAAAGTAAATACACTAGTAGGTGCAAAGGAACAAAGACGAAAGTAAAGATGAACTAGGGGCATTAACCGTACACATGGATAGCCATTACACCAGGGTATAGATGCAATTACTAAGGGGAAAAAAAAAATGAAAAACAGGGCCAAGGACATTTATTTAGATGGTGATTCAAAGAAGTAGATAGAAGGAATGCCTGAGAAGTAGGATGAGAACCAGCCACTGAAGCCAAGTGAAGAGAATATTTCTACAAAGTCACCCTAATCTTGTAAGAGTCAGTGGCAACTCAGTGGAATGAGATGTGGGCTGGAGCTTTAATATGAAATTGACATAGGGAAGTCAAAGAGGATTAAGACCAAGAAGAGCATTCTGTATTGGGATTGAATTCAGTTCTGTCTGTTTATTGGGAAGTCAGATAAGCTATGATAATTCAATCTCTCAAAGACATTAAAATGACTTCCAGATAAACAAGTCTATTGGTTATATAGCTCTATCATAATGACTCATATCCTAGGAAGGGATAAATGAACTATAAGCTGAATGAGAAAGAAACACTTAGCTGAGATAATTAAGTTAGCTAGGCATAATTGAGGGTTCAGAAGCTCTAAGATTTAGAATGAAAATGTTAGAGGATAAACCTATTTTCAAATATGGAAGAATAATTTCAGGTTAAAAACTGAAAAGTCGTAAGCATTTAGTAGCTGAGCTGTCCTATTTCAACTTCTTGGTCTGTCTAAAGAAAATGTCATTGTAAAAGCAGAAACAGCTATTTGTTTGGGGGGAAAAAAAAACAGGACAACTCTTCATTTTTAAATTTTCTATTCCCTATAAGAAACTTTTAACCAAGATGTGAAAATATTTATAATAGGATATTGAAACGGGGTTTTCCTATCTCAGCTTCAGGTAAGACCCCAAAGAATGAGAACAGAACAAGAGGTGCCAAATACCGCCACCATCTAAAATGAGAATCCAGGCTATATACTCATAACCTGCAAAAGAAGTATTCTGGAAATTTGTTTTGGCAACCCTTAGCATAATGACTGCCTCAAGGGTATTTAGACGGTTGGAGAGGCCAAGAAAGAGGACTATTTTCAGAGGGAATTTTTTTTGGAGAGAGTTATTGGAATGCTATGGAGTTCCCTACCAATTCTGACTCAAACACACATACTTCACCACCGTGAGGGAAGAGAGAGGGTTCTGATCCCTTACCTCAAGCCAAGTAAGTGGATATGAAGGAAACTACCTGGAGTTTCACCTTTGTCCCTAACAGGCTGTGAAATACATAGACTGATACCATATCTAAGAATAATCCGAATGTGGGAAATGGTGGAGGTTGCACTGGTAAACAGCAGCAGGCAACCACATGCTTCCCAGTGACTAACTGCAGGGCTCTGACTGGAACCCAGCATGGATACTCACCCAAGAGGGCTTCCTAGAGGGAAGACAGGACTCCCAGCAGAAGAGACCACTGGATGTCCATAGTCCAAGGAGAAATTATAAGCAGACACCTAGAAAAGAAGCACTGCCTTAACCTCAGCAATGTATCTGGAGGTTCCCAGGGGGGAAATCTTTGAGAAACACATGAAAGTTCCCCAAGAGATAATGAGTCAGCCTTGGATGTCTGCCAAGCTCGGAAATCAACAAAGTGAGCTCATGACTGTGTGACATTACTAGCAATGTTAAACCTTTCCTGCCTCCTGCCCCTCATATATCTTCTTCCTCCCACTCTTCCCCTTCCTCACCCCCTCTCAAGCTGCTGCTCTTAAGTTAGATGAGTCAGAGACAACTTATTGTAGTAAGGGGAAATAAAAACTTTAACCTCAAATAAAGCTTTGAGTCTCGATTCATACCATGGACTGGCTCAAATTAATTCTGAAATGAGATTGTCACTGCATTTAAAAATAAAAGAGATTTTTTTTTTCTTTTGCTAGCTGAGGGCCATAGGACCTGCCTAAGTTTTTATTGAAGGCCCAGGGAAGAAATAGTCTACACAGATGTTTTAAGGGGCAGTGTTTTATTTTGCTTTCTCTTTACACTCTAAGGAATCTCAGTTGTCTGTTGGAATGTTTACACCTAGATGGTGTTCTTTATAGTACAGTATAACATAATGACTAGAGGTGCCACTTGTGGAGTGGGACGTAGATTCAAATGCCACTTACGTGAACTGGGGCAACTAACCCAGTCATTGCAAGCTTTCTTTCCTGGAGCATGGGTATAATAATTATACCTACATATAAGATTGATGTGAGGACTAAATGAATTTATGTAGGTAAATCACTTGAGTACTTTGCCTACCGTAGTTTGAACTCTATAAATAGTAGCTGTTGTTATTATTTACCAAATAGTTGCCATTAACTGATTTTTCCTTGTTCTCAAGAGCCTATTGGTTGATGTTTATCTGTACAGGTTGTTCCTAATTTCCCCACTACTCATCAAACTAAATCTTTCATGCAGATTTCTAGCCCCCCTCTGAAATAAAAGTTGGCATTCCTTCCAAGCAGCTCAGCAGCACTGTAGGACAGGGAATGGAAAGTAGAACAAATTGAAAATGGCAGGCAGAACTTGAGCAAGTGGAAAGTGATTACTTTGTCTGGCATCTTCCCAGTTCCCTGCAGAGCAAAAAATCCTCTGTACCCTTGCTAGGAATGGCCTAGGATTTTGGAAGTCTTCTGCACCATCATAGTGATTTTCCGCCACTTTTTCAGAAAATCATTTCACTGAAATTCCACAGTGCACATGGCATTTTGATATTTTCAAATATTTCAACGTATTTTATAACTATGGTTGTCATATATCTTCCTTATTGGGAGAGTGGGCATAATTTAAGTTAAACATTCTTGAGAATTGAAAGTAACCCATCTTAAAGAGCATTAGGTACTCCATCTTAGATGTTTCCTCTTTACTCCAAAATCTTAAAAGAGCCCATCAAAAACATGCTCGGATAGGTAGGGCTACTCAACCCCAACCACAACCACATCAACAAAGAAAGAAAAAAGAAAAACGAAAATTGGAGTAATATAGAAAAAGGGAGCGGTATGCAAATTAAACAGCTGTTGTTTTGTCTAGCTGTAATGGTATTGTGTAGCTACTGTGCTATAGGATTTTATAACTAAAGAAGCCTTAGGGGTTGTCTACAGTATCAGCCCTCTCTATCCCTTGTTATCCCCACATTCCATCCCTAATTCTTTCAATGGATGCTCCCTAACTTCTGCAATTGATTTGAGTTCCGAAATAATTATTTGATTTTAGTTAATGTTTCATTTTAGAGACATAGTATATTTACATGGCTCAAAATTTTAAAGGCCCAAAAGGGTATACAGTAAAATGTTTCCATCTTATTCTTATTCTGGGCAACCATTGGATCTTTCCAAAGGGAACTGATGCTATCAATTTAATATGTGTCATTTCAAAGCACAGAGTTGGAACCGTGAATGTGTGTGTGCACAAATGTATCCTTCTCTATTACACAAGTTGCGGTTGATTACATAATGGGATTTGTACTTTGATTTTTGACCAAAAAACTTGTTTTAGAAATTCTTCCATATCCATAAAGACCTTTCTCATTATGTTTATAGCTGTATAATTTTCCTTTGTACACAGGCACCATAATTTACTTATCTAGTTTCCTATTTATGGACAGTTAGATTAACAGTATTTTGGTATCTAAAATAATGTTGTGATGAGTAATTTTGCATAAAGGTGCTTGATGTGTGTATGAAAATATCTGTAGACAAAATCCCAAAAATAAAATTACAGAGTAAAATTTGTAATTTGGAAGTGTCCACACAAAGGTAATGGACACATGAATACTCCTGTCATGTGCTATGGAAGAAAATTAGGCTTATTGGGAAAACTCACAGGTGATAGGGCCAGCAGGATGCAAGGGTTCACGGTCCTACTGACATCCTGGGGAGAGACATGCTGGGCTAGGAACAGCTGGATGCACCAGAGACAGTGTTCCAGGAGAATGACCCTGTCCTCATTACACTCTTTATATTTCTGGGGAGGTCTAGCAGAGAATACCTCCTTCATTCTGTAACAAGTGAGGCTTCCTGACCTGGGAAATGCCCTTGTAGGATCAGAGCTAAGTTAGAGTCTCCACATCTCAGTGCTGCTGATCTGAACCAGAGATCCTGTGCTAGCCCAATGATCTAACTCCATCCTGGTAAATTAACTCACTGTGAAGCTACCAGAAGGAAAAACAAAAACAAAAAAGCTGGAGGTAGAAACCTATGAGGGGTACCCAGAAGTCAGAAAAATGCCTTCTCCTCTGCCAGTCATAGTTAATTAATTCTCCATAGAGATTGTGGTAATTTGGACTCACTCCAATGAATGACAGTGTCTGTTTCCTCATATCCCCATCATCAGGGCATGATCACAGTTTTTGATCTTTGATAGTATGCTGGTGAAAAGTGTAAGCTCAATATAGTTTAAGTTTACAATTCTTTTATTATTATGTACACTAAGCATCTTTTTATGTTTTAGAATAGCTCATTTTCCTCTTTTGTGATATGCCTGTTCATATCTTTTTTGGTTTTATTTTGGGTTATTGGTCTTTTTCTTATTGGTCTGTAGGAGATTTTTATCTATTATATACATTAAGGAATTAATGCTTTGTAACATGGATTTCAATTCCGATTTATTATCCGATTTTTTATTTTACTAATGGTGGATTTCATCTTGCAGAAATTCAGTTTTTCATGTAGCTGAATTTACCACTTTTTGTTTGGGGTTTTTGTGCTTTTCCATACTCTGAGATTATTTAAAAAACAAAACAAACAAATCTTATATGGTTTCTTTTAGAACTTTCATATATTACTTATTTCCTTTCCTTCTTTTTAAAAACATATGAATCTTTAATCCATTTCATTGTCTCTCAGTGTTCAAGTTGAGGACATATGGTATACATCCGTATATCATTTTTGTATCTACAGAATTAGGAAGAGTTTTATAAAGGTGTAGCACTAAAGCTTGTTTATCTTTTCCTTTTAAGGATGATTTCTTCAGTATACTTTAGTATGCTTACCACTCAGTCAGTGGGTTTGCCTTGTTTTACCTTGTTTCCCTACACCTGTGAACTTTCTAAGGAATCTCAAATTCCCCCAGGCCTAGAACTCCTAATTAGATAGACTCTGCTAGACTTCTATAAAACCTATAGAGACATTTTTCTAGATTTTTTATTTTTTTTCTCTTTATCTAAGATTTAGCCATTCTTGTTGGGTTTTAATCAGTTTTACATGACTGAGTTGTTTATAAAACTTTTTAAAAAGATTTGTCCCCAAGAGGAATTGTGTGTGTGTGTGTGTGTGTGTGTGTGTGTGTGTGTGTGTGTGGTGTGTTGTGTGTGCCTTTATGATTTGATAAACTGATTGAAGTTTTTGCAAGGAAAAATAAAAGAATATCAGGGATGGGCAAGATGTTTTAGAAGAACAATACAGGGGACTCATCTTTCTAGAGATCAATAATTTTTATAAAACTAAGTCAGTGTAGTACTGTTACTGAGGTAGACCCACGAATGAAATAGTTCAAAACCCAGAATCAAATTCACACATATATAGAAACTTGATTTATGATGGAGCTATTATTGAACAATAATGAAAATTGGCTAGAAGTGGCAGGAGTTTCAATACGAATTGAGACAATTGATTATACCTACAGGAAAAATGAAATTAGATGTGTACTTCATCTTATGAGCAAAATATAAATTCTCAGTTCATTTAAAGATTGAAAGATGGATGTCAAAGCTAAAATATATGGTAGATAAACCTGAGAATAACTTCTTCATGGGTTTAAGGTGGAGAAGAATCTCTTAGACAGAAACAAAAATTGTGAATCATGAAGAATGCAATTAATAAATTTAACTATAGTTAAAATTAAGAACCTAAGCTCATTTAAAAAGTGGAAATAACAAGACAATTAGCAAGAGAAATTTTGAAGCCTATGATTGACAAGGGATTAGAATCTAGGCTGTATAAAGAAGTCCCAGAAATTGAAAAACAAATGAGCCAAAAAAGAAATAAATGAAACAAACTGAAAAGGCACTTTGCAGAAGGAGAAATGTGAGTGGCCAACAAACACATGAAGAGGAG
Source organism: Enhydra lutris kenyoni (assembly GCF_002288905.1). Classification (NCBI taxonomy): domain Eukaryota; kingdom Metazoa; phylum Chordata; class Mammalia; order Carnivora; family Mustelidae; genus Enhydra; species Enhydra lutris. Next base: position 14,504,091 of record NW_019154104.1, on the reverse strand, counting down.
AAAACTTCACTGGTAGTGATGAGAGTGAAGATTCAAACCACAGTGGTTTCCACTTGAACCAACTGGCAAAAGTTGAAGTGTCTAACAGATCTGATAAGGATAGGAAGCAAGTGAAACTCTGTCTATGCTAGAACCCTATTTATACCATATAAACCTAAATGATACACAGTTCAGAGAGAAAACATTCTCTTTCTTTAAGGTAAGAAAACAGTAGACACAAAATGCAGGTGGTGGTTATCTCTCGAGTCAGGGGACGGGTGATATCAGAGGGAGTTACCTATAGAACTTCAAATATTATAGTAATGTTCTATTTCTTTAATAGGGTAGTGGGTACACAGGCATTTACTGCACTGTTATTTTATTTTTTTTCTATACCTGCATGTATCAGCTTCCTAGGGCGCTCTAACAAAGTACCACACATTGGGTAGCCTACAATCATAGAAATCTCTTATCTCACAGTCCTGGAGGCTAGAAATCTGAAACCAAATGCTGTTGGATACAAATAGCACAGAAATATACCACAACAGATCCTTCCTGATTATTGTCCTTGTTCATTCTGGGGTGCTAAAGCAAGCAGAATATATTCAGTCCCAAAACAAGGTATCTTCCCCTTTCCCCAGCTGACACTAGGGAAAAAATCTTTCCTTGCCCCTTCTGAGCTTCTAGTGGCTTCTGCATTCCTCGACTTAGGGTAGCACAATTCCGATCTCTGCCTTTGCCTTCACATGGCTGTCTTCTCTGTGTGTATCCTCTGCCCTCTCCTCTTCTTGTAAAGACACCACCAGTCATTGATATATCACAACAGATCCTTCCCAATTCATCCTTCCCTGGTTCATTCTAGTGTGCTACAGTAAGCCGGACGTATGCAGCCTCAAAACAGGCCATGTCCCCATTTCCCTCTTTCTTCCCCATTTGTTAATGGTGAATATAGATGATGTTAAATGATTTTAAATGGATGATTTCATCATGCACTCTCTAGTTTGCCACTAGCTTGTACAGCATATTGTAGGAGTCCTCAAAGAGCGTTCCAAGGACCAGCAGCATTCTGACTCCGGGGTATGTCCTCTCTCTGCTATTGCAATGCTTCTCAAATGGAGCATGCATTAACATCATCAGGAGAGCTTGTGGTAACACGGGTTTCTGGTCCTCACTTTTGGAGTTTCTGGTTCAATGACTCTGGGGTGGAACCTGAAAATTTGCATTTATAACAAGTTCCCAGGTGATGCTGATGCTACTGGTCCTTGGTTCTATAATTCCATCTGCAAGTTCTCTATGCTGACATGTAAATCAACTGAGTAAAGAGTACTTCTCCTGGGGGGCGCCTGGGTGGCTCAGTGGGTTAAAGCCTCTGCCTTCGGCTCGGGTCATGATCCCAGGGTCCTGGGATCGAGCCCCGCATCAGGCTCCCTTCCCTTCCTCTCTCTGCCTGCCTGTCTGCCTACCTGTGATCTCTGTCTGTCAAATACATAAATAAAAAAAAAAAAATCTTTAAAAAAATTTTTAAAAAATTAAAAAAAAAAAAAAGAGTACTTCTCCTGGGCCAGGAAATTAAAATTAATTTAGATCACGAGGAATTCTCTTACCAAACACTCGCCCACTCCAGGTTTCACTTTTCTCCTAATGATATTTGTTTCTCTCCGATTTGAATATCCTTCTCCTTAATAGGAAATAGGAAAGAAAAAAAAAGTTCTTCCTTTATTATAATCAGGCCATTTAAAGTTTCCCTAATGATGAGTCTCTTACTTCACTGACCTTCTTATAAGTGATACTGAGTTAAAATGCATTTAGTCATTTATCCAACAAGTTTTTATTGCATACTTATATGCAAGCAGTGATTTGTATGTTAGGAAGACAGCAGTGAAGAGAATACACAAAAATCTCTGTCCTCATGAATCTTATCTCTAGTTGTATTATATAGATAATATAAATAAATATATTAATAAATAAAATTATTTATTGGTTCAAAAATAAATGTTATGGGAAAAACATGTTAAGGTAAGGGGGACTGATAATGTCAAGGTGTTCAGGATTGACTATTTTTTTATTGACTTAGTGTTTTATTTCATTGTGGTTTCTTCTCTTAGAAATGGAAAGTGAAGAGTGAGACTTGCTTCCTCGGCCTTGAGCTTTCTAGGAAATCTGTTCTACCTATGTTTCAGTGAAGTTGGTTTCTAGGATCTGGTCCAGATCAACTAATTCCTTAATAGGATGATGTATTTGTATCCCAGGGCTACTGTAACAAATTACCACAAACTGGGCAGCTTAAAGCCATATAAATCTATTCTCATTCAGTTCTGAAGACTAGAGTCCAAAATCAAGGAGCTGATAGGCCTGGTTCCTTCTGGAGGTTCTGAGAGAGAATCTGTTCCAAACCTCTCTGCTGGCATCCAGTGGCTGCCAGCAATTTTTGACATTCCTCAACCTGTGGGCTCATCACACAAATCTCTACCCCCATTTTCCCATCTTCTTCTCTGGGTCTTTGTGTCTTTTCTTCTTTTTATAAGGCATTTGTTATTGGATGGAGTGTCCACCTGGATAATAGTGGATGATCTCATTCAGAGACCTTTCACTTATTTACATCTGCAAAGATCCTTTTTCTGAATGGGGTCACATTCACAGATTTCAGGTGGACATATCTTTTAGGAAGGACCCTCATTCAGCCCAGTAGATGAGATTGGAGAGTTTAATTATTGTGGTGATAGTTCCCTGCCTGCAGTAGTGGATACTGTAGTCAACAGTTACAGCTAATTTGAGGACAAAATTAAATTCAAGATTAGGTCTTTCCATCATAAAATTAGGCCAATTCAATACCAACCTATGATTCAGCTCACCCGCTAAATGCTAGTCCAAAAGCTATTACTTATCTGTGAAGAAATAAGAACAGAAATGGAGAGTAAGCCTTTAGAAACTTCTATGGCAATTTGACAATGTCTGTCGAAGTTAATAATAAAAAATGGGGGCTTATGTTTCATGTTTCTTTTTTTTTTATAAGTGTTCATGTTTCTTTATTAAAACCCATTTTCTGGTAATTAATTGTTTCTGTATTTTTACAAATATTGACTGGTGATTAATTTTAAAAACATGGATTATTTGGGAAGCACTTGTAGAGGCTATTATCATTAACATAATTTATAGAAAGCAATATCTTTCCATAATTATGTCTGTCCACAGGACTGAAAACATTTCAGTGCCGGGAATGGGGGGGTTATGTGTTACTGACAATGTGCCTTATATCACAAAGAAAAGTATCTAATTGTTCCATTGGGGTATCTCAGAATCTAGCTTTATTTTTGTTACTATTATTGTATCCACTCATCCAAGGCTGCTGTGGTAAACCTCTACAGGTCAGGAGAATTGAATCAAGCTCTGGCTCACTAGGAGCCATTCTCATGATTATAGACAGCTTTCTTTGCCTCTCTAGTCAAGTTTTCTCACCTGTAAAATCTATTTCTTTTTGCTTTGATATCCCATTCAGCACCACTACCACCACAATCAAAAATAAAGTGTAAGCCAAAACAGGGACTATCTCACCTAGGGATTAGCTAGAGAAATGGGCATTGTTTTTCACGAAAGTTTTCATACGTACAACAGAGTTGAACAAAGTTTGCACTTGGAAAGTTCTAGAACCAGTTCCAATGTGGGAAGTGAAGGAGAAGTTCCTCACACATTCACACAAGCAATGCTCCAACACCAGCTGGCTGTCTTATGATTCAGTCCAATTTTGACACTCTCCACCCAGAGGAAGCACCACATCCCACAAAGTAAATGTCTCAGCCCTACAGGACTGGCCTCTGCTTCAGATGCCAAACACAAGCCCATGTTGTTGCCTGGATGACTTTCTATCAGAGGTTCCCACAACTCCCTTCCCGTGTTGTATTAATTTGCTAGCGTGTCTCACAGAACTCAGGAAGCCCATTTACTCCCTAGATTATCAGTTTATTAGAAAGGATGTTAAAGGGCAAGAGGAAGAGTTTTATTGGGTGGGGTCCCAAACAAAGTTGCTTCTCCTCATGGAGTTTGGGGCTTGGCACTATGGCACATGAAAGGGTTCTGGTTCCCCAACCTGGAAGCTCTCCAAACCCCCTCCTTTTGTGTTTCTATGGAGGCTTCATTACATAGGCATGATTGATTAAATCATTGGCCACATGTGACTGATTCAATCTCAAGACCCTCTCCCCTCTCAGGAAACCAGGGAGTGAGATTGAAAGTTCCTACCTGTATTCAAGGTTGGGTCCTGATCAACCATCCTTAGGTGCTCTCTAAAACCACCTCATTATCATAAACTCAGTTGTGGAGAACGAGAGCTCATTATAAATAACAAGACACACATTTCACCTTTATGGTTCTGAAGTGATTTCAGGAACTGAGCACAAGAGACCACATATTATAATAATAGGTAATCTCATTGCTCTTTTCATTCAGAAAATTCCAAGGCTTTTGGAAGCTATAAGCTAGGAGCTGTGGACCAGACTAAATATATATGAAAAATACAACTTATTCACATGAATGGCCAAAATACCTATCTTTTATAAATCAAAATATTACAGCAATGAATACCCATATAACCACTACTTAAATTTTACTATTACCATTTTCTTGTACATGTTTATCACTGTCTAATTCCCTTTGTAATTATTAATCCATATATTTTCCCCTTCTTGGTTGGATTTTTTTCTACATTTCCAAAGAAATGGCAGACATTAGTGCACTTCCACTTAAATACTTGAACAAGCTTATCACTAACCAGAGCTCAATATTGAATTACTTTTCTTTTGATATAAAGTTTATATATGAAGATAAGAACAAATCTTAAGGATATATATTTGCTGAGATTTGACAAATGCATAAGCTTATGTAATCCAAACCCTACCAAGGGTTTTCAACATTTCCATCAATTCAGAGATAACCTAGTCATGATTTTTCTACCCTAGATTAGATTTTTCTATTTTAGAACTTCATCCACATGAAATGTTATGAGATGTTCTTTTATTATGTAAGGCTTTTTTTACTCAGCATGATGACGCTGAGATTCATCTATGCTATTGCATATATTAGCTTTCCATTTTGCTGAGTAGTATTCCATTTTACGACCGTGGATGAGTATATCACAATTTTTTTAAAGATTTATTTATTTATTTATTTGAGAGAGAGAGAGAATGAGAGGAGAGAAGAGTATACCACAATTTTGTATTCATTCTTCTATTGATGGACACTTCAACTCTTTCCAGGTTTAGGCCACTATGAATAAAATTCCCATGAACATTTTTATATAAATCTCTCTGTGGACAAATGTTCTTACTTTTCTTGATTCTTTTGTGTTCCTCTGTTTATGTCTGTAGTTTCTTTTGAATTAATTTTTGTGTTTGGTACAAAGTAAGGGTAGAGATTCATTCTTCACATACAGATATCTAGTTTCATAACACTAATTTTTGAGATTACCTTTTCCCCTCTTTTCTCCATTGAATTATCCTGGTATTTGTTTAAAATTTAATTGACCATATACATGTGTTTCTTTATAGGTTTTCTATTCTATTCCAGTGATTTATATGACTATTCTTACACTAAAACCACACTGTCTTGATTACTATAGTTTTATAGTAACTCCTATAACTTTGTTCTTGTTTCAAAATATTCCTTTTACTTTTCTAGCTCCTCAACCTTTCTGTATAAATTTTATAATTGGATGATCAATTCCTGCCCAAAAAACCTCTCGAGATTCTGATTGGAATTGCAGTCAATCTATAGGTACTTTGGGGGAGAAACGATGTCTTTATTAACATTGAGTTTCCATTTTGCTATTAAGGTCATTCAGTGATTGTTAGATTTCTAATATTGTGTTTTTTCAGTTCTATAGTTTTCATTTGATTCTTTCCATGAAGTTTTAGTTTTGCTCTTTTTTTTTTTTCATTCACTATGAGCATACTGCCCTTTATTTTATTGAGCACAGCTTTAAGGAATGTTTTAAAATACTTGTCAGCTACTTCTAATATCTATGTCAATCATCTTGGGGTTATACATTCACACTTTCTGGTATCTTCTTATGCCAAGTAGTTTTGGATTGTATCCCGCATGTTCTGTAAGTTACATTGTAGATGCTGGATTTATGTTCCTCTAAAATGAGTTGATGAAAAAATGTTCATCATCATTAGCCATTAGGGAGATTCAAATCCAAACCACATTGAGATACCACCTTACACCAGTTAGAATGGCCAAAATCAACAAGACAATAAACAACAAGTGTTGGAGAGGATGTGGAAAAAGGGGAACCCTCTTACACTGTGGTGGGAATGCAAATTGGTGTAGCCACTTTGGAAAACAGTGGAGATTCCTTAAGAAAATAAAAATAGATCTACTCTATGACCCTGCAATTGCACTACTGGGTATTTACCCCAAAGATACAGATGTAGTGAAAAGAAGGGCCATCTGTACCCCAATGTTCATAGTAGTAATGGCCACAATTGCCAAACTGTGGAAAGAGCCAAGTTGCCCTTCAACAGACGAATGGATAAAGAAGATATATATACAATAGAATATTATGCCTCCATCAGAAAGGATGAATACCTAACTTTTGTATCAACATGGAGGGGACTAGAGGAGTGAAATAACTCAAGCAGAGAGAGTCAATTATCATATGGTTTCACTTACTTATGGAGCATAAGGAATAACATGGAGGACATTAGGAGAAGGAAAGGAAAAGTGAACTGGGGGAAATCAGAGGGGGAGACGAAGCATGAGAAACTGTGGACTCTGAGAAACAAACTGAGGGTTTTGGAGGGGAGGGGAGTGGGGGTATAGGTGAGCCCAGTGGTGGATATTAAGGAGGGCATGTGCTGCATGGAGCACTAGGTGTGATGCATAAACAGTGAATCTTGGAACACTGAAAAAACAAAATAAAATAAAATAGACAAAAAATAAAATAAAATGATGTGATAGTTTTGTTTGTTTTGTTTTGACGGGCAACAAACTTTGCTAGATTACAAAGACTGTCCTTTGGATGCCATTTCAAATTTAGGTCAGTTCTTTTATTCTTGGTTTTCTTGGAGTCTGGCTCACACATACATTGTTTAGGTATTTAGGAGATCTTCAGGCAAAGTTTATGTACAGAATGAGGCAGCTCCTCCTCTCTGGTGCTTCTCCTTCTGGGACTCTCCCCTCTTCCTTTGCTTTTTTGAAATTGTCTCCAATTCTGTCTTCTGGCTTTTAATCCAGAAAGACTGTGGGTTTTCTGTTAGACCTTCACCTTCCCTAAGGTAAAAACTGCCAAAAGCAAGAAAAAGAAGCAGGAAGAAGAGGAGGAGGAGGAAGAAGAGGAGGAGGAGGAGGAAGAGGAGGAGAAGATGGAAAAGAGAGAGGAGGTGGAGAAGGAGCACAGGGTTGAAATATATTCAGCACCTTGTGTTTCTCCCAAGTGTCAGCTTCCCTTCAGAATCAGTTTATGTTAATTCTCTAGTGCTTTCAGGTACTTTGTTTTGTCCAGAGTTTATACTTGTTATCTGTGGAAGATCACATAGGTAGAAGTCTATGTGGCCTTACCAGAAGCAATGTAAAACAGAACATTTAAAAGATGCTTGTAATTAGAGCCTATTGATTAAAAAAAAAAAAAAAAAAAAAAAGAGCTACATTTCTCTTAAAGAAAAAATGCTCAGGAAACACTCTAATGGTCCTTTTGTTTATATAAATATTAAGCCCAGGGCTAGAAGGGTAAGAGATATTACAAACAAATGGGCTGCAAAAATTGATGTGCATAATAAAATATAGAAACATACAGGAAGATGGTTCCCTAGGGATGAACAGGGGTGGTTCCGAAATAAAGTATAGGGAAGAAGGGTGATTCCCCGAGTACCAACAGAACTAGGCTGGAGTCAGGGTACTAAGAGATGAAACAGCTGAGAAAATAAAAGAACATCCCATGTAGAAGAAATTTAGTCAGAACTGTCTGATATTCAAGTTTAAGTTGAATCTCTGTCTTTAAGCCTTCTTTTTAATCCCCAACCAATAGTATATCCTACTAATTGTAAAAGAAAAAAAATATGGGAACATATTTTCCTCTTCACTTGATTATTTTCATGTATTGATTACATACTATTTCCCTAGAAGGTATATTATTTGAAAAAATCATCACTAAATTAACTCAAGGACAACAGCCTCCTAGAAAGATTAATGATACGTAATTTACCTTTATGAAAGAAGCAAGCATCCAATAAATTAGAAAACGCATACCATCACCCAAGTAAATTGTTAAATATCCCAAGTGCTTCCCTTATTGAGTATTTGACAAATGGATTTCACATCCATTCAATTACATCAGTGCTATTTTCATGTCACTTGCTCTATTGTTTGCATAAATGTATGTCTTTTCACTAAGGATGTTAAGTGTACTTAAGTCCATTCACTCTGTCAGGGAGGGACACTTAGCAAGGATAATCATGTGTCACAGGTACTACTACTCAGATTCTGAGATATCAGTGACAGTCTTATTTGATCTGCATGGGGTGCCAACAGTTTAAATATTTTTATACAAGAGATTCCTCCTTTATTACTTTCTACACAATCCATGATTCTACATTCAGATATATATATATATATATATATATATATATATATATATATTTTTTTTTTCCTTCAAAGTAACCATTTTCTTTCTCATTTAAGTAGGAAAGAAAAAGGAGCAGTTATTGACCAGCAGAATTTCTGCTCTGGTAAGAACAACAACTGGGTTGAAAGAATTTTATCTAAATAAATTTTATCTAAACAAAATCTCTGTGTTTTGGTTACTCTAGTATTGTATTCATAGCTAAGTACACAATATTTGTTTTAAAAACAATAAAAATGATTTGCAAAGCCTACACCAAGATATTTGTTTTCATGTCCTCCCTGCCCCAACTTCCATTCTTCTTCTAATACCCATACCTTTCTAGTCCTTCGGTAGACAACCTCTCCACCTTTATTAACTTCCTAGGGCTTAAAACAACGGAAATGTACTATCTCACAATTTCAGAGGCCAGTAGTCCAAAATCAAAGTGTCAGCAGGGCCATGTTCCTTCTGAAACCTAAAGAGAAGAACGCGCCCCCCCCCCTTTTATTTTTTTGCCTCTTCTTGTCTTCTGGTGGTTTACTGCAATTTCCAGTGTTTCATAGCTTGCAGCTGCAAAATTCCAATAGCTGCCTCCATCACATTGTCTTGGTATAAGGATACCAGCCATATTTGATTAAAGACTCACCCCATTTTAGTATAATCTCACCTTAATTAATTATATCTACGATCACTGTATTTCCAGATAAGACCATATTTGGGGATCCAGGGGGTTAGGATTTCAACCTATCTTTTTGAGAGGAACAGCACAACTCATAAAACCATCATTTTAGTCTTCTGGATGGAGCTGATGCTACATCTGGCTCAAGAGATGGGCATGGGGTTCAGGTCTAGTCAATCAGAACATAGTCCTCTGCCCAAGCTGCTTGGTTTCTGGTCTGTGCATATGTATGAATCAGAGTGAACAAAATATAATGGGAATTTTGCTGGGATTTCAAAGGACGAGACACTCTTAATTTCATTTGATGTTGGGGTATATAAAACCTGGCTTCACTACTAGCAGTTCTCTTGCCATGAATGGATACTGATGTGTAGAGAATCTGAAAGAGAGAGAGAGGGAGATAGAGGAGGGTAGGAAGAGGAAGAGGAAGAGAGGGTTTTCCAGAAAAAGAAAACCAAGAAATTGGGTCATGCAATTATGAAGGTTGAGAAGTTCCAAGATCTGCAGTCAGCAAGCTGGAGACCCAAGAGAGTCAGTGATATATTTCCAGTATGAATACGAACACCTGCAAAATGGGAGAACCAATGATATAAGTTCAAGTCCAGATGCTGGCAGGCTTTAGACCCAAGAAGATTCTATTTTCAAGTTCCTGTAAGAAGGCCGGAAAAGACTGATATTACAGCTCAAATAGCCTTTATGTGTCATTCAGGCCTTCAACTGGTTGCATAAGTTCCACCTACATTCGAGAGAGCAATCTGCTTCGCTCAAACTACTTATTCAAATGTTAATCTCATTCAAAACACCCTCACAGAAACACCTGAAATAATATTTGCCCAAATATTTGGGCACCTTGTGACCCTGTCAAACCAATACATAAAATTAATCATTGTAGAAGCAGAGAGACCAGTTTCTTTGCCATAGCCTGAGCTCCAAAATTCACCCAGGCATCTGTGAAGATCCACCCTTGAGCTTTTCAAGATATGACCAATATATTCTCCTATTTCTTAAGTCATTTCAGGTGTCTTCTCTAATTTAAATATGATTATTATCTTCATAATATCCTAGGACCCATCATCTCTAAGTGGAACTCTTTGGCAAATACCATAGCTGAGATTACATTCTTCATCTGTCATCATCCTCATGCCTTTGGGACCCACCTTATCTCTATGCTCCACTAGGCTCTGGGCCAAAAACTTGCACCATAGTCACCTATTCCTTAAACAACAGAAATAGCATGCTATAGGGTTACTTTTCACCTCACTAAGGAAAGAAACTCCTTCTTTGGGCTAGAATATGGTTGCTACTTATGCTTTTTCAGGACCTTTCTATTATTCACCCTTGTATCTCCAGACCAGAATATCTCATTGAAATATTAAAAACACAATCAGCTAATAGTCCAGGAGAGCAGATAACTTTATGTCTTAGCATAGCGATTAGAGGATTTATGCAGCCCAAGCAGAGATTTGAAATTCTCCACAATTTCATGCAGCCTATAAGTTGACATTTTTCAATCCCTTGCGATGTCTGCATTTATGACTCTATAGAGAACTCAATCAACCAAGCAATACAATCAGTCTATTTTCTTTAACACTTGCTTTCTGTGAAGTTTTTTGATTGCAATGACACATAAACATAAAGAAAAAAATTGCTCTCCTCAAGACAGAAACTATATCAATTCAAGGAGAAAATAAATCACCTAAAGGAAGTAAGAGTGCCAAGTTGTTACTAAAAAGATTTCATTTTACTCAGTTGATATCTAAAAATTTTCCCCATTCTGTTTGACTTTATTTGGGGTCCTGAAGAATGAGGTTGAACTCCTACATTATATGTTCACGGGGCAGCCAGACATATATAGATATTTCTGGAAAGTTCTTATAAGTTGAATCATGTCCAAGGTTTGCTAGAGGAAATTGTTATCTAAAGGTATTATATAAGAAAACTTTTTAAAAGCAAGTCATTTGGTAAAATGTCCTCAGACTTTACGTTTATATTTAATTTTTTTTTTTTTCTTATTTTGGACTTGCCTTAAGTAAGTCTAGACTTCTCTTTTATGAAATCCACCACAAACCAAATGAAACAGCTTTCGGACCAGTCTAAAGCAAGTAAGAACAGAGGAGGTTGTACCTAGTTATCTGAGAATAGCAACAATTCTAGAACAGAAAAGCGACCACTTTCTGGAAGGCAGGACATGTGGAGAAGTGAATCTGAGGTGATATATGGAAAGATAGACTGTGGGTGGATGGGCTGGGTCCCGGCAAGTGGTAGAGGAGTGGAGTACAAAATCAGAACTTTTAGAAGTCTGTTCCACTGAGGGACATTGCTCCAGAAGCTAAGCAGGGTCGGGGGGGCCCCTCATGGGGACAGTGTGGTCTCAGGACCCTTGGGGTCACAGAAAGTGTGGCCAAGCTCCCAAGTATCTGAATGGGGAAGCCGGCTGTAAAGACTGAGCTGAAGAGGGAGCTCTCAGCTTGGGGTGACCATAAACCATGATTCCCCAGCAGAGTTGGACCACTACTCTTTGAGCAGGGACCCCACAAGTGGCAGATCTGAAGAAACTCACTTTCCTCCTTCAGGAGGAGTGGTATGGGAGGGCGTGGCAGGAATCTGCTGGGTCTGGAGACTCCAAACAGGGCCATGCACCAGAGATAGAAATGCTCGGTCACAGGCCGGGTGAGCTTGGAGTGTGGACTGAGACCAGAGAGATGGGAGGGATTGGCTGCTTTTTCTGATGGTGCACTGAGGAGTGGGAGCCTGAGCTTGCCTCATCTCCAGCACCGGAGATTGGGAGGCTGCCATCTTCATTCCATCTGCCAAAGCTGTACAGAAAGTCTTCAGGGAACAAAAGCTACCAAGAACAAAATGGAGCAGATTACTTAGCCTGGCCCCTGGCAAGGGTGGTACAAGTTTGCCTCAGGCAAAGACATTTGAGAATCACTGCAACAAGCCTCTCCCTCAGAAGATAAACAAGAACATTCAGCCAAGACCAAGTTCAAAGATCAATGAGAACTGCAAAACTTCAGAGCTAGGGGAAAACAGCACATAGAATTCATGGCCTTTTCCCCATAATTCTTTTGTCTTTAAAGTTTAATTTTTTAAATTTTGTATTTTTCTTATTCTATTTTTAAAAAATTTTCCACTTTTCTATTTTAACTTTTTAAACTATTTATCTTATCAATACCTCTTAAAAATATATTTTTAATTTTCATTGTTAAATTCTGTCCCTTTGTTGTATTTAACTTTATGTTTTGTATACATATAAGTTTTTCTTTCTTTAAAATTTTGGGATACAGTTTCTTCTAACAGATCAGAATGTAACCTAAATCTAGCATATGGCTTTGTTCTAGTCTCCAGCATGATCACATTCTCTCCTTTTTTCTTTTTTCAATCAAATTCTTATCTTATCAATTCCTTTTTAAAAATATTTTTTAATTTTCATCTTTACAGTTATATTCCATCCCTCCTTCAAGTTTACCCTTATTTTTGTATATATATAAGTTTTCTTTCTTTCAAATTTTGGGAGGCAGTTTCTTCTAACAGACAAAAATATACCCAAAATCAAGCGTGTGGCTCTGTTCTATTCACCAGTCATATATATACATATATATATATTTTTTTTTCTCACCCCAGTTTTGGGTCTCTTATGATTTGGTTAGCATATAAGTTTCTGGGGTCATTGCTACCCTTTTAGTATTTTGTTCTCTCATTCACCTATAGTTCTCTGGATAAAATGACAAGGTGGAAAAACCGACCTCAAAAAAAGGAACAAAAGGTAATACCGACAGCTAGGGACCTAATCAATATGGACATTTAGTAAGATGTCAGAACTAGAGTTCAGAATGATTATCAAGATGCTAGCTGGGCTTGAAAAAACCATAGAAGATACTAGGGAATTCCTTTCTGGAGAAATAAAATCCATTTCTGGAGAAATAAAACAACGAAAATCTAACCAAGTTGAAATAAAAAAAAAAAAACTATTAATGAGGTGCAATAAAAAATGGCTCTTACTCTAGGATAAATGAGGCAGAAGAGAGAATTAGTGATATAGAAGACCAAATAATGGAGAATAAAGAAGCAGAGAAAAAGAGAGATAAACAACTATTGGACCATGAGGGGAGAATTTGAAAGATAAGTGATAGCATAAGATGCAACAATATTAGAATAATTGGGATCCCAGAAGAAGAAAAAAGAAAGAGAGGGGGGCAGAAGGTATATTGGAGCAAATTATAGTAGCGAATTTCCCTAATATGGAAAAGGGAACATGCATCAAAATCCAGGAGGCACAGAGAATCCCCCTCAAAATCCATAGAAATAGGTCAACACCAAGGCATCTAAAAGTAAATCTTACAAGTCTCAGTGACAAAGAGAAAACCTGAAAGAAGCTCTGGAGAAGAGGTCTCTAACAGACAATGGTAGAAATATTAGATTGGTAATAGACCTATCCACAGAGACTTGGCAGGCCAGAAAGAACTGGTATGATATATTCAGAGCACTAAACAAGAAAAATATGCAGCCAAGAATACCCTATCCAGCTAGGCTATCATTGAAAATAGAAGGAGAGATTAAAAAAAGCACCCAGGAAAACAAAAACTAAAAGAATTTGCAAATAACAAACCAGCTCTATAGGAAATATTGAAAGGGGTCCTCTAAGCAAAGAGAGAGCCTAAAACTAGTAGACCAGAAAGGAACAGAGACAATATAGGGTAACAGTCACCTTACAGACAATACAATGGCACTAAATTCATATCTTTCAATAGTTACCCTGAATGTAAATGGGCTAAATGCCCCAATCAAAGACACAGGGTATCGGAATGGATAAAAAAAAACCAAGATCCATTGATATGCTGTCTGCAAGAATCTCATTTTAGACCCAAAGACACCTCCAGATTTAAAGTGAGGGGGTGGAAAACAATTTACCATGCTAATGGACATCAGAAGAAAGCTGTGGTGGCAATCCTTATAGCAGATAAATTAGATCTTAAGCCAAATACTATAATAAGAGATGAGGAAGGACACTATATCATACTTAAAGTGTCTGTCCAATAAGACGATCTAACAATTTTAAATATCTATGCCCTTAACATGGGAGCAGCCAATTATATAAACCAATTAATAACAAAATCAAAGAAACACATCAACAATAATACAATAATAGTAGGAGATTTTAACACCACCCCCACTGAAACGAGGATCATCTAAACAAAAGATCAACAAGGAAATAAAGGCTATAAATGACACACTGGACAAGATGGACACCACAGATATATTCAGAACATTCTATCCCAAAGCAACAGAATATACATTCTTCTCTAGTGCACATGGAACATTCTCCAGAATAGATCACATCCTGGGTCATAAATCAGGTCTCAACTGGTAACAAAAGATAGGGATCATTCGATGCATATTTTGAGACCATAATGCTTTGAAACTAGAATTCAACCACAAGACAAAAGTTGGAAAGAACTCAAATACATGGAGACTAAAGAGCATCCTACTAAAGAATGAATGGGTCAAACAGGAAATTAAAGAAGAATTGAAAAAAATTCATGGAAACAAATGAAAATGAAAACCCAACTGTTCAAAATCTGTGGGACACAGCAAAGGCAATCCTGAGAGGAAAGTATATAGCAATACAAGTCTTTCTCAAGAAACAAGAAAAGTCTCAAGTATACAACCAAGGCCTACACCTAAAGAAGCTGGAGAAAGAACAGCAAAAGCCTAAACCCAGCAGGAGAAGAGAAATAATAAAGACCAGAGCATAAATCAATGAAATATAAGCCAAAATAACAGCAGAATAGATCAACAAAACTAGGAGCTGGTTCTTTGAAAGAATTATTAAGGCTGATAAATCCCTGGCCAACTTATCAAAAATAAGAGGGAAATGACCCATGAATGAAATGAAAGAGGAGAGTTTACAACCAATACCACAGAGATTAAAATAATTATAAGAACATATTATGAGCAACTATACACCAAGAAATTTGACAATCTGGAAGAAATGGATGTATTCCTAGGGACGTGTAAACTACCAAAACTGAACCAGGAAGACATAGAAAACCTAAACAGACCCATAACCAGTAATAAGATTGAAGCAGTCATCAAAACTCTCCCAAAAAACAAGAGCCCAGAGCCAGATGGCTTCCTAGGGCAATTCTACCAAACATTTAAAGAAGAATTAATACCTATTCTCCTGAAACTGCTCCAAAACATAAAACTGGAAGAAAAATTTCCAAACTCATTTTATGAGACCAGAATCAGCCCCATCCCAAACCAGACAAAGACCCCATCAAAAAGGAGAATTACAGATCAATATCCCTGATAAACATGGATGCAAAAATTGTCACCAAAATACTCGCCAATGGGATCCAACAATACATTAAAAGGATCATTCTATGACCAAGTGGGATTTATTCTAGGGCTACAAAGTTGGTTCAACATCCACAAATCAATCAATGTGATACAATACATTAATAAAAGAAGGAATAAGAACTATAGATGTTGAAAATAGATGTTGAAAAAGCATTTGACAAAGAACAGCATCATTTCTTGATCAAAACTCTTCACAGCATAGGGATAGAGAGTACATACCTCAATATCATAAAAACCATATATGAAAAATCCACCATGAATATCATTCTCAATGGAGAAAAATTGAGAGCTTTTCCCATAAGGTCATGAACATGGCAGAGATGTCCACTATCACCACTGCTATTCAACATAGTACTAGAAGTCCTAGCCTCAGCAATCAGAAAACAAAAAGAAATAAAAGGCACCTGAATCAGCAAAGAAGATGTCAAACTCTCACTCTTTGCAGATGATATGATACTTTATGTGGAAAACCCAGAAGACTCCATTCCAAAACTGCTAGAACTCATACAAGAATTCAGTAAGGTGTCAGGATATAAAATCAATGCACAGAAATCAGTTGCATTTCTATACGCCAACAACAAAACAGAAGAAAGAGAAATTAAGGAGTTGGTCCCATTTATAATTGTACCCAAAACCATATGATGCCGAGGAATAAACCTAACCAAAGAGGCAAAGAATCTGTACTCAGAAAACTGTAAAGTACTCATGAAAGAAATTGAGGAAGACACAAAGAAATGGAAAAACGCTCCATGCTCATAGATTGGAAGGACAAGTATTGTGAAAATGTTTATGCTACCTAAAGCAATCTACACATTTAATGCAATCCCTATCAAAATGCCATCTACTTTTTTTCAAAGAAATGGAACAAATGATCCTAAAATTTATATGGAACCAGAAAAGATCCTGAATAGCCAGAGGAATGATGCAAAAGAAAACCAAAGTTGGCGGCATCACAATTTCAGACTTCAAGCTCTATTACAAAACTGAAATCATCAAGACACTATGGTATTGGCACAAAAGCAGACACATAGATCAATGGAACAGAATAGGGAGCCCAGAAAAGGATCCTCAACTCTATGGTCAATTAATCCTGGACAAAGCAGGAAAGATCGTCCAATGGAAAAAAAGACAGTCTCTTCAACAAATGGCATTGGGAAAATTGGACAGCCACATGGAGAAGAACGGAAGTTTCTTACACCACACACAAAAATGGATTCAAAATGGATTTAAGACCTCATTGTGAGACAGGAATCCATTAAAATCCTTGAGGAGAACACAGGAAGCAACTTCTTCAACCTCAGCCACAAGAACTTCTTCCTAGAAACATCATCAAAGGCAAGGGAAGCAAGGGCAAAAATGAACTATTGGGACTTCATCAAGATCAAAAGCTTTTGCACAGCAAAGGAAACAGTTAACAAAACCAAAAGACAACCAACAGAATGGGAGAAGATATTTGCAAATGACATAACAGATAAAGGGCTAGTATCCAAAATCTCTGAAGAACTTATGAAACTCAACACCCAAAGAACAAATAATCCAATCAAGAAATGGGCAGAAGACATGAACAGACATTTCTGTGAAAAAGACATCCAGATGGCCAACAGACACATGAAAAAGTGCTCCACATCACTCGGCATCAGGGAGGTATATGTCAAAACCACAGTGAGATACCACCTCACACCAGTCAGAATGGCTAAAATTAACAAGTCAGGGAATGACAGATGTTGGCAATGATATGGGGAAAGGGGAACCCTCCTACACTGTTGGTGGGACTGTAAGCTTGTGCAGCCACTCTGGAAAACAGCATGGAGATTCCTCAAAAAGTTGAAAATAGAGCTACCCTATGACCCAGCAATTGCATTACTGGGTATTTACTCTAAAGATACAGATGTAGTGATCTGAAGGGGCACACGCAGATGAATGTTTATAGCAGCAATGTCCACAATAGCCAAACTGTGGAAAGAGCCTAGATGTCCATCAACAGATGAATGGATAAACAAGATGTGGTATATGTATACAATGGAATACTATGGAGCCATCAAAAAAAATCTTGCCTTTTTTAATGACGTGGATAGAACTAGAGGGTATTATGCTAAGTGAAATAAGTTAATCAGTGAAACAATTATCATATGATCTCTCTGATATGAAGAATTTGAGAGGCTGGGCAGGGTTTCATGGAGGGGAAGGGAGGGAAAAATGAAACAAGATGGGACTGGGGAGGGAGACAAACCGTAAGAGACTCTTAATCTCAGGAAACAAACTGACGGTTTCTGGAGTGGGAGGGATAGGGTGGCTGGATGATGGACATTGGGGAGGGTATGTGCTATGGTGAGTGCTGTGAATTTTCTAAGACTTATGATTCACGCACCTGTACCTCTCAAACAAATAATACATTATATGTTAATGAAAAATGATAAAATAAAAAATTTCCTCTCCTTATTATTGATACTGAAATATTTTCATGTTTATTAGCTAAATTTAATTCATTTTCTTTTATCAATTGTTCCCTTATTCATTTTAATTGTAATATTTGAAAATTAGCAATACTGATCCTTTTGTTTTCAAAGATTATATATACTTTCCTGTTATCTTTAGACCTTCACTGTGGATTTTATTTTGTTTTCCCTTTTAAAATTTTTACATAGAAAACTTTGTCAGTCTTTCCCTATATGGAATTATGGGGTACAGGACACAGAAAAGCTTACTTTTGAAAAGCTTTCAAAATTATTTTCTTTTTAAAGATTTCATTTGTCCCATTTAAATATTTATCTGAGGTTTTCTTGTCGGAGATACCTATCTGGAGAATTTTTCACATTTTACATCTTTGGTGCTTCAATTGGTCATACACGGTGAACTGGGAACAGAGACAAGGAGATGGCAAATTTGATCTGGCAGAAAAAAAAATGGTGTATTTGTTTATTTTGGTTTGGTTTTATTAACTATTAGACAGGATTCTTATGGTGTAAGTGAGGTAGTTATATCTTGCTATGTTAAAAACAAAAACCCAAAAAATTACCCCTTATAATACTATGACTTAAAATAAAAATACACCTTTTCTATCCTCATTTTCTTTAGGTCTTGAGTTTTGACTTATCTGAGTGCTTCTGCTTCAAGGGTCTCTCATAAATTGTCATCAAGATGTGTGCTGGAGTTGTAATCATCTGAAAGATTGAGCTAGGGGTTCTACTGCCAAGGTAATGCACTGAAATGGCTGCCAAGGTACAGCCAATGAACGCCCAGCTCCACCCTAAATGGGGCCTCTTTGCAGGACCATATGAGTGTCCTCAGAAATAGTACTGGTTTTCCCCAGACCTAATGATCCAAAACAGAGCAAGCTCAGTGCAAGGTACCCTTTCTATGATATTTGGACTTCAAAGTCAAATTGCCTCACTTCTGCCATATTCAACCTTTTAGAAGAAAGCTACTAAGGACCCAAGTAAAGTTGTCAGGAGTGGACATCATCTGCAAGCTCAGCTTTCTATGTTGATTTTGGGCCTAGACAGGCATTTTCTTGGGTTGTAAGATGATGCCAACTTTGGTGACCACATTCTATCATCTTGATATGCTAATTTGCTTAGTTCTGGGGTCACATGTTCCACCATTAAAGCTGCTGGTGAACCCAGACCCGGGCCATGCAAATTAAGAGTGAAGAAAAACTGGACATCTGCACAGAAAATAGAGATATTTATAGAAGAAGGTGGAATTGATGCTGGTGAGATAAAAAACCAGTATCTACTATATATCCAGGTATACACAAACCTGAATGACACATGAGTATGTTTTAGATTATAATTCCTATTGGGCAGAATTTATATTTCTCACATTTACTTTAGATAGTGCTAATTAGAATATCATACACAAAACTATCTACCCACTGCTTCTGAATGATTATTGAAGAATGATTTCAGATTATTTGACCACAGATGTTTCTAGCCAGGAGTCCTATAGAAATACAGATGATCAGAATGCAGAGAGCATAACTAAAGGCAGCCTGGGTTAAATGGGTATTGAAACAAGAACTGGGCATTGCTGGGAGATCTTCATAGCAGCAGGTGAAACAGCACAGTTGAATAGGTGGCAAAGCCTAGTGTTTGTTGTCCTTATAACCACTGAAGAAGAATAATGTCAAATCCCACCATGAACACATGCCCTATGTCAATTTAAAAAATTGAAAATACAGGATTACCTATGTCCTTTTTATTGCATATGTTCCCTTATGTTCATTCAAATTAATAGTAACATGTCACAAACTTGCACTACAATTTCCCCAAATTTGACAAATATTGCAGAGATTTTCTAATGTTATACTGTCTTGAAAATTCTTCTGTGCTGCGGAAGACTCTTGACAACCAAGCCACAGAGATTTCTTACCTCTCACACCATCATTCAAAACATGTATTTAGCTGAGTGGCTGGGAAGAGATAGCAGCGAAGACCACACACAGAAAGGAGGAAGGAGTAGTATAGTTTCCCACAGACGTTACTGCAAGGGGAATGCCTGTGTCAACAGCAGCTCCAACCGAAAGGTAAAGTTACCCAACGGGGATCCAACAATTAGTACAATTCCTGTCAGTTCACGCTGTTTCTTTTTAAATAAGTTCCTTTTGGCATAGCTGCATATTCTCAGGCTTGACACAACTGATTATATGTTTAGACGCATTGTTGGCATAACTTGAGCCATCTAAAGCCAGTTCTGGTCCCAAAATGCCCCTTTAACTATACACAAAGGCTGAAATCCCAAACGAGTGATGCCTTCAGATAAGGTTTTTTTGGTCACAGTGCTAAGGAAATCAACAGAAAGAGAATAGTTCCAGAATGGGTTCTTAAACACACATCAATGCCTAGAAAGAGCTTACTGGTCTCCTTCTACACTGTTACCTGCTCCATAGGAGAGAGGCACTGCCATGGCGTTTTAAATTTCTTCATCGTCCCGTGATGGACACATGCGGATACATGGCCCTTTGTATAGAAGGATGAAATGATGGTATAGAAGAAGACATAAAAGAGAGAAGGATAGAATTGAGGAAAAACTTAATTTACTTCAGTAATGTGGCCAGGAGAAACATAATTCATTTGCTAGGAGGAAGGAGGTAGGAATTGAAGCATTAGCCTATGATTGGTTAGTCAACTGAGGTCTTTGATTCCATCTCACTGTATTAATCAGGGTTCTCCAGAGAAACAGCACAAATATGGTGTGTGTGTGTGTGTGTGTGTGTGTGTGTGTGTGTGTGTGTAGACAGAGATAGGTAGATAGATAGGTATAGATAGATAAATGATACAGATTTTTAAAAACTGCTCATATAATTGTAGAAGCTCACAAGTCTAAGATCTTCAGGGTATGCTGGAGACCTAGGAAACAGTTGATGTTGTAACATGCTGATAGAATTCCTCTTGCTAAGGGGAGGTCAGTCCTTTTTCTTTTGAGGACTTCAATTGATTAGATGAGACCCACCTCATTATTGAGGGTAATCTCCTTTATTAAGAATCTACTGATTTAAATGTTAATTTCATCTAAAAATACCTTCACAGAAATATCTAAAATAAAGTTGGACCAAATAGGTACTGTGGCTTAGCCAACTTAACACGTAACATTTAATTATTACATTATTGGTAGCCACTGTTGGAGAAAAAAATGATTTTAGGACCGTATCCTCCAACTTTGTCTTGCCTAACCAAAAAAAAAAAAAAAAAAAGTCTCTCTGAATGAGGTTTTCAATCACTGCTCTTAAAAGCTATGAGCACAGAAATGTGATATGCAATGAAGATTTGGCAAAATGATGGCCTTTGTCTTATTCAGGGCAGTTCACTGAGCCACATAATTTGAAGACATAAAATATTTTGCCCCGTGTCAAAGGTAATACAGCTCACACAGATGCCAATTTTCAGCCACTGGGGTATAATAATTAGTGTTCAATGATCTGCTGACAGGCACACCTTACAGATGATCTGAAGAAAATGATCACTTTTATATAATCATATTTATTTGTTTACTCAGTCTATAAATTATTTAATGCCCATAATATGCTAGTATGTGAGTTAGATGCTAAATATATGGAGATTAATAACTTGAAAAATCCCTTTCTTCACCATTAAAATAAAGAGGCATATTAATATGGGCCCATTCCTCTCCTCCAAAAGAAAGTGGAAAGTGTTTTGGAAGGTTCTAATTTACTGTGGAGACGTTTGGTAAAGGAATGATTTTCTGGGGCACCTGGGTGGCTCAGTGGGTTAAGCCTCTGCCTTCAGCTCAGGTCATGATCTCAGCATCCTGGGATCAAGCCCCATGTCGGGCTCTCTGCTCAGCAGGGAGCCTGTTCCCCCCCCTTCTCTCTGCCTGCCTCTGCCTACTTGTGATCTCTCTCTCTCTGTCAAATAAATAAAATTAAAAAAAAAAAGGAATGATTTTCTGAGGTGATTCTTGAAAGTCATAATAATAATAATAATAATAGTAAGTCATAATTATTGCTAATAATAAGTAATAATTATTATTACTTATTATTGCTAATAAGTAATAGTAATAGAAAATAGCAGATTCCTGGAGCACTTTTCATACACCAGGCATGGTTATAAATGTTTTCCAGATATTCATTTATTTAATGACCAATACTTTAGTCATTATGCTTGGGGTGGGATGGCATTCTAGATAAAAGGCACAGCACCTACAAACGTGGTGGCCTGAGAGATGGACTCCCCTCAAAGAACTACAAGTAACTTAGTAATGGAACACACAAGGCTACTATGCAGAGTATCAGCAAACAAGACTGCAGATCCTGCCTCCTGGAGATCCCTGTTCACAGCAGGCATTGTCCCCCTTAGCCTCTAGGTCTTGCACCCACACTCAGTGCATTCAATTATATAGTAGTTCACCTAACGGACTCAGGAGCTCTGAAGGTAGTTACCTGGTTATTTACGGTGTCAATTGCCTTAGGGTCCCAGTGTGTTTCCTTTGTTCCCTGAGTCAATGACGGGCACCCAGAATCATTGCCACCATCACAGCTGCCCTCACCTTTGGTGCATTTGGGGTATGGAGTGTTAAGAACTTTTCTCTTTGCCAACTGGATTCTAGATATTCTATCAGTATTTATATATATTTATATATATATATATATATATATATATATACACATACATACACACACATATGTATATATATACACACACATACATAGAAATCATATCAAGGATTTTGGTGTAACAGGAGAAGTCATCACATGCTCAAATACCATTATGATAATTTTGGCTACTGGGTTGATGCCTCAATCATCCATTGTTTTCAGGTTTTCTGATGATTTTGGTTGCACTGGACTCATGGTGAATATTGAAATCCTCCTGACCTTGGAAGCAGTGACTCCATTTGTTTCCTCATCTCAAGACTCGAGAGACTGTTTATTCTGTCTTTGTACTTTGAGAGCAGAGAGAGACAGACAGCATCTGAATCTGCTGATTGTCCCCCTAGGACCATAAATCTTCTTCCTTGATGGTCTATGTCTAGTGTCCTTTCAAAGACTCTCCCTTAGTCCCCTGCTGAGGATCAAAGGATAGAACTGAATAGCTTAATATGCAAACATGGTAGCTTATAAACTGCTGACATCCCAGGCGAGAGGCCCTTTTGGGTACTTTAATGTTCCTTTTCATATTCTTACTCTGTTCTCTGTGCTTTATGTCTTTGTCAGGGTCCTAGTGGTGGCAGGGCCAAAGCTGTACAAGAGCTCAGGGACTCAGAGACAGCTCGGAAGATAGAGGAATTTCTAAAGTCAAAGTGACATTCATAACAGGAGTCCAGAAAGTTGGGAAAAAAACCCTAAGCAGATTCGTCTCTAAGGTCAGTTATTGAAGGAACAAAAGGTCAAGATATTTGAAGTAGAGGAACTGCCTTGTACGAGATGGCAACAGAGCAGAATGTTAGCCTGAAGGGTCTCAGATTTTTTTCTTGAGTTTTTTGGATTTTCTATCAGAATTTCTACTATTTTGCCTGAATGTAGAGCTTTGGGGTTGCTGAGGGACCCATGCTTCATCTTCCCCCTACCTTCAGTTTTTCTTTCTTTTTCTGCTTCCTGCATATCGTTTGAAATTATATTTTATTTTCTTTCCAGTTTGTAGAAACGTTGCTCTGACATCATTTCCTTTAGTTACTGTATCTTACTACTTTAGTAAAACTCCATGGTCCAAGTCCTCCAGGACTGATTTTTGAATGAAAAACACACTGTGTTTCCAATAGCATTTTAAAAATAAAAGTTTGATTGACATAAAATTTGTATTCCATGAAAGTCTTGTAAAATATCCAATTCAGTAATTATATTCATGGGGTTGTCTAACTATTACCACTATCTAATTTGAGAACACTTTCATCATCCCCCAAAAGAAATCTCATACCCATTAATGGTTATTCACCATTTCTTTCCTTCCCTCGGCCTCTGGTAACCCTTAATCTATTTTCTCTTTTTATGGATTTTCCCACTCTGAATATTCCATGTAAATGAGATTATACCATATGTGGCTCGTTTTGCAACTGGCTTCTCTTTCACTTGGCATAATATTTTTGAGGTTCATCCATGTTATAGCACGTGTCAGTAATACTTTCCTTTTCACTGCTGAGTAATATTCCACTATAGAAACACACCACATTTGGTTTTACATTCTTTAGTTAATGGAGACATGGGTTTTTCCCACTTTTTGGCTATTATGAGTCACACTTCTATGACCATTCATGTATAGATTTTATTGTAGACTTGGGTTTTGAATTCTTTTGAATATATACCTGCTGGTGGAATTATTGGGTTATATGGTAGGTCTCTTTAACCTTTTCAAGAACTTCTAGACCATTTTCCAAGGAGGCTGCACTGTTTTCATGTTGACTAGTAGTACATAAATTTCCAGTTTTTCATATTCTCATCAGCAATTCTTATATGTCTCTCTGGTTATAGTTATTCTAGTGCATACATCTGGTATCTCATTACGGTTTTGATTTGCAATTCCTTGCTGGTTAATGCTGTTGAGCATCTTTGCATGTGTTTATTGGACATTTGTGTATCTTCTTTGGAGAAAGTCTATTTGAAGACTTTGATCATTGTTTAAACTGGGTTGTTTTTTATTGCTAGGTTGTAAGAGTTCCTTATATATTCTAAATGTAAGTCCCTTATTAGATACAGGACTTGCAAATTTTTTTTTCCAATTCTGTGAGGGTTTTGTTTTTGTTTTTGTTTTTGTTTTTGTTTTTACTTTCTCCATGGTATCCTTTGAAACACAAGGTTTTAATTTTGATGAAGTTCAACTTAACTATTTTCTTTTGTCACTTATTCCTCATAGTTGGTTCTTGATATGCCTAAGGTATTGCTGGAATTTAGAAAAACCCTGCTCTCTATCCACACAGTCTAGTTTTAAAGATTGTTATCTCACTGTGGGTATAAGAAAGTCCAAACTCAAGGCTGAAAGTCCTAACTCAAGTCTATAGTACAAAGAGGCAGTAAAACTTTATGAAAGGTCTCCTTTTGGGTTTAAGAAAAAAGAGCTTGCTTTTTGCTGGGATGGAAAAAAAGACATATCAAAAACACGTTTTCAGGGCACCTGGGTGGCTCAGTGGGTTAAAGCCTTTGCCTTTGGCTCAGGTCATGATCCCAGGGTCCTGGGATCAAGCCCCGCATCGGGCTCTCTGCTCAGCGGGGAGCCTGCTTCCTCCTTTCTCTCTCTCTGCCTGCTTCTCTGCCTACTTGTGATCTCTGTCAAATAAATAAATAAAATCTTAAAAAAAAAACAGCTTTCAACTTACATAGGATTTAGATGTAGAAAGATGTACAGTCTGTAGGGTATCACAGACCTACCTAAAAGACACAAAGCTGAAAGGGCTGGTTGATCTGAGTCAGAGCTGGGAGTGTGTGGTAAAGCATTGAATGCCAAGGCAAGAATGAATGATATTCTGTCATGAAGGAACCATTCGATATTTGGGGGAAAGGTAGGAACATGACTCCTTTGGGGATTTATGAATTAATCAGACTGCAGTCTGGAGAAATTATTGCAAAAAGACAGCATAGAG
This sequence comes from Enhydra lutris kenyoni, assembly GCF_002288905.1. Taxonomy (NCBI): domain Eukaryota; kingdom Metazoa; phylum Chordata; class Mammalia; order Carnivora; family Mustelidae; genus Enhydra; species Enhydra lutris. The sequence continues at coordinate 14,478,442 of NW_019154104.1, read as the reverse complement.
GGAAGAAGCCAATCAAGAGTCTATGGCAATGGGCTAGGGGAGAATCAGTGTATATGGGAAGATTGGTGGTAAGAGTGGAGCAAGGAAGGAGAATGGCACGGGTGTTACCGTGGTGGCTCTGAGATGTCCTTGGCAGCTGCTGGGAGGCAGAGTGGGGGCTGACAACAGGAGCCAGAAAACAAGCTAGTTTAAATAAGAAAAAATCTTCCTGATTAAATAGATAAAGAACCATTTTGAAGTAATTGTAGTGTATTGTTTGGATGTTCCAGAGGGTTTGGATCTTCCTTAATCAGAAATAATCTCAATTACATTGTTTTTGAAAAATATTCCTGCAAAATTTTTTCCAGCCCCCAGAACAGATATTTTTGAAAAGGGGAATTTATTCATAGTACCATTTTGACTCTAGCTGTAATGAGGAAAGGAGCCTCAAATCTATTTTCAGCTCCTCATGGAAACATCTTAAAACTCTCATTTCTCTATGCAAATTAAAGCCACCTTAAATGGTAGTATGTATTTCCCTCTTAAAGAGAGATTAAAAAAAAAAAGTTGTATATATGTGACTGCAATAGGATATGAGACAGTGTTCTTCTGTATATATTTTTGTACTAATATAGTGCTCCACTGTAGGTCCTGGGGGTTTCCAACAGACATTAAATTTGTACAACAGATCTAAAGGAGTGAAAGGAAGTTCATTCATTCTTTCTGGCTTTTATTCTCATAAGCTTTAGTGACCTAACCTCTGAAGAACAAAGATAGCTAATCTAGATTTTAAAGAATTCAAGAAAAGATAAGCAATGTATATATCTACATACATTCAATTAGACATTGCTTACCATATTTCCCACACAGTGATATGACAAAATCACCTTTAGGGCTCATTCTCATTTTTTCTGCTGGCAGCTTTTTTGCTTATATGTTTGTTTGTGTGGCTCTCTTTTAGTCACAGGAACTTTCAGAAACATGACAAATGTTGTGGACCCTTTCCCAGAAAGCACACTAGATTTTGCATATACTTTTAGGGGGTGTGAAGAGTTCCTTAAACCCAATCTCACTTTGTGAAGAGGCCTCTTGTAGCATCACACTCGAAGACTACAGATGCTCTTAGATACCAGTCTCAAGATGATTACACTGGCGGGACTGTCTAAAACCATGTACAAATTATACTAAAAAATTAAAAAAAAAAACCCTCATATCTTGTATATCTTAACAAGGTGAAGCATTAATAAGATACTGGATAACTTCTGATGTTTTCATCAATTAACAAAAATCATGGAGCAGTCAACTATTATTCCTAAATAATATAATAAATTCTATAATAGAACATAAATCAAAAAGATGTGGAGCTGTAATAAGCTACCCCATTCTGTTTGTCTACTCAGGACTAGGCTGGTGCAAGATACATGCCTAAATACATGAATTATTTTCAAAATTGTACTTGTTCTTTACTTTGGTGGGAATTAAGTGCTTTAATTTAAGAGCACTTTTGCTAGACTGCAGATAGAAATGTTGTAAAGGTGCTGGCCCTACAGGCATATAGTAAAATTGGGGTGTACTTGATCAGGCCTTAAACTTCCTGGCAACAGGGCAATCTGTGCATTCATGGTTGCCAGCGTCCAACGGGAGCAGCCTCCATCCCAGGACCGAGCTCACAGGTATCTGGATGGATGAGCCCAAGATTGGAGATCACAGTACTGGCTCCCCATGACCTCTCATATGAAAGGAATCCAGAAACACCTCACACCCTTTCAAAGTGGAGAGGTCTGTGAGGATTTGGTGGGTCAGCAAACACCTGGCTCTGTGCTACAGAGAGAGCAGAGGAGGGGAGTTTTTTAGGGGCAATGGTCACAGAAGGACCTCCATGAATGATTGGATGGGTTGACCCTATGCCAAGGAGCTCACTGAAGGGGGTGCAGCTACCGTCTAGGCCATGTGTCAGCCTGCAGACACATGCCCTCCAGTATGCCCTCCATGTCTAGCTGCAGGAGCAATTTCTCTCTGATCCTGACAAATGCCCTGTGTAGGCTAGTGATGGCTCTGATTCAAGGACGGTGGCAGAAACTGTGGTCCTCCTGAAGTCAGTGGAATAGGTTACATCACCACCTAAATTATCACTGAGAGGGACTGAGTCTTAGAGGGAAGAGGAAGACAACATGAAAATCAGGCCAACCCCAAAGCCTGGAGGTCAGGTCCCCTCTGAACCCAGACCCTACATTTGGAAGTAGAAAGTGGAGTGGAGGGTCAGCCCTGGCAGGAAATCTGAGTTTGAACCTGCCTGAAGATTTACCCAAATGAGACTAATCAAGCTCAGAGAAATGATAGGAAGTCAGAGTCTGCTGTAACTCAAATTATTTGTGTCCCTACCTCCTCCTCCAGCAGACACACCCAGTCTTTGAAACTTGCTAGGATGGGTTCCATATAGGAGGTGATAATACAGAAAACAAAGAACCCTAGTCCTTTTGCAAGACTAAGTGAAATATGCAACTTTCTGACTTGTGTGTTATATCTGTTCTCCCCTATAGTCTATAAGCCTCCCTCTACACATTTGTGTGTTTACTTGTATATTCCTTGAAGGTCTCAAAATGCTTTGTCCATAGAAGATGCCTAACAAATTTGCACAGGAAGAGCTTCATCAATGACTTAGAATGTGATGAGGCACGTTTAGCTCCTTCACAAAGACTGGCTGCCTTTTTAGACTCCAAATAACTTCTGCCTTTGTTTTCATCACATTTTATGTCTTTGTTGTCAGTGTTTTGGGTTTTGGCAGAAGAAAAGAGGCAAACCTGTTAGTTGTATATGTGCAATATATACACTCAAATGTTGGCATATCCACAAGCTAAGCCTGATAAAAATCTGTTCAACAATCTTACTAAATTAGTTCTTTAATCCTATGAAAGGAGAAAACTACTGGGAGATGAATAGAAGTCTTAGAAGATGCTGGCGTAGCAATTCTGAAGGCTAATTCTGAAGATTTCTCTAATTAAGTTGGAAATAGTAAGGCACATTTCTCCCTAGCATTCCTATTTCCAAAGCAATATGGCACTTGTGTCCCTGGCAGCAGTATGTGATCTCTTTAGAAGATGACATTACCACCTCCTACCTTTAGTTTGTGACTAGGACCTATAACACACCTGGACAGAAGAAGCTAGACAAGGCACCAGTATGAAGGACTGCATCCATTGTCTGCCTAGAATATACAACATTGACTGTGTAACATTTTACTCTGTTAAAATATCTTTGGATATTTATTTTTTTTTACATTAATGATAACTTGAGATCATTTTTCTTTCCAAAATGAAGATCTTTATCTTCCTCAGCTTTCTTTGTTTAACCCCCAATACTTATATTTTAATTTTTAACTGTTCATTCTATAAATACTATACTGCCTTTTTTTTTTTTTTTTTTTTTTTTTTTGCTACATGCTTTTTTTCACTGTGTATGTAACACTGTATCAGTCCACAGAGATTGCCTTCATGGCTTTTAAAACATATATACTATTACATTGCACAGTCCCAATGTAAGTGTCTAGCAACAGAAAATGGGTTAATACAGTTTTTACTTCTTTAGCGTTTTTTACAATCGATGTTCTTATAAACATCTTGAACACATATTTTTGTGCATTGTCTAGTAAATTTCTCTTGGTTTTTAGAAATAGAATTGCCAAGTCTAATTGTACGTGCCTTTAAACTGTTGATTCATATTGACAGTCCAATCTAGTATAGTTGTATTGTTCTAGACACTGACCCGGTACTTCCCAACCTTTGTTAAATCGTGACACACAGAGGAAGTGATAGTATTTACATGGCATGAAGTTAAACAGCCGCAGGTGTTCTCAGCCAGGCCAAGCCACTGCCACCTTTACAGCTGGAGCATCAGTTCAATCTCAGCCCATTTCTGAGTCACCATTCAGGAAGTGCTGTTCTATGTGTCCAAGTTTATTATCAATATTTTTAAAAATCTCCAATCCAATTTGCAAAAAAAAATCCTCATTTCTAATTGTGTATTTCCTTGATAATCAGTAATGTTGAACAATGTTTTCTGTACAGACTGCCGTATTTTTATAAGAATTAAGTCTACACGGGCTTTGCCCACGTACCACCGATGTGAGCCACCTGGGGGTTGCTAACCTCCACACTTCTGAAACTCTTTCTGCTGGCTAATCTCTCTCCCCACATCCTCTGAACCATGGTTTCTGAGAATTCAGCACAGAGTGGGGTTGGTTATGCTCAACGGTTCCTCCCCTGTGGTTGCTGTCCTGCTCAGCACTGCGGTCCCCCACTCTGGACACTCTGTCTTTACAGTTCCAAACACAGTGTTAACATAAGTTTATTTTGAGCTATAAATGTTTCAGGAAATCTGGAGATCAGAGGGGCTTACATCATAGACTAGCCAATAAATTAAAGCGAGATTAAAAAAAAATTAAAGCGAGGTATCAGACTTCACTGTTCCTGAAGCTTTTGTCCATGTCTCCCTGGGGGAGACTCTGAGCTGTCCTGCACCTGTTCTGCTCTTGCCCAAGGCTATTTCACATCTTTTCCCCTTCTCAGAGTTCCAGGTCCTACGATCTCTCCACAAACCCTAAAGTTCTGTTAGTGGAAATGCAAGGCAATCTCGATCTCATACTTGGCTTTTCAATTAGGCTCAGAGAGGGTTTTTTTTTTTTCCCCCCTCAGATGATAAAAGCAATCAAGGTGCTTCCTGAACAAAAAACCCACTCTGTTCTATGATAAGGATAAAAGGATCATAGTCTTTTGCTCATTTCTGTTGTCTTTTTTACAGGAGCTCCCCCCCATTTCTATAGTGGGGTGTTTATTTTTCCTTTTCACATATGAAAGTTCTATAGATCCCATTTCTGCCACTTAGAAGCTGCAGACTCTGGATAATTATTTTAACTTCTCTGTGCCTCAGTTTTGTCATCTGGAAAATGAGGCTAGAGTCGCACATACTTCATGAGATGGTGGGGTAAGTGAGTTAACATAAGTTTCTTACCATGTCTGGCACCTAATAATCACTGTATATGTCAATGATCTGACATTTATTATTATTACTAAGAATATTAAACTCTTCTACACATTGCAAATAATTTTCAGTTTGTAATCTGCATTTTTAATTTGGGCAATCTATCTTTTATTCTGTGAAAATTCTTGTGTGAGCTGTCAAGTTTTTTCCTTTACGGTTTCTGGCTTTAAATTCATGCTAAGATGGTCTCCACTTTAAGTTAATCTTCAAAAATTCATTTGTAACTTTTATATTTACTGTTAAATTGTTACTCAACCTGTAAATGTTTTTTTAAAAGTGCCAGGAAGGGAATAGAGCACCCTTATCCCCTAAAAGAATATTTGTATATTCTTAGACATTTTGAGGGTGTTCCTGAAATTCTAGATTTAATAAAGACAATGAAAAAGTCACATTAGAATGACTGGACTTTTTTATCCCATAGCATGGGTTGAAATAATTCAAAATTATAAACTTCTGTCAGTGGGTTCTTACTTTAATGCCCAGACCATCCTCAGGAAGGTATTTATGAAAATAAGCCAGCTTGGCTGGAGGACATATCCCCAAAGAACTGGGTTTTCCTCTTCTCTCTTCCCTTTTAGCATGATCCTCATCTGACTGAGGGCTCCACACTCCTGGTGTGAATTTAAAGCAACTGTAACAACAAGGTTTAAATTCCTTGATATTGAGAGAAAGTTCTTGGTTTTACAAGGTGGGTAACTGTTCCTCATAGACCAAATACAGACTATTCCTCAAACTGTTCATGACCATCTGTGCCTGATCCCACTCGCTCTTGCGGATCCCACCACAGGCAAACTTAGGGAGATCTAGTCTCCGCTCAAGTCAGCTGCATTTCTGCTGTGGCTGCAGGGACTCAGCCACGGCTTCCATTTCTCTGTACTCAGTGTCTCTCGGCTTGCATGGAAAGAAGTAGAAGAAAGAAAGAGTAGTAGATTATGTTGAGTGAAATAAGTCAAGCAGAGAGGGTCAATTATCATATGGTTTCACTTACTTGTGGAACATAAGGAGTAACATGGAAGACATTGGGAGATGGAGAGGAGAAGTGAGTTGGGGGAAATCGGAGAGGGAGACAAAGCCTGAGAAACTGTGGACTCTGAGAAACAAACAGGGTTTTGGAGGGGAGGGGATGGGGGGTTGGGTGAGCCTGGTGGTGGGCATTAAGGAGGGCACAGATTGCATGGAGCACTGGGTGTGGTGCATAAACAATGAATTTTGGAACACTGAAAAAAAAAATAAAATTAAACTAAGTTAAAAAAAAAAAAAAAAGAAAAGAAAAAAGAAACAGTAGTAGAAAGAAGCCAGTTCCTGCAACTCTACCCAGCCCTGCAGGAGTCCATGGCACTCTCAGGGTCACATTATCACATCCACCCCTCAGAAATTTTTAAAGTGCCAGCTTTCCTATGAAACTATTTCATGCCCACTGGGGCTAGATTACATCCTCCTGTGTGGGGTCACACGAGGAAAACTGGTTGTGCAAATTTGTACTGCACAGCCCCTAGACCCAGATGTAGATGACGTGAGCAAGTGTGTAACAGAGAGATGAAAAATCACTCCTGAATAAGATGGTTACAGCCTAGAGTCCATTATCGTCCTCTTTAAAGGCGGCCTTCTTGAGAATACATGTGTTTGCATTTATGAAATTGAGCATAAGCATTTTTCAATTGTAAATCAGAAAACAGTTTATCTAGTAAATCAGTATCCACTAAAGCACTAAATCAGTGTAAAATAATAGGGAAAGGACCACAAGAAGAGGACAGAGTTTAGAGGGATGAGGAAAGACAAGTCGTTAGGTTTTATGGCAAGGCTAGTGGGATGCAGTCAGAACACTCGAGTTCATTCATTCATACAACAAATATGACCACTTAATGTGTGCTGACAATGGGCCTGGCACTCAGTACCTATTGACCTTTGGGGAGTTTACGCACTGATGGGGAAACCTGATAAGAGGGGGGTGGAGGGGTGAGTCTGATGGTCGGTATTGTGGAGGGCACGTATTGCCTGGAGTACTGGGTGTGGTACATAAACAATGAATTTGGAACACTGTAAAAAAATCAAATTAAATTTTAAAAAAAGATACATAATTATGGGGGCACAAAGGTGGCTCAGTCAGTTAAGTGTCAGACTCTTGGTTTTGGCTCAGGTCATGATCTCAGGGTCGTGAGGTCAAGCGCCTGTGCCAGGCTTCACGCTCAGCCTAGAGTCTGCTTGAGATTCTCTGCCTCTCTCTGTTCCCTGCCCCCCTCTTTTTCTCAAATAAATAAATAAAGTCTTTAAGAAAAGATATATGAGGGCCATCTGGGTGGCTCAGTGGGTTAAGCCTCTGCCTTCAGCTCAGGTCATGATCTCAGGGTCCTGGGATCAACCCCTGCATCGGGCTCTCTGCTCAGCGGGGAGCCTGCTTCCCCCTCTATCTCTGCATGCCTCTCTGCCTACTCATGACCTCTCTCTTTCTCTCTGTCAAATAAATAAATAAATAAATCTTTAAAAAATATATATGATTACAAGTAGCACTGCTTTCCATGTGGCCAAATGAGCAGGGTGCAGGGATGGAAGCAAACTTCAGAGGTGGGAGTTCCTCATTAGGTAGATGGGTCAGGGAAGGTCCACAGGGACTTTGCAACCCAAAGGATGATGAGAATCCATCATGTGGATGAACCAGACAGGTAGAAAGTCATGTGTGAAGACTCAGAGGGGTGAAGAGTTTAGTGAGTTTGAGGAATTAATGGGACTGATAGGGCTGGAAAGCACTGGAAACAGCAGAGAGAGACAGGAGGTGAGGTTGCGGGGTGCGCAGAGTTCCCACCACGAAGGGCCTTCCCGGCTCCTGGAAGACTTTGTGTCTAGTGGAAATGCCATGGGGTCACAAGCAGACTTGAAGCAGGAGAGGATGTGACAGGAGTCATACTTTAGGATTATTCTCTGGCTGCTGCATGGAGAACAGACCGTTCGGACTGTCCTGTCTCTGCCTGAACTTGCACCTAGAGCCACTGCTGCGGGTTGAAAATGTCCTCTAAGTTCCCTTTGAGTTGTGAAACCTTAGACTTTTATTCATGCTCATAGAGAGCTGTGATGGAAAAAGTGAGGGAAGAGTGTGTTGATGGTGGAGATGATAGTATGGATAATTCAGTGAGTATTTAGGCATACATGTTAGTAGACCTATAGTTTTGCATCTTCATCCCAAGCCTTCAGATTCTCACCAACTGCAAGTTGATCTTACTGTGCTAAGGCTCTTTGCTGGGCTTTTATTAAAATGCAGATAATTGATAGCAACTCTTTTGGGTGGGGGCGGCTCTCAGCCAGTTATTAGTGTTCATGTATTTCTTATAACTATGTTTCCCTGAGTGGTACCTCAGAGGTAGTGGTGTTTTGGGGAGGTATGGAATACTGCATAGGTAAGTTTTGATAAGCGTGTAGGAAAGAACATGGGGGAAATCCTCTCAAAACAAGGGGGAAAAGTTGGGCGGGCAGCCTCTTGTGGAGTGCATGTAATTTGAAGAATAATGTGAAAGCCTAGGGCACGTGGTGGAGTGAGAAAAAGAGTAACTTGGAGTAAGGGAGTTAACTTGGAGTGAGTAAAGGCTGGTTGGAGTTTTCAGTTCACTTCTTCATAGTCTTAGATGTGACATTTTTATTCTTTAAGTGATCCTAGCTCAGCATGGATTCTAGAAAGGCGCTTAGCCTCTCTGGTCTCTATCTCTTGTTCTAGGACAGTTAGAGCAGATGACATGAAAAGTTGCTTTCTTCTCCAATATCCCATGGACTCCCTCACCATTGAGGAAGGTGAAAGCAAAAGAAAATTTCTTTATTCCATAAACATATAAAGGTACACAGAGGGCAAGGCAAACTGTCCACAGCCGAGTTCATGCAAAACTGCCCAGAATTTGGAATGTCACAGCTAAGGTTGGGAGACTTATCGTGAAATAATATTATTCTTTTAAAACATTACCTCAATTAAAATGGGATGTTGCCAGGGGCATGGAAAGAGTTGCAGGTGAATATTTTTGTTTGTTTGGAGGATATTTGCTGCATTCCTTAGCTGAATTCTTATCATGGACAGTACAGTATCTGGTAAAAATAAAGGCACTCTTGCAATACTCTGAATAAGAAAAAATCTGGGGGAACATCATAGAGTCAGGGGTCACCCTTCATCCATCCTATAAAAATAGTCTATTATAATTGTTTCATGATATTTATATCACCAGGGAAATGTGCCTACATTAGAAATGTGCTATACAGACATATTGGGAGGATAAGGGGAAAAAGGAATTTTATCTCTAATTAATACTGACATCCTCACTCAAATTTTTTTTTTTTTTTCTGAAAATTTGGCAGCTACAGAAGAGAAAAATTCTTAAGGCTATGAAAACTGCTTAGAGGAGCACCAACACTTACTTTTAATCCACCTCCTTCATTTGCACTTGAAATTCACTCTTAACCTCTTTAGAAAACAGAAGGACTTTTTGTACCTTTGTCTGCATTTGCAGAACTGTGCGTCACATGTCACACGGGGGAGTCCTGCAGCCAAGGGGAGGTCTTTCTTTTGTTTGAGGACAGTGATGACGAGGGTCCCCTCCATGTTGGAAACCAATTCCACACTCTTTTCTCAAGTTGGCTCCAAAAACACCTTTTACTTAAGGAAAGGAGAATTAATTTTTCAAAGTAGCTTCTTGGCTAAATTATGGTCTTAAAAATAATAAATGAAAAACTTCCTACTTTACTATTTTTTAAAAATAAACTCAAAGTAAAAGGAAATGGAGAACCTATTTGTAGAAACACAATTTACCTATACATGCTAGGCCTTAACTTTTTTATCTTTTAAAAGATTTATTTATTTATTTATCTGAGGGAGAGAGAGAGAGAGAAGGACAAAGCACGAACACACAGCAGGCAGGGCGGGGCGGGGGGAGAGAATCACGAGCAGACTCCAGAGTCCAACATGGGGCTCCATCCCAGGACCCTGAAATGACCTGTGCCAAAATCGAGTCGGATGCTTAATGGACTGAGCCACCCAGGTGCCCCTAGCCCTTTATTTCTGAGAAAAGGTTACTGGGTGCTTTGATGCCTCATTTTCCTATTACTTGCAACAGAAGCATAATGTTCTCTTTCCCCCCATCTCCTTCTGTCAAGTTCAAAACTTCTAATGTGCCTAACACATGAGGTTATTAAGAAAACAGGGGAATGATGGGAATGAAAGCTCTTGAATCAGAGACTATCTTGATTAGAACATCAGTTGCCCCACCAGGTAGTTGCGTGGTGACCACTTGTAGAGCCAGAAAAAAAAAAGGGAACCCTCTCTTGGGGTCTGTGGATTTTTTTTTTGCATATCAAAACCTACAAGCTACGTTTACTAAATAACTCCAGGTGGCCTCTGACCCTTGGGATCCTGTGCTCATCATGGGAACATAAGGCTCAAATCTGTTGTCACGATCAACATACTTCAGGACTCAGAGAAATGCTTTTCCACACTTCTTGCCCTATCTCTTCCAAAGGAAAGCCGCTTCCTCTCAGACACCAGGAAGGTTTGCTGGTTGAGCCGCCGGGGACAACAAAGAAGAACGCTGCTTTGGAGTGCGGGGAGGATTGGAGCTGCCGCAGAGGCATTTAGATAAAAGACAAATTAATTAACTTGTCAAAACTTCCTTCAGATAGCATAAATGCAATAAATTCTTACATAATGAAGTGTCATTTCCAAGTTGTGCTAAAACAAATGGCTCCAAAGACGTCCACTAATTAGAGCTATTTCTGCAACAGTTGTATATGGTGTCTGAGGAATGTTCTGTCCTATTAAACATTAGACAATTCCCATACATTCGATGTATACATATGTGTATATGTTGAGATGTAAATGTGAGCTGTATGATGCCGTCTCTTTACATCAGTGTTTGGGTGGGTAGGAACACTAGGAGGGAGAATGGTTTTATTTATTTTTTTTAAGATTTATTTTAGAGAGAGAGAGAGAGAGAGAGACAGGAGGGAGGGGCCGAGGGAGACATTTCAACTAGACTCCACATTGAGCACATAGCCCGACACAGGGCTCCACCTCAGAACACTGAGATCATGACCTGAGCTGAAACCAAGAGTTAGACACTTAACCAACTGAGCCAGCCAGGTGCCCTAGAATGATTAAAAAAAAAAAAAAATTATTATGTTTCAGAAATTAAGATATCCAGCTTTATTTAAATTATTTTAATATCCTTCAAATATACTTGGCATTTGGCTCTTTAATAATTTAAAATATTTTAGAAGATAAATTTCAAATAAATTTGAAACAATGTTTTGATCCTTTATATTTACTTCATAGTTTTGATAAATTATATTTGATACTCACTATTTGAGTTTTGATAAAATATATTCAAATGTTGCGTACTTTCAATACAATTATGCTTTATTTTTTTTAATCCTTCAGATTACAATAACTGAATCCAAATTATATGAAAAATCTTGTTTATAAAAGTACTAAAAGGAAGATACAAATAATTTGACAGGATATACATACATATATATAAAATACTCATTTTCTCATGTTGTTATTTACTCAAACATTTTTAGCTCAGAGATAGAATACCCAAATATATACAATAATAATTAAATTTAATCTTTAAATATTTTGTCAACTTTCAGCAATACAAAAAAGATAGCTTTCCACCTATTTTTTCCAATCTCGTTTCATGAAAGTGTATGTGTCAAGCAGAGGAATGGGATATATTTATTTAACACTGTGATCGTTTAAATTATAACTATTAAGTTTGTCACCCTGTGGCACAAAATGCTTTATACCCTTACCCAGATCCTACACTTTCTATGAATGGGTTGAGTGAATGATCTCCAGCATTAAACCTCTTGGAGTTTTAATTTCTTCATCTGTAAAATCAGAATGATAACACTTCCCAAGATGATGATAAAGATGATATGAAACAATGCCATCAAGCCCTCAGCACAGTGAAATACGGTAAGACGTCAGTCATTGTGTTTATAATCTCCTTCCATGAAGTAACATCTCAGTAGCTTCTGACATAGCACTGTCTGATTGAATTGTACTAAGAGGTACGTCATCTCTTTACATAAACACTGAAATGTATTGAGGCCTGGAAAGTACAAATAATTTTACTTCTATAAAAATATTGAATGAGAGTATATTAAATTTCAAAAACTAAACCGACTATTTCAACTTTATTTGAAAAATTTGGGGGCGCCTGGGTGGCTCAGTGGGTTCAAGCCTCTGCCTTAGGCTCAGGTCATGATCCCAGGGTCCTGGGATCAAGCCCTGCATTGGGCTCTCTGCTCCAGGGGGAGCCTGCTTCCTCCTCTCTCTCTGCCTGCCTCTCTGCCTACTTGTGATCTCTGTCTGTCAAATGAATAAATAAAATATTAAAAAAAAGAAAAATTTTGATAACACTTCCTAAAGTAACCATAAAGATAAAATGAAATAATACTCATCAAGCCCTTGGCACAGCAAATATCAGCAAGATGGTAAGAATTCACTTATGGCCTTTATTCCTTTCTTGCATGAAGTGGCTTTTTAACTAACCTATGACACAGCTCTGTTCTGATGAAATCACCATCCCAACTGTCCCCAAATTAACTTCCCTCCTCCCACTAAAAATATGAAAGTATATTTTGAAAAGTTTCTGCTGTTATAGAACATGGCTATTTTATTTTGTTATTCTCCTTTTACGCAAAGGGAGAGCATGTGTGGTGCTCTTGGTCTCAGGTATAATTTTTTTCTTTTAAGAGGTGCTTATTTGGCTCCTCTGGTCCTCTTTCTTTTCCTTTTCCATTTTATTGTTTTTCATTTTTTAAATTTTTTATAAAGTTCCACTTTTATAACACTCAGCATAATGCTAAGTGTAGGAGTTTAAGAAACACAAATTTAGTATTTGCGTAGTCCTTACTTTTATTTTGATGAAATGTAGTGAGTTGGTTAAACAAACAAACAAAAAAGACGAAAAACAAAACAAAACAAAGCTACCAGCATGGACTCTTAAACTAAGGCCCCTACCTAGTCATCTCATAGATTTCTGGTCGTGAAATTGGTGGTTTTTGTACTAATCATACTGCCTATGGATTTAAAAAGAAAAAATTCATACTAGAAATCACAAGAGTAGAACAGAGCTCAGAAACTAAAACATAAAAGCAGACAGGTCAAAATGAAAGTTGGATGAAAATAGAGCATAATATGTGTGATATCTTTAGTTTACAAACAAACTTATTTCAATAACCATAAGGTTTTGAAAAAAATGTTACCAGTAATTTCATCTTCTATTACCTAAATGATAAAGTAGAAGCAATGGACACATGTCCTTGATGACACTTGTCAGAGTAGATGTACTAATTCATTAACAACAGTGAAAGTCAAATCTAAAAATAGGCTTCATGATTTCAATTAATGTCAAAACTTGACCAAAAAGCTTTCCTAATACTCCCACTAAAATACCCAAATCTGGGCCCATATTTCCTATCATCTGGAAAACTCACATCCATTTAGTTCCAAGTTCTCTACCCCTCAGTCATTGTTACTTCCAAAAGGTCTATAGAATGTCCCTACAACCTTCCATGACTCCCCATAGCCTTATTCTGACATTTGAGATCATCCAAAATATAGTCTAATCACTCACAAACATTGCCTTTCTCCTACATGTAGACATCAAGTGATGCAAACAAATTCTACATGTCTTTACTACCTGAATATTCTGGATCATTTGCTTTTGATCTCTATCTGGAATAATAGCCTGTCTCCTACCACCTATAATGGAAATTCAACCTGTCCCTTGAGGTTTACTCTTCCTAATCTCTCCAAACCCTGAGTTCCTCATTTAAACCTTTCTACCCTCCATCCCAAAGCATTTTATACTCTTTATGATATTTTTAATATTATATATTGAAGATCAGGTTTTTTTTGTTTATTTTTTGGTTTTTCTTTATTAAGGGTGAATCACATTTGTAAATTTCCTTTCTGGATCAGTTCTACTTCAAAGCAAGAGCTGGGCTTCACTTATCTTTATAACAATGGCAGCTCTCATAAAACTGGTGAATTAAATACTTATGTTGACTCCCTTTCCAGATTTTTAAAGTATCCTTAGTTATATTCTGGATTTTGGACTTGTAGAAAGACCATTACAAAAGCTAAGGGATGCTGGCTTAGTTGAATAATCTCTTGCGTAGAATCATGCCTGTGGTTACTGTTCAAATTGTTAACAGCGGTAATACAGGGAATGGTCCAGTGGGTTTCTGTCTGATTTCTGTAATCAGGAATTAAGTCACTGCATATGTATCTGTTCATTCATTCCTCCCCCCCCCCAACATTGTAAGCACCTATTATATGCTCGGTTCAGCAAAAAGAAAATAAGAGAAAACTACAGATATTGGTGTATGTTTATCTTTGGCTTAGCAGTCACAAAACAAAAGCCAAAATGGAGTAATCTCCTTAATCCTGATGCCCCTCAAAATCTTTTCTATTCTCTTTTATCTTCAAATGTTTTATTTTGCACAGTTTGAATCCTATAAGTCCCTTTGAACATAGGTGAAGGACAAATAATGGATATTAATACTACATCTGCTAATAACATCATCTAAATATCTCAAAAGGTTCACAGATCGTATCAACACCTACAAAAAGCACTCTGATCTATGTCCTGCTCTATTTGGAAACAGAATGATGAATAAGCTAATCTTCTCAAGTTTTTTTTTTTTTTTCTTGCTTGCTGCTATGAAATATCAAGAATTTGGGCACTGAGCACGTTTAGTCATTAATGGTCCCACAGCACAAATTGCCCAAAACGAGATGCTCATAACCCAGACACCTTGGCTCAACTCCAAAGAAAGTGATTAGATTCAGTCTACCTGAAATTCCCAGTGCAGTGAGAACTGGAGTCCGGTGTTGTCCCCTCCTTAGCTGAACTATTATGCAGCATCATTGTACAGCAATAAAACAGCTGCTCTATTTGACTCACTTCTACTTTCTCCCGGTTTGAGCAACAAAATGGATCTATACAAAATTCTTCGAATGAGAACTTGGACAGATAAGACACAGAAATTCCTTCGTTTTCCAAGAATAAGGAATTTTGATGCCAAGAGAATGTATTGATGGGGTTATAGACTCTTCAATGTTAGAAAGAGCCTGATTGCAACATAGCATAAACATGCTCAAAATGACCATTAGGAACTCATTCTTTATCATCTCTATCATTTAAAAAAAGGCATTAGCATGTTGTATAAAGACCCTGTAGTTTAGTTTCTTTAACAACAAAAATTTGTACTCCTGTGATGAAACACTTCTCATATTACTGTTTAACCAGTGATCCAAAACCCAGTGTATAAGGCATCATGATGTCTGTTACAGGTGTTCTTAATAGCATCATAGCTTTTTGTTTTGTTTTCAGACCAGAATAGGTTTATTAATTCTTAGAATTATAAAACTTTTGTATATTTTACTGAGTACCATTTATTAATTAGATAATTTGGAAAACTACAATGGAAGGAACTCTTAACACCTTTCCTCATTCGTAGGTATTTTTTTTTTCTTTTTCATAAGCAGCAAATGAAATTGGCCAAGTCTTTGACTGGGCTTATTGATGAGAGATCAAGAGAAAGCGAGGCAACCTCCCTCAAAGCGAATAGTTAATAATCACTAGCACTTATTGGGGGAACTTACGGGGATTTAAAGATAAATAATTTGCTTAATTTCACAGTTAAAGAGTGTAGAATCAGAACTTAAGTCAGGTAGTCTGACCCCAATTCTATAATATAAATGTTGGGGAAATATCAAACGTCACAGTAGTATAGAATGAAAATAAAATTTATGAAATACTGGGACAGAAACGAAACAAATTTCTCAAGCCCTTTTGTAAATACAATTGGCATTAAATTTCTTCTTTTTTATTAAAATTTTATTTATTTATTTATATGACAGAGAGAAAGAGAGCACAAGCAAGGGGATCAGCAGGGAGATGGAGATACAAGCTCCCCACTGAGTAGAGAGCCTGATGCAGGGCTCAATTCTGGAACCATGACCTGAGCCAAAGACAGACATTTAACCAACTGAGCTACCCAGGTGCCCCTGGCATTCAATTTCTACCTCAACTTTTAAATGGCCAAAATGGCTATTTAAGCATATAAAATGATAGTCATTCAACTGCTACAGTTTCAAGTGCAAGGGCACCTGAGCAACTTTGCTACCAGATATTTGGATCAAGCATAGACCATCTTCATCAGGACATTCAAATAACTTACACTGTTTTGATGCTTAGCTTTGTGCAAAAAGGGGGAAAAAAAAAGGAAGAAAGAACAGAATTGTTAAAAATACAATCTCTCTAGCAAATGTTTTTTCATTACTGTAAAATAATCAGTAATTCTTAGAGAAGACCAACCGCACCTGTTCATCCAAAAAAGTTCACTTAGGTTCACTTTTCCTCACTAACACATTAAAGTGAATGAGCAAATAAAGTCAAACACTTTTGTTTCAATTTTATAGAACATCTAATCTGTATTTCATTTGGGGTTCTTTTTTATTCTTTTTGTTGTGATTGTTTAACTCCTAGTTATCCAGAAAATTTGTTGTGTAGGACAACTTACTTCTTGGGCATCTCTGTTAATTGAGGCTTTGCTATGTTCCTTGGCGAAAGAGAATGAGATAGTAAGCTAGCAATCCCAGTAAAGAATTTTCAAGGATACTCTCTTCTGACAAGGGGCTGGATGGGGGAGATGTTTCATTGAATGCGTGAGGTTCCTTTTATCATCTATGTCAAGTATAACAAAACCTCTCATAAATGTTTTCAATTACTCAGAAGTAGCTCTTTTGTTTTTAAGGTAGTGGTTACAAAATTTGGAGTGCATCAGAATCACCAAAGAGTTTGTTAAAACAGATTGCTGGGTCCCACCTCCCAGAATTTCTGATCACTACTTCTAAAGCGAGACCAAGAATTCATATGCCTGCCATATTCCCTGGTGATACTGATGCCTATGGTCCACAGATAATATTTTGTGAAATACTTTCATAACATAGATGGAGACATCCTTTTGCCAAGCTCACACCTTTGAGATCTATAATAGATATTTTTGCCCCTACTCTCATTGTGCCACACTTTCCAGAAACTCCAACCATGCAGCCTCTGCAGTATTGGGATGATTCTATAGATACCACCATGGGTGGTTTGTGCAAGACTATGCAACTCTTCTAAGTTCTGCTAATCAGAGCATTTCCTTGGGACTTTTTTTTTTTTAACTTGAGACTGGATGTGTAAGAAACTTTCTCTGTGGTACAATAATCCCAAGGTTAGAAGTATAGCAGCTCTTAGTATCCATATTTCCTTCACGTGGTGAAATGTAGACCATTGTATGCAATGAGAAGTAGACATGAGAGACCAAAAAAGAGCCCTGGAGGTTTGACTTCCAGCTGTTCGTGAAGTATTATTACACTTCTATCTTTCCTGTTTTGGGGATGAATGAAGTATCCTAGTGACCCACCAGATACATTGTGTTTTCTCCCTGCCAGCCAGAACAGACTTTTTATCACTTACTTCTGGAAAGGTAATAGCCCTTTCATCTGTACTTCTCATTGCCTGCAAGTTTATTTCTTTTAAGGAGTTAAGATCATGTAAAACCAGTAGCAGATCACCTAGATTTTGTGTATCATTAAACTACTTACGGAAACACATCACATCATTTGACAAACCATGTTTCTAATAACAGGAAACCATGTTTCTAACAACAGGATATAAAAGGAACAAACGTTCTTGTCCATGTATGGCCTGTCCAAGGTCGCCATGGCCATCTGGAAACCTAGACCCAATGTCAGTCTCTGGCTGGCAGCCAGACCACCAGGAGCCATAAGAACTATTACAGAATAAGATGCCCATGTTCTTCAGCATCCAAGTTCACATATATGGCATGTTTTTCACTTTGAGGCTCTCCAGTGACCAAGTCTTCCCACTTTGACCAAGACTATCCAGATTTTTAAAATGGAAGGCCCACGTCCTGGGAATCCTTTCACTCTTGAACAAACCAGGAGAGTTGGACAACAATGTTTCCTGAAGCAGTAATTCTTTCTTCCTTTCTTTTGGGAAAACTGATCTATCTTTCTTTCTTCTTTCTTTCTTTTCTTTCTTTCTTCTTCTTCTTCTTCTTCTTTTTTAAGATTTAAAAAGAGAGAGACAGTGAGAGAGGGAACTCAAGCAGGGGAAACAGGAGAGGAGAAGCAGGATTCCCTCTGAGCAAGGAACCCAATGTGGGGCTGGATCCCAGAACCCTGGGATTATGACCTGAGCCAAAGGCAGATGCTTAACGACTGAGCCACCCAAGTGCCCCAGGGAAAACTGTGATCTTTCAAAATAGAAGCTGAATAAGAAAACCTGATAATTTGGTTTCAAGAGAACTGGATATAAATAAATATATTCTTCCATTGAAGAACATTAGCCAATCTTCACATGACTATCTACTCTCAGCACATTATTGATCTATGTCCATACTATTTTAAGTTTTCTTTTTCCCCATATTGGAGACCAAACTCCACAAACTTTGTCTTTTCTTTTCCAACCTTTATTTATCACAGTTGAAAAAGTATCTTCATTGAGACTGGTCAAAACTAAACTGTGTTGAAGCTGAAGATGTTGATGTATTTCCTAGACTCTTACTAGTCTACTCCATTTGGATTAGCAAATTCACTTTAACATATAAATGACTGATAGTAGCTTATTCCCTAAGGTCTTATTTGATTTTTAATAGAAGATTTTTCTGAATATAATTCTTAATCTCAAGAAAATTCCTGTTACTGAAATTTATAAGTCATGAATTGACCCAAACTGAATTAGTGCTCATTTTGAACAATACTATAGTAGATTTGTTACATTATATTCTAATCCAATTATTATTTAACCAGATTATCATGTCCTCTCAAAGATACCAAAATACAGAGTTAGTTAGTATCCAATATATGTCTGCTGAAGGAATAAAAATATGCCAGCATGACCATCTTGAATACAGGTTTGACAAATAATTCAGGTTTGTATGCCCCCAGGTGCCCACAACTTCTGGGTTAATTTAAAGCAGTGATTTTATATTTCAACCTTTATTTTTCTTTTTCCTCCTCTTTCTCCAATTTTTTCTCCAATGCCATTCTTATTCTTCCACCTTCCCAAACTTGAAGACTGGGAATCTTCCACTGTCTATGTCCACAAATCACCAGTCTTATAAATGTCTTATTATAATCTCTTTGGTGCTACTATTGTGGTTCAGGTCATATTCATGTCACACTAGAGTGTTATAACAACATTTTCTCTTGAGATCCTTCTCTCTTTCTCTAGTCTTTAACCCATTGCAGTATTATCACAAGCTAATTTTCCTGAAGTGTCACGTGATCACACTAAAAATGTTCTGAGACAACAGTGATTTATAGCTAACTAGTGAATTTAAAAGACGCACATGAAACAATTATATTTACAAGATATTTTCAATAGGAATGAAAATGAAAACTGTATTATTTGCAGCATTTTGAATCCAAATTCATCCCTGATATCTGGATCTGAGGTGTTTGTCTAGCTTTCAGCATGAGTTTCATATCTCCCAGGTAATATATTTGCTATTGAGCTTCTGAGAACTTCTAGCAGGAGTCACTACCACATGCTACATTCTGCAGAGAACAACAAACTGGTGGTAATGAAACCAAACTCTCAAGATCTTGTTCCTGTTTTTCATAAATGCAAAACCCCACAGCTACCAGTCTAATGAATTAGCCCCTTGTAGAGTCCTAATTTTTCCATGTGGTTTCTCCTCTTGAAAAATGCTATTTATATTCATTTAAGAAATCACAAATAAAAAGGCAACACCATATAAATTAACTGTCACGAAACCTAACTATTAAAACAAATATTTGTAAAAATGAATACAACTTCTGGATAATTTTAAACAAATGTGAATCTCAATAACCAAGAAAACTTGAGCTGTAGACCTTAGCACTATGTTACACATTCCAAGGATTGGGAATGATGAAGTTTCTCCAGCAAAGGGAGGTTACAATATCTTGGCCGAACAAAAATAAGAGGCAGAAAATAAAAGGCAATCCCAAGCCAGGTACTGAAGTATATGGTGCAAATAGAATTGCCACAGGTCCTCTGTCAAGGTGAGATAAGAGAGCCCATGGTAGGCTCAGAAGTGGTTTTTTGGAACAGCTATGCCTTGCTCTAAATCTTGATACACAGATTAAAAAAGAGGTTAGGTAGAGAGTAGCAGAAGGGTTTTGGCTGAAGGAAATAGAGAAGGTAAGAAAGATGTGATGAACTGACTTTGTAGAAAGTGAAGGGAGTATGCCAAACTGAGGTTTCAAGGACGGGTACAATCCACTGGGTGGGGGATGGGGAGTGGGGAGCAGGGACACATGGGAAAAGAACATTCCAGAGGAAGGGTATGAATACAGAGCCATGCAAAAGTGTTTTACTTAGAGCACGGCCAGGTGTATAGATGACTAAAGCCCGTGATGATAAGAGGAGGCTTAATACATGAGATTTATTTGAAATGCATAACATGTAAGGTTGCCAGATTTAGCAATAAAAATCATGATGCCCAGTTTATACTCTTACCTTGCTGAGTTACCATAGCTACTCTAGGAAAGGCATCACCAGGAAGTGTTCACCACTTGGAAAGTGCCAAACTGATAGAGCAGCCCACTAAATGCACATCCAGAACACCAGCTCATAGGCAATACTCATGAAGGATGGAAAGTCATTCTCCAGGAAGAAATATGTGCATTATATCAAAGATATAAAGACCAAAGGTCAAATCTGTATATGGTACTATGTACACAGTAGGTAAACATAAATGTCCAGAAATCAAGGGGTGGTTGCAGGTATGTTCCACTCAAAGTTACTTCCAATGACCCACTGACCCACTGAGGGACTTTATGCTTTTCATCCTCATAGCTTAAAGGCTCTTGTTCTCAAATGGAACATGTTTTTGCTTAATTGCCTATAACCAATGCTCATATGATGATTGTCATTTTGTACTAAACAAGAAGTAACAATGCCTTTAGCAAAAGAAATGGAATGGGAAAGGAATTGAGAGCTTGTTCCCTTACCTCTTCCTTCTAGAGATTACCTGGATCATGACCTTTTCCTGCATTTCTCTGCTTCCATAATCACCTCTTCTACTCCGTGTCTCTTGACTCTACTGCTTCCTTCTTATAAAGACCTTTGTGATTATATCAAGCCCACCTGGATAAAGCCAGATACTCTCTCCATCTGAAGATTGTTAAGTGCATTTGAAAATTCCCTTTTGTTGTATAAGATAACATATTCAGAGGTTTCAAGGATCAGGACACTGATACTTTTGGGGTCATTCTATCTACTACACTTAACCTTGGTTTTCTCATCTGCAAAGCAGAGATAATGAGAGTAACCCCCCCAGAACTGTTACGAGGAGTGGAAATATATGTAAAGCAGAGTACCTGATACATCATAACCATGGCTAACATCATTGTGTCCTTACAAACATTATTTATCTAAGGCTATGATATCAATAATGTACCCACTATATAGTTAGACAAATGACATCATAGCATTTTTAGCCATGACCTCCAGAGCTTTATCGATGGTGGCAGACACAGAAAGTGGTTCCATATTTCCAGGGTACTTCTAGCATGCCTCTGGCTTTGGCAGAGTGAAAGATTTCAACTGGTACATCTTATTACATGGGTGGTCGATTTATTGAACTCTATTGACAAAGGGCTGGATTTTCCAGCAAGATGGAGCTTCATTAAAATTCTGCAGAGACTGAAAATTCAATAATCTTTCTCACAAAGCACTGCATGAGCAGGGCTGATTAGGCAATTTCTTTCCCATTCCATTTCTTTTGCTAAAAGCACTGTTACTTCTTGTTTGGTACAAAAGACAATCATTAAATGAGCATTCGCTATAGGTGATTAAGCGGAAAGTTTTAAAGGTGCGCTGACTCCTTTCTCAAGGCCTAATTGAGGGCTTGAAAGAGGAGGGGAGGAAAAAAAAATAAAACAAACCATCATTACCATAGTCTGGCCTGAAATATGGAAAGCATCATGACCCTAATAAATTACTTTGCAGCTTTTTTCTTTTAGACTCTTGATCTCCTTCTTGTTTTATCAAACTTGCTTCTTCCCCACCAGTCCCTGACTTTCTCTTCCCCTGCCCAACCCTTCTCACTTCCCCTCCTTTTCCCAGAAGAATTGACTCATGATGGACGTAATACACAATTGTTTCCAACGAACTTCACATTTTCCTGATTAAATCCACTGTAATTATGGGATTTGAGAGCAGATAACACACAAGTACCTCTCTTTATCCACACCTAATATCTAACACCTGATTGCATAGATGGAGAAGCATTAGGAACTGGGTTGCCAGAGGTTAAGTAGAATTTTAGGATGAGACTAAGGAGCTCTCCCCTTTCATTCATAAATAATCTCTCTTTCTCTCTCTCTCAATCCTCTTTTCTCTTTAGTTTTTCATCCTGGCAGAAACAGGCTTTGTCACAGTAGCTTTCTCTAAAGAATATAACTAACCTGGCTTTGCATGAAGGCAGAGATTTTTTTTAATATGTTTTATTCACTGATACATATCAAATACTTAGAAGAGTGGTAAGCATGCTTTGTTAAGTACTTGCTAAATAAATGACTCAATGAATTAATCAATTAATCTTGAGGGCAATAACAGGTGAGATCTTCCCTGCCATGTCCTGTATATAATAATAATTTGATTGGGTTCTTTCACCTGAGTCTTTCTAAAGATAGGAAAAGTATTAATTCAAAATACCAATCTACTATAAGAAAAGAAAGCTAAATCTCTGTAACTATTTTTTATGCTTAATTATATTTAAGAAAGATTTAAATGGAGTTCTGATGGAAAATTTCTATTTCTCTTAGTTAAGGAACCCTTGAATGCCCTTTACGAGGTATTCCTGGGAATACCCTTTCTAGTCCAGTCCAAATTTCTCATCTTGCACCATCAAAGTCCTGCTGAATTAAGTTTAGGCCACTTTGTTCCTGTCCCACAATGACTTGCTCTCGGATGTCAATTTTTACATCATCATCCTCAATATCTTCTGAACTAGTCTAAAGATCAGATTTCAAGTAACAAGTCTTTATCCACTCTATTTAAAAAAAAAAAAAAAACATTTTAATTTCAGCCAATGCCTTTGTAAAATACCAGCTATGAATTACTCATCTGATTAGTTTCCAAAAGGCTCCAGATATACCTGAGCACCATTTGGTCCTGCCTGTGTCTTGCCTGTGCCACTGCAAAGGAAGGGGTATTTCATTCTGTCCCCTTTGGTAGAAACAGAAACAGGTATGCTCCATATAATTCCCTTTATATCAAACTCCATGGGCCTTGCAAAATATTTGGTTGTATGGGAATTATAAAATATAGAATGTGCACAAGTCTTATCATTAGGTTCCAGAACTTGGTCTCCCTGTGTCTTGAGCTTCCAAAGGAAGGGGAGTATCCTGAATGCAGCATGGGAGACAGAAGAGAGAAGATGCACTCCATCCCACTCTTTGCCTGCTCCAGAGCTCCCGAATGGTTCTTTATGAGTTGATAATTGGTTCTGTGTGTGGTCTGAGGAGTTGGATGGGATGGACAGTGAGAAATGACAAGTAGAAAAGTCTGTGTCTTCCTTGTGGCAGGCTGGATGGGAGCTCAAAGCAGGAGAGCTGCACTGTAAGCCAAGATATGGAAACCGCCTGTAGGGCAGAAAGATGCTACACTGAGGATTCACAGAGACTGCCTCCCTTGCTGAGATGGTGCCTGAGGCCACCAGGAAACTCTCACAGTTGGCAGAGCCTGGCAGGCCATGCTTATACGCTGGGGGCTGGACTCACTGTCTCTGCACTAGGGCTTCTGGCCAATGACAACCACAGACGGCAGTGAAGAAAACAGTAACACACATTGTGGGTATCAGCAGAGCTAGGCCCAAAAGACAACTAATATTTACATAATTTTAGTTCGGGCAGCTAAAAGAACAGCAGGGTTAGGAAGTCTTAAGACTCTGAAGATACCAAGTTCCATGCTTCTTGCTCGAATCTGCTCTTCATTCCATGTAACTGTGATGCTCCAGGCAAAATCATAAAATCGGCAATCATGATATTTAGCCCACAACATTAGCTCTTTCATTTTATTGGCCCATCTTCCTTTCTCCCTTAGAATATCACACCCTCATTAAAATTCCTTTCTCATCTTCCTTGAAAGACCCTGCTCTTAGACTACTTTTGGGAAAGAACCCATGTTCTGGGTGAGCATTTGAAACAGGGGACCGAGTAAAAGCAGACTGTCCTCCTCAGTGTGGTTGGGCATCATCCCACCCATTGAGGGCCTGACTAGAATACAACTGCAGAAGGGCAAATATCCTCTCTGCTTGACTATTTAAGCTGAACATCGATCGGTCTTCTCTTGCCCTTCAACTCAGAAGCTATCAGCTCTCCTGGTTCTTGGGCTTGGAGCCTGAACCAGACCCCCAGCTTTCCTGGGTCTCCAGCTTTCAGGGAGCAGTCATGGGACTTGTCAGTTTCCATAATCATGTGAACCAATTCCTCCAATTCCTCATATTAAATCTCTACTTCTTTTTTTATATCTATACATAAATATACATATATTTGTATGTATCTCATTGTTCTATGTCTCTGCATGACCCTGACAAATATTATGATCAAATATTTCTGTTTGTTTCTTAAATATAAAATACTGATCTGAACAGTCTTTCCCCTTATTACACAGAGACAGTATTATGAGCATTCATTTTCAACATAGTGTTCTATAGCTATTTCAGAGATTTTCTGCCTTTCCCCTCAGGCTCATTGTCATCATCTCTTACTGAAATCAAGATGGCTATCTCCAGTGGAAATAGAACTAATAAGACTACAAAGACATGAAGTAAACCTTACCGCTGTACTTAACTTTTCTGAGACCCAATTTTCTCATTCATAAAATTTTAAAAAAATGCTGTGGGATTTAGAAAAAAAATACACATATTGTAGTACATATAGGTGTTCCAATGGTAAATTATCACCATTATGATAAACAGAGATTTGAAATGATAGTGTTATAAAAGAAAGTAGGCACAGGCCGAATAGTTGAAGGACTGAAAAGATAGTAGCTTAGAGGGTAAGAACTTCCACATCTTTCCACTTCCCAATAGCCTTGTTAAATCCCAATCATCCTTGAAGATACGGCTCAAAATCTCCACCACCAAGAATCCAGAATTAAACCCTGTGTCTGTCAGGGTTCAAACAGTAAGGTATATAGACATAGAGATATAGAATATGAGATTTATTGAAAGGAATTCACTTGTTCAATTTTGGATGATTTCTAGACAAGTCAGAAATTTGTGGGATAGACCATCAGAAGGAGAAGATGGAAGCCCTCCAGCATGAACTGAAGCTGCAGTCCACAAGGAGAGTCTCTTCTTCCTGGAAATGGCAGCTCTGCTCTTACAGTCTTTCCACTGACTGAATCAGGTTCACCCAGATTATGTAGAATAATCACCTCTAGTTAAGTCAACTGATTGTGAAGTTTAATTACATGTATAAAATTACCTTTACCTTAATACCCAGATTAGTCTTTGGTGAATAACTGGGGACAATAACCCAACCAGGCTGACACATACACAAAACATCACAGTCTTTCACCCCTTATATCTCCATTCAAGTAGTAACCATGGTGGGTTTTGTTCTAGAATTAGGTACATAGACATATGCTTTTCTCCCAAAAAATTATTGACAGCAAAAACCATGAATTAAGCTTTTGCACAGCTAAGGAAACCATCAACAAAACAAAAAGAAAACCTACTAAACGGGAGTAGATACTTGCAAATTATATATCCAATGAAGGGTTAATATCCAAAAATATATAAAGAACTTAGACAACACCAACCCCCCCCCCCGCCAACAATTAGATTCAGAAATGGGCAGAGGACCTGAATAGAAATTTTTCCAAAGAAGACATACAGATGGCCAACAGACACATGAAAATATGCTCAACATCATTAATCATCAGAGAAATGCAAATCAAAACTTCAATAAGATATTACCTAACGCCTGTTAGAATGGCTAAAATCAAGAAAACAAGAAAGAACAAGAGTTGGCGAGGATGTGGAAAGAAAAAGAACCTTCTTGCATTATTGGTAGGAATGCAAACTGGTGCACCCACTGGGAAAGACAACATGGAGGTTCCTCAAAAAATTAAAAATGGAATTACCATATGATCCAGTGACTCCACTACTGGAGTAGTGGAGAATATGCAAACACTAATTCAAAAAAGATATAGGCACCCCTCTGCTTACAGCAGCATTGTTTATAATACCAAGACATGGAAGCAACCTAAGGGTCCATCAATAGACATATGGATAAAGAAAATGTGGTGTGTGTGTGTGTGTGTGTGTATGTGTGTGTGTGTGACAGAGAGAGAGAGAGAAGTTGGTGAACAAAATAAATGAGAGACTTCATTTTACATAAGTTTCTTCAAAGCGTTATCTGTGGGCTTACCTATCTATATAGATTATACATTTTAGAAGCTCTTTTCATTATTTCTGAACGGTTATTCCTTCACAGAAGGAACAATATATATTTTGGTAGAGGTTATAGGTCACATCAAAGAGTCATCATGTCACCATTCCTGGAACAACTTGAGTTCATCCTTCTGTGTGGTTATTGTCCCTGTGCTCCCCCAAATAAATGAGTACAGTAAAAATAACAATGTGGACGTAATTTTATCCTCTGGGAAATGCAGAAATAATCACATTGTTCTTTGGAATATGTTTAAGGATAGAAGAGGGATGGTGAGTGATATTCTAATAAAAGGAGCTAAATAATGTTTAACTGGGAGGTGACTGAGGAAAAGGATGCCTGTTTAGAAAGACAAACAAGTAGATTCTAGTGTTATCTATAAGTATGTCTCATCTCAGAGAGAGAGGTGGGAGGAGGAAAGGGAGGGAAGGAGGGAAGAAGTGAGGGAAGGACGAGCACAAAAGCAGAACTACTTTTCTGAATTTAATTCTGAACAAAGAGAGAAATTGAAAGTGATCAAGGTGGCTGAGAAGCAGGCCTGCTGGTGGTCAGTTCAGTATCAAAGGATTGAAGGGAAGTCACATAACCAAGTGGTAAGGCCCCTAATGGAATGCTTCAAGCAAGGATTCTTTGAAGAGTGTGTAGCTGTTCATATGGCCACTGGACACAACAACTCACTGAAGAGTATATTGATGTGATAATCATGGTGAAAGGAAACACTTGAAAGGGTCACACTGGGTTATGTAAATGCAAGAGGTACCCAATGTCCTAAAGGAAATGTATTACACAGGTTTTTTGTGGCTTGATAAAGATGAACCCACCCAGTTTCCCTCTGGTAGACAGAGCTCAGGGACAGGGTGGAATAATATATATAAATAGACCAGGGCTTTCTAGGAGGAAAGTTAAGGCCAGAACACATGTGTGTGTGTGTGTGTGTGTGTGTGTGTGTGTGTGTGTGTGTGTGTATGTGTGTGTGTAGAAAAGGGGGATTGTAGACTAGAGTAATCCTGAAGAATGACTGCAGGCAAGACAGTTACCAAGTGAATTCATCAAGGGAAAGGGATTCTGGACTAAACAGCTGAGCTGAACAGTGGCCTGCAGGGGCATCAAGAAGGCTGGATCCAGTAAAACCATGGGATGAGGGTGAATTAGAGAAGCATAGCTATTCAGCCAATTGTAATTTCCCTCATACTCACTGCAAAAAAGCCTAAATCAGAACAGGAAATGTAAGAAATAACTAGCTTCACTCAATA
Source organism: Enhydra lutris kenyoni (assembly GCF_002288905.1). Classification (NCBI taxonomy): domain Eukaryota; kingdom Metazoa; phylum Chordata; class Mammalia; order Carnivora; family Mustelidae; genus Enhydra; species Enhydra lutris. The sequence goes on along the minus strand of NW_019154104.1, from coordinate 14,450,659 downwards.
AGTTTAAATCTTGTGACCAAAATAAGTGATTTTCCTGATGACTGAGAGTCCTTATTTATCACAGTACTAAACCACTCACGCCAGGTTTTGAAGAGCCATGATTAAAAGGATAGTGTTGAGCAGAGAGGAGAGGAGTAAATGTGGTTCTGTGAATGATCGTCTGGTGAGATTATTGTCAATTTGGGACAATTTTTTCACTTAAAACGTGGTTTATGAGCACTTTGCTCACAGTGATCATTGTTCCATTTTTAAAGGTAAATTCACAGTAAAAAACTTATGCCAGACCTACTTCATTTCATTTTTGGATCATTTCTATCCTGGTAAACTAGAGCAGAGCCTTGTTTAGAAGTAATGTTTCTGAATTTTAGCATGGTATCAACAGTGCCTCCCATGAAATACTTGTGGACAAGATGGAGAAGATATGACTGGATAACAATTAAATCAGGTGGCTCAGTAATCTGTTTAATAAATGTACTTGTTGAATGACAATAGCTTGATATAAATGCAGAAAAGGTCTCGTGTAAAATTATCTTCATAACATTTTGTTTAGTGTTTTGTAATAAATGACCCCATTAATAAGAATAGTAACACCTAACTTTTACTGAGTTTTCACACTGTTCTAGATGACACTGGTTTTGGGCGCTTTCTTGTTGGAGCTCCTCAAAATTTTGTAAGATAGATGTTAATATTACCCCCATTTTAAATGAGGAAGGGAGAATTAGAGATTTTTTTAAAAGATTTTATTTGTTTATTTGACAGACAGAGATCACAAGTAGGCAGAGAGGCAGGCAGAGAGAGAGAGAGAGAGGAAGGGAAGCAGGCTCCCTGCTGAGCAGAGAGCCCAATGAGGAGCTCGATCCCAGGACTCTGGGATCATGACCTGAGTTGAAGGCAGAGGCTTTAACCCAATGAACCACCCAGGCACCCCAGGATTTTTAATTATAGTAAAATAACATAATAGCCATGATGGCTCAGTCCAACTGCTGGAGAAATTGGGCACCTGGATGGCTCAGTGGGTTAATGCCTCTGCCTTTTGGCTCATGTCATGATCCCAGGATCCTAGGCTTGAGCCCACATCGGGCTCTCTGCTCCGCGTGGAGCCTGCTTCCTCCTCTCTCTGCCTGCCTCTCTGCCTACTTGTGATCTCTGTCTGTCAAATAAATAAATAAATGAATAAAATATTTAATAAATGCTGGAGAAATCTTAGAAATAAAAGGAAGGCATGGATTCCAGCTATTGACAACAATAATAGAAATATCAAAAACCTGTGGAAAACTCCCAGGGTGTTTTTGGCTAGCAAATCTAGAAATGCGTGAAAGTAAAGACTGGGACAGAGGTGAATATTTCATGCTGTTTACCTGTGGTGCTTTAAGACTCCCAGTGGTTGCCAACGTAGTGGAAGAAACCTATAGAAGTGAACCAGACCCTCACTGCACGTCTCTGAAGGGCCAACAGTAGGATCATTCCAAGGCCCTGAAGGAAGGATGAAAATAGGTAGAGCTAATCAGTTCTCAAGCATCCACTTCCCATTCCCTTCAAATCAAAACCTTCAAGTGTGTTAGACTATGAGGAAACTGTCTCCTTTCACTTGTTTCTCAAAGTTTAGAAGATGAATACAAGACCAGAAGAACTGCATGATGGAGTGACAATAAATGGAAGCAGTAAACAAGGGGTCTCTACTGCCTGGAGTTTTCAGTCCATCCGCTCATTAGTCTATAACATAGATGAAAGTCTCCCCTAAGTTCTTCTCCAAATCACACTAGCAGTCAGAGTTGCTGCCCAGAGAACAAAAATTCCCAGAATATAAAGAAATATAACTACCTTAAGGAATTGAGTTATGTCTATCTACCATCTCAAGTAAAATTATTAGAGGAAAGATGAACCAAGATTTTAGAAGACTTCAGGAGATAAGGGGAAACATAATCATTATAAAATAAGAAAACAAAATCATTGAAGAAAAACCCACTGGAAATAGGCTTAAAATTTATAATAATTTGATGTCTCTATCTAGGCATGATGTAGTAAAAAGAATTAATTTTTCCTTTTAATGGTGAGCAATTAGAAAACTCAAATGAATGTCATACCCACACTATTTTCAGACATTTGACAACAGGCGGAGGAGGACCACACCATCTGAGAGAGGGGAAACAAATGAGAGGAGCTTGATGATTTCCTCAGATTTCTTCCACAAGGCATTTTTCAGACTGTAGCAGGAAGAGCAAAACCGAATTGAGTTTAAGAACAGAGACAGAATTTGTGTGACAGATGGCTAGAAATGAGGAACAGCTCCAGAAAATGCAGAGGAATCTAATTGAGTCTTTGCTGAATACTGAGTTGAGGATAAAATTCCATGAGCCAAGTCAAAGAACCACCCTGATCAAAACGATCCTCAGATCCCCCATAAAGTATATCAATGATCAAGTTTTGGCCCACTAAAATAAAGAAACCTCATTGAAGATTCAGGATGTTTAGTATAGATTTCAAAATGGCACACTTTACTTGGAGGTCTAAACTAGACAGGAGCAATAGCTCTCAAAAATATGGTCTGTGGAAACTTTGGGGGAACCTGAGACCCTTTCAAGGGGGCCATGATATCAAAATTATTTTTATAATAATCATAAGACATTATTTGCCCTTTTCACTATGTTGACACACTAAAAGTACAAAAGCAAGTGTGGGTAAAGTTACTGATAATTTAGCATTAATCAAGACAACAGCATAAAGCTGTATTAATTATAATTATATTCTTCACTCAATGCATGTGTGACTAACAAAAAGAAAGTTTCAATTATGAATGTTCTTGATGAAGTTGTAGAAGTAATTAATTTTGTTTAATCTCAACTCTTGTTTACATGTATTTTTCCTACACTAGGTGACAAATACAATGTATTCATATGATGACTGACCTATTGACTTAATTCATTCCCAATAAAAATTCCAACACACATTTTTACAGAAACTGTCAAACTGATTCTAAACCTTAGGTGGGAATTTAAACAACACACAATAACCAAAGTAGTTTTTAAAAAGAACACAGTTGGGGTGCGTGGGTGGCTCAGTGGGTTGAGGCCTCGGCCTTCGGCTCAGGTCATGATCCCAGAGTCCTGGGATCGAGCCCCGCGTGGGGCTCTCTGCTTATTGGGGAGCCTGCTTCCCTTCCTCTCTGTCTCTGCCCACCTCTCTGCCTGCTTATTATCTCTGCCTGTCAAATAAATAAATAAAATATTAAAAAAAAAAAAAAGAACACAGTTGGAGGACTTAAAGTATCTAAGACTGAAATACATAGTTGCTAATCAACACAGTTAAGCACTGGTGCGCGCACACGCGCGCGCACACACACACATACACGCACACACGACAGAAATGCATAGAACAATAGAGTTTCAACAAATGTGTAAAGACAATTTATGAGGAAAGGAACTTTCCAGAGATGATGCTGGATAAACTAAGTATTTAAATAATAAAAAAAAAATGAGGGGCTCAGTGAGTGAAGCATCTGACTCTTGATTTTAGCTCAAGTCATGATCTCAGGGTCCTGAGATTGAGCCCCATGTCAACTCCCTGCTCAGTGGGGAGTCTGCTTGAGATTCTCTCTCCCTCTCCCATTGTCCTTCTCCCTGCTTATGTGCATGCACTCTCGCTCTCTAATAAGTAAATAATTAAATAAATATGAATATTGACTTTTATCTTACATAATGCATAATTTGAAATTGATTATAGATATAACTGCAAAGATCTAAAATTATAAAACTTCTAGAAGAAAACATAAAAGATTTTTATAACTTTGTGGTATGCAAAATATTCTTAGATGAAAAATCAAAAAGCATAAACTGTAAATTCATCAAGATTTAAAACATATGCAAAAATATTTAAAATATTTGCTCTTCTAAAGTGTCAAGCCACAGAAAGAGAAAATACAGCATAAATATCACACAAAAGATTTGTAGTAAGAATACATAAAGAATTCCAGGTGAGAGGCAAGATGGTGGTAGAGTAGCAGACTGAAATTATATCAGATCCCAGGAGTTCAACTAGATAGGTATCAAACCATTCCGAATTCCTACAAACTCAACAAGAGATAGAAGAGAAGAAGAGCAGCAATTCTAGGAACAGAAAATCAACCACTTTCTGAAAGGTAGGATGTGCAAAGAAGTGAATCCGAAGTTACAGGAAGGGGGAGGGGCCGGCTCCCAGCAAGCGGTGAAGCAGTGGAGCACAAAGTCAGAACTTTTAGAAGTCTGTTCCACTGAGGGACATGGCTCCAGAGGCTAAGCGGGGGTGGAGTCCTCACAGGGACAGTATGGTCTCAGGTCCCATGGGGTCACAGAAAGATCGGGGGTGTCTGAGAGTGGCAGAGGTGCCAGGTATCGGAACGGAGAAGCTGGCTGCAGAAACAGAGCCGAAGAGTGAGCTTTCAGATCAAGGTTACCTTAAACTGTGATCCAAGGCATAGTTGGACCACTGCTCTTACAGCAGGGACCCCACAAGTGGCAGATCTGGGGAGACTCACCTGGGGAGACTCATCCTGAGATTCACTCAGGAATCTGCTGGGTTTGGAGACTCCAAATGGGGCTGTGCACCAGAGATAGAAATGCTCAGTCACAGGCAAGGTGAGCTTGCCGGAGACCAGGGAGACAGGAGTGACTGACTGCCTATCTCTGAGGGCACACTGAGGAGTGGGGCCCTGAGCCCTCAGCAACTCTGGGCCAAAGATTGGGACTCCACCATTTTCATTCCTGTACTCCAAAGCTCTACAGAAAAAATTCAGGGAACAAAAGCTCCAAGAGTGAACCTGAGCAGATTACTTAGCCTGTGCCCTGACAAGGGCGGTGCACATCCACTAGGGCAAAGACATTTGAACATCACTGCAACAGACCCCTACCACAGAAAATCAGCAAGAACATCCAGCCAAGACCAATCTTACTGATCAAGGAGAACAGTGGAACTCCAGAACTAGGAGAAAGCAACGCATATGATTCATGGCTTTTTCCCCATGATCCTTTAGTCTTGCAAAGTTAATTTTTTTATTTTATTTTTTCCTTATTCTATTTTTTAAACTTTTCCTCTTTCCTTTTTAACATTTTTTAAACTACTTTATCTTAACAATACATTTCTAAAAAAAAAAAAAAATCTTTTTAAACCTTTGTAGTTATAGTCACATTTTATCCCTTCATTGTATTAAACCTTATTTTTTGTATACATATAGATTTTTTATTTCTAAAATAATAATTTTAGAAATTATTTAGGATACAATTTAGGATACAATTTAATAGATCAAAATATACCCTATTCTAGAACATGGGTTTGTTCTAGTTCCAGCCTGAGCACATCCCCTCCTCTTTTATTTTCTTTTTCCAAACAACTTATCAATTCCTTTTATAGAATTTTTAAAAACTTTTCATCTTTAAGTCATATTCCATCCCTTCATTGTGTTTACCTTATTTTTGAATATATAGAAGTTTTTCTTTCTTTAAAATATATATATACACACACACACATACATACACATACATATATATTGTTTTGTTTTTATTTCTTTCCCCCCTTTTCTTCTCCCTCTGGTTTTGGATCTCTTCTGACTTGGTTAGCATATATTTTTCTGGGGTCTTTGCCACCCTTTTAGTATTTTATTCGCTCCTTCATATATTCTTATCTGGATAAAATGACAAGGTGGAAAAACTCACCACAAAAAAAAAAAAAGAATAAGGACTCGGAGGAGTCAAGATGGTGGAGAAGTAGCAGGCTGAGACTACATCAGGTAGCAGAAGATCAGCTAGATAGTTTATAAAACCATTGCAAACGCCTACAAATCCAATGGGAGATCAAGAGAAGAAGAACAGCAATTCTAGAAACAGAAAATCGACCACTTTCTGAAAGGTAGGACCAGTGGAGAAATGAATCCAAAGCGACAGGAAGATAGACCGCGGGGGGAGGACCCGGCTCTCGGCAAGTGGCAGAACAATGAAGGACTAAATCAGGACCTTTAAAAGTCTGCTCCACTGAGGGACATTGCTCCAGAGGCTAAACCGGGGTGAAGCCCATGTGGGGTCAACGTGGCCCCAGGTCCCACAGGGTCACAGAAGGATCGGGGGTGTCTGAGTGTCGCAGAGCTCACAGGTATTAGACCAGGGAAGCCAGCTATAAACACAGAGCTGAGGAGTGAGCTCTCAGCTCGGGGTTACCTTGAACTGGTCGCAGCCTGGGTGAGCTCGGAGCGCAGCCAGAGGCCAGGGAGACAAGAGTGATTGGGCTCTTTTCTCTGAGGGTGCACTGAGAAGTGGGGCCCAGAGCTCTCGACTCCTCCAAGCCAGAGACTGGGAGGCTGCCATTTTCATTCCCATTCTCCGGAACTCTACAGAAAGCGTTCAGGAGACAAAAGCTCCCGAAAGTGAACCCGAGCGGATTACCTAGCCCAGCCCCTGGTAAGGGCGATGCAATTCCGCCTCAGGCAAAGACATTTGAGAATCACTACAACAGGCCCCTCCCCCAAAAGATCAACAAGAAATCCAGCCAAAACCAAGTTCACCTACCATGGAGAACAGTGGAATTCCAGAGGAGGAGAAAGCAAAGCACAGAACTCACGGCTTTCTCCCCATGATTCTTTAGATTTGCAGTTAACTTAATTTTTTTTTAATTTTAATTTTATTTATTTTTTTCTTCTGCTAATTTTTTTAACTTTTACCCTTTTCTTTTTTAACGTTTTTTTAACTAGTTTATCTAATATATATATTTTTTTCTTCTTTTTTATATTTTTTCTTTATTTGTTTTCTTTTTTAAATTTTCTTTTTCTGAACTTCTTTTTATCCCCTTTCTCCCCCCCATGATTTGGGGTCTCTTCTGATTTGGTTAAAGCATATTTTCCTGGGGTCTTTGCCACCCTTTTAGTATTTTATTTGCTCCTTTATATACTCTTATCTGGACAAAATGACAAGGCGGAAAAACTCACCACAAAAAAAAAAAAAGAACAAGAGGCAGTACCGAAGGCTAGGGACTTAATCACTACAGACATTGGTAATATGTCAGATCTAGAGTTCAGAATGATGATTCTCAACATTCTAGCCAGGCTTGAAAAAGGCATGGAAGATATTAGAGAAACCCTCTCTGGAGAGATAAAAGCTCTTTCTGGAGAAATAAAAGAACTAAAATCTAACCAAGTTGAAATTAAAAAAGCTATTAATGAGGTGTAATAAAAAATGGAGGCTCTTACTGCTAGGATAAATGAGGCAGAAGAAAGAATTAGTGATATAGATGACCAAATGACAGAGAATAAAGAAGCTGAGCAAAAGAAAGACAAACAGCTACTGGACCAGGAGGGGAGAATCTGAGAGATAAGTGACACCATAAGACGAAACGACATTAGAATAATTGTGATTCCAGAAGAAGAAGAAAGAGAGAGGGGAGCAGAAGGTATATTGGAGTGAATTATTGGAGAGAATTTCCCTAATATGGCAAAGGGGACAAACATCAAAATCCAAGAGGTGCAGAGAACCCCTCTCAAAATCAACAAGAATAGGTCTACACCCCATCACCTAATAGTAAAATTTACAAGTCTTAGTGACAAAGAGAAAATCCTGAAAGCAGCCCAGGAAAAGAAGTCTGTAACATACAATGGTAAAAATATTAGATTGGCAGCAGACTTATCCACAGAGACCTGGCAGGCTAGAAAGAACTGGCATGACATATTCAGAGCACTAAACGAGAAAAACATGCAGCCAAGAATACTATATCCAGCTAGGCTATCATTGAAAATAGAAAGAGATAAAAAGGTTCCAGGACAAACAAAAACTGAAAGAACTTGCAAACACCAAACGAGCTCTACAGGAAATATTAAAAGGGGCCCTCTAAGTAAAGAGAGAGCCTAAAAGTAGTAGACCAGAAAGGAACAGAGACAATATATGGTAACAGTCACCTTACAGGCAATACAATGGCACTAAATTCATATCATTCAATAGTTACCCTGAATGTAAATAGGCAAAATGCCCCAATCAAAGACACAGGGTATCAGAATGGATAAAAACAAAAACAAAAACAAGACCCATTGATATGCTGTCTGCAAGAAACTCATTTTAGACCCAAAGACACCTCCAGATTTAAAGTGAGGGGGTGGAAAACAATTTACCATGCCAATGGACATCAGAAGAAAGCTGTGGTGGCAATCCTTATATCAGATCAATTAGATTTTAAGCCAAAGACTATAATAAGAGATGAGGAAGGACACTATATCATACTCAAAGGGTCTGTCCAACAAGAAGATCTAACAATTTAAATATCTATGCCCCTAACATGGGAGCAGCCAACTATATAAACCAATTAATAACAAAATCAAAGAAACACATCAACAATCATACAATAATAGTAGGGGACTTTGACACTCCCCTCACTGAAATAGACAGATCATCCAAGCAAAAGATCAATAGGGAAATAAAGGCCTTAAATGACACACTGAACCAGGTGGACATCACAGATATATTCAGAACATTCCATCCCAAAGCAACAGAATACACATTCTTCTCTAGTCACATGGAACATTCTCCAGAATAGATCATATCCTGGGTCAGAAATCAGGTCTCAACCAGTATCAAAAGATTGGGATCATTCCCTGAATATTTTCAGACCACAATGCTCTGAAGCTAGAACTCAATCACAAGAGGAAATTTGGAAAGAACCCAAATACATGGAGACTAAACAGCATCCTTCTAAAGAATGAATGGGTCAACCAGGAAATTAAAGAAGAATTGAAAAAATTCATGGAAACAAATGATAATGAAAACACAACGGTTCAAAATCTGTGGGACACAGCAAAGGCAGTCCTGAGAGGAAAATATATAGTGGTACAAGCCTTTCTCAAGAAACAAGAAAGGTCTCAAATATACAACCTCACTTTACAACTAAAGGAGCTGGAGAAAGAACAACAAAGAAAGCCTAAACCCAGCAGGAGAAGAGAAATCATAAAGATCAGAGCAGAAATCAATGAAATAGAAACCAACCAACCAAACAAACAAACAACACAACACAACAACAACAACAACAAAAATAGAACAAATCAAGGAAACTAGGAGTTGGTTCTTTGAAAGAATTAATAAGATTGATAAACCCCTGGCCAGACTTATCAAAAAGAAAAGAGAAAGGACCCAAATTAATAAAACCATGAATGAAAGGGGAGAGATCACAACCAACACCAAAGAAATACAAGCAATTATAAGAACATATTATGAGACTATACGCCAGCAAATTTGACAATCTGGAAGAAATGGATGCATTCCTAGAGACATATAAACTACCACAACTGAACCAGGAAGAAACAGAAAACCTGAACAGACCCATAACCTATAGGGAGATTGAAGCAGTCATCAAAAATCTCCAAACAAACAAGAGTCCATGGCCAGACGGCTTCCCGGGGGAATTCTACCAAACATTTAAAGAAGAATTAATTCCTGTTCTTCTGAAACTGTTCCAAAAATAGAACTGGAAGGAAAACTTCCAAACTCATTTTATGAGGCCAGCATTACCTTGATCCCCAAGCCAGACAAAGACCCCATCTAAAAGAATTACAGACCGTGCTCACTTCGGCAGCACATATACTAAAAAAGAATTACAGACCAAAATCCTTGATCAACACAGATGTGAAAATTCTCACCAAAATACTAACCAATAGAATCCAACAGTACATTAAAAGGATTATTCACCACTACCAAGTGGGATTTATTGCAGGGCTGCAAGGTTGGTCCAACATCTGCAAATCAATCAATGTGATACAACACGTTATTAAAAGAGAGAACCAGAAACATGATTCTCTCAATAGATGCTTAAAAAGCATTTGACAAAGCACAGCATCCTTTCCTGATCAAAACTCTTCAAAGTGTAGGGATAGAGGGCACATGCTCATACCTCAATATTATCAAAGCCATCTATGAAAAACCCACCATGAATATCATTCTCAATGGAGAAAAACTGAGAGCTTTTCTGCTAAGGTCAGGAACATGGCAGGGATGTCCATAATCACCACTGCTATTCAACATAGTACTAGAAGTCCTAGCCTCAGCAATCAGACAACAAAAAGAAATTAAAGGCATCCAAATCAGCAAAGAAGAAGTCAAACTATCACTCTTTGCAAATGATATGATACTTTATATGGAAAACCCAAAACACTCCATTCCAAATCTGCTAGAACTTGTACAGGAATTCAGTAAAGTGTCAGGATATAAAATCAATGCACATAAATCAGTTGTATTTTTTTACACCAAGTACAAGACAGAAGAAAGAGAAATTAAGAAGTCAATCCCATCTACAATTGCACCCAAAACCATAAGATACCTAGGGATAAGCCTAACCAAAGAGGCAAAGAATCTATACTCAGAAAACTATAAAGTACTCATGAAATAAATTGAGGAAGATGCAAAAAAATGGAAAAATGTTCCATGCTCATGGATTGAAAGAACAAATATTATGAAAATGTCTATGCTACCTAAAGCAATCTACACATTTAATGCAATCCCTATCAAAATTGCATCCATTTTTTTTAAAGAAATGGAACAAATAATCCTAAAATTTATATGGAATCAGAAAAGACCTTGAATTGCCCGAGGAATATTGGAAAAGAAAGCCAAAGTTGGTGGCATCACAATTCCAGACTTCAAGCTCTATTACAAAGCTGAAATTATCAAGACAGCATGGTACTGGCACAGAAACAGACACATAGACCAATGGAACAGAATAGAGATCCCAGAAATGGGCACTCAACTCTGTGGTCAATGAATCTGTGACAAAGCAGGAAAGACTGTCCAATGGAAAAAACACATCTCTTCAACAAATGGTGTTGGGAAAATTGAACAGCCACATGTGGAAGAATGAAACTGGACCATTTCCTTATACCACACATGAAAATAGACTCAAAATGGATGAAAGACCTCAATGTGAGACAGAAATTCATCAAAATCCTTGAGGAAAACACAGGCAGCAACCTCTTCGACCTCAGCCACAACAACTTCTTCCTAGAAACATCGCCAAAGGCAAGGGAAGCAAGGGCAAAAATGAACTATTGGGACTTAATCAAGATCAAAAGCTTTTGCACAGCAAAGGAAACAGTTAACAAAACCAAAATACAACTGACAGAATGGGAGAATATATTCGCAAATATCAGATAAAGGGCTAGTGTCCAAAATCTCTAAAGAACTTATGAAACTCAACACCCAAAGAACAAATAATCCAATCAAGAAATGGGCAGAGGATATGAACAGACATTTCTGCAAAGAAGACATCCAGATGGCCAACAGACACATGAAAAAGTGTTCCACATCACTTGGCATCAGGGAAATACAAATCAAAACCATAATGAGATACCACTTCACACCAGTCAGAATGGCTAAAATTAACAAGTCAGGAAATGACAGATGCTGGCAAGGATGTGGAGAAAGGGGAACCCTCCTACACTGCTGGTGGGAATGCAAGCTGGTGCAGCCGCTCTGGAAAACAGTATGGAGGCTCCTCAAAAAGTTGAAAATAGAGTTACCCTCTGAGTAACTAGAGTTACCCACCAATCGCAATACTGTTTATTTACCCTAAAGATACAAATGTAGTGATCCGAAGGGGCACATGCACCCGAATGTTTATAGCAGCAATGTCCACAATAGCCAACCTATGGAAAGAACCTAGATGTCCATCAACAGATGAATGGACAAAGAAGATGTGGTATATATATACAATGGAATACTATGCATCTAGTAAAAGAAATGAAATCTTGCCATTTGCGATGATGTGGATGGAACTAAAGGGTATTATGCTTAGCAAAATAAGTCAATCCGAGAAAGTCAATTATCATATGATCCCCCGATATGAAGAATCTGAGAGGCAGGGTGAGGTGCCTGGAGGGTAGGGAAGGAAAAAATGAAATGAGATGGGATCAGGAGGGAGACAAACCATAGGAGACTCTTAATCTCACAAAACAAACTGAGGTTGTTGGGGGAAAGGGGGTGTGGAGAAGGTTGTTGGGTTATGGATATTGGAGAGGGTATGTGATATGGTGAGTGCTGTGAAGTGTGTAAGCCTGACAATTCACAAACCTATAATACATTATATCTTAATAAAAATAATTAATAATTTAAAAAAGAATTCCCATAACTCAATAATTAATTAAAAATATAAAAGGAATGTGAGCAAAAAATTTAAAGACACTTCACAAATGAAGATTTTCATATGGCCAGAAGTGTACATGGAAGTGTACATGGAAAAAGCTTAACATGATTAGTAATCAGAGAACCACAAATTAAAACCACAGTATAAACTAGGACTAACACTGCTGGAGGAAATGTAAAATGGTACAACTTTGGAAAACAGTTTGGCAGTTTCTTAAGAATTTAAACATAATTGTCAAATGACCAAGGCATTCCACTCCTCTAAGAATATCCCCAACAGAAATAAAAAATATATTCATCCAAAAACGATTACACAAATGTTTATAGTTGCTTTATTTTTAATAATCCCAAATTGGAAATACCCAAATGTTCATCAATGGGTGAATGAATAACCAAACGTGGTATAACCATGCAATGGAATCCTACCCACCATAAGAACGAAACTATTGATAGACACAAGAACATGGGTAAATCTCAAAATAATTATGCTATGTGAAAGAAGTTTGACAAAAGAGTATATTACATATAATTTCATTCATATAAAATTCTGGAAAATGCAGACTAATTGAAAGTGATGGTCTGCAGTTCAGTGTTGTTTTGGGAATAAAGAGGAAGGAGGGACAAATCACAAACATGCAGGTGGAAACGTTTGGGGGTGATAAAAACTAGATTACAGTTCTACAGATATTTCCACATGTCAAAACTGATCAAAGTGTACTTTTAAAATACTTAGAATTTATTGTCCTTTAATTATACATTAGAGTTGTAACAAAAATGCAAAAACTTATTTTTCTCTCTTTCCATTGTAGCAACCTAAAAACAGTGACAAGTGCAGTAGCACTGAGCACCCCTAGCAGCCAGGGAAGTGTATCAAAGCTTCCTGGGAAAATGGTAGTTGGTCCAGAGTAGGAACTGTGGAAGTCTGGTCTGGAATATGTTATCATATCAAAGACTGAGGAAGTTATCCAAGTCTATTAGGCTTTCTATCAAAAGTAGTCACGAACTTTGAATTTGTAACTATTCTAAAGAAAAACAAAAGCCCCCAAGGCTTTAGATTTGGTACCAATCTTTAAGAAATGAAGGGGACTGGTACCACAGGGATGTAATCAGCCAAACTCAGGCTCTCGAAAACAACCTAGTTTACTCTACACAGCAACAGCATTTAAATAGTTCATTCATTCATTCATTTAATCGAGAGGAGGTGAAACAGCCAGTATATATCCATTTATCCATTTCTATTTTTTATGTCACAAATGTGGTTCTGCATTACTCTTTTTTTTCCACAAATGAAATTGTGATATATTTAAAATGTACACCATTGTGGTTTGATTTATGTACATTCTGTGAAAGGATTCCAACCATTGAGTTAATTAACACATCTATTACCTCACTTATTTACCCTTTTTTATTTGTTTATTATTTACTTACTTTTGTGAGAACACTTAAGTTTTCTCTTGGGAAATTAATTTTGATTATATAACAGTGCTATCAAATACAGCTACTCATGTCATACATCAGATCCTCAGACCTTATTCATCCTACAATGGAAAGCTTGTACCTTTACCAACCTCTCTCTATTTTCCACATACCCCAGCCCCTGGCAACCACTTTTTTAGTCTGTTCCTTTAAGCTTGACTTTATCCTTTTTTAGATTCCACATAGAAGTGATACCATGCAGTATCTATCTTTTTCCTTCTGATTTATTTCACTTAGCTTAATGCCATACAGATTCATCAATATTGTGGCAAATGGCAAATTTCCTTCTGTTTTGACACTGAATAACATTCTATTGTGTGTGTGTGTGTGTGTGTGTGTGTGTGTGTGTGTGTGGAGAGAGAGAGAGAGAGAGATTACAGATCTAAAAGCATACACACACACACACACACACACACATACACACAAATACCACATTTCCTTTATATTTTCGTCCACCGATGGACATTTAGGTTGTTTCCATATCTTGGCTATGGTAAATAATGCTACAAAAAGACACGGGAGTACAGATATCCCTCCATGGTAATGATTTTGTTTCCTTTGGAAATATACTCAGAAGCGGGATTGCCAGCTAGACCCCGTGGTAGTTCCATGTTTAATTTCTTAAGGAAACTTCATACTATTTTCCATAGTGGCTATAACAGTCGACACTGCCACCAACAGTGCACATGTGTCCCCCTTCCTCCACATCCTTCCCAGCATTTGTTATTTCTTGTCTTTTTCATAATAGATATCTTTACAGGTGTGAGGTGATATCTTATTGTTTGGGTTTGCATTTCCCTGATGCTATTGAGCATCTTTTCATGTGGTCTGTTGGCCATTTGTAATTTGTATTTCTTCTTTAGAAAAATTTATATTCAGGTCCTTTGCCCATTTTAAATTGTTTTAATTAATTGATTGATTGATTGCGTTTTTGCTATTGAGTTGATGAACTCCTTGTATAGTTCTAATATTAACCCTTTATTGGAGATGTGGTTAGCAGGTATTTTCTCCTATTCCACGAGTTGCCTTTTTCTATTGATTTTAATATGAATATTTTCTCAGTTACCTGATGTATAGTAGTCACTCAACTAGATTCTGGATTTCTCTCAGAGACAATTGTTTCATGTGTGGCTGTATATCATTCTATCGATGGGAGGAGGGAAATTCAGGTGCTTCCTATGCCACCATCTTGGTTCTGTCTCTACCTCCCAGTTTGCAACTATATATTTAAAGAAACTTATTGACTAATCACAATATATAGGCTGAGCCTGATTGGAATCCTGATTCAATAACAAATTGACCCAAAAAATAATATTTGGAGAAATGTAAACACTGGGTATTTGATGATATTTTAGAATTTCTGGCTTTAATTGTGTCATAGTGGCAATATAATTATATGTAAAAACAGAGTACTAATCACTCATTAGATCAACCATTTAAAATATTTAAATATTTTAATAGTTAAAATGCTATATTTATGGGAACTTACATTAGTAGTCTAGGAGAGGGAAAGTGAATGAAGGTATGTTTGAACAAAATTGATCACAAACTGGTCACAATTCTATCCAAATCATGGATATATAGGGTTCATTATTCAATTATCTCTACCTTTGCATAGGTTTGAAAATTTTCATATCATTAAAAAAAGAAAAAACATTTTTCCAAATGTTACCATATAAAAAAATAAAACCAACAAAAATTCTGTTACCATATATGTTTGGGAAATACTGTGCTAAATAAATTTGGATCCTTTTTTTTTTTTTTTAAACTGCAGAATTTCTCAGTCTTTAAAATGTTCTTGTACATGATTAGTCTCCAACAGGAGAAGGCTGATGCAGGCCCATGTAAACACAGAACCCATTTCTCACACACTTCACAAGATAAGTGTTCCACTGCAGTCCCTGTTTGGGAAACTCATGGAATCTTGGGTCATATCAGCTCAAGCAAAATGCTTGACCAGTGTGTGTGTTCTGGGTATGCATACTGACTACATTACATCAGGAAGCTTATATTCAGTTTAGGGCTCTGAACTTCAAGAGAGTAAGCAGAATAATGAGGATAACTGAAATAAAATCATCTGAGGAATTAAGAATAATTAAATTGAGGACGTAACATTAGGGACAATAAGATGATTGTCTCCAAGGATTTGAGAGTTGGTCAGATAGGAAAAGTTTAGATTGTTTAGGTAACCATTGAGGTTAAAATAAAAACCAATGGTCAAAGTTAAAGATTTAGCTAAGCAGGAAGATTTTGCTAGTCAAAAAGGACTTTACGTAAGCAGAGTTGCCCAAAGATGGAATGAAGTATCTTGACAAGGTAATAAGCTTTTCATCACAGATGGAGTAATTAATCAGGAATTAGAGAACCCTTTGCACAGAATATTAGTAAGGGCCTTCTGGAAGTAATGGCCATGTTAAATAATCTCTACGCTTCTTCTCCATTCTTAATTTTATGATTCTAAATGGATTGTGTTGGTGTACCAATAATCTTACAACTAAGAGTCATTTCCTGGGATTCCCAGGGCTCCAAATTACCTTTTCCATCTTTGACCTCTCTTATATGTTTTGGAGTACTTCATATAGTAAAGAAGTTGTTCTCTAAAAAGTTCTTTCTCCCTTAGGATCTCTTCTTTCTCTGCAATGTCATTGTGATGGATCACTGCATCACAACAAGAGAAAGGAAGTTTAAGAATGAGAGTCCAAATTCTGTGTCCTGGCCCCAGCTGGAATGAACTGTCTGCATGACTTTCAGTAGACCATGATGTATCCCTTAGCCTCAATTTCTTCATCTGCATAATAGGATATTTGGCCCAGATTATTTCTAAAATGCCTTTCTACAATTAACTGGAGTAGTATACAGAACATCTCCAAATTTCATATATTAACACCCAAGGCAGGTGATTTTAATGGAAAGATAAGGGAAGTAATATTTGCAAAGGGCCAGACCAATTTTAGACACTGTACTCATATTGTGTGCTCATTTGAACCTCAGGGATATAGGGAATTTCATGGCCTGTCAAAAGGTACCAACACTAAGACACTGAGAGGTTAAGTAAATTGATCAGGGTCACACAGCTAATAATCTTTTTAAAATGCTCTTTCCATTACATCACATTGTGAAATTCTTCCAACCTCATTTGACAAGGCACTGGACTCCTGGATTCTAACATTGATTAACTATAACACTTTCAGGTACGCCACTCATGTTCTATCTTATTTGGCTCTCCTTAGTTTTATTGTTATTATTCTAGTTTTCACTTATAATTATTATAATTATTATAATTATATTTATACTTATTATTATATTATAATTATATTATACTTATAATAATAATAATTATTATTTTTATCATTATTATTTACCCCTTGACTGGATTGGTTATAAAGGGAACTATTGTTTAAATACAATAAAGGATATTTGGTCCATTCTGTGTTTACTATTTGAACTTCAGATTTGCAGGAATGCTCTTTCAGGAAATAACACAACTTTCAGAAAGAGAGACCCATGGTATCCTTTCTTTAAAGGACATTTACTATCTTCACAGCTATATAGTTTTTTCTTCTCTTTTAAAAGTAAGTGTGAGCTGTTTAGTAAATATTTTGCATCAGCCAATTCCCTTAATAATCTCAGGTGCCTGTCTACCTGATTTATAAATGTGCAAATTTTCCAAGTTCTGTATTCCCTCACCTGATTGTTGCCAATAGCTATTTGGCAAGGTTTTCATTATATCCTAATAGTCCAAATTTGTTTGCTTCATTTTTCCTGTTAAAACTAGATTCAGAGAATGAGTTTGCTCTCTTGGCCATCTTAGAATCATCATCAATTTCGTACCCATCCTCTCTGATTAGCAGCCCCAATTTCCCCCATCTCTCTATTTCCCCAGGCATATTTATAAAAGCCTTCTTTGGCTTTTATAACCCATTTTAGCTCTAGTCATTTCACCCCCTTTATCTTTTTCTACCAAGTTTTAACTGATGGGGAAGACTTTTACTCCACACTCTCCTTTTAAGTCATGTCAAATGAGAATTTCATTCTCTTGTCTCTCCTCTGTGATACTACATTGAATGTGTCATGCAATTAGCATTGCTGTTTTCCGGAAGAACTGAAGCACTATCCTGGTAATTTGGGCTCAAGCTCCACTTCTGTCTGAGATGTCTAGATAATTGCAGCCTATGTGGGTGTTGTGGACTTTCTTTCTCCTTGAATTATCCAAATAATTGCTTTAATTCTCCACTCTGTTTTACATATAGAGACACAAACACAAAGAAAGTAGATCTAAAAAATGGAAGAACCATGGGGATCTTCGTGTAGGATCTTTATTCTGCTGAGGGCGATGATCTTATTGCTGCTCTTCTGAAAAGACATGCCTTCAGGTCACAACTATGCACTTGCCTGGTATCCTTCTTTGCTGAGTACTCTTCTCTCCATGAACCACCACTCAGCCTCCTGAGAGTCACATAGTTTCCCAATAACCCAGGATAATTTCTGGGTTATTGTCAACAGGTATCTTTGATGACTCATAATATCCAGAAAATATCAGAGAGAAAAGGTGCCTAGAATATCAACCAACTGCCCTCCACAGGAGGTTGTACATTTTACAGATGTAGTAACTGAGACCTAATGGGAGCAAGGGACCACAGAAATGTTCATAGAAAATCAGTGCAAGGACAGGACCAAACACAAGCTATAAGTTAACCATGGACCAAAGCAAAACCAAACAAAACAAAACCCAAACCAGTTTACTTAATTATTTTTTCTCTAAGTGCTTATGAAACAAAACATCAATTTAATTGTCTATAATACTGGATATAGGGGAAATGGTTGAGTGACACCAGAGGCCCACTACTTCCTGTCCTCACCCCACTTTTTGCTGGGTGATACAGAGTAGAACAAAGAATGGGAGAAGTCTATGTATTTCCTTCTCAATGGGGATAGAGCAGGTGGCAAGAGCGATGTTCCCATTCTCTCTACCTTCTCTGCAGGGCTGTGCAAGAAGCCAGCTCTTAAGCAACAGTTAAAATTCTGGAGTCAGCACAATGCCAACGTGGAAATTGTCAGTATCTAAATTCAGATTGGACATCAGTGAGAAAGTTGAGTCCTTTTATGGCTACTTCCCATAGTTAAGCAAAGAGGAAGGTAGGCATAGCTGTCAGAAGTCTAAGGTTCTTATCACAGTATGCATTTCTCCTCTCCAACTTTCTTTAGCCTCAGTAGAAGACTCCATCCTCCTGTCTCCTTTCTCATTTCCCACTCAGAGAAAGCTACTCTCATACCATATCCCCCAAGACTACCAGATGTTTGCGTGTGTGTGACGTGTGTGTGTGTGTGTGGCAGGGGGAGGTCCACACACCCTTCTTTCACAATGCAGCTCTAAGTGCCCTAGGAAATGCTTGGATCTTTCCATCTTGTCCTTCAACTTGGAATCCCTATAGAAAGAATTGCTGACAGTGTACACTGCCCACCACTAGAGAGCAGCCAAAGCCAACATTTTCCTGGGCAAAAAACCTGTTCAACAAGTTATTTTCAGAAGAGCCAAGTTCTTTTGGTCTTCTATTCCTCTCTTTCACCTCTATCTTTCTTTGAACGAAGCACTTCACCAGTCTCTTTCACAAGAGAACATTCTATGTGCCTATTCATATGTTGTGGGAACAGGGAAATCTCTAACTCACCCAGAGAAGCCATTGTCAAAAACATTTCTTTTTGAAATCTCCATGCTTTTACTCCATCAAACTAACCTGTGTGAATCATAAAATGTTGAAATTAAGATAATTTTGCAGTAAGAAAAAAAAAAAAGAGAGAGTTATCCCCATAAGTCCATGAGGAAACAAAATCTCCCCTTGGTTGATTCTTCCCTAAAACCTCTCTAGAAGGATTGACAGCACACCAACCTAAGCAGGTCCTAAGCACACCTTTAGATGTGATTTATTGCTACAAAGAGCATGATTTTTCCGACGTAAATAAAGATAACAATTGTGCCTCATATGGTCTGTCTTTCAGTTTTCAGTAGCTCCATGTCTACTTTATTCAGCTTACTTCAATGAGCAGTAAAATAAAGAATTATTGTTGGTTAGAAAATTACTATTGTTGTCATTGTGCAGGAAGAATCCTCTAGTCTTCTACAATAGAAGGGAAAGAAGATGGGAATGGACTTTTGGAACATAATGTGGCTGAAGATTCAGGACTGTGGACCCTCGATTCGGTTTTAGATTTACATTTGAAACCTGTCTCTGCCACTTGCCAGAGATTGATCTCAAGCAAGTTACCTAAGCTCTCTCTTACCTTCAGTTTCTTCCTCTGTAAGGTAGGAATCATAGCTGTTTTTATCAAATAGGACTGGATTAAAGGACACAGTGTAAGTTATGCCTTTAATAAAAGATTAGCTGTGATTGTTCAAAGTGCTTACCATCCGCCAGATTCCCTGCTGATTTCTTTCTGCCTTATTCTGCTACCACTTTATTTCAATATATCCTCTTTCAATTTTAATTTTGTTAAATATTCATTAAACATGTGTTACATTCCAGGTATAATTCTGATCCTCAAGAGGTTACAATGTAGTATTAAAAAGAGATAAAGAAATATGAAGGAAGGAAATACAAAGAAGACATGTCTTACAACATTTGATTCTAAAGGGAACACATAAGACAGAAGTTGTATATTGTCAAAATTACCCTCAGGACTTCCAAGTGCCCATAAGGTCTAGTTCAGCATATGTAAGATCTTTTTAAACTATTTATTATCCGATGTTTCTTTATGGCCTAAAGTAATTCTCAGTGTCATCCCGGATATTGGCATCACCAGCAGCTTGCTAGACCACTTGAAGAAGTGGGACACATCTCATTCATGATAGAAAACTTTTAGATCTAGTCACACATTCTTTCCAGGGTATTCGCCCACAGACATGGACTCTGGGGTTTGATTGCCTTCGTTACCTGTTAATATAGATGTTGCAATAGTGTCATTGCCAAGGGTCTTGAGATGGATATTTTCACTGATGCCCTGAGCAATGTGACTTCTCTGTAAGTGTTAAACAAAAGTTTAGTCCACATGTTGCTGGAGCACAAGATCAAGTTTAAATAATTACCACCACAGGGTATTTAAGCAAGGACACATAGAAGATACAGTTGGTCTTGAATGATGAACTGGATTTTCATAAACAGAGAAAGAGGTTGGGGAAGAAAAGGAGGGCATACAAAACTGAGGGAAGAGTGTAACAAAGAGAAGAAACAGTGAGTGGCACTTATGGGTTACGTCCTATGCAAACTATTCAAAATACTTTGACTCCTTTAACCTGTTCCATTGTCTCCACAAGCCTAAAAGGTTTACAGAAGTAGCTCCATTTTTGCAAATTGGGAAGCATGAGACTGAAGATACAACAAACTCAGGATTTGTATCCAGATTAGCGGAATTCCAATGCATGTGTCCGTTATGCTACATTGCCAGAGCATACAGAGTGTAATTACAGAGGAGGAGATGCTGAGATAAACACAAAACTATTGCATCGTCTCCTTGAGAGGCAATAAACATTTTTGAAGGGTTTCCTTTTTTTTATTAGAAAGGGCTTGCTAGTCATTAAAAATGATCACCAAAAATTGCTGCTTTTTACTCCTGTGACGGGATTTGCTTGTATGCTTGTAACAGATAACTAACCATCTAATAACCATGGCTATGCAAGGGGCTAGCAAAGGAAAACCTAAAGTTAAATAGATATTAAAAAATCATAAATTAGTTAGAAGATAATAAATGATGAGGGGAAAGAATGGGTGAAAAACCTAGTCATTATGAGCATGTAAAATTGTCAAATGTCACTAGAACTCATCTGTTGGAAATAAGAATATTTCCTTTCTAATTGTGCTCTACCATTAAATAAACCTGCCTGTCCCAAGACTAGACTCTCCTACCTGTTCCCTGTAAGTTGTAAATATCCCATTTTTAAGGATATGACCCAAAAGTTTTCTTCTTAGAGGACTTTTTTAATCCTTTAGAGCTGGAATTCATCTCTCATTTCTTTAAACTCTTAAGAGCAATTTTGTTTCAGTCTATCTTTGTTATTTATTGATGACTTACTTTTCTATTAAAGTGAAAGATACTGGAAGC
The DNA here is from genome assembly GCF_002288905.1 of Enhydra lutris kenyoni. Taxonomy (NCBI): domain Eukaryota; kingdom Metazoa; phylum Chordata; class Mammalia; order Carnivora; family Mustelidae; genus Enhydra; species Enhydra lutris. The sequence goes on along the minus strand of NW_019154104.1, from coordinate 14,428,958 downwards.
TATGATAAGTATGATTTATTATTGCATGCCCAAGACCTACCTTACACATAGTAAGCACTCAAAGTATTTGTTGGGTGAATGCTGCATGTGCTTCTAATGGGCTAGCATCAGATTTTAAAAATCAAACATCATGGATACATGAATTATGTTCAGCTTATTTTTGTTTTTGTTAACTTTTCCATGGTCATTGCAGTAATCATAGATACTGTAATAACCCAGGTGATGGATTATAAATTTATTGAATCTGGATTTTCAAAAACAGAAATGACTTCAAAAGATCAGAATTCTGCATAGTTTTGGTTATACACAAAATATTTGTTGCTAATGGTCCAACAGTGATTGTAGTTTTGTTAAAGCCACCTAATGAAATTTTGGTCAAAATGGTTCCATAATTTGAGGCTTCAATACACTCTTAGCAGTGACATTTAAAACATAAAAAGAGAAAAGCAAACTCATAAGTGAAGGAAAGCTCAAGACTCCTGGGGTTTGTGGCCAAAAGTGGACCGAGCCACTCAGAAATCTGGCTCCTACAGAGTACTAGTGACTGAGAGTCAGGGGATATTTGAAGCCAGGAAAGGCTAGCTCTCCTCATCCAGGAAAGCATAGTTGTGCATGAAGGGGGAGCAGAGAGGCAATGGTGGCCTTGGTGCAATAGCTTTTTTGCGGGGGGGAGGCTAGTAATTTTGAGATAGTTTCAATTTACAGGAAAATTATAAAAGGAGTAGAAAGAAAGTGTATATACATCTCATTTAGATGCCTGAATTGTTAACATTTTACTACATTTGATTCATATATGTATACCTAATCTGTATGTAAATGTATATATATATCTATGTGTAGATATATCTGTAAATATATGCATTAAATAAATATGTATGTATGTAAACATAATCACTATTTTTTAACCATTTGAGGGGAAGTTGCAGAATTTATGTATTTTTTACCTTTAAATTCTTGGATTTCTGTAACCACAGTACAATGATAAAAATCAGGAAAATAACATTGATATGACACTATTTGATTATCTACAGAACTTATTCAAACGTTAGTTACTGTTTCAATAGTATCCTTTATAGCAAAAAAAGAAAGAAAGAAAGAAAGAGCTTCAGAATTAACATTGTATTTAGTTTCCATGTCATTTTCATCTCTCAAATTATCTTTCTTTTTTAAATTGGTTTTAATGACATCAAGATTCCTAAAGAGCATAGACCTGGTATTTTGCAGATCTCTCAATTTATGGTGTCTGATGTTTCCACATAATTACACTGAGGTTATGCCCTCTTGGCACGAACACGACAGAAATAATAATCCATCATCTTCAGACTATGGTCTTTGGGTTCTAGGTTGAGACTATTAAAGAATGCCAAATCTGTATACATGGGTGGGTGTAAGGGAATGGCAAACAAAAGAAAGCCAGCAAAATCAGTAATCAAAATACAAATTCTCTTCCCCCCCCAACACAAAAGTTAATTTGTGGGATAGATTGAAAAAGGCTACATGTTTTAGTGTGCTTAAAGTAATAAAGGGAGAAATAATTCACATTAAAAACTTACAAGAAATATGAAACAAAAGCAAAAAAATGTAACAAGAGACAAAAGAAAAAGAATTAGAAATTTTGGAGATAAAAGCATATCCATGGAAATCTAGACTGGGCACTTTAAAACCTACCAGCCAAAGACTATCAGCAGATCAGTTACATATCTGTAGTCAAATAATCAAAAACACATATACAGGTAAAGTTAGATTTATTTAGCTTGCTACAACAAAGAAGAATGGACCTTGTAAAAATCTCAGTAAAAAGGGATGAAAGTATGTGTGGGCATTCCCTGGATTATTCCAAAGAGGGACAGGAAAGTGGGGACGACTTCTGAGTTGAATGCCGTTAAGGAGGGTGAGCTAGCAATTCAGCATCTGAGTAAATCAGTTATTTATTTGTTCACAAGGTGGGAGAAACTAAGCAGCACTGAGCTATCACTGGTAAGAAAAGAAAACAGAAGAAACAACAATCACCAATTATTACAGCTGTAGTATGACTTTGTACAGGAAAGGCTTATTTGCTCTTGCTTACTTAGGAATGAAAATGCCATCAGTCTATATAACACATCGCTGATTTTCAATGTCTCTGAGAATAAGTAAATCAGAATATAGTTTAAAGGAATTAACTGAGAATTTAACATGAAGACTCAAAGGTATACACATAAAAGTGAAAGAAAGAGGTAAGAAAATTTGATCAAGAGTCTCTTAAAAAAATGACTGAAAAGTGATATTTGAAGAGATCAGAACTTTTTCAAGAAACTTTTCTGGAATTGAGTAAAACATTATTCCTCAGATGAAAATTGACTCCAGTATTTAGTAATAAACAAAACAATAACAACACTCTAGATATTAATAACAAGATGAAAAAGGGATATCCTGTGTAACTTTAAAGAGTTTAAAGTTCCTTGACATGTAGTAGAATGGAAACATGGGTATCTTTAGATTTGTTAAGACAAATTATGTAAATGTTTGTAAAAACTAAGATAATCATTAATAAATTAGAAGCATTATAACTCCTACCTAAAGAAAATATGCACAGAAAAGTTGAGAATTTTTGTAAATTATTATCCCAAGAGAAACTAAGGACAGAGAAAAATAAAGGTAAAGAAAAAGAATAAATAGTAAGCTTGAGTTAAAGTAGTAGAAGTAATTGCAGACATATTAGTTATTATGATATGTTAATTTGCAGGTCAGAAAACACTAACCAAATGAACTTTAAAAAATATATAGCCAAACAGTTTTATTTAAAAAAAATCACACAGACAGTTAAAAATCACAAGGACATTAAAAGTTATATCAGGCAAGTGCTAATCAAAACAAAGCTGATATAGCTATGATAATAGCAAAAAAGGTAGAATTTATTTTTTTAAATTTTCTTTTCTTTTTTTTCAGTGTTCCAAAATTCATTGTTTATGCACCACACCCAGTGCTCCACACAATATGTGCCCTCCTTAACACCCACCACCAGGCTCACCCAACCACTCACCCCACTCCCCTCCAAAAGTTTAGAATTTAAAGTTTAAATTCCAAAAGTTAGAATTTAAAGTAAAAATCAATAATCGTGATGGAGGAAAAATCCAAGAAGTTTTAATCATCACAAATTTACATGCACTAATAAATTTAAAATCAAAATATATAAAGCAAAAACTGACATAATTATATAGAAAAATTGACAAACCCACAACCAACAGGGGGGATTATACCACTTCTCTCAGAAACCAGTATATGAAACCAATAAAAATTAGTTAAGTATAGCAAATTAGAATAATAAAATTAACAAAACCTATCTAACAGATTTTTAGTAGAACTTGATATCTATAAATAAAATGTACACAAGGAATACTTAGAAAAATTACCAACAGTGAGGTTTGATAAATTCTAAGAAAAAACATTATAAATCATATTCTCTAGCTGAATTTGATTAAATTAAATCAACAATAAAAATAACACCTGCATTAAAATAAACAAGCAAACATGCAAAATGTTTGGAGACTTTAAAATGTACTCAGAGGGCGCCTGGGTGGCTCAGTGGGTTAAAGCCTCTACCTTCAGCTTGGGTCATGATCCCAAGGTCCTGGGATCGAGCCCCGCATCGGGCTCTCTGCTTAGCAGGGAGCCTGCTTCCTCCTCTCTCTCTGCCTGCCTCTATGCCTACTTGTGATCTCTGTCTGTCAAATAAATAAAATCTTTTAAAAAAAATAAAAAATAAAAAAATAAAATGTACTCAGATCACAGACCTAGTTCAAAAGTAACTGCAAACTAAGCTCAAATCAGTCCCCACCCACTTCAATTCTACCAATTCATGTAGTTAGACAGTCATGAGACCAGGAGTTCTGCCATTTCATATTGCAACATGAGTTGTAGAAATTAAAGAGCTATTTTAAAATATGGAGAAATAGTAGTTCTAGAATCAAAGAATTTTTGAAAGAACTAAGATTACTTTTGAGAAATGTGGTAAGAATAAAAAGGCTTTTTCAACATTTTAGTAAATGAGTGCTTTAAAGTACATATTATGGTATCTTTCAATATTAAGTACTGAAGTAATAGTATATGGTACTTAAGTTTCTGGATTATTTTCATCTCCTTCCACCTAAATAATATATTTATCCAATTACACCTTTAACCCACAGGATACTGTAATTTTCCAAAATACCAATCAACTAAACACTGAATGTTATTGTCATTTTTTAATTTGCATTAAGCATTTACTCTTTTTATTAATAAACCACTATTATTTTTATTAATCATTCCCATGACTATTGTCTTTGTTGAAGTTATTGCGGTCTTAAAGTTTTTTTTTTAAAGAAGCCCTTTCTTCATTTACCATTGGGATTTTAGGAGATCTCACTGGGATTTTTTTTCTGATTTTAGGAACAAGTTATCACTAAGTGTATGAATCAAATAGATAAAAGTCAAGACTTCCTCCCTGTTGTTGATAAAGCTATTGGAGAACATGGTTCAAATGTGGATCAATGAGAGGCTTCCTGATGCAGCTTCTCAAGGTTACCCAAACTTTTTCAATCAAAGCCACCGGCAGCAGTGAACAAAAATGTTCCTTTCTCATAATAAAATAGCAAAGCAGAACTTGTGGGCATTCTACATCAGACTCCAAGGCGAGAGGGTAAGGAGATTAAGGAGCATGGTAATATGTTCACTTCATTCTTCTAAACTGATCAATCAGAGAAGAAACTCTTTGTCTATGAGCAGGAATGAAGAAATGATGGGAAAGTTAAGAGTGGTATCTATAGATGATTTTCAGGTTAGAATCTGAAGCAAAACATCAAAGATGGAAAAAGAGACATCTCACTTTTTTATTTCCTTTGATAATCAATAAGCATGGATTTATAAGTAAGGCTCCTCTTTTTCAGGTGCTAAGGCACTGGGGCTACCTAGAGTTTCAGGAAGCAAAGCTGGGCATGGTAGAAAGGGGTTAGATGGCACCAAGAGCAACCTCTCAGCTGAGGGTGGACTCAAGAAGCAAAGCAGTTGAAAACCCAATAGGTTAATAAGAGACTCAGTACAAATATAAAGAGAAAATTTTATAGTAGACAAAATAGAGAGTTCCTGAAATATGATTACACAAAGAGAGTGGATCTTTTGTGCAACTTCACCTTAATTTGGGAATGTTTATGGTATAAATTCAGTAGGGAAAATATGGAAGACAGACCAGCTAAAGAGCTCAGAGTCTGGGATTCTAGTCACAATTAGTTGAGGAGCTTTGGGAAACCATTCTTTCTCAAGATAATTTCTCTAGGAAATTATTTTCTTTTCAGTTTCCTTATTTATTCATTAAGAAATTCATTATAGGGGAGGAGTCAAGATGGCGGAGAAGTAGCAGGCTGAGACTACTTCAGGCATCAGGAGATCAGCTAGATAGCTTATCTAAAGATTGCAAACACCTACAAATCCAACGGGAGATCGAAGAGAAGAAAAACAGCAATTCTAGAAACAGAAAATCAACCACTTTCTGAAAGGTAGGACTGGCGGAGAAGTGAATCCAAAGCCATGGGAAGATACACCGTGGGGGGAAGGGCTGGCTCCCTGCAAGCGGCGGAGCAAGGGAGCACAAAATCAGGACTTTTAAAAGTCTGTTCCACTGAGGGACATCGCTCCAGAGGCTTAACCGGGGTGAAGCCCACGCAGGGTGTGCATGGCCTCAGGTCCCACAGGGTCACAGAAGGATCGGAGGTGTCTGAGTGTCGCAGAGCTTACAGGTATTAGAATGGGGAAGCCGGCTACAGAGACAGAGCCGAGGAGTAAGCTCTAATCTCGGGGTTACCTTGAACCGGTCGCAGGCTCGGTTCGCTCGGAGCGGGGCTGGAGGCCAGGGTGACTGGAGTAATTGGGCGCTGTTCTCTGAGGGCGCACCGAGGAGTGGGGCCCCGGGCTCTCGGCTCCTCCGGGCCAGAGACTGGGAGGCCGCCATCTTCATTCCCGCCCTCTGGAACTCTACGGAAAGCGCTCAGGGAACAAAAGCTCCCGAAAGCAAACCTGAGGGGATTACTCAGACCGGCCGGGGGTAAGGGTGGTGCAACTCCACCTGGGGCAAAGACACTTGAGAATCACTACAACAGGCCCCTCCCCCAGAAGATCAACAAGAAACCCAGCCAGGACCAAGTTCACCTACCAAGGACAGCAGTTTCAATACCAAGGAGAGCAGCGGAATTCCAGAGGAGGAGAAAGCAAAGCACGGAACTCATGGCTTTCTCCCAATAATTCTTTAGCCTTGCAGTTAATTTAATTTTTTTTTCTTTTTCAATTTTTTTTCTTCTTCTGCTAAATTTTTTTAACTTTTACCCTTTTCTTTTTTAACGTTTTTTAACTAGTTTATCTAATATATATATATATTTTTTTCCTTTTTATATTTTTTCTTTATTGGTTTTCTTTTTTTTATTGTTTCTCTTTTTTTTTTTTTCTTTTTTTTCTTTCTGAACTTCTTTTTATCCCCTTTCTCCCCGCTCACGATTTGGGATCTCTTCTGATTTGGCTAAAGCATATTTTCCTGGGGTTTGTTGCCACCCTTTTAGTATTTTACTTGTTCCTTCATATACTCTTATCTGGACAAAATGACAAGGCGGAAAAATTCACCACAAAAAAAAAGAACAAGAGGCAGTACCAAAGGCTAGGGACCTAATCAATACAGACATAGGTAATATGTCAGATCTAGAGTTCAGAATGACGATTCTCAAGGTTCTAGCCGGGCTTGAAAAAGGCATGGAAGATCTTAGAGAAACCCTCTCGGGAGATATAAAAGCCCTTTCTGGAGAAATAAAAGAACTAAAAGCTAACCAAGTTGAAATCAAAAAAGCTATTAATGAGGTGCAATCAAAAATGGAGGCTCTCACTGCTAGGATAAATGAGGCAGAAGAAAGAATTAGCAATATAGAAGACCAAATGACAGAGAATAAAGAAGCTGAGCAAAAGAGGGACAAACAGCTACTGGACCACGAGGGGAGAATTTGAGAGATAAGTGACACCATAAGACGAAACAACATTAGAATAATTGGGATTCCAGAAGAAGAGGAAACAGAGAGGGGAGCAGAAGGTATATTGGAGAGAATTATTGGAGAGAATTTCCCCAATATGGCAAAGGGAACAAGCATCAAAATCCAGGAGATTCAGAGAACCCCCCTCAAAATCAATAAGAATAGGTCCACACCCCGTCACCTAATAGTAAAATTTACAAGTCTTAGTGACAAAGAGAAGATCCTGAAAGCAGCCCGGGAAAAGAAGTCTGTAACGTACAATGGTAAAAATATTAGATTGGCAGCAGACTTATCCACAGAGACCCGGCAGGCCAGAAAGAGCTGGCATGATATATTCAGAGTACTAAACGAGAAAAACATGCAGCCAAGAATACTATATCCAACTAGGCTATCATTGAAAATAGAAGGAGAGCTTAAAAGCTTCCAGGACAACAAAAACTGAAAGAATTTGCAAATACAAAACCAGCTCTACAGGAAATATTGAAAGGGGTCCTCTAAGCAAAGAGAGACCCTAAAAGTAGTAGATCAGAAAGGAACAGAGACAATATACAATAACAGTCACCTTACAGGCAATACAATGGCACTAAATTCATATCTCTCAATAGTTACCCTGAATGTTAATGGGCTAAATGCCCCAATCAAAAGACACAGGGTATCAGAATGGATAAAAAAACAAAACCCATCTATATGTTGCCTACAAGAAACTCATCTTAAACCCAAAGACACCTCCAGATTTAAAGTGAGGGGGTGGAAAAGAATTTCCATGCCAATGCATCAGAAGAAAGCAGGAGTGGCAATCCTTATATCAGATCAATTAGATTTTAAGCCAAAGACTATAATAAGAGATGAGGAAGGACACTATATCATACTCAAAGGAACTGTCCAACAAGAAGATCTAACAATTTTAAATATCTATGCCCCTAACGTGGGAGCAGCCAGCTATATAAACCAATTAATAACAAAATCAAAGAAACACATCGACAATAATACAATAATCGTAGGGGACTTTAACACTCCCCTCACTGAAATGGACAGATCATCCAAGCAAAAGATCAACAAGGAAATCAAGGCCTTAAATGACACACTGGACCAGATGGACATCACAGATATATTCAGAACATTTCATCCCAAAGCAACAGAATACACATTCTTCTCTAGTGCGCATGGAACATTCTCCAGATTAGACCACATTCTTGGTCCTAAATCAGGTCTCAACCGTTATCAAAAGATTGGAATCATTCCCTGCATATTTTCAGACCACAATGCTCTGAAGCTAGAACTCAATCACAAGAGGAAATTTGGAAAGAACCCAAATACATGGAGACTAAACACCATCCTTCTAAAGAATGAATGGGTCAACCAGGAAATTAAAGAAGAGTTGAAAAAATTCATGGAAACAAATGATAATGAAAACACAACGGTTCAAAATCTGTGGGACACAACAAAGGCAGTCCTGAGAGGAAAATATATAGCGGTACAAGCCTTTCTCAAGAAACAAGAAAGGTCTCAGGTACACAACCTAACCCTACACCTAAAAGAGCTGGAGAAAGAACAAGAAAGAAACCCTAAACCCAGCAGGAGAAGAGAAATCATAAAGATCAGAGCAGAAATCAATGAAATAGAAACCAAAAAAACAATAGAACAAATCAACGAAATGAGGAGCTGGTTCTTTGAAAGAATTAATAAGATCGATAAACTCCTGGCCAGACTTATCAAAAAGAAAAGAGAAAGGACCCAAATAAATAAAATCATGAATGAAAGAGGAGAGATCACAACTAACACCAAAGAAATACAGACAATTATAAGAACATACTATGAGCAACTCTACGCCAACAAATTTGACAATCTGGAAGAAATGGATGCATTCCTAGAGACATATAAACTACCACAACTGAACCAGGAAGAAATAGAAAGCCTGAACAGACCCATAACCAGTAAGGAGATTGAAACAGTCATCAAAAATCTCCAAACAAACAAAAGCCCAGGGCCAGACGGCTTCCCGGGGGAATTCTACCAAACATTTAAAGAAGAACTAATTCCTATTCTCCTGAAACTGTTCCAAAAAATAGAAATGGAAGGAAAACTTCCAAACTCATTTTATGAGGCCAGCATCACCTTGATCCCAAAACCAGACAAGGATCCCATCCAAAAAGAGAACTACAGACCAATATCCTTGATGAACACAGATGCAAAAATTCTCGCCAAAATACTAGCCAATAGGATTCAACAGTACATTAAACGGATTATTCACCACGACCAAGTGGGATTTATTCCAGGGCTGCAAGGTTGGTTCAACATCCGCAAATCAATCAATGTGATACAACACATTAATAAAAGAAAGAACAAGCACCATATGATACTCTCCATAGATGCTGAAAAAGCATTTGACAAAGTACAGCATCCCTTCCTGGTCAAAACTCTTCAAAGTGTAGGGATAGAGGGCACATACCTCAATATTATCAAAGCCATCTATGAAAAACCCACCGCAAATATCATTCTCAATGGAGAAAAACTGAAAGCTTTTCCGCTAAGGTCAGGAACACGGCAGGGATGTCCGTTATCACCACTGCTATTCAACATAGTATTAGAAGTCCTAGCCTCAGCAATCAGACAACAAAAGGAAATTAAAGGCATCCAAATCGGCAAAGAAGAAGTCAAACTATCACTCTTTGCAGATGATATGATACTATATGTGGAAAAACCCAAAAGACTCCACTCCAAAACTGCTAGAACTTGTACAGGAATTCAGTAAAGTGTCAGGATATAAAATCAATGCACAGAAATCAGTTGCATTTCTCTACACCAACAACAAGACAGAAGAAAGAGAAATTAAGGAGTCAACCCCATTTAAAATTGCACCCAAAACTATAAGATACCTAGGAATAAACCTAACCAAAGAGACTAAGAATCTATACACAGAAAACTATAAAGTACTCATGAAAGAAATTGAGGAAGACACAAAGAAATGGAAAAATGTTCCATGCTCCTGGATTGGAAGAATAAATATTGTGAAAATGTCTATGCTACCTAAAGCAATCTACACATTTAATGCAATTCCTATCAAAGTACCATTCATTTTTTTCAAAGAAATGGAACAAATAATCCTAAAATTTATATGGAACCAGAAAAGACCTCGAATAGCCAAAGCAATATTGAAAAAGAAAGCCAAAGTTGGTGGCATCACAATTCCGGACTTCAAGCTCTATTACAAAGCTGTCATCATCAAGACAGCATGGTACTGGCACAAAAACAGACACATAGATCAATGGAACAGAATAGAGAGCCCAGAAATAGACCCTCAACTCTATGGTCAACTAATCTTCGACAAAGCAGGAAAGAATGTCCAATGGAAAAAAGACAGCCTCTTCAATAAATGGTATTGGGAAAATTGGACAGCCACATGCAGAAAAATGAAATTGGATCATTTCCTTACACCACACACGAAAATAGACTCAAAATGGATGAAGGATCTCAATGTGAGAAAGGAATCCATCAAAATCCTTGAGGAGAGCACAGGCAGCAACGTCTTCGACCTCAGCCACAGCAACATCTTCCTAGGAACATCGCCAAAGGCAAGGGAAGCAAGGGCAAAAATGAACTATTGGGATTTTATCAAGATCAAAAGCTTTTGCACAGCAAAGGAAACAGTTAACAAAACCAAAAGACAACTGACAGAATGGGAGAAGATATTTGCAAATGACATATCAGATAAAGGGCTAGTGTCCAAAATTTATAAAGAACTTAGCAAACTCAACACCCAAAGAACAAATAATCCAATCAAGAAATGGGCAGAGGATATGAACAGACATTTCTACAAAGAAGACATCCAGATGGCCAACAGACACATGAAAAAGTGCTCCACATCACTCAGCATCAGGGAAATACAAATCAAAACCACAATGAGATATCACCTCACACCAGTCAGAATGGCTAAAATTAACAAGTCAGGAAATGACAGATGCTGGCGAGGATGCGGAGAAAGGGGAACCCTCCTACACTGTTGGTGGGAATGCAAGCTGGTGCAACCACTCTGGAAAACAGCATGGAGGTTCCTCAAAATGTTGAAAATAGAACTACCCTATGACCCAGCAATTGCACTGCTGGGTATTTACCCTAAAGATACAAACGTAGTGATCCGAAGGGGCACATGCACCCGAATGTTTATAGCAGCAATGTCTACAATAGCCAAACTATGGAAAGAACCTAGATATCCATCAACAGACGAATGGATAAAGAAGATGTGGTATATATAGCCAATGGAATACTATGCAGCCATCAAAAGAAATGAAATCTTGCCATTTGCGACGACGTGGATGGAACTAGAGGGTATCATGCTTAGCGAAATAAGTCAATCGGAGAAAGACAACTATCATATGATCTCCCTGATATGAGGGAGAGGAGATGTAACATGGGGGGTTAAGGGGGTAGGAGAAGAGTAAATGAAACAAGATGGGATTGGGAGGGAGACAAACCATAAGTGACTCTTAATCTCACAAAACAAACTGAGGGTTGATGGGGGGAGGGGGGTTGGGAGAAGGGGGGGTGGGATTATGGATATTGGGGAGGGTATGTGCTATGGTGAGTGCTGTGAAGTGTGTAAACCCGGCGATTCACAGACCTGTACCCCTGGGGATAAAAATATATGTTTATAAAAAATAAAATTAAAAAAAAAAAAGAAATTCATTATAGATTGGTTTCCAGTTATAGAATTTCCATGGATTAATCCATTATGCAAAGACCACAATGAAAACTAAAAACAGAATTTTGAACTTTTACCAGAAAGATTATTGAAATATACTTGCAGAAAGGATTCTATTTAAAGAAAGATTATTTCATTTAGTGCTTTCTATAGCTATGTATTCCTCAGGGTCAACAATTTGCCAGAAAACATCAAAGTATTTTTCTTGTGGTATGGAACAATGTTTTCAGAAAAGTATAAATGTGATCATATAGATTGTTAAATCTTAACCAGGGGGAAGACACTTTCTTGAAGAGAATATCAGCATTCCCAAGGTGCCTTTATAACTTGAAAAGTCATCTCAACACTATAATTTTCATATTATAATTTGATTTGCATTTTGAAAACAAAAATAAACCCTACAGGTTTCATAACACAAAATGTTGCCAGTTAAGCTTCAACAAAATTTCAGTAGGCAAAATAGACTGAATAAACTTTGACTCTTAAATAAGAGTTTTTATCTCAAATAGAAGCACAGAACAGATTTGGGGAGGGACAGACTGTGGTTTTATAAAAAAGTTAAAAATATGTGTGCCTTAGTTTGGATTTCCCAGAAAGTAGAACCTGAGAGAGTATACAGTAAGTTTGCTTAGGAATAATCCCAGGAATTATAAAACACAAAGTGGAAAGACTGAGAAAAGGAAGGAGAAAAAGCTGATATGGGGATGCTTTCTACACCTGGGGATCAATTCTGCTGGTACTTCCTGATTACTTTATGAAATTGGGAGGCTGAAACATTTATCCAGTCTTATGTCCATTGGTTGAGGATTGTCCCAGGAGCAATAACTCCCTTTACTTCTGGTGTGTGTTCCCAAGACGTTCTAGAAGGCCCTCAAAAAGAAACACAAAGGCACATGACATACACTTAAGGTCAGGTAAGTGAGCATGAGGTGAAGATATGCTCACAAAGAACTGTACTACAGCTGCAGCACTAGGAGTACTTACCGCAATAGGTACTGGCCAATATTTATAACTTTTCCTTGTCAAATGAAATTATTTATTATGAAGTCTGATTAGCTGGGTAAGTGCCTTAATTCTACCCAGAGGCAACTATCCAATATGTTTTCTTTCACCACAACTAAACCCTAGTTCACTCTCCCAGTTGGCCTTCCCAATCCCAAGTGTAAATTGTATACTATCCCAACAATTTAAAATATTCATTTGCATATTTCTGAGACTCTTTCCATTTCGTATATCTCTACACATTCAACAAACATTTTCTTGCCTCCTAGTATATGCGAGGAGGCATGAGGCTTTATGCTAGGCACAGCATTAAGTGCTTCACCTGGATAATCTTATTTAATATTTTCAACAATCCTGTGAAAGAGTTACCATTATTATCTTTATTTTATAGATGAGAAAATGTAGGTATAAAGCTGCAGAGCAACTTTCCCAAAGGCACAAGTCTCCTAAATGCATGAGCCAGTTCTACAACCCAGGCACAGGGCATGTTTTCTGTGCTCAGGCTGATTTGGGAGAAACAGTGTGGAAATTTATGCTATTGTTTCTAATACTTGACCACTTCTATATCTATGTCTTTATCTATATGTCTATACCCTCAGTCATGTAACTTTGTTGATCCTCAGACTAGATCTTCAGACTATTTCTTCATCACATGAATGTTGTGCTGGCCAGATTATTTACTTTGGCCAGTGGAATGGTTGCAGACATGATATAAGCAAAAGTTTGAAATTGATTGGACAGTTGAGCTAATGCTCTTATATTTTTTTCCAATGCCGTAAGAAGAACAAACACAAGGAGCCTACTGGCCTCAGATCTGAATGTAACCTGGAGCCTGAAGCCAAGCCTGGTGAGCCCAGACTAAGTTAACAGAACTCCAATTAACCATCACTTAGATGAGAAATAAGGACTTGATTTTGTATGTATGGTTTTGTTTTGTCGTTGTTTGTTACGAAATTGCTCGCCAGCAAATAGATAGCTGAGACAACTGAAAAGTAAGCAAAAAAATGCTGACACAATATGGCTAGTTATAAAAGAATATTCTGAGTTCTGGATGACCAACTCTCCCAATATGTCTGGAACTGAGGGATTTCCTAATAGGTAGAAATTTTAGTGTAATTTTATTTTATTTTTTTAAATATTTTATTTATTTATTTGACAGAGAGAGATCACAAGTAGGCAGAGAGGCAGGAAGGGAAGCAGGCTCCCTGCTGAGCAGAGAGCCCAATGTGGGACTCGATCCCAGGACCCTGAGATCATGACCTGAGTTGAAGGCAGCAGCTTAACCCACTGAGCCACCCAGGTGCCCTGTAATTATATTTTTTTGCAAACGAGTACAGTTGGTCACACTAGACTAAAAAATATTTTAATGGACAAGTAGGCAGATGTTTTTTCACCTATTCACTTACTTAATTTCTTTACCATTCCATATAAATTTTAAAAAAATAAAAGAGAAATTAGGGGAACCTAGGTGGTAATGAGGGTCTAGAAGAAAGTACATTCATATGTGTATACTTGTGCTATCCAGATTCATGCAAGGATTTTCCCTCTTAAAACTGTCTCTTCTAAGCTATAACTCTACACTTATGATCACATATTTTGCTCACTTGAACACAAATTTTAAGGATAGGGAACATCTCAATCAGCAAGAATTGCTCATACTAACAATGGTTCAAAATAGGGAAAAGAGGCATATAAAAACCTAGATAGAGATGGAGAGGAGAAGTGAGTTGGGGGAAACCAGAGGGGGAGACAAACCATGAGAGACTGTGGACCCTGAGAAACAAACAGGATTTTGAAGGGGAGCGGGGGTAGGGGGTTGGGTGAGCCTAGTGGTGGGTATTATGGAGGGTAAGTATTGCATGGGGAACTGGGCGTGGTGCATAAACAATGAATTTTGGAACACTGAAAAAAAAAATGAAAAAAGTAAAAAAAAAAAAAAATCTAGATAGAGGAATAAAATGTTCAGTAAATTTTGTCCCAACCAAAAAAATTATAAAACTGGAAAAACTTTCAGGGTTATGGAAACTGACCAAATAATACACCAAATTAAGAAGTGGGTATTCTTTAAAAAAAAAAAAAAAAAAAACACAGAAACAGTGAACTTTGTATAATAACAGTGGGAATCTGTGACATTCCTCCCTGGAACTACTCCCATCCCTCACCCCAGCTCAATCTGCACAGTGATTCTACCAATACAAAGCAATGTATAAAACAAGCAGCTTTGTTGCTGGAGGGAAATGCCTTCATTTGGATCCCAACACAAAAAGATCCCACAGCCAGTGGGTTTATAACAGTTGTGAACTGGGAAGCAAATAAATTTCAGTGGCAAATGAATTGGGAAAACCAGAGGCTCAGTTAGCCAGAAGCTGCATTCCTCACTGGGATAAACCTCAAACTAGCCAGAAATTTTATGGGAAGATATGGAAATAAAGCATCCATATTGCCTTCATAACCTTTTCACACATTTGCACAGGAGAGACTAGAGAGAGCCTAAGTTATCTACACATCTTTGACTGATCTTTATAGTACATAAAACTGCACAAGATACATTAGAGAACTCGGAGAAAAGTAAAATCTGGGCAAATTTTAAATCTGCTGAACTTTGGGGCGCCTGGGTGGCTCAGTGGGTTAGGCCGCTGCCTTCGGCTCAGGTCGTGATCTCGGAGTCCTGGGATCGAGCCCCACATCGGGCTCTCTGCTCGGCAGGGAGCCTGCTTCCTCCTCTCTCTCTGCCTGCCTCTCTCCCTACTTGTGATCTCTCTGTCAAATAAATAAATAAAATCTTTAAAAAAAAAATAAAAATAAAAAAATAAATCTGCTGAACTTTGATCTCACTCACTAACACAAACATATCCATTGACACAGGGTGGAAATTTTATTGTCGTGAGGTGTTTTGAGCACAACCTCCTGCCAATCACTGGCTGACTACTGAGATATGCAGAAATAGAGACATGACCCCTATTTGATCAGGCTTAAAATCAAAACCAAAAATTAAAAAAAATGGAATAGAGGTAACAATAGTCATACAATGTGGAGAAACAAATTCCACAGGTATAGTACAGGCAAGTTACTAAACAGACAAGCAAGATCAGCAATAAAGAAACAACAGCAGCAACAATTTGGATGGAATTATAATCCAGAGTTCCACAATAAATTATCTAAAATGTTCAATTTTTTTAAATGTTTAATTTTCAACAAAAATTATAACACATGGAAAGAAACAATAGTATATCTCATTTTCACAAAAAAAAAATGAAGAGAAACTGTCTCTGAGGAGGCCCACATTTTGGACTTAGGTAAAGACTTCCAAGGAGTTGTTTTATATCTATGTTCAAAGAACTAATGAAATTCTGCTTAAAGAATTAAGAGAAAGAATGATGATAATAAGCCAGTAATACAGAACTGTTACAAGAAATGGAAATTTTAAAATATGGAAATTTGGGAGTTGAAAAGTAAAACAACAGATAATGAAAATTCAGTAAGGGTACTAAATAACAAATTGAAGGTAACAGAAGAATTAATAAACTTGAAGATATATTAACTGAATTTATTCAGTTGGAAGAACAGAGAAAAAAACTGAAGAATTAGCAGAGCCTAAGAGGCCTGTGGGACAATATCAAGCATATGAAAATGTGTGCAATGGAAGTACCAAAGAGAGAAGAGTAATAAAAAAGGCATAACATTTTTAAATAAATAATGATTAAAAATGTCCTAAATCTAATGAAAAATAATCTAAAGATACAAGACTCAACAAATCCCAAGTAGAATACAAAATCCCTAATTTTGTACTACAACACATCCTGGTAAAACCATTGAAAGCCAAGGAAACCTCTTAAAGACATCAATAAGAAAAACAGCTCACCACATTCGGAGAACAAAAATACAATTAAATGACTGACTTTTCATTAAAAAATGGAGTTGTGGGGCACCTGAGCAGCTCAATCAGTTAAAAAAATCTGCTTCAGCTCAGGTCATGACCTCAAGGGCTTGGGATAGAGCCCCGCATCTGGCTCCCTGCTCAGTGGCCTGCTTCTCCCTCTCCCTCTGCCTTTCTCCCTGCTTGTGCTCTCTGGCTCTCTCTATCTCTCTGTCAAACAAATAAATAAAATATTAAAAACAAAAACAAAAAAGAATTTAGGGTGCCTGAGTGGCTCAATGGGTTAAGCCTCTGCCTTCGGCTCAGGTCATGATCTCAGGGTCCTGGGATCAAGGCCCGCATCAGGCTCTCTGCTCAGTGGGGAGCCTGCTTCCCCCTCCCCTTCTGCCTGCCTCTCTGCCTACTTGTGATCTCTTTTTCTGTGTCAAATAAATAAATAAAATCTTTAAAAAAATTAAAAAGAAAAAATGAGTTTAAAAACAAATAATAGGGGGTGCCTGGGTGGCTCAGTGGGTTGAAACCTCTCTGCCTTCGGCTCAGGTCATGATCCCAGGGTCCTGGGATTGAGCCCCACATCAGGCTCTCTGCTCACCAGGGAGCCTGCTTCCCTTCCTCTCTCTCTGCCTACTGTGATCTCTGTCTGTCAAATAAATAAATAAAATCTTAAAAAATAAAAAAAAAAAAACCAAAAAACCCCAAACAAATGATGGAGTTGAGAATGCAATGAAATGACATACTGAAGATAATGAAGTAACTGTTACCTAAGAATTCTATTTAGGGGTGCCTGGGTGGCTCAGTTCGTTAAGCATCTAACTTCAGATCATGTTAGGATCCTAGGGTCCTGGAATTAAGCCATGCCTCAGGCTCTCTGCTCAGTGGGGAGTCTGCTTCTCCCTCTCTCTCTGTTCCTCCCTCACTCTTTTGCTCTCTCTTTCTCTCTGTATCTCCCTCAAATAAATGGTAAAATCTTTAAAAAAAAAGAGTTTTTTGAAGAATTATATGGATATTCTAAAGCAAACAAAGAATGAGGGAAGTTTTTCTTAGGACCTTTGCCTTACAAGAAATTATATATATATATATATATAATCAGGGTGAAAAAAAGGAAATAGTATCGTGAGGTATCTACTCAAAGATATGCAAAACAATGGAAAAGGTAATATATGCATAAATTTTAATGACTATATAAAGGAATATATATTAACTGTGTTAAAAACAGACTTAAAATTTCAAAAAACAGTTAATTGTACTGTTGGCTTTATAACATTTATGTAACAATAATAGCTGAAAGGAACAGGGATGAAGTGGGCTGTATCAGAACAAAATATCTGGATTTTACTAGCATTATTCATATTAATTCAAAGTAGCTTTTGACAAATTAACATGCATATTGTAATCCCTAGAGATATCATCAAAAAAAGAATTTAAAAAATTTAGGGATAAAACCAATGAAATAATTACAATATACATGGAAAAAATGTCTGTTTGACAACAACAACAAAAAAAAGACGGAACAAAGAAAGAGGAAAAAAGACATAAGACATATAAAAGACAAGAGGCAAAATGCCAGATATAAATATTACTTTGTCAATAATTCCATTAAATGTTAGTGGATTAAACCTGCCAACTAAAAGGTAGAAGTCGTAGAACAGATTAACTAAAACAAACAAACCAACAAACAAAAACAAAACAAAAGAAAAAATCCAGAAGAGATATACTTTATGTTCAAAGACACAAATGGTTTGAAAGTAAAAAAGATTAAAAAGATAAAACATGAAAAAGTAATCATAAGAGAGTTGAAAATGGCTATATAACAAAATTTAACTCATATAAAATGTCCCTACAATGACAGACACTTGATAATGATAGAAATGATCTATCATAAGGAAAAAAAAATAATTATAAATATAAATACACTTAAAAACACAGCCCTAATAAATAGACATACCTTGGAGATACTGTGGGTTTGATTTCAGATCACTGTAATAAACTATGTCACAACAGAGTAAGCCAAATGAATTTTTTTGGTTTCCCAGTGCATATAAAAATTACAAGAATAACATCAAAGATCACTGATCACAGATCACCGTACAAATATAATAATAATAATAAAATTTGAAATATTTCAAGAATTACCAAAATGTGAACAGAAATATACAATGAGCGAATACTGTTGGATAAATGGCATGATTGACTTGTTTAACACAGGATTGTCACAAATCTTTAATTCATAAAAATGCAGTATCTGCAAAGCACAATAAAGCAAAGCACAATTAAATGAGGTATGCCTGTACATGGAGTAACACTTCACAGAACTGAAAGAAGAAATAGACAATTCCACAAAAACTTTTGGGGACAAATAGATCATTTTTTCATAATTGAGAGAACAATAAGATAAAAAATTAGCAAGGACAGAGAAGACTTGATCAACAGTATCACACAGATTAACAAGTGAGATTTATAAAAACTTCTGCCAAAGAACAGCAAAATAGACATTCTTTTCAAGAGTACATGGAATATTCTCTAAGATTTCTCAGATAAGACATATGGTAGGTAATACAACAAGTCTCAATAAATTTTAAAGAATTAGGGTCACCTGGGTTGTGTAATCAGTTAAGTGTCCAACTCTTGGTTTCAGCTCAGGTCATTATTTCATGGGTCATGAGATTGAGCCCTGCATCAGGCTCCGGGCTCAGCAGAGAATCTGCATGAGATTCTCCCTCTCCACCCCCCCCCCCAACCACATGCTCTCTTTCTCAAATAAATGAAATAAATCTTTAAAAAAAATTAAAAATTTAAAAAAAGAATTAAAATCACAAAAAGTATGGCATCCATTGTTGAGAGAAATTAAGTTGAAAATAAATAATCCAAATGTTGGAAATCCCCCAAACATATGCAAATTAACCTAAATATTTTTAAAGACACATGAGTCAGAGGAAAAAAATTATTAAGGAAAAATAGAATGATTTTGAACAATTACAAATTAAACATATTGTTTGTTAGATGAAGCTAAAGCAATGCTTAGAGGATATTTGTAGTTTTAAACACCTATATTGAAAAGAATAAAGGTCTTAAACCAATAACTTATGATTGCATTTTAGAAAACTAGAAAAGGAAGAGTAAACTGTACCTGAAGCAAGAAGAAAGAAGGAAATAATAAGGATAAAAGCAGAAATCAAGACAGAGAAACAGCACAGTTGTTGAGAAAATAAAGGAAACCAAAGGTGGTTGTTTAAAAAGAAATTAACAAAATCAACAAACAGATTTTTTTGACAAGAAAAAGAAGAAGACATACATTAACAAAATCAAGAAAGCTTGTCAGAGGAGACATCACTACCAATCCTACAGATACTAAGGTTAAAAGGGAATACTATGAACAACTTTATACTAACAACTTTTAACTTAAATGAAAAGGAAACATTTCTAAAAAGATACAAAAAATCACGGCTTAATGGAATTAGAAAATAAATGGGCATGTAATACCTACAACAACAGAGAAATGCAATTAATGAGAAATCTCAGAACAGCTACCATCTAGTGTATTGCCAATTACTGAGGCAGAGAGAGAGACAACACTGCATGGGAATGGCAAAGCCGCTTAAAGACAAACAAAGGAGTATAGGGAAAAGGAGAGAAAAGCAACCAAGAAACAGACTCTTAACTGTAGAGAATAAACTGATGGTTAGCAGAGGAGAGGTGGGAAGGGATGGGTTAAATAGGTGATGGAGATTAAGGAGTGCATTTGTTATGATGATCATTGGGTGTTGAATGTAAGTATTGAATCACTAAATTGTATACCTGAAACTAATATTACACTGTATGTTAAACTGGAATTTAAATAAAAACTTAAACAAACAAAACTTCCCAAAAAGAAAAACCCAAGCCCAGATGGCTTTCACTGGTGGTTTCTAGTAAATATTTTAATATTAAATAATACTTAAAAAAAAGAATAAATAATACCAAACATTTACAAATTCTTACTGAAAATAAAGGTGAAAAGTACAATTTCCAACTCATTCTGTGAAGCCAATGTCTCTCTTAGAGATGCAAAAATCTGAATTATTTACTATGACCAAGTGAGATTTATCTCAGTATTGCAAATTTAGTTTAGCTTTCCAAAAACTAGTTATTGTAGTAAATGAAAACTAATAAAATGAAGGGAAAAAATGATTATCTCAATAGATGTATAAAAATGTATTTGACAGAATTCAGCTGTCATTCATGATAAGACTCACAACAAACTAGTAATAGAAAAGAACTGCTTCAACTTGATAAAGGGGCTGGGAGTGGCAGCAGGAACTGGTTGCATTCAGACAAGGGAGAACTCATTTGGGTGATAGAAATGTTCTAAAATTATATTCTGGTGATGGCTGCATAATTTTAAATATTTACAAAAATTCACTGAATTATACACTTAAAATGTAAGCATTTATATTATGTAAATATTGTCTCAGTAAAGCTATAAAAGTTAATAACCAGAAAGGGTAGATGGTAGGGAGATATAGATGAATCAAGTTAACAATATACTAATAATTGATAAAGTTAGACTTTAGGTAATGGCAAGTTATTATAATATTCCTTCTATTTTTATATATATTTGAAACCTATCATAATAAAAAATCTAAAAAAATCAAAGTGTCAGGGAAAAAAAGAAACAACTGGGAGCTTGGGGAAGGACCTCGTGTCATGTGAAAACTCCCTTTGGGTGGTTCTAACATTCTTTCTTCCTCTCCTGTGGGAAGCACCTTTTTAAGCTTCTAGATGTTTTACATAGTTTTTCCTTTGCTTAGTGCATTTGACCCTAACATTTGGAGAGAGGAAGAGAGACATTATTATCTCTGCTATGTAGATGAAGAAACCACAGCCCAGGGTGACAAAAATAGAAAGGGGTGAAGCTAAGGACAAAGTCTCAGTCCCAGTGCTCTGTCCAGTCAATTATGATGTTCCTTGCACTCCAGGCCTAGGACAAGTTTGGTTCCAAACTAATTGGTATAGTAGATAAGAATTCTCTTCGGTGTCACCACAATTCCTCACCCTCTGAGAAGTCCTCTCCTGGTTTGGCCTCACCGACATCACTTAACTTAGCCCTATAATCCCCAACCCTCCACCCTCCCCCTGCCCCACACACATGCACACCTTATTTTGATATTCCTTGAAAGGTAATCATTTTCAATTAGCACCCCATACTCTACCTCTCTTCCATCTCACCTTCCTTACTCCACCAGTACCTTCTCTCTTAGTTCTTGGTTGAAAAGACTTAATAAAATATTCACTCCAAAATATTATTAGATTAATACTACTCTTACCAGATTATTTACATTTAAAGAGGCCAACAAATATTTGTTCTACTAACACTTTAAGGTTCTATATAATGTGGATAGGGAAGATACTTGGGGGTAAGGAAACAACTTACTGGACCCTGTGTATTACCTTCCAGCCCATATGCCACTTCTAACCTAGGTCATAACTAATAAACACTGAGGATGATGAACAAATAATCATCAGCACAGTAAGCAAAATTCCTATTTATTCACAATGGGAAATAAGCCTCCAGTTTAGAGAAGATGAAAGTACTGTGGAGAGTCAGCTATAAATGGAGTCTGTGTGCACATAGAAGGGCATCAGGTAGCAAACAGAGCTTGGCATTTGTCTAGTCTAAGGGACCTTCTCCTCTCTTTGATGTGGGACTATTCAATAAACTTAAAGATCACTCTTAACTTCAGCTGTGTCTCAGTGAATTAGAATATTGGATATTTGGTTTTAGATGGGTATTTTTCTCAGCATTCTCTCCACAATTCTTTCCATTTGAGTCTCTGCTATTTGATCTATTCTCATGAACACTTTGTTCCTTGAAGTCACCATGTTGCATTTAATAAGTGCATATTTATTTATTCATCCAAACTGCTAAGTGTCAACACTATTCTGGATGCATGAGAAATCATCAGCAAACAAAACAGAGGAAGACCTTGACCTTGTGGAGGGATGCAAAGGTGAGGGAGACCGACAATGTAGTATAAAAAGTAAATTATGTAGGATGTTAGGAATTGGTAGATGCTAGGAAACATAACCAGTGCAAATGTCCTAAGATGAGAGCATACACAGGATTATGAGGGGTAATAAAGAGGTCCCTATTGCTGAAGCAGAGTGAATGGGATGGGTGTGTAGGGGGCCAATGCAGGTTTTGAACAGAGGAGTGATGTGATCTTACTTATATTTTATGAGTCACTTTGGTTGCTATGTTGAGAATAGGGGAGAAATGTAAAAGCAGAGAGATTAATTATCTAGAAAAAAACAAAAAGAGGTACTAAAAGAAACCAAGTGAGAAGAGATAGAGTGGTAATAAGTGGAGATGGGGAGAAGTTTCTTATTCTGGGTATAGTGAATATAGATTCAAGAGAATTTCTTTCATCAGTGAATAGGTTTATCTCCCTCATTACACTGGGAGTTTGGCATTCCTGAACACACAGTGTGTTCAATAAATGTGTGATTAATGAATCAAGAAATGAATGAATAAACGTTGGGCAGTTGTAGTCAATCTGGAACAGGGAATACAAAGCTCTTTCAAGACAGCAAGGATACAGTTAACTGTGGCCTCAAGTTGATAATTGTTATAAAGAATAGCTATAATCATCTTTGAGGCTACTGGTAATTTTCATTTGAAAATATGTGAAACATATTTCCAGAATAGAATTGGAGAGTTTTCTGCCTGAGAGTTGTCCTCAATAAATGCATAAAATGAACCTTCCTTCATCCAGCAGCTGTTATTAGGGAAATGTGTGCAAACAACATACAATTTTGAACTGCTATTAAGTTCTTAAAATATGGTGAGTGGTTGACAGACCATAGCAATAACCTTCTAACTATCCATCCCCAGGCTCCCTTGCTTTTGTTGATCTTCCCTACTACTTTCAGAGCATCCTTTCTAAAACCTACTCCTGTTTAAAACCTTAAACAACTATTCATTGTCTTCTCACTTAAGAACAGTTTTCTCAGGCTTGGTATCCAAGACACTTCAAAATTTCTAGCTTTACATTATCTAACCATTACCTAAACTTGGGACATTATTGACAGGAATTATTGACAGGAATTCAGTGTTGTGTTCAGAGACAAATTCTGAAGATGAGCTATCTGCCGATTCAAATCCCAGCTGAGCACAAGAATTAATTTCTCTAGCCCCGGCGTCAGTCTCAGGGAAAATGGGATATAATAGTTTTACGTTATGTCTTTTGAGGATTTATTTAGATGACAAATGTAAATCCCACTGGACTGTAAGCTCAATGAGGGCAGAAACCAAATTTATTATATTCCACACTGAAACTCAATGCCATGTCTGTAGTAAACACAGAATATATATCCACTGGATAATTACATAATTAGAGAGTATCTACTATCTGCCTGGTACTTTTCTAAACACTGAGGATACTATGATGGCTCTTATAAAGTTCACCTTCTGGTGAAGGAAAAAAGACAATAAACAAATCCACAAGTAAATATACATATACACATTTGATTTTCATGTATTAATAAATGCCATTTTAAAATTAAAATGGGGTGATACACAGAAACATCTGATTTTGTGGCCATGAAGAACTCTTTAAAGAGGTCACATAGGAAATGAGACCTAAATATTGGGAAAAAAAAGTCATATAAAACTAGAGGAGGTGGGATTATTACATGTTGGGGAAATCTAAAGTGAACAGTCCCTGAGGCAAATGTGTTCCGTGAGTAGAGAAAAGGCCAACACAGCTAGGTCACCATGGCAGTGGTCATGGTGAAAAGAATACAGATTGAGTTGAGATTGATATCCAGGGACCTTTGGTTAAGATAAGAAGATGAAATTGTATTTTTAGTGTAATAGGAAGTTCCAGAACTCTTTAAGCAGAGGAATGACCACAGCTTCCCAGGAAGCCATGTAGAAAGTGGATTTTAGAAGATAAGACAGAAAGCAAGGAACTGCTTAAGAGCTCATATTGTAATCCATACAAGAGCTTTTGGTGGTTTGTCTTTGATTCAATGGAAATGAAGAAAAAGGAAAGATTCAGAAATACTTTGGAGGTAGAAACAAATGAGAGGGATCAAGGATAGTTCCATTCAGTGCCACATTATGTCTGTTGTGGGCCCTTCCACCATGAAAATAATATTAAAAAATTTTATTTTATGACTGCATTGGTATAAAGACAAATGAAATCCAGGATGAATTGCATTATTTTTCCTTCTGACTGTGAAAAAGAAATTAAAATATTTTCATGGGCCCCTGAGAGTATTGTGGGCCTTAAGCACTGTGCCTATTGAATAAGTGGAATCTGTTCCATTTTTAACATAAAAGAATATAAAGTTTAGAAAATACATTTAAAAATTGTAAGATCTTAATGCTTATTAACTATCACATTATTATTACTATTATTATATACTGGACATGTCCTATACTTCCTAATCTTTGTGAATTTGCTTATCTTATTTCTTGAATTTCTCTTGAGCTGTCAAAAACTCATCCATCCTTCAATGCCCAGATCAAAGGCCAATTCTTTCTTTGTGTTTCCTAATTCATCAACTGATCTTGATCTTCCTCCCTTCTGTCCCCACAAGTCCATACTCATACCTCTAATTACAGCCTTTCTTTGATTTATGCTAATTTAGCTACTTCTCTCTCTTTCAAGCTTTTGAGCTCCTTTTAATGCTTGGCGATATATCTTACACCATGGCTGTATCTCTTACTGGGCCTCGCCAAGTGCCTTGCACAGAGTATAGCCTCAATAAATATTTATTGACTTGAAGGAAAGAGACAGTCAGCCAACTAGTCTCACCAAAGCCTGTTGGGGCAAGGCTGGTCTCCATTATTGCTGCCCAGACCCTGGCACATAATTAATCTGAGACCATCTATTAGGCAACAAAATGCTAAAAAGAGGAATGCCAACTGTGACTCCCCACTTTGCAAAGGATGCTGCCAGGCTTCCAAATAACAACTTCATGGAGTATCCATCCAAAACACCATCTGGAGTGCAGACAAAAACTTGTACCTTGTTGACTCACAGAACCATAAATCTACAGCGTTGGCTAATCTCCATCATGGTTAATGATGGCTGTGATCTATGACAGCTGAAAGATAAGGATTCTGATTAGACATCGAAAGGAAATTAGATCCTGAGTAAATGGAAACATTATTCATTTAAATCACATTTGTTTCATTACTCATTTAAAAGTTTTATAGTCATGCCCCAGTGCTTGGCACTGTGGGAAATACAAGTAGATGTAAGATCCAGTCCTTGTTCTCAAAGGGACTTTTCTATCACAGGGAATACAGCTGTGGGGAAAAGATCCTGGTGAAATGATAAATGTGAAGATGGCTCTACCTGTGTCCTCAATGAGAAGAAGGTTCTATTTAGTTACAGCATGGAAATTATTGTGTGGCCTTGGATAAATCAGCCCATATTCCTGAACTTCTCTTTCTGGAAGAAAGCTGAAAGCTTCTCTTTCTGGAAGAAACCCACTTATTTGTCTATGAGGAATGCTGGATGGTTTCACTACTTATTAAATTACTAATTTCTGTGTGTTTCAGTAATTCATTTCTAAAAAATTCTCAGTTTTTATCTAAATAGATAAATTTCATTTCAATTTGTGAGCTACTATTTTGGGAAAGAAAGAAGGAACTAATACCTCAATAAAATCATAATCGAAATAATTCATACATTTAGGATAACTATGCATTAAGTGCCAACTAAGAGCAGGGCAGTTTGAACACTATAAGCCAGTAGTTCTCTGCTGATGGCTACTTTATCCACTCAGCTACATTTGACAATGTATGGAGCTATATTGGCATTTTTTTTCATACAACTCCCTTCTCTTGGAAGATTTTTCTTAGAAATCTTGGAAGATTTCTTCTAAACCAGCCTTTTCCCATTGAAATAATCAAGACAATTAATTTTCAGCAAGAAAGGAGTCATGACATTACAGGCCAGATAGTTCTTTGTTGTAGAAGGCTGCCCTGTGCACTGTAGGATGGTTAGCCCCAGTAGCACTTCCCTAGTTGTGTAAAACAAATGTCTCCAGATTTGTCAAACATCCCCTGTGGGGAAGGGCAATAATCACATCCAGATGAAAACTACTGGTTTAGGGAAATTAGAATGAACTAAGAGGTACGGTGAGGTTTTGTAGAAACAGACCCTTGTGTACACTACTTTGGGGGAGTGAAACCACTTGACACTCTATCAAAAGCCTTATCGAATGCTCATAACCTTTGAGTTATTAATCACACTTCTAGGGAATCTATCATAAGGAAATAACCCCAAAAAGTTATTTTTTTTAAAGTGCCTAAATGTCTAATTTCTTTCCCTGAAGAAACAGGTTAAGTAAATTTGAACATAGTTACATTTGGGAATATTATATGAACACAAAAAAGTATTGTTAAAAAGAGATATGTCTGAGGGGCGTGTGGGTGGCTCAGTGGGTTAAAGCCTCTGCCTCTGGCTCAGGTCATGATCTCAGGGTCCTGGGATCGAGCTCCGCATCAGGCTTTCTGCTCCGCAGGGAGCCTCCTTCTGCCTCTCTCTCTGCCTATCTCTCTGCCTACTTGTGATCTCTGTCTGTTGAATAAATAAATAAAATCTTAAAAAAAAAAGAAGAGATATACCTGATATTAAGTATTAAAAAAAGCTGGTTGCTAAACCATAACAATGTAAACAATACTTAATAAAAAATAAAAAACAATAACAAAAACAAGAAGGAAATACATAAAAATTTTTAATAGTATTTTTAAAAATACAGGTTATTTTATCCTTTTTATTGTTTATTTTAATTTTTGTCACTTATATTATGAATTTTTTATCCTTAATTTTATAAGTTTGGATCAATGAGAAATACTAATAGGGATATCATTGGTAATGTCTTTCTATAACGATGGATTGGGCATTACAATGCTTTCTTCAAGTCTCCCAATAACATTTATTTGAAAAAAGAATATTAGTTCTGCTGTTGGCATTCTGTTGATTGGTAGAAAAGAGCAAATGATCAGTAGTTTTAGTTCTCCTTTTGCCCCAAAATTTGGCATCCAAGGCAAACCACTGATGAAATGCATTTGCATTTGAATTATGTCCACTCCAGAGCCAATCCCAGGTCTCTTCCAAAAGCTTTTTATGTGTGATGTGAGTTCTTTGTTCCAATAGTGAGGCTCTCTTCAGAAAAATGACTTCCAGTTCAGCTGAGTGGGGAAAAGTCCTGCCAGGAGAAAGCCATCCCTTTATGAATATGAAATGTTCATAAAAAAGACAGCTTTAGTAAGTCATTCCTCAAAAGAGATGTTGGTAGGTAAAGTTCCAGAAATTAGAGTTCAAAGTTCTAGCTTCTAATGCCCATAGCAAAAACTATTTTTTAAAACATGTAAATGTACGTATTTATTATCATCAGATATTCTGTTTTCTAGATGCTTATTTATGAGCAACTTGGACTCAAGCAATAAGATATTTAAAAATATAGTATTAATGCGTGGGAGTTGATTTTGTAATCCATTGAACTATTTCAATATTAAATTAAGTGGTAGACAAAAATGCTTGAAAAGGACACACATAAACACACACATGAGCAGCCGTACGTACACATAGCAAATGTGACCTGCTTCACTTGGAAACATAATTTTTTCCTTTCTTTGTAGTCATACCTCATTTACTCAGTGCAGTAGTACTTTGAAATCTGATCTTTTCCTTAGCTATGCTGAGTTTGCATGTAACTGGACACATCAAAACATCCATGTTTTTCTTACATGCCACGGGAAAGTGACAACATCCCTTCTTTGTGGTTTTGGTTAACATCTACACATCCTTCCCAAAACACCACCAGAGAATGTTATTTTGCTGATGGGAATGAGATGATATGCTTCACATGTAACATGCTCTACTAAGGATGCTGCCCAAGAAAATCACAAAGCCCACTGTGAGAGGAGAGTAAGTCATTTTCAATATGAAATTTCAGCCACTGCCTGGATTTATCCCCCCTTGGACACAGTGTGCAATGATTCATCCTTTTCCACTCCTAATGGGGTTCTGTCAGATGTGCAACTGGCTAAGCAGTAAGAAGGAATGATATATGAAGATGCATTATTATCCAGTTAGTACACGTCTCAATCCCCCTTGCCTCCAAACATTTCAGGCTCAAGTGACTGTCTCTTCTTTTTCATATGTACTTTCTTTTGAGTCCCATTCTTCTATTCAGAGACATTCAGAAGGAAATGTGTTTCAGGAAACTCGGCTCAAGAATGAAGGTCAGAAACTCATTATTTTGGAGTATTCACCACGAGCATTACACACCCACAATTCATAGAGTTCTTGCATATAAAGCACTAAGCACATTGCTAATCTGATGTGTTATGCTACCGAATCCTTTAAACAACCTTATAAAATTAACTCTATTATCCTCATCTCACATATTTAGAAACTGTGGCACAGAGACACTCAAGTTCTCATAGCTGTGATAAATGGGATAAGCTGGGATTTTAAGAAGAGTTTGTTGGGTCTCTTGGGAAATCATTCAATTTTTCTGTGTCTCAGTAACAAAATTCTGGAATAATCTAGAGTTAATAGCTATTTTTCTCTCCAAAGCTCTACTCTTCTCAGATCAATTGAGCACGGTCATTACTGCCCTTGGTTTCACATTCAAATGTTCTGTAGTTTTCTGGAAGAGACCACAATGAGCATCCAAAGTGTGACTATATACCAAGGTTGTAGTATATATACTACACACTAAAGATGTGCCTTTAAGAGGGTGTTTCAGAAAAAAAAGGGGCCAGGGATGTGGCTGAGGTTACACTGAAAAAGACCCACATCAGAAGATAAAAATACACAAGTTTGAAATAGTGACTGAAATCCCAGATTTCCATGAAATTGTAGATTTCCATGAAGGGATCTTTGAGGTGTAGTGCCAAGATTTATTCACAGAGAAAACTTCACCAAAATATGAAGGAGAGGTATAATTGTAGCCATCCACTCTTGTCTCACTTTCTTTTTTAGTATTTTCCTATTTTCCTTCTTCCAAAATTACTTTTACCAAGACATGAGGGATTTCAATGGCATATCACTTATATAATTATTTGCATTTAAAAAATGGACAATGTGAAAGTTATTTTGAAACAAAAGAATATATCTCTAGCAGTCAGACTTTAGGCATCTGGCAAGGAATATCAGAGGGCCCTACACGTTACTACCTGCTCACAGAATGCAGGAGAACAGAGATTATTAGACTTTCTATTTTTCTCCCAAAACTGTCCTTAAAGAAGTTCTTGGCACACAAAAATTAATCAGCCACCATACCTACATCTCTAGCCTTCAAAATACCCTAAGCTCCTGACTTACAATTTTAACTGGCTGTTACTAATCTTCACTTCAATATTACAAAGGCCCCTCAAATCCATGTACAAAACTGAAAGTAATGTGTCTGCCCCAAAACCTGACCCTCTTTTTGTTTCTCATCTTCTGACCATACATGAGTCTAAAGTGAAAAACATCTTCTACCCTACTGTTCCATCCTCACTTTCAAATCTCTGATTTAAGCCTTCATCATCTCTTGCTTGGATTTCTAAAAAGCTTCCTACATGATGTGCTATAAATGTCATTCACTTTCAATGAAAGTGAATATAAATATAAATATTCCTACTAGAGAATATTTATAAAATAGGGATGATACTATTACTCCTTTGCTTGAAAATCTTTATTCTATAGGTCACATCAAAATCCAAGCTCCTTTCTGTGAGTCAAAACTGTTTAAAAGCTCACCTCATTAACTTTTCTATCTCAAATGGGCACACTATTAACTGTCTCAATGGCCCACAAAACTCAAGTCTAAAAAACTCTAGGTTTTCTTTTTTCCTAAAATTTTCATTTTGTACTAAGCCTTGAAATTTCAAAGTAAACTCAATTAATTCTGTGTTTTTCTCTATTGCTGTCCAGTAATTACTGAGTCATTCTCCATTTAAAACTGAATATAATTTGGGATTTTCTGCTTCCTCAGTTCCTTCAAAGTGTTTTCTGTTTCCCTCCCCTCTTGGTTCTGGTTCTAAATCTCTGGGTGATTCAACAATTCCCTCTATGCTACTACACAGTAACCAACACAATTTTTGGCCTCTGTGGTCATGCTGGCATCTGTAGTTAAAGTCCTCATCCTGTTTCCCAGCTTAGGTGATACCCAGTGCTTGTTTGACAGGTGGCAACTGGTCTATCTGGTATTTCTCCATTGGCTCCTCTACAGCTTTTTGGCATCTCAATTCCAACAAAGATGCAGCTATATCCTCATCCATTCTGTGCAGATAGCACAGGCCCCAACTCTGCACTGAGATTGTCTGATTGACATATTAGCTTTTCCTCCTACCTAATATTTAGGTTTTACTCATAGCCTCAGAAGACATAAAATATTCTCAAAGTCACTTGGGAACTATGGGAAATGAGAATAAGACATCCCAAATGGATATGCATGCCTCCATGGCTTGGATTCATCAGGGGAGCTGCTGTATTCAAAAACTTCCAGACAAGCTTGCAAATCTACCCAAATCTTGGATCTCAATTTCATAGGCAAATTCAGAAAGACATTATACACAAGGCCCCTCCATAATTTCATCATCTCAGCAAACCCTCTCTCTCCTCTTCAAAATGGAGCCCTTTTATCTTGTTGGGTAAGAACACGAGAAGGCAGAAAAAAGAACCATCTGTCTGTTTTCATCTTCTTACCAATCTATTGGTTGTGTGCCGCACTGAGATAGAAGTAAGAAATCCAGCATCTTTTATTTAAAGGTTCTACAATAAAACTAAAACAAACAAACAAACAAACAAAAACCCCTAAAGCAAAAACCCTATTAAAAGAAGACTTAAATAAATAAAAGGAAATACCATGTTCTTGGTTGTGAAATATCTGGTAGTATAATTCTTTCAACTGTGTTCTACTTCAAGATTGTTTTTCTACTCTTAGCTGACTTTCCTATAAATATTATAATTATCTGATTAATTTCTAAAAAGGAATGCTATTATTTTGATTGGAATTGCACTAATTTTTACATCAAAATAGGGAAAATTGACATATTCACAATATTGAATCTTCCCTTATGTTTGGTGAAAAAGTCAGACACAAGACTACATAATATATGATTCATTAGTATAAATTAAAACAAACAAAAAAAGCATTCCTGTTTATTCACCATTTCATAGGCTCATCAAGTGTTTTCATGTTTCTAAGGTTATCTCATTCCTCTGCCTCATGACAGTCTCCTCATTGTTCAAGACTCATTACAAATGTCACTTCCTTTGTGGAGTAAAGAAACAGAGAGCTATAAAAAAATTGATTGGTTGCATCAATGGCCCTAAAGCCTCATCCCATCGTGGGTGCTCATTCTTTGCTATGTAACCTTATAGTGAGATTCCCTTCTGACTATAGATCTTCCCATGGTATTTGCCTTACCCAATGAAATGATAGCAGACTGATGTTAAGAGAGGCTTGAAAAGCACTTGCCCAACTGGCTTTCTCCCCTCTTGACCTCTGCCATTGCCATAAGAATATGTCTGGCTAACCTGCTAAAAGATAAGAGACATGTGGATCAGAACCAAATAGCCTAGTTGTTCCAGATGAAGCCTGCTTAAATCGGCCATCTGCCAGCAGCGATTCAGACAACTTGAATAAGCCCAGCCAAGATCAGCAGAGCCACCTAGAAGACTTGCAGCTGACTACAGATACATGAACTAGCCTAGCTAACATTATCAGTTTTCTCAGATCAGCAGAACCCTGCAGACTCATGAACTAAATGACTATTTATTATTTCACACTAATAAACTTTTATGGCAGTATATCATTGATATAACTTAAAGCTCTTTCTCTCTAGTCAAGAGTGAAATTTCATAAATTAAGTTTGGCTTCCTGGGACTTCATGGATTGTTCCTTTAAAGTGTGCATTACACCATCAGTTGTACCATATGAAAAAATAAAAATATGGGAAAGAAAATATGGCACAATAAAATTAGGATAATTCCATAAGGCTTTAGTAAAGACATAAATTTATAAGGGTGGTCAGAGTATCAAATACACACATGCACACACACACACAAGGTAACACAGTATCCCAAGATGATTACAATTCCAAGACCCAAAGTCTCTAGGAGAGAGAGCAGTTATCAGACTCTAGAAGGTAAATATTGTGGGGAAAGGACCACCTTGAAAGAAGATGTGACTTTCATTGAAAGGAGACACAAGCCTGAGTCACCCTGCAGGGAGGTATCATGGGATTAAATACTTGGGCTTCATTCTCTTCCCTTCCTCCAATCTGTTGCCAGGGACTTCCGTTAGCCAAACCAAACCAAAAGCCAGAGGGGTAAAGAGTTCTTTGATATAAGCCACATATGTGATTGTCTGGGGCAGAGCAGATGGTGAAAAAGAATAAAGACAGAATCTGAAGGAACAAGCAGAAAATATCTTGCAAAAAAGGCCATGGGTTTATATGGCTATATGTACGGACCTGTCAAATCCTTCCTTGGGAGCATATATTCACGTCGGGGTTGGAGGGATATTGCCAAAACTAGGCACCTTGAAATTGGAAAAATAGGGAGAGTGTGCAGAAGTAGAAGCAAAGGAAAATATGTTTAAATTTTTTTCACATCACAATTTGCTCGATAAGGACCCTTCCAGAATGTGCTAACCACTCAGTGAAGATCCAATAAGTAATTGCTAAATTTAGTTTATCTGAACTAACAAGGAAAATCTAATATATGAATATACTATTGGTCTCTTGGCACTAATGCTATAGGTAGACTTCACATGAGTCTATTTTTCTTTGCTAAGGAAAATGGTATTACAGATACAATGAAATATTATCATGTGTTGTATTTTTAGCTTCTTTCCATAGTGTGATTTTCCTCTCTCCCTACCAACTTTGAAGCAAGAGTTGTAAGATTAATATTTCACTCTTGATGCATGGTTCTGTTTATTAAATAGGGATGCTTGAATGGCAGAGTTGTGTTCTGTAGGAGGCAATGTGGAAGCATGGGAGGAGGAAGCTCTCATTAGTAGACCTTTTAGAGGGCAGTCACTATTCTGAGATTCATCTCAACAAAGACTAACTGATGCATATTGAGTTCCTTCTGGAATATATTATTATTCTACCTTTAGTCCTAAGCTAAATTGAAAAAGACAATTGAGGGAAGTTAATTTGGGAGAAAAGAGTATAAAAATATAGAGGTTGGTAATCTTAGAGAAGACCTAGATTCAAATCCTGACTATTCTGTGTTACCGTAGGCTGGTTGCTGATAAAATGAAGACAGTCCTGCCTACAACACAAGGTTGTTGTCAACATTAGGTGAGTCACATTTGCATCCAAGGAGGTGTCTTTCATATCCCTGTGGTCACATAGCCGAAGTAAGCTGCATGGCTAGACTGGAAAGAAAAAAAACAGAAGAATGTAATAGAATCCAGCTACAGACTACCAGATTGGACACTTTATGAACAGGTTGCCCCTGGCCTGTCTCAGATATTAGCACAAAACTCTTAATCATCAGTTAGCTGATTAAATAGTCCATTTGGGCTATTACAACAGAATGCCATAAGACTAGGTGGCTTGTAAACAAAAAACATTTCTTTCTTACAGTTCTGGAGGCTGGTAAGTCCACAGTCTAGGTGCCACCAGGTTTGGTGTCTGGTGAGAATGCACTTCCTGGTTCCTAGTTTATAAATGGCTGTCTTTTCACTACAACCTCACATGGCACAAGGGTGAAGGATCTCTCTGGTTTCTCTTTTAGAAGGCTACTAATCCCATTTATGGGAGGTCCCACTCTTACCACCTGATCACTTCCAAAAGTTTCTACTTCCAAACATCATCATAATGGGGATTGATCTCAACATATGAATGGGGGGGTGGGCCACAAACTTTCAGTTTATAACAGTACCTTTTACTCAGGTCTGGCCAAGAATCAGAACCATGACCCAGGCTACCCTGAGAGAAGCACAGGGTTGCAACAGAACAGCTGAGATTAATTCTGCACCTACGTAATTCAATTTCTGAACCTTGGCTAAACTCTCTTAATTACAAATCTCTCGTCCTCGTTCTTCTTTCTGCATCCTTTACAGTGTTTATAAGCAAATATGTCAGACCCATAATTTTTGAATAAATGTCATTTGAATGTTATTGAATGACATGTTTAATGAGAAAATTGGCTAGTGGTTTGGTTCATTTCTTCCCACAACCTGCTTTGAGTCACCCTTGGTTTGCTGCCCCATTCTTTTGGAGTGATCATTTACTTGATGGTGATATGAGGGCAAATGAAACAGAAGTGACAATTAAGAAGCTTGTCCATAAATTCCTTTTTTAAAAAATTTGAAGATGTAATTGGCTTTATTCAACAATTCATGAATCAGGCAGCATCCCAACTAGCAGGTAGAAAGGGGCTCCTAAGAAGCTTGTCCACAAATTCTTTATCCTCATTTGGGGTCAGGAACAGTATTAAGTGGCAGCCAGCATGTTTCCTATCACATGCAAAGGCCTATGACTCATGGCAGCAAACTCTGAGGTGAACTTTTGAGTACACCGAGCCATTTTGGGAAGGAGTCTGATATAGCTAAGAAGTTTTTCCTCTAACATGATTCTGCAAAATTAATACAGTTCCTAGCAATGGTGTGTGTGTGTGTGTGTGTGTGTGTGTGTGTGTGTGTTGTGTTGTGTTGTTGTGTTTTGGCTTCTTCTAATAGAAAATGGGTCCTCATCACACAGATCCTGGCCTTTCCCACACACACCTATAGAATTTTCAATTAGAAATAATTCCAGAATATTTCAATAAGAAACAATCCCAGAAATTAACTTGAACAAATGTTTCACTCAAAGAAAGATGCTACACATATCTGTAGCTTTTCATAGTACCTATCCTACCATAAAGAAATAATGTGGAGGGCAGGAGATGACAGCTCATTTCAGTGCTTCATACTAAATGTCAGATCTCTATTCATTGTAATTAGTCATCAGTTGGAAAGCATACGATTGATAAAATTGAAAGTATTGGGAGGAGGGATAGATAATTTTTATTTTTACTAATAAGGATATTAAAGTGAACCCTGTCTTGGAAACATAGAAATATGGGTAAATATGGGTTCTAAATTTGTGCTAATATATTGTTCTTCAACAGTAGATCACATTGTCATTGAGAACTAAGTCCATGAGACCTTGGTGTCATGTGGCATTTTGCACCAACGTACATCTCAAATGTTCCAAGAGATGAGTCAGTGGTAAATGGTTTTTGTGTACTGTAAAGTGCTAGAACAGACTCAGAATTCAGTAACTGCTTTTTATTCCTGAGAATGCCCAAATACTTTAAAGTCATGAGTCAATGTCACCAAATGTCTTTTTCTATTAGGTGATGAAGAGGCTTAGCAGTGGTGCTTTTTGTGGAAGTACAGCATGGCAGAAATTGAGTAGCCCCAGGAAGGCTTCAAGCAATTGCTTTGTTTCTGGAATGGGTGCCTCATGGAATGCACATATCTTATCTTGAACGTGATAAATGCCAGCAAAAGTCAGCAGTAACCTCAGAAAACAACAGTGGAAGTTTCTGAGTTCATCTGTTTTTTCCCTTCTTTGCTTCACCTGGATACTTGAAGTATTGAAACAGTGTAGGAGTTGCTGAAGTTTTTTGACAAGTTTATAATATGGATCTTACAGCAAAATTGAAATACTATTTCAGTTGTATTCATCATGCCTGAAACCTAAGGATCAGAATTTTCATTAAGTCCTGGAGAACCTCAGTACCATCAGGAATGCTAAACAGATGCTGCTTTAAATCAGTTTTCTCTTTAATGGATCATGTTTGTTTCCTGGTCTGGAGCAGTATCCACATGGATGATCAGGCCTTGGTAGTTTGGGTAAAATAAAATTCTGGTTAAGACTTTCCATCCTTTAAGGAGAGTAACAAGCTAAAGGAGGTGAGTGTGGAATGTAAGCTTAGCTACAGTACATGCCTTATTCAGCTCAGATTGCCATAACAAAGTACCATAGACTAGGGGGCTTAGACAGCAGACATTTATTTTCTTACAGTTCTGGAGGCAAAAAGTCCAAAATCAAGGTGCCAGCACAGAAGGATTCTGCTGAGAAGCCCTCTTTCTAGCACACAGGCAGCCACCTTCTGGTGTGTCCTTATATGATGGGAAGAGAGAGAGAGAGAGCATGAAAAATCAAGAAAGAGCAAACTCTGGTATCTTCCTCTCCTTGTCATCACTTTAGGAGTTACGGCTTCAAGGTACAAACTTTGTGGGAGGGTGGGGGCGCATATGTTCAGTCCATAACAACGTTCCAGCTGAGGTGTCATGTGAATTAAACTTTAATGGATGAGTAAGTAATGTACGGGGATAAAGAAGAAAAGATTTTAAGCAAGTGAGTCAACTGAGGAATAGCATGATATGAGGGTGTGTATTGGTGGCTTGGACAAGAAGAGGTAGTGGAAAGACCATTGTGGTGCTTGTCTATGCACAGACATCCCCACCTGCTCCTTGAGCCTTTC
Source organism: Enhydra lutris kenyoni (assembly GCF_002288905.1). Lineage (NCBI taxonomy): Eukaryota > Metazoa > Chordata > Mammalia > Carnivora > Mustelidae > Enhydra > Enhydra lutris. Next base: position 14,391,866 of record NW_019154104.1, on the reverse strand, counting down.
TCAGGGAGGAGGTTTGGCCAGGGATGTGGGCTGGAAATAGCTCCTCTAGGGGTACCTGGGTGGCTCAGTCATTAAGCAGCTGTCTTTGGCTCATGTCATGATCCCAGGGTCCTGGGATTGAGCCCCAGGGCTACCTGCTTGGTGGGGAGCCTGTTTCTCCCTCCCTACTCCTACATCCTTCCCTACTCCCCCTGCTTGAGTTCCCTCTCTCTGTGTGTCTTTCTCTGTCAAATAAATAAAAATCTTAAGAAAAAAAAAATAGCTCCTCTAGGAGGAGATTTGCTGTTTTTTGTTTTTGTTTTTTGTCCTCCCTTCAGAAAACAGCACCCCACTTTCCTTTGAGAAACCACTATTCCTCCATTCTGAATTTATGTTGCTAGAGCTGCTCCGTCCCTATATTGATGGAAGTCCCATGAACCAGGACTGCCCTAGCAGACATCACGTTTCCTGGTACATGACCCAAACCAGACCAATGAAAATCAATGTAAAGATTTGGGCTGTAACCATTGAAAACAAGAGGACCTGCTTCACTGATAACTGCTTAACTGGAAGATTATAAGGCCAAGAGCTGCTATTGTCTATATACTACAGAGGGAGAGCTTGCCTAAGAATTAAACACACATAGAAGCAAAGAATGCCCAGAGTTCTGTTTTCAAACCAGAATATTATGATTGGACATATTATATTTCAGACAAGATATCTGAGGATTTGGACCCAGCTATATCAGCAATCCTCCCAGGCTCATCAGTTATATAAACAAATGAATTCCCCCTTTTCCCTTAAGAGAAGTTGAGCTGAGTTTTCTGTTATGTGGAACCTGGAGAAGCCTGTGTAATACAGTTCTCTAGAGGATTTGGGTACTTCTTCCCTGACTTGCTCCTAAGAACTGATAGGAAGTCATTGGATTAAGGATCAAGAACCCTGGAGTCTGGCCCTGACTCTGCTATTCCCCATCTACAAAATGTTTGGTAAGCCAATTAACCTCCAGATACTTCAATCTCCTTCCCTTAAAAAAATGAGAATAACAAAATATTCACTATTTCAAAAGGTTGTGATGAGGCTCAAAATAAGGTGATAAATAAGAAAGCACTCAACAAATTGAAAAGCTGTACTCATGCAAGTCATTAATTATCATTGCCATTGTAGCAAGCACTGAGGTACATGAAGGTTCTCCAAGAGGTCAAGGGACATTAAGAGTCAGAACGTGACAGTGTGTGTATCTGTGCCTGGACTGGATTAATGATTTACTTATGAGCACCTTCCATGGGATCACAGCCAAAATGAAGTTCCACACTTCCCATGAATTGTGGCCAACTTTTTTTCTTTTTCTTTTTTTTTTTTCTTTAATCCAATTTTTGGGAGCAAAGAGCAGAAAAAAGCAAGGTGGTTGACAGTCCCGGGTGCATGAGATCGCCTCTGACCATTTTTGTCATTATCCTGTGATTCTGCTCTTGTTCAGGTCACAGATGTATTTGCTCAAACATCCTAGGATGTAAGAGTCCCCCCAGTTCCCCCTTAGCATAAGATTAATCTCATTACCTAGAAGCTGTCTGGGGAAGCCGCAGATTAAACAAGCTTTTCTGTGTATTTCTCCAGATATTTTTGGACTTCTTATAAAGGTATTCACTTACTTCAGTGTTACCTGTCATCTATGGCCTTGACATAGCGGAGAGAAAGAGGAACTCTTTCCATTTTCAAAATCCTTTCTTTTATGAGGAATCCACTTGGACAGGGAAATATGGAAAATATTAAATCAAGAATAGCCAAATTGTCCTACATGAAGTTTTCAGGAAGGCCTTTCCCTAAGACACTATTCTCTTTTATGTACATAATATTGAGTATTGGGAGGCTTGGGTTTCCTTATTAAGTCAGGAGTCTGTCAAATTTAGCTCCCAGAGGACTAGGATAAACTTATTTTTCTTTTTCCTCAACCAAATTCCATAGTTCTTCCCCTCCCATATTTCTCTGTTTACCTGAGGAAGTGACTTTTTGCCCACACTTCCCACTTCCCAAAGCAGTAACTTTTTTTTTTTTCAACTGACACCCACTGCTGTAACAGAGACAGAAAGTAAGAATGTGGAGAGAACAGCTAGGCACTCCAAAGGCCACAATGAAGACAGTCAAAAATATGACCAGGGCTGGAACTGTGCAAATAGTGGGTCACCACTACTCTCAAGATGGGTAATATTAGAGTCCCAATGGAGTATTTGGTGTCTGCAAAGCCAATCCTTGAGCTCATGATTCTTGGCCCAAGTGCAGCATTCCCCTTCAAAGTCTTCTTATTTTTAGACTGTGCCTCATCCAGAGGCCTGAAAAGGTCCACCTTGTTCCTTATCCAGAGATGGAGGAATAGGTTTTACTATTCCAAGTCTATATGCACTCCAGACACATGAAGATGCCCTCTTCTTACCTGGGGTTTTATTCCCCTCCTCCTGTATGTACGCACCTCAACAGATAATTACTGAGCCATTCTCCTTGAAAATGAACATTGTGTTTATGGGAATAAGGGAAATAAGCAATGAAGAAACTTTCTAAACATAGCACAGATACCTTTCCTGCTGGCTTGCTAATATAATCAAAGACATGTGAACTGTGAGTGGATATCACCAACAGAGACCTGCTCTACCCTTTCCCAGCATGGTACACTGGTTTGATCTCTTTGGATTTCCAATTTGGAATTATGTGGATTCCCCCCACCCCAACTTTAATTCTCCATTCAGAAAGAGCAAACCTCTTAGGATATAAGTCACCGTGTCATTCATTCACCCTTGACTTCAATGCCCACTCCCAGATCGGGAACATAAAATGTAAAGTTCAAGCCAAACTAAACCTAAAGGGAAAGGTCAAGTTCACTCAGCTGCCTATTGGCAGGGAGAATAATTCTGAACCAACTGACCTGCCTGATGGAACAGATATCAATGTTAGGTTAAAAAGTTCAGTCCACAGCAGGAGCAAAAACCCCATGACTAAGTGATCCACCCAAAAACTGGGATTCAGGGTGTTGAAATTATGTACACAAACTGCAGTAGTCTATGAACAACAGCCAAAATAAAAAACAGCAAATAGCTGATGAATATAAACCTTTTGCTATGAATTTAAAACATTATACATACACATTTTTTTCTTTTAAGAACTACTTGTCTAAGAGGGTTGATTCGTCACTCTTCCTGTTAAAGACCCACCACCCCAAATTATTTTGGTTTGGTTTGGTTTATAAAAGGAGCTTTGTAGTTTCTAAGAAGGAAAGAACCCGACTCTATCATGTGAAAAAGTACTAGGAGGGTCTGGCTGGTGTGGATGTTCCCTCTACAAGTGGCAAGAAGAGTCCTTTTGCCTCCACTTTGCTTATGCCTGGGAACACACAAGAGTGGGGATGATCATCAGCCTTCCAGAGGCCTTGGGACGTGTGCCTTACATAGACAACTACTCGGGGGACCGGTGTGGGGATTTGGTCCTACAATCCATATGACCAGTAATTGGAACAATTGTTTAAAATCTCATTTCCCCCCGCTCAGGTTCAAGGATTGTGGCTCAGTAGTGAATCCTGGCTGGGCTCACAAAGCTCGCAAAGCTCGCAAAGCTCTCATTCTGGTTTCTCAGGGGTCACCTGAGAATGTGTACATAGCACAGGATAGGGGATTTAGGACATTCATAGGAAACCTGTCCTGTTGCTATTTTAACCATGCCACAGCTGCACAGAAGAGAAAAAGGGTGAGAAGATCATTAAGGGAGTTTTACCAATAGTTAATTAAACTATCAACAAGTACATTTTCCTCTTCCATTTGAGCCAAGATATGAGTATAGAGACACTGAGGATACTATCTGCAGAAGATAGTGGATTTTTTTTGAATTATGGAGAAATATGTTGGCCAACAATGAGAAATCCATGGGCCTGTGTGAGAGAACAGCTCCCTTGTCGCAGATGGGGCAGGCAGCAGCTGCCTGCACTGGGACTTATGTAAGGCATTGCTCTCAGCCCTGGGGCCCCGGTGCCCAGTTTCCAGCCAGGATCCAAGGGGTCAGCGTGCCAGGTGAATGAAATCCTGCCTTTGTTTGACTGCCCCAGAGTCTCTTGCTCTGGGACGTTCCGTGCAACAGAAACCCAGACACACTTATTATACAGAAACCCAGGAGGGGAAGAGGAAGGAGGCTTGTAGGTGCCAAAGGCAGTGGCAAAAACTGAATAGGCAAGAACTTTCTCCCGGCCAAGTCCGCAGAGTGTCCCAAAGTCTCAGAGATTCCAGTCTATGAGGATGGGAGAGAGCGTTCTATAAAAGTAATCCAACTACTGTAACACAGCACACACATCGGAAAATAAGGCTGTTTTTAAGCAGGAAGTTACGTACAGAGCATTTTTTTAAAAAGTGTTTTAAAAACATACTTTAACACAGGTGTTTAGCTGTATGTATTAACTAGATCGAAGCTGTTGGGTCTCTATTAAACAGACACAGACTATATAACACAATAATGACATTATGAATCTATCTAATGAAGACATAATTAAACTTTTAGGTGATATATAAATCGAGTAATTATTTTTATTTCAAAACTTGGTATTATGGAGGGCACATATTGCTTGGAGCACTGGGTGTGGTGCATAAACAATGAATTTTGGAACACTGAAAAGAAATAAAATAAAATGGGGAAAAAAGTCATAGAGAAGTAGAAAATAAGGGAAGATATTACTTGCAATATCCTAATCTAACCCAATCACCATTATATACAAAACAATTTTAAAAGTTTTTTTTTTTAAGATTTTATTTATTTATTTGTCAGAGAGAGAGAGGGAGAGAGAGCAAGCACAGGCAGACAGAATGGCAGGCAGAGGCAGAGGGAGAAGCAGGCTCCCTGATGAGCAAGGAGCCCGATGTGGGACTCGATCCCAGGACTCTGGGATCATGACCTGAGCCGAAGGCAGCTGCTTAACCAACTGAGCCACCCAGGCGTCCCCACAATTTTAAAAGTTTTGATTGAGGTTAAGCTTTTCACATTTGAATCATCTGTTCTCAGTTCTGATTCTCTAAAAGGCAACAACAGAGAAGAGATGCGTTACTGGGTATTTACAAACACTTACATATATATATATATATATATATATATATAAAGAGAGAGAGAGAGAGAGAGAGAGAGAGAGAGAGAGAAGGCACAGTGAAATTTTAAATCCAGCAAGATATCAGGTATTTATTGAAACCCTACGGCATTCCCGATATTGTGTTACTATTGCACATCAAATAATCTGTGGCTCCCACCTTCGGATATAAAATAAATAACATGATAAGTTCATGTTTGCAAGACGCTCCCATTTTAGTTGCTTCTTTGTTATATGGTGGAAAGCCTGACGATGTGGCCCCTCGCATCAAGGTTGTAGTTTCACAGGATGTGGGGGAGCCTTAACGTGAGATGTAAAAGAATAATTAGCCTCAAAAGTCAGGCAGGCACTTAATAATATTTACCAAGCACCTACCCCGTGCACAGCAGGGGCCCATAAGTAAGCTGGTTAACAAGCCATTTCTGACCATCTACTCAGTATGCAGTAGATGAAGTGCCATGAGAAATAAAGGGGGACATTGAAAGTCCATGCTCTTGAAGGATTTTCTTCTAAACATAAAATCCACACATGAGAATTGACTTGGGGACACTGACAAAGAAACATGGAAAATTAGCATACTTCAAACTGAGTCTGGAAAATACATATGGAATACATAATACAAGATCCATAATACACATCCAGGAAGGCTGGGCAGGGTTTGTCCCAAGTATCTCAGAGAGAACGACGAGGTGTAGGGGCTCACTCATGACCCTGGGAAGTCTCGTACTTCACTCTGCATTTTATTGCTGTATTTCAAAGGTTTTATTTCTCTTTAATTGTGAAGTTAAAAACTTAATCTGAGACCACTATTCTCTGACACACTGTTGGAGACCAGGCTGTGCATAAAGACCTGGAGAGAAATCTTAAATGACTTAGCACTGCCGGCAAGGGATAATCAGTTCTCCTGCAAAGTTCTCGAGTGACTATTTAGGAGGCCTGGCTAGGCATGAATGGGGGCACAGGGAAGGAATGATGGGATTTGAAAGTGCTAAAAAGTCTTTTGTTTTCTTCTGGGCTAGCTTTAGTTGTTGAGTAAATTATAAATTTGTCAGTGATTTTGGCTTTAATTTAATTCTGTAACTATATATTGAGTTGGCACTATGGCCTCTGGAGGAGAAAGATGGTTTGTGAGCCATCCCACCTCCAGGAGATGGAAGAATCTCTGGGAAGCAGTACTGGTAGGATCACAGAGGTGGGTGGTACCCAAGGTCTTCCTGGAACAATCTGCAGAGAAGGTCTCCCTGCCTTTACAAAGCAGGAGAACAAGATAAAGCCATTTGCGGATTGCGGGGAGGAGAGACAAGACTAAGGCAAGAGGGATTTCTGGAGAACAAGGGTGAAAACAGATTGGCTGGGATGAATACCAGGGAGGGGCCCTAAGTTGCCAGAGTCCTTTCATGAGAGGTCCTTAGCAGGTTTTTCTTTTGTTTATTTTTTATAAGACACAGGCTAAAATAATATGTATGTATATATTATATATATATATATATATATATATATATATATAATCACCACTATGAATATATTCATGGTGTGCATGTTTCATCTGTAAATCCACTTCTTTCTCTGTCACTCAAAAGAATATTCCAGAAAATGAGTGAGAATAATTCTTATACGGCTATCCTTGAATCTCCTCTAATGTAACATTTTCACTGAAATTAGTCTTCGGAGACATAAAGTACATTATTACACATAAAGTTACTCACAATGATAACATTCATTGAATGTAAAAATATGAGGAAGTTTTTAAATTATTTTACACTTCTTAAGGAGGTAGTCAATTAAATTTAAAAAATCACATTTATATAACAAAATTCAGTCATGCAAAAATAAACTTGGAAAAAATTTAAGAACTTACTTATATTTATTAAAATGTCAAGAATAGGGGCAACTGGATGGCTCACCCACTTAAGGGGCTGCCTTCAGCTCAGGTCATGATCCCAGGACCCTGGGATGGAGCCCCATCCCCTGCTCAGCGGGGAGCCTGTTTCTCCCCTCCTGTCATTCCTCTGCTTGTGCTTGCTCTCTCCCCCTCTCTCTCTGTGTCAATAAATAAACAAAAGCTTTTTAAAAAATTAAAAAAAATAAAGATTATCCTCATCATTTCTGAAAAGCATAGTTTTTTTATTTTTTTTAAGATTTTATTTATTTATTTATTTGACTGACAGAGATCACAAGTAGGCAGAGAGGCAGACAGAGAGAGAGGAGGAAGAAGGCTCCACGCTGAACAGAGAGCCCGATGCGGGGCTCGATCCCAGGGCCCCGGGATCATGACCTGATCCCAAGGCAGAGGCTTTAATCCACTCAGTCACCTAGGCGCCCCAAAGCATAATTTTTTTAAAGAGGAAAGGCTAGTAGCTGTTGAAATCAAAAAAGAAGAGAGAAGCACTGAAAGATGATGTGCGTTTTCTTCTTCCTAAACCTCTACATCACACATACCATTGTTTTCTGCTTAACTTGGATGATTTTAAAATTCTCTTTTAAATTTCTCTTCCCTATTTTGAAATAATTCCATTAGGGACTCAATGGGTGAACTACTACCTCTATTTCTTCTTTTATAAGAAATGCAATTCTCCTCTCTGTACCTAATTCCACATTCCATTTTTGACTTCTCTCATTAGTATTTTTTAAAAGGAATTATTTTCAATTCTTGGTACTTTATCCATTAGCACGTACAGTTGCTGATAGCTCATACATAACAGCAGCACACTAAGAACCACTGTTCGAGAGGACTGGGCTCTTCAGTTCTGTCATGAAGGGCAGAATGCCAGAGAGAGAGCAGCCTTGAGAAGCAATGCTGAAGAGCTTAGGTGAGCCTGTTTCAGGAGCTAGGAAGATATAGATTAGCCCAATGTTCTGAAAGAGCAGCAGGAAACATGAAAATATCATGGGTTTTTACTATTAGAAAATTCATGCAGTGCCTGGCATGTGTATGCATGCAGAGACGGGAACCAATGGAAGGCAACAAAGTAGTAGCCATGATGAAGACAGAAAGTTGTGTATATGAAACTGAACATGAGTTAGTGTTATCTAAACCAATTCTTAGACTTCTAAACCAATATTCAGAGATATGAGCCCAACAGAAAAAGACTAAAGATACAGAGAGTGTCAGCATGGAATAAAAGTAGCCAGATAGATGATGAAAACCTGTTCCTAAGTGAAGAAGGATCTGTGATTAAATTAAAATCACACTTCTATTATTCTAATTACGATTAGTTACATAACAGTTTGCATCAAATGCTATGTTTTTAAAAATTCAATACATGACTTTGACTTTCTCAACCCATCCGAATTAAATATCTTTTTTCTAAAGTTTTAATACGTAAGGACTGTAAAAACAGAAACTCTTGAATTTAGGTGAGCTTTAACTAATAAATGGGTCATGATTTTGGTGCTCAAACAAAATCTCCATTGAGTTCTTTATAATGGGTGTATATATTTACTTACTTCCTGACTCATTTCATAAATATTTGGGGGCACTTGTCACATTCGAGACACTGTTCTAGGTCCTAGGAATATAGCCATGAATAAGACAGGTGAGTTATGCCCCTATCTGAGGCTTCAATAGAAACATTCCTCTATATGGTTTTGCCAAGAGAGCTTTCACTTCCTGCATCGAGCAGCCTTCTGCACCCCCTTGAGTTGCAAATATCTTAGAAACATATCCCTGACTATTAAACCAAATTTCCAACACAGACTTTGAGCCAGGTGCAGTGATTTTCTTCTTATTTCATGGTTTGAGAAGAGAGCTATATGGATGTGTGAGCAAATGGTCTGCCCTTCATGAATAGGGAGTTACCCAACACCCAAGAAATAATTAGGCTGATTAGTTTCTTCTGCTTTGGCTGCATAATTGTGTGTGTGTGTGTGTGTGTGTGTGTGTGTGTATTTGTGTGTACACAGAGTGAAAACTAGGAAGCCAGTAGAAAGGGAGAAATGCTTATTAGACATTCCCAAGCCAATCTCCTGAATGTCCTTGTTTTGTTTTGTTTTGTTTCTACTGAGTTTTAAACTTAAATCAGCAAAGGCAAACACGCAAGCAATGTCAAAAAGAAAAAAACTTTTGGCTGATAAAAAACACCAGATTTTTACAATAAAATATTTTACCAGTTATTAACCCATCCACAGTTTCCTCAAATGAAATATTCCCATCATGCATGATAGTCCAGATTCTGCTCTAAATTGTGGACAAATGACCTTTTAAGGAATAAATCTTAGTGACACATAATTTGGGCGGCATTTGCTTCAACACACAATTGGGATGGGAATTGTCTTCATGTGTTTTGTTTTCTCTGGCAACTGGATTTCTTTGTTTTTTGTAAGTCTCAAACTGAGGTCCACATAAAAGGTAATTGCATATTTACAATTTTTGTCCATATAATATGTGTGTTGAGTATGGCTTTGGGATGATATGAGGGCAAATTTCTAGAAAGGAAAGTACTGGGTACCAAAATATGTATTTTAGAATTGTCAAGGAATCAAAAGAAGTAATTCCTTACAGACATTGTTTAAGAAACAGATTTCATGACAACACCCATATAACCTAGAAGCAAATAAGCAAATGAAAAATGAGACACTTTTTCCTGGTATCGTCTCAATAAATACTTGATCATCAACAACTTCAGTTGCTCTAATCTTTGTTCTATTTTTCAGATATGCCCACAGTGTATATTAAAGTGTCCTTATGCTGAAATCGAATCCCCTCCCTCTTACACAGATTATTTTCTCTCCCTATTACCACACTAGGGTCAGCAAACTTGGATTGGCTTGCCCCCACATTCTCATACCACACCCAGAGAGCAAGAAAGACTCTGTCATTGATTAGAGATGTGTAAGCCATAACACTTTGAAGACATAGCCCTCTAGGCAGCCATGACCAATCCATTGAAGTGGCCACAGAGATTAAATCCTTTGCCAATAAACACACAACAAACCAAATTGAGATGATGAGTTTAATGAATGAGGTTAGTAAATGCTTCTTTCAGGAACATCAGATAATTATAAAGTTCAGTTAGTTACTTGCTGAACATTTAGAATATCCTTAGCACTTTGCTAGGAAAGGCAAGAAGTGAAAAAAAGAGTGCATGTCATAGTCTAAGGCTAGAGTACTGCAACGTAGGTCAGGAGGCAACATCAACATATAAAAGTGGAAAAATGTGTGATCCATTGCATAGGTACAGAGAAGGGCTAAAGAAATTTAAAACGGACTGAAATCAGCAAGGTCTGGAGTTATGAGTAAAATTTTCATGGATGAAACTTGAAATGGAATTTAAGCTGAATAATTTTTAACTAGAAAAAAGGGGAGTTAGAGCATTCCAAGCCAGAGGGGGAAAAAAAAATCTAATAAAAAGCAAGGATGTGGGGCTAGGTATGGAATAGTCATCAGAAAACAAAAAGACTAGAATCATCAGGAAGGGAGGAACATGTCAGGAAACCAAACAGTAAGTGGCAATAAGATAAAGTGAGTCTTATAATGCAGGACCAGATCCCCAGACAGGCATATCTCAAGCTATACAGGAAGTAAGGAGTCCTTGATAGTATTTTCCATTTCAAATTAATTCAATAAGTTTTTATAGGTAAACCCTGGTGCATGAATTTGAGTCTGCCCTCCCCCCACAGCCCACTCATTAGCTCAAACATTAACCTCCGTGTCTCGGTTTTTTATTTGCAAAACAGGTATCATTAATTTCTTTATTTGTTAAAACAAGGATCATATTACCCCCACAGGGTGGAGATGAGGAATAAATGATTTAATATTTATAAACGTCTTAGAACAGTGCCAGACACATTGTAGGCAATCTATGAAGGTGTTAAGTGAAAAGCACAGCATCATTTACAGAAATAAGAATAGACCTGAGATGTACATGGCAGAACCTTATTTATGACCCATCATTTTTTCTTTGATTTTTTTTCCTTTTACTCCACTTAAAAGTAGTGTCAAAGAGTGTCCTCTGGTTGAGAGTGAGTGACTTCTGTGTGTTGAGGGCACAAATCAGGCTCTTATAGGCAATTGTGAGGGTTGAGGAACAGACATACCCTACACTGTTTTCAAAGGACATTTTATTTTATGTTCCTAGAGATGAAGAGGAGGCTTAAGCAAACAGCCAAAATAACATTAGCTTTCACTGGATGTAGAAATGAATTCTCATATGTTTTCTGAATTTCACGCTATGAGATATACCACCACATCAACAACAGAGGCTCAACAGGTCAAAAACTCCCTATTTTAATATGGAATCTTACAGTTTAGAAAGCATGTTTGCATAAATTGGGGTCTCTGGGAGGTGAGTGGGAGGGATCCTCTTTGTCCCATTTTAGAGATAAAATACTGAAATTCCAGTTATAGGTAAAAGGTCAAGCCTGCCATTTCCTACTCTGAATTTCTTTTTTAAAAAATTTATTTACTTATTTGAGAGAGAAAATGAACATTAACAAGTGAAAGAGAGAGAGCAGGGTTGGGGGGTGAGAGGAGAGGGAGAAGCAGACTCCCTGCTGAGCAGGAAGCCAGACATGGGGCTTTATTCCAGGACCCGAAGATCATGACCTGAACTGAAGGTGGACAGTTAACCAACTGAACCACCCAGGCGCCCCTAAAGTTCTTATTCTTAACAATTCTCTCCCTTAGACTTTGTCCTTCCCAGTGTCTTAAATATGTGTTCCCATTCTCTGCCGCTTCCAAAGAAATTGTGTTGAGAACATTACTGATGTTCTCCAATCTTGTCATCTACCTGAAGGAAGCAGCCTAACCTTGCAATATGTATTTCCATTTTGGCAACCTTCAGTTGGAAACTGCTTTAGAATGCTTCACCAATAGGCAGCTGGGTGGCTAGTTGGTTAAGAATCTGCCTTCGGCTCAGGTCAGGATCCCAGAGTCCTGGGATTGAGCCCCACACAGGGCTCCCTGCTCAGCGGGGAGCCTGCTTCTCCGTCTCCTCCCCACTCGTGCTCTCTGCCACCATTTCTGTCTCTTTCTCTCAAATAAGTGAATAAAACCTCCAAAAAAAAGAACCCTTCACCAAACATCTGAACCAAACGGATATGCCTAGTCATTAGGGTGGGTGAGCTTTGTGACTAGCTATCATAAAACTAGCCTGGGCCAGGTATGGGTCGACGTCGGGAAGCTGAAGACAGGGTAATATAGTGGCAAAAGCATGGGCTTTGGCTTCGAATAGATATGAGTTTGAATTTAGTCTGCAACCGTACTATTTAGCACTTTACTAGTTGTGTGACCTTAGTGTATGTGTGTGTATTATTTAAATATATATGTGTATCTCTCTCTCTCTCTATATATATATATATATATTTACATATATATGGTGTGTACTCAATAAATGGCTATAGGTATTTTTATTTTTCTAAAGCTCATTGTTTAAATAAAATGAAAGATATTAGATTGCCATCTGCAGAAGCTCCCTAGAGTCTATTCCAACTTCTTCCCTATGGCACAGTCACTGGATATCTGGGGCCAGAGTGACACTGTGGTCAAAATTCAAGTTCCCTCAATCCCCCACCACACATAACATATATGTTGACCAGAAATGCTGAGTCTGAGGCTTCTATGACACTTGCTGTGAGATCTTTGGGGAGTCCTTAAATTCCTCCAAAGTTTAAAAAACAAGGAAACAAGGCAGTGAATGGAGAGTGGAAGAGAGGTATAGGGGCAGCAGACAGTGTATATAGTGCCTGCCCAGTCTACTTTCAAGGTTCTACGAAGGATGAAACGTGCTAATGTATGTGAAATTGTCATACTAACTTCAAGGGGCCAATGTGAATGCCAGGGACATTACAGGGAGTTCTGAATATGTATTCTATTGGCTTCTTGTTGTATGCACTTTTTATGAGGTTGTGTTTCTCTTTAAAATGTGTAGCAAACATTTGAGCAAATTAAAGTTTATAATACCTCTGCCAGTGACTTCCCTCCTTGCACATGCTCATTTTCCTACCCATCAGTGCTCACCTGCCATTTGCAGAAGTGGCCAACTGACTTGCTTAAGAAACTGTTTCCTTTGCTCAACTCTCAAACTGACGTAAAGGAAACTCTTCACTACTTAATATTTTGCTGGCCATTAAAGCAATACTGCAAATGACATCAAAGTGATCTCATCTCCATATTCACTTCAAGCTGTAAAAGTCTGGGGCAAAGTACCCAGAAGTGGGTGAAGAACTCCATATCCATCTAGAACTTTGACAACTTGCTTAATCGTGGAAGATCTCACACAGAGAAAATAGACTCATTTTGTTCAGACTTGGTGAGATCAATTAGACTCAGAAATACAATTTAAAATTTTACCAGAAATGGCTTTTTCTGGTGGTGAAATCAACTTGAGAATCCCAAATTCAATAGATATTTACTGAGTCCCTAATATGTACAAAGCACTATGAATATGACAAAGACATCATCCCTACTTTTAAGAAAGCTGAAACCACATAGAGTAATTAAAGACGCATACATCATAGACTAGGTTTTGCTGGAATGTAGGACCCTGATGGAAAAGTAATAGGGAGGGGCAGCCAGGTGGCTCAGTTGGTTAAGCATCCAGCTCTGGGTTTCAGCTCAGGTCATGATCTTATGCATTGTGGCATCAAGCCCTAAGTCAGGCTCTTTGCTCAGCAGGGAGTCTGCTTGAAGATTCTCTCCCTCTGTCCTTTCCCACACATGTGCTTGCACTCTCTCTCTCTCAAATAAATAAATAAATCTTTAAATAAATAAATAAAAATTAAAAAAGAAAAGTAATAGAGAATAAGTTTGGAGCATACGGTAGGAGGCTCATCATACAGAGAGCCACTGTACTTTGCATACTCATTACCTAGTGTCCAGTACCTTATTCAATCTTCCCAACAGTCCTAAGAAGTAATTGTTAATCACCTTTGTGTCATAGATGAGCTGGGTTTTAGAGATGTGAAATAACTTTCCCCAAATCATTCAACTAGAAATAAGCTGAGCTGGGATTTGCACCCAGGTCCCTTTGATGTCAATGCTCATGGAATTTCCATGATGCTTCACTTACTCCTCAAATGTCCGCGTAAGAAATTTTTATAAAAGCCTGGGCAATTAGGAGTTATTGAAAATTATTGAGCAAGAAAGCAAAAGAATAGATTTGGGTTTTGAAAGATCAATTTGACATTAATTAGTAAAATGGGTTAGAAACAGGGGAGAGATAATAAGGGAGACATTTAAAAAGCTATTTTAATTGTCTGGCTAAAGGAAATGAAAGTCTGATCTAGATCAGTGGCAACAAGATGGAAAAGAAGGGGCAGAGACAAGAGACACTGTAAAGTTTAACTTATTAGATGTGGTAAACATCTAGCTGTGGAGGAAACTAAACTGAAATGAGAGGGGTCACAGCTGGACAAAGTGAATTCCTCTATGACAGACGCCTTTGAGGAGTACACTAACCTTGTGCTTGACCTCTCAATTAGATAAGCTTCTTTTTAACTGCAAAGTTCCACGATTTTAAGGAGTGCCTCAATAGGGTCTATTACCAGGGACACTACAGAAATGGGTGCCAGGGTCTTTCCACCCTTGACCTGAATTCATGGTCTAGCTCTTCAAAAAGTTATTCAAATAAGAACACTTAGTCCCAAATGTCCTTTGACCCCAACTTAAAATATGGAGTAAATAGTTGTCTTGTCACAAAAAGGTCTACCTGGTTCCATGACAGGCATTCTTGTCTGTTATCAATTGAGGTTCAGTCCCTAAACTTGTAAGAAAACTCTCAAGCATTTTAAAATACTTACCTTTCATTTAAAAAAAAAAAAACAACAACAGAATAAAGGGGGTGGAGAAGCAAGAAAAGGATCTGAGTTTCAGAAGATGTTTTCCAAGATACTGTGCAATTGGAAAGCTTTATAGACAGTCATTTTAGGTGATACTTATCTTAATTAATGGAACTTGCTAGTTCCAAGAATCTCTCTGGTCACCTAGGATTTATTGCACATGTTGCTAGCAAGTGGCAGTATATAAAACACAAGATCTAATATTCAAAATGCTTGTAATAGCAAACTCCTTTCTGCCAATTTTAATACCATTAAAATGACTACACACGTCTAGCGAATCTGCTGGCTTCCAATGGCTGGAATCAAACCGGATTCACCTTCTGTCTGCTGCATGAAGCCTTGAAGACAGGGGGGAAAAAATAGTGCTGGTATTAACTCTGAGCTCCTGATCTTCTATTATCCCCATCAGACTCCACTCATGAAGTCCACCTTTTCTACCTTCTAAGAAGGGACAGCTGGAGTGCAGAACACCAGCATACCCAGGGCCTTGTAAAATAACTGAGATGACATTGTAGGGAAGTCTAAACAAAGGAGATTCCCCCTTCCTTATGTATATGGAAAAGAGATCAGACTTTATTGAAAGCAATATGTACAGAACTGAGAAAAATGTAGAAAAGGCCTTCTAGGGTGTTGGGATAGAAACCAAAATTACCTAAAATGGACCAGAATTGTGGTGGACACTGAAGAGAAAGGACTAGAATGACAGTGGGCAATGAAGTAAGAATAGGGGGAATGAGCAAATGAGAGAGAACCATTTCAAAGAAATAACCTGGTCATGTCAGAGGAGGCTCTGTAGTTACATACCCATGTGAAATCTGCACTGGGGAATTCAAGGAAAAGTAGAGAGCTCATGGAAATACAGGGAACTGCATGATGAGGCATGTGAGTGCTCATAAGCTAGTAATTAATTTGAGCAAGTTATTAACATTTTCTAGTCCTTAGTTCCTCAGCTATGAAGATGGTCCCTTTCCACTCTATGGCTCTATATGCTTACGATTTAACATCTATGATTTTCTAATATAACCCTAGATGCTGAAAAATTGGAAGAACCTTTGAAATCATTGAGTCTAACTCCTCTTTGCAGGATCTAAAAAGGACAAAAAATGGGACATGGAATTCTGAGATACTATTATTTCCATTACTTAATCTTGTGCTTAGAACATTTTGGTAAATGTGAATTAACAAAAAATTTATCAACATATATATGCAAATTACCTTTAAAGTTTCTTTGAACATATCTTAAGACCTGAATAAGAGTTGTATATGCAACTAACAAGAAAAACTTGATGTGGAAAATCCAAACTTATAAAACCAATGAGTTAAAGGGTAACTCATTCACAGAGCAATTTACCTTAGCAATCTTTTGTGTGGAACTTTTCTTGGAGGATTTAAAACATTTAAAAACTGAATTTTGTAAAGCAAAAACAAATTCCAATAAGGCATTTTTGTATAAAGCTAAATGTCCCCAGTAAAATTTATTCAGAAAACTGTCCTAGAGTTTAGAATGTTTTATATCAGGGTCAAGTTCTGAAATTACAAAAACATATCTACATTTTGTTGTAAATATTTTACTAAAGATCTAATCTCACTGAAAGTAAAAGTCAAATTCCAGAAAATGACCTAATGCCCTACAAGACCTCTCCTTCTCTTACCCTATCAGGTACCATGTATCTTCATCTCCTACTGGTTTCTTCCATTCACTCTACCATCCCATGTATTTCCCTCCAACCATGCTGATATTTTCACTGTTCTTGTAATGTCTGGCATACTCCCATTGCAGAGCTTTTGTACGGGCTATTCTCTTTGATTAGCATACTCTTTCCCCTAGATATCCAAATGGATTTTTCTTTCCCTCTTAGTGGAATCTATCCTTGGTGACTTTAGCTGTAGTTGGCATAGAGAAGGTAGGTGTCTAATAAATATTTTCTGGGTTAATGAATGTCAAAACTAATGGCATATGGATTATGGCTCGTCTTCATTTCTAATTCTTAAAAAAGTTAAAAAAAGATGACTAAAATGATAATCTCCCTATTCATTTTATAAACTGCCAACAGCAAGAGATTGGTCGAGGGTATCCTTATGTGAGGGGACTGTTGTGAATTACATGATTAGAAATGTGTATTTGTGGAGTCCCCAAATTTTATCTTCAGTCTTAAGACTGAAGAGTTCAAAACATATTTTATCAGTTTTATCCAGATGAATCATGTATTTATAGCCTAGTTGTAACTATGGATAAACTTTTATTAGTCAGTATGAATATTAGTATTTAATAATTTGAGTTGTTCTTAAGAATTCTGGGTGTTGTTTCAAATGGGGAAACATTTCAATTTGAGCCAGAAATTTTAAGAGTCTTGGGCTTCATTTTTGGTCCCATCAAATTCCAAAATATTGTGGCTTATTAAAACATGGTTTGCTTTCTCTTCAATTATTTCCTGTTTAAAACTTATCTACACAGATACTATATCTTACTCAATGACTGATGTACATCTAGAGGTTTGCCCCATCCATGGCAGTTGCAAATACTTACTGTTCAATTCAAGCTCATCAAAATTTGTGAATCTCTTCTGAAAGTGTGGCTTCATTTCCATTATATAGAAGTAACTATTGAACTTTTTGTATTTAAACAATGGAAAACAAGGGCAGTAGGAAGACATCAATTTCCTTGACCCAGTTTGAAAATAGATGCAAGT
Organism: Enhydra lutris kenyoni; assembly: GCF_002288905.1. Lineage (NCBI taxonomy): Eukaryota > Metazoa > Chordata > Mammalia > Carnivora > Mustelidae > Enhydra > Enhydra lutris. The sequence continues at coordinate 14,374,310 of NW_019154104.1, read as the reverse complement.
GCTTCCTTGAATAAATCCATAATGCTCTGATCTCTCTTTCCTCACTGTTTTAAGTTTTTTTGCTGTATTCAATTGCCTTCAATGTCAGTCACAATGTGTCCACTGGAGAAAAACAATTCTAAAGACCTCTTTATTTTAATGTATATTGTAAGTTATAGAAAGAAGGTATTTGTCAAGATGTTTCTTTATATAAAATACAAGTTTTTATTTTATTTTGGCATCCTCCAACTGTTCCACAACTTGGTGATTGTCAATGATGTGGATATCAAAGAAGCTCACCATTTTGATCTCTCCCTTCATAACTTTTTAAAATTAAACTAACTTGTAATATTTGGCACACCATTCTATGGAGTGGTAGAGAATTAGTAAGCCAACTTTCTTTTTAACTTAAACTCTTGTAACTTTCCTTTTTCCTCTTTCATTGGTAAGCAGAATCAATTTTTCCATGCTTAGGCTGAACATCTCAAATTCCTTATTAGTAGGGGGTTAGACCACACTGATTTATGTAGACCAGCTAGTCTGATAAAATCTCTTTTGCTGAATTCTCAAGCATGAAGCACCCTGGGGAAAGGTAAGTTGGATTGGACCCGTGGAATGAGTTTTGGAATAAGCCCTGAACTGTGAGTCAGATGACCTGAGTTCCTGTCTTATACTGCCAGTTACCAATTCTGGGAGTATGGACAAGTTATTTAACCTTCTTGAGCCTCAATTTCCTCTTCTATGTAATAGAGGGGGAAAAATATTATGGTTTTTAATTTTACCATCAGAGGGATATATGGGGATTAAATAAAACAATGTTGTTGCAGTGCTTTATAAGCTTAATGATATTATATAAAAGTGTGAAAATTATTATAATTGTTCCAACTATTGCCTGCTGAAGTTTGGTCCATGCTTATTTCTGGCTGGGCTATGTTCTCTTCTGTATTCTTTGGCTATTACCTTACACAATCCAGAAGCTGCACAAATTATTTTGCTGCACTGGCATTTATGATATTTAATATTGTTGAAAATAAATAGCTTTGAGATTGCTTTTTGCTCTGAGATTTTCTTGTGTTTTTTTTTTTTTTTTTAGTTAGATCAATCCTCAGCAAAATTATGCAACACTATTTTCAGTACCACCCATTAGTGCTCTGGCAACACCTCAATCTTCTCAATACCCTTCTTTTTTCCAGGGAGTCTAATGCTTCATCTTCCTCTGATGTCAAAAGAAAACCTTAATCCAGTAACAGTAGTGCTCCATCCTTGATTGCCTATGTGGGTAGCATCCTCACTGGTCTCCCATTCTCTAGTACACGTCCAAATGGATCTGGCTAGAGCTACATTCTTGGCAAATAGAGCCAATCTGATTAACTAATTAGCACTGAGTTAATAATGGAAATAATGGCCTAATACGTTTTCTGCATCCAGGTTTAAAAATTACATTTTAATATGTGTTTTTCATGTCTTAGCTCAAAAACCATAGGGTATTTCTAGGATTCTGTTCTCTAAGAGAATCCTCCTTACCTCTTCATCTCCTTTATCTAGTTAATACTTATTCTACCTTCACTAAGGGAGAAGTTTTCTCTGATCTCTTATATTAAATTAATTCCTCTTAATGTAATTTCTTATAGCAATGTGTTTTTTTCTTCATATCATTTATTATAGCTGTGATTTTACATTTATTCACCGATTTTTTAATGACTTTCTCCCCAGTTCCATGCTAAACTCCAAGAGAGTGTAGACTATCTTAATTTTACTTTTCATCTTTATGCCCCAGGTCAAGAAAATAGCAAGGACTTAAGAAATATTAAATAAATGAACAGGCTCATATGAAAAATTCATTTTTTTATCAGGGAGATTTTACTTTTGAATCACCTCCTGAGGATGATCAAGGAGGGTCAGTGGGAGTTCTTACCTGCAAGCAAAACTTGACCCTCAGTCTGGGTTTTTCAAGTAAGGACAGATTTATGTAAAAGACTTTGGAGGGCAGATGGCAACAAGCACTCATCAACAAACCAATGCAAGCTGGGAGATCAGGTTTGGAAATAGTAGAAAATCAAAGAACTAAATATCTGAACCTAAGAAAGAGGAATCAACAATCTCATGGGCAGCAAAAGTTGGTCTAAATGTCCCTTCTGTTGCCACCTGCATTATTGCCTCTCCTTCCACTGTAACTACCACTCCCATTCCTATGTTAAAATGAATCTGGTCTCTACATACTATGAACTTCTTTTATCACTAACCAAGAGTCAGTATGTGCCCAGCCTTTCTAGACACAAGGGAATACTTCTGACATATTCTCTTTCACTAAGCTTAGGTTATGTGCCAAAAATGACTAGAAATATTTATAGTGGGAAGAGTCCATATGTGGCAGGTACCAGGAACTAAAATCTAACCCAGATTGTTCCATTTAAGGGAAAGAATTCCATGGGAAAACCAAAGGGATGGATGCTGAGCACCAGAAAACCTCATCAACATCAAGTAAGCAGTAAGTTACTACAATTATAGCTCCGTTTATTCAGAAAAAAAATCTGAAAATGGCAGAAAAAGTAAGAGGAAAACTTTCAGAATCCTTTCCATAGATCCAAAAAGAAGTATGAAAGACAGAGGTGGTAAAGTCCCCAGAGATTCAGATATTAAGCTTGATATGGACACTGTCAGTCTTTCCACAACAAAAGATTCACTTAGGAATTAGAATTCTAATGAGGCTCCCCATCTATTTGGTGACTAATCACCTATGACTTGCCAAGATGAAACAATATCTTCCTCAAATAAACCTAAGGCAAAAGTCAGAAGCAAAATTAGAGCAACAAACAAAACCCATAGCTTTCCTCATTTTATTCCTCTTAATGCATTCAGAGTCTAGTAAAATACTAGGGCAATAAGTTGATGTTATATCTAATGCTCAATACACTGCCCAAGAGAAATAGATTACTTTCTGTTGATGCTGCTCTAAAGAAACTTCCGTAATTCCTCAATCCTCCCATTTAACTCCTCTCCACACCCATACTCTGTGTGCTGTTTTTTTTTCCATAAACATTTCTATTCACTGTTTTCCTTTTGTTATTCATCTCTTTTAATCTACAATGTTCTTCCTACTCATTGGTTTAGCTATTTGAAAGTTAAAACAAGTCAAACAGCTAATACCAAATGTTAGGGCAGAATCTTTCTTCTTAACTCCTGATGATTCCTTTCTGTGGAAGGATCCAACATAGTAGTACTTGGCCTGTACTGCTTAACTCACTGGCCCCAGCAGTGTGGACTTCTCTGAAGAATAAACCTGTCCAGCCTGACCCAACCCCATATTTGTCTTCTTTTGAAGAGTATGCTGCTACCCTTCATTCCCCCTTATATATGCCTTTTGCTGTTCTTGTAGGGCATGATCTTGCCCATATCCAGTGTTTTAAGAGACTCAGAAACAAAGTCTGCAATATTCTAGGGGTCTGAGCTTTCATACTTTGCTCTATTGTGAATAGGGATTGGTTTTATAAGGTGATGTGCTGTCCTCCATTTGCCACTCCTTTGTTTAATTATTTCTAATTGCTCAAAACCACATTGAGAAGAGTGGTACTATTGGAGGAACCTTCAGAAACCAAAACAGCAAACATTTTTCAGCTAATTTTAACTCAACAATATTTTTATCTCCATATTTGCCTCTCTTTCTGTGAAGTGAATAAAATCTAGGGGACACTAAGGAGGAGAAATGAAGTACCCAGGGCTCTTGTCTAAGGCTGGCAGATAAGGTATATTCCTCTGGTCTAGAAGGTTTTTCAGGTAGAATCAGACCTGATAAAATCATGAGAGTTTAGAATGAGAACATCTGGCTAGTAAAATCCACAGAGGTTAACGAACTTGTGCTCATCCCAAATGTGCCACACTGATGTTATGAGGAATGTTTATTACCTTATATTCTCTAGCATGCATTGCAAGCAGGCACCAGGTGCTCCAGTCCTCTTCTGTTGTACAATTAGTAATAAACCATGCATGGAGCACAATTGCTTGGCCCCTGAGTGATTTGGCTTTCCAGACTGAAGAGGCCAAGAGCAAGCTGGCGCTTCCCCCACTACTCAACTCACAGCTGGCTACTCTATACACAGGACTCCATCCCAGCCTCATCAATGTGTGTCCAGTCTGCCGGGACTTATAGAAGCTTGGAGGGAACAAAGAAGAACATTTTAGATTGATTGTTTTCAGGCACAATTCACCACACTGATTGTTTGCCTATAAAAGGAAGTGACAATGGGTCCTAGATTTTATTTGCAGAGGGCTTTTGTACCAATAAAGTCAGTTGTTCAAGATAGTTCTGCAAAGGATGGTTCATTTATTTCAGATTTTTTTTAAAGATTTTATTTATTTATTTGACAGACAGAGATTACAAGTAGACAGAGAGAGAGAGGGAGGGGGGAAGCAGGCTCACTGCTGAGCAGAGAGCCTGACGCGGGGCTCGATCCCAGAACCCTGATCATGACCCAAGCCGAAGGCAGAGGCTTTAACCCACTGAGCCACCCAGGCGCCCCCATTTATTTCAGATTTTTTTTTTTTTTTTTTTTTTTTAGAGAGAGAGAGAGAGAGCACAGGCAGACAAAGTGGCAGGCAGAGGCAGAGGGAGAAGCAGGCTCCCCACAGAACAAGGAGCCCAATGTGGGACTCGATCCCAGGACGCTGGGATCATGACCTGAGCCGAAGGCAGCTGCTTAACCCACTGAGCCACCCAGGCGCCCCTATTTATTTCAGATTTTTAATGGAAAAAATAAACAAGAAAAACTGCTTATGTCAAAAGCACAAATCAGTTTGTTGGGTTCAGAATGGCTTTGGCCATTCATCTGCATGATCTTTCAAAAAATATAAATCAGATATGTCATTTATCTACTTCAAATTCCCAGTGGCCTCCCTCATACCTAGGATAATCCAGACTCTACATCCCATGTTCATTCCTGCCTTAGGACCATTCCACAGGCTCTTCCCTTTGCTTTAGATACTTGATTTCCCTCTCCCAATACCCTGGATCTGCTGAGCTCATTCTTATTATTTGGTTTTCAACCCATATGTGACCTCCTCAGAGAGATCTCTTCTAAAAATTTTATTTAAAGAGGCAAACTCCTGCAAATCAAAACCACAATGAGATATCATCTCACATTTGTCAGAATGACTAAAATAAAAAATACAAGAGAAACACAAGTGTTCTCAAGGATGTGTAGAAAAAGAACCCCTTGTGCACTCTGGTGGGAATGCAAACTATTTCAGCCACTGTGGAAAACGGTATGGAGGTTCCTCAAAAATTAAAAATAGAAACACCATATGATCCATTATATGAACACCATATAATTCCACTACTGTGTATTTACCCAATGAATATGAAAACAGTAATTCAAAAAGATAATATGCACCCTTATGTTTATTGTGGCATTCTTTACAATAGCCAAATTATGGAAACAGCCCAAGCGTCCATCAATAGATGAATGGATAAAGATGTGGTATACGCACATGTGTGCATGCACACACACAAATACACACACATAGGAATATTACTCAGCCATAAAAAAGGGTGAAATCTTGCCATTTGCAACAACATAGATGGATCTAGAGAGTATAATGCTAAGTGAAAGAAGTCAGTCAGAGAAGAATGATTTCATTCATATGTGGAATTTAAGAAATAAAACAAAGGAAAAAAAAAAAGACAAACCAAAAAGTAGGCTCTTAACTACAGAGAACAAACCAGAGGGGAGGTGGGTGGGAATATGGGTAAAATAGGTGAAGGGGATTAAGAGTACATTTATCATGATGAGAATAATGTATAGAATTATTGAATCACTATATTGTACACCTGAAACTAATGCAATGTTATGGCAACAATACTGGAGTTAAAGTTTTTTAGAAATTATAAAAAAAATAAAGAGCATAGTCAACCTTAGTCATTCTGAAGATTGTTTTATTTTTTTTTTCTTTTCATTTATTGCCTATCTCCCTCACTGGAGTATAGATTGCATGGGGACAAGTGGCTTGATTGTCATATTCACCGTGATAGCCCCTCATCCTGGAGTAGTGCTAACTATAACATGATAAGCCCTCAGACAGATTTTTTTGAAATATAGCAATTTAAGCACTTTCAATGAAAATTTGAAATATATATATACATATAATAACTATAAGAATATGTAGTAAGTGAACCTTTCTATATCTGGTAATTGTATCATTTAATACCATTCGGTAGAGTAGCCCAGTAAGCTCATGATTAATCACCAGTGGCTCTCCATAAATCTCTACATAGTGCCATAGAGCCAGTATCCCAAAGGAAGGAAATCTGGACAAAAATTACATATGTCCATTACATAGCCCCATGAACAAAATATCCCACTATGCTTGTTACATTATTCAATCACTCTCTGCTTTTAGTAACAGAGTGAAAAATAAAGGATCCTAGACAGAAGGAAAAATGCTGACAGATTTTTTGGTCATATCTACGTTTCCACAAATAATAAGCAGTAGATTTTATCAATGTGGAACCTGAACTTTGGGGGATATCTGAATCCATACTAATCCATCAACTTTACTATTTCTTTTATTTCCAACATCCTGTGTTACATTATCTTAAAGTGATGCCATAACACACATAGATAATGGCTACACAATAAACAATGTTTTGATTTATTTTTACAGTGTCATTGAACTTTTGAGTAATCTACTTTAGAAAATAATCAGAAAAACAGTTCTCATGATGTAGATTATTAATGTTTAAATTTTCCATTTTTAAATTTAACATTAGTTTCTTCAGATTCAGTCTTAAACTGTTCTACATCAGAGTTGAGACAGGACACATATTAAACTTCAAATTTCTTCTAGTAACTAGATTATATCTGTGTGTGTATGTGTGCTCATCATGTATGGTTAAAGACCATTCTCGTGGATCCTGGAAAGAGTTCCAGGAAACTATAAAGTATTCTTATTTCTGGGGCTCCCTAATAGTATTAAGAATCTTTTAGTTACAAGTGACAGAAAACCAACTAAAACTAGATTAAGTTCATACTTAATGAAATTTATTTGTGCATATCACCAGCAAGTAAACCAAAGTACTTCAAGAATCAAGGAACATGCTCCAGGAACAAGGGCTTCCAGTTCTGGAAGTAGAACCTGGGATCACAATACTATCAAGTATTTCTTACTTTCTATTCTTCTCATCTCTGCCTCACTTTGTTTCCTTTTATATATTGGTTGAATTATTTCCTACTACAGAAAATATTTCTCCACATGGCACTGAATTTAGCACCTGTCAGCTTAAACTTAGCAAACAGTCTTTTTCCCAATGTTCTTGTGTCAATCCCAGGGAAAGATCCCAATTGCTCCTGTTTTAATTAAATGCTGACTGTTGTGACCAAGGTTGGCAGAGTCCATTAGCAAGAAGCAAGATCTCATTGGGCATAAAAAAATAATGCTATGACAGTACATTTCAAAGGCTATGAATCGAACTTTCTTTCCCATTAACATTTGCTGAGCACCTCCTTAATATTAGACATTGGATTATCTACTGTCAACATAGATAAAATGCACAATCGCTAGCACATTAACTTATTCATATGCTTAATATTATTTTTGCACTGAGCTAGGAACTCAAGATACAAAGAATAACTAGTTTTTTTTTTTTTTATTTTAAAGATTTTTATTTATTTATTTGACAGACAGAGATCACAAGTAGACAGAGAGGCAGGCAGAGAGAGAGGAGGAAGCAGGCTCCCCACTGAGCAGAGAGCCCGACGTGGGGCTCGATCCCAGGACCCTGAGATCATGACCCGAGCTGAAGGCAGCGGCTTAACCCACTGAGCTACCCAGGCGCCCCAACTAGTTTTTTTTTCCCTCAATGGACTAAAAATATAGTTTGGGAACTGGGCCATGGATATCAATAGAGTCAAATATGACAACTTATAAGTACTAAATGAGATATGCAGCTGATTAATGTCAGAGAATTTTTCAAGGGGTTCCATATTATTGGAGCTAAAATAATCTGGAATATGTTCATGGAAGAAATAGAGCCTGAGTTACTGGCAGACCTCAATAAGCAGAGTCACCATCTCTTCCGGGGTAACATTTCCATGTTGTTTAAAGGTGCCAGATATGGCTGAAATCCATGAAGGATCCAGAATTCTATAGCCCTTGTCCAACATCTTCCCTCAGAAATTTAAAGCAGGCACTGAGACCCCAATTCACTCATGTATCTGGCTTCAGAGTCTTGGTAATAGGATATAAACATAGAGATAAATAGCCAAATAAGGATCTGAGTATCAGCTTCACAATGGGCCAAGTCAGGGCTCTTTCATCACTGCTCAACTGAAACAGGACAAAGTTTTGGTTTTGTTTTTAATTTTTGTCTTGTTTATAATTTCCTAGGATGGTTGTAAAAAATTACTATGAAATTGGGGATTTAAAATAATTTATAAATATTCTTTCACAGTTCTGAAAACCAGAGTCCAAAATCAAGGTGTTGAGAGGACCATGCGTCTTTGGAAGCTTCTAGGTGAGAATCTGTCCATGCCTCTTTCAGCTTTTGGTGGCAGCAGGTGTTCCATGACTTGGGAAACATAACCCCAATCTCTGTTTCCATATTTACATGGCCTCTGATATGTGTTTCTGCCTCAAATCTCCCTCTGCCTCATATAAGGGCCCTGTCACTGGATTTAAGACACACCCTAAATCTAGGATGATTCCACCACAAAATCCTTAACTTAGTAACAACTGCCAAGAACACTTTTCCCAAATAGGGCCACATTTACATGTCCTAGAGGTTAGGACTTGCAAATATATTTTTTTGGCCACTTTTCAATTCACTGTACCTATGTTGAAAATAGTTGGCCCATTTGACTTATCTACCCAGCCACATGAAAGAAGCTAGAGAATGGCAGGCCCTGCTTTTACGTGAGTGGGCTTAATGTCTGGATTTTTGAGGAAAAGGAAAAAACCAGAAGACAGAGGTGCTCATGGGTCTGAGCAAATTCCACTCCAAGAGATCAAGAAAGAAAGGCACTTCTATGCATGAGTAGACCCTCCCTTGAGAAACAAGCCCCCCAGAAAGTAATGTTTTCACCCTTCACATTCATGACTCCTCCCCTTTAAAGGATAGTCACAAACATATGGAAGGTGAGCCTGGATGTTTATTCCAAACAATTTCCCACCTCCTGGGGAAGAAAGAAGTAGTCCTCTCCTCTACAGAAATTTAGGAAAGTGGAATACGGGTTTTTGAACTAACGTCTTCTACTCTGGCCTTCAAAAAGAGAAGCATTTGCATGAAGATCTGATAATACAAGTCATCTAGAACATTTGGAAAATTATCTCCAGGCAGATACATAGATATATTTATTCATTCATTTCATCATTTTTTCAGCAATGTGCGCTAAGTACCACCTACATTCTGCAAATACAGTGGTCATGGTCCCTGTCCAAATGGGATATGGAGTGTAGGTAGCAGAACAACATACTGTGTTATAATGGCATCTTCCATTGTCTATGTGTTGCTATATGGGACCATAGATCAGGGAGCATATAACTGAGCTGGGAAGGGGTTAGGAGAAGTGTGGCATTAAGACTTAAAAAGAAAATATCTGGGCAAAGGGAAGCAAGGCGGGGCAGATGGCAAGTGAGAGAGACCGGGAACATAGCAACTGGTGAGATAAACAGACATTAGAACAAAAGGGCCTTGTAAACATGCTAAGGTGTATGGACTTGTCCTGCAAGCTTTGAGGAGTCACCTAAGAGCTAGTGACCTAATTAGATTTGCATATTGAAATGCTCACTCTGACTGTAGCACGAAGAATTGATTAGAGAATACCAGAGATGCAGGGGCTAATTAAGAAGCTCTTGTGATAAAATGTGGGTGTTTATGGGCATGTTAGATGCCAAAATAAATCAAAATCCTCTATGACCTTCCTATTTATTACCTCCATTTTGAATTTTCCAGTATGTGGGCCACAATGGCCAGTTCAGCATATGAAGAAGTTAAGAAATTGCTGCTTGAATCTTACAGAGATGCATCTTCAGATTAAAACTTGGGGAAAAAAATTCAAAGAAAGAAATTATTGAACTTTGTAAATAAAAACTAGCTTCAGATACATCTGGATCTGGGAATTCGAATAATGTCTACAAGAATAGGTCTTTCTCTCTCTGTTTCCTAATTCTTCTCTCCCTGGTGTTGACATGGCCATTGGTCAAGTCTTCAAGTGGTAGCCCCCTATATTAACCCAAGGGATGCATATTCCTAGCCCCATGGTCAGCAGAAAGATTTTTTTCTTCAAAGAGTTGTGACAGGAGTCATTAGTACAAATTAGATCATATATCTAATTCTGAACTAACTAATATGGAGAGAAAATAAAACATACTCATAAAGTAGGTTCTGGTTGAGGTGTTCATTCCTAGAATGGAGCATGGATCCATCTTATATCACATAGTCTAAGAGTGAGAGTAATTTTCAAAAGTAAATTTTAAGTGTTGTTATCAGAAGTAAGACATATGGATTCTGGACAAGCAAAACCAAAAGGTGTCCATAATATATCCTCATTCTTCCTACCCACCACATCCAAATTTACATGATCAATATAGGAAAATTAATGTTTTCTTTTTAAATAGCTTTAGATCATAGATAAGAATCCTGGACCTTGGGAAAGGAAGATTACAAAGCCTTGGGTTCTTTTCAAGCAAACGCAACTTCTCAGCTCAAATAGGCTATGGCATTATTTGCTGTGTGGCAGCCAAGTGGACTGCATTCCAGGGCAGAGAAGACTGTCACCTGAATATTCTATGCCCCTTCCCAAGTTAGGTCTTAAAGAAAATAGATAAAATTTGAAGTGAAAACAGCTTGGAATCAGGAAATGAGACCAAGAGAACATTGGGATAGTACAAACCCTAGAGTTTTGTCTTTCTCACTGGGTAACTGTTGCACTCCACATAGAGCAAAATCCCATTCAAATCCCAGCCCCAGAAAGTGCAACTTACTCATTCAAAGTATCTGTGGGGGACGCATAAAACATCTTGACTAAATCAGTGTCTCAGAGACAGGGAGTCTAGACCCTGGCCAAAGATGGAAGGAGGTTCTTTTGGTTGCAGAAGTCACCTGGGAATCCAAAAGCAGCAGTGAATACAGTAGAACTCTTGGTGGTTAACACCACAGAATAGCATTACATGAGATTCCAATACATCTTCCCTCTGGTTACTCCTCTTCAATCGAAGAATCATGAAGTTACAGTGGAAAAGATGACTTTTCTTTAGGATATCCTTTCATAGGAATTTTGGACAATAAACCACAACATGGCATGTTGGGGTTTTCGTCGTTGTTGTTGTTTTGTTGTTATTTCCTATAGAGGACACACATCTTTTCTGCCTGCTTAAAGTTCATTTCCCTTTTTGTAGTAATACCCCCATCTCAGTGATGCAGATGATGTTCCAGGTTTGACATGTTGCCTAGTCTAGAAAAATACTTTGTCTTCAGTGACTCACTGACAAACTTGTGACCTAATTAAGGTGAATGAGAATCTGACCAGAGATCTGCTTGGACACCCTTCAGAAATAAGCAATTTCATCTACCTCTACATAGATGTAGCATCATTTTAGAACTCTGAGAATAATGGTTTTATTTCAATTATCTACTCTTACCTGACAAGCCATCCTCTAAAACTTAGTGGCTTAACAACAGAATCATTTTATTTGTTCATGATTCTCTGAGTCAGGAATTGTGTCAGATACAGTGGGATGGCTAATCCCTACTTACTAATGTCTGAAGCTCTCATTTGGAGGGCTCAAATATGAGAGACAGCTAAACATGGGCCATGTTTTGGGAACCTTGGTTCCAGCTACTCTTTAATCTTCTCACTTTACTTTCAGGTGGCCTCTGTATGTGGCTAGGTGTGCTTCCTCACAGCATGGTGTTCACTTGAGGTAGTAAAATTTCTTTCATGATAACTGGGTTGCCCAAGGGAATATTCCAATAGAATAAGACATGGAACATTCAGCATTGGTATAAGTCGTTATTAACCTTCTGAATCATGTTTTCTGATATTCTTTTGACAAAAACAAGTCACACAGTCAAGCCCAGAGTCGATATGATAAGGGATAAAGCAAGAGCTTGAATACTGGAAAATGAGATTCAAATGGGAGGAGGAGCACTAATATATCAAATCTACTATAGGCTTGAACATTGAACTTCTCACAAAGATGATGAGCCTTCTTTGAGCTCTTCTTAGAAACTATAAGTAAGTAGTAATTACTAGATCAGGAAAGAAAAAGCATGGCATCCACCAAAACTTGGCTTCAACTCAAAGACTGCCTTGCAGATACAAGGAAAATACTCCCTTGGACATTCTGAGAAATAACTAGAAGATACCATGAAGGGTACTTATTTCTCACTCGAGTTTGGTGTTGTAATGAGTGTAAATAGTAATATGACTTCCTCTCTGGTTAAGTTCTGAGAAGGTCTGGACTTAGGAATTACAGAGAATAATGAAAACAATGATAAATATGTGGTATTTTAAAACCCAGACTATTTCCTTAGCTTTCATCTGGTTTCTACACACAACATTTGAATCATATACAACTAGTGGTTCTTATAATATTTTAGAGCAAACTAACCAAATTGAATATAGTATCCTTCATGAGAGAGCATAAACTTTAACCTGTGATTTAAAAAATTCTAATAACAACTTCCACCATAGGATTCAGTTATGCTAAAACTTATATTATAAAAAAAAACTTCTCTTTGTCACAAGTCCAATGTTGTTCATCAGGATTCTCCAGAGAAACAGAACCAATAAGAGATATATACATACAAAGAGATTTATTATGAGAGGTTGGCTTACACAGTTATAGAGTCTGAGAAGTCTTATACACTGCCATCTGCTAGGTGGAGGCCCATGAAAGCCAGTGGTATAGATAGTTCCAGTCAAACCTGAAGCCTGAGGGGTACTTGGGTGGCTCAATCAGTTAAACATTTGCCTCTGGCTCAGGTCTTGATCCCAGGGTCCTGGGATAGAGCTGTGTCGGTCTCCCTGCTTGGCAGGGAGCGTGCTTCTCTCTCTCCTCCCTATTTGTGCTCTCTATCACTATCTTTGTCCCTCTCTCTCTCAGATAAATAAATAAAATCTTTAAAAAAATAAAAATAAAAATTAATGCTGACATCCTGAGAACCAAGAGAACCAATGATGGTTCTGAAGTCCCAGTCCAAGTCTGAAGGCCCAGGAAGCAGGAGCACAACATTTAAGGGCAAGAGAAGGTGAATATCCAGGCTCAAACAGAGAGGTAAATTCACTTTCCCCTGCCTTTTTGTTCTATTTAGACCATCAGTGCATTAGCTTAAACCCACCTGCATTGACAAGGATGATCATTTTACTCAGTCTAATGGTTCAAATACTCATCTTTGTCGGAAACACACCCAGGCACACGCAGAAACACTCACAGACACACCCTGGAAATAATGTTTTACCAGCTATCTAGGCATCCCCTAGTCCAGTCAAGTTGAGAAATAAAATTAACCATCTCATTGGTCAATGCTTCAAAATTTACTTTTTTTTTTTTTAAAGATTTTATTTATTTATTTGTCAGAGAGAGAGAGAGAGGGAGAGAGAGTGAGCACAGGCAGACAGAATGGCAGGCAGAGGCAGAGGGAGAAGCAGGCTCCCTGACGAGCAAGGAGCCCGATGTGGGACTCGATCCCAGGACGCTGGGATCATGACCTGAGCCGAAGGCAGCTGCTTAACCAACTGAGCCACCCAGGCGTCCCCAAAATTTACTTTTCTAAGAAGAATCTGCCCTTTGCTCTTAACTATTCTCATCAATAAAACAAAATTCAAAATTAATTTCTTCTACTAGTTCCTGGTGACAATGGTCAATCTCTTTAAGACATCAAAACTCATTAATTAACAGCTCAGATGAGAAAGTAAGCTGCAACTTATCTGATGATATTATCACTTGTTTCAAAGACATCCCTCAGAAAAAGTTGTCTTCTTGATACCAAGAATTTCTCATCAGGGGGAAATGTCAAGAAGAAAGTGTGCCCATCTCCACATGAGAGAACAGTGGATTGGAATTTCCTGTAGAAGATAGGGTAATTCCTATCCTAGCTTTATTCTTTGCACCTGAAAACTCCCTTCTGCAACTTAACAAGGCTCAATATTAACCACTTGATTTGTTCGAACTCAAGTTGGATCACAATGAACAAGTACAAGACTACTCCAATAAAAGTGAATACCAAACTTTCTCCTATTACTATCCATCCTCTTTAGCATTAAAATAGGCTTTGATTTTAGTCAACCCACAAATTTTTGTTGTACATCTAGAATGTACTAGGGGCTAGGATTACAAGTGTGAATAAGACAAAAATCCTTGCTTAAGGATTTACACTTATGGATGCAGGAGTTTGAAAGGAGTGAGGGGGGAAATGGTAAATGCACATGCAAATAATCATGTGCTGTGTGTGCTTAGTGCTGTGAAGAAGACAAAGTGATGATATGATGGCAAGCAACTAAGGGAAGGAAGATGAAATGAATAAGATGATAACCAGTGCTCAGGTAAATGAAGGGGAGGTTGCTTCAGCTAAAATTATGGGACTCATCATTCTGAGGTCAGAGAGTTGGTAAACAGCTAATCTGAGGTCACAGATGGGCAGGCTGGGACTACCATCTAAGTCTTTTGGCCCTATGAGATATAGTGACTGCATAATTTATTATTGTTATCACTTTGTTGAACTAACATTTATTAAGTGGAGCACAGGGTGTCAGGTGGTGAGTCATGGTTCAGTGACAGACCTCAAGAGAAACCAAAATAGATAAGTTTATCATTCATGGATCCTGGAGGAAGTACCTGGGATGCCACAAGGAGCCACATGGATAGGTGAAAGCAAAGTGCAGATGGACAGAGAGATAGGACCTGGAGCAAATGCCTTTAATAGGGTCTGTGGGTGGGATGCTTTGAGGTCCCCAGACTAGAACCAGACTTGTCAATTCAAACCCAAAGAGCAGGGTTTTGGTCAGCTCCAAGTTGGTCATATCTAGAGGATGGAAAAGGCATAGAGGTGCTTGGAGGCAAGGGAGACTCTTGACCTCAAGATCTGCCAGAGAAGTCCTATCAGGAACTCATGCAGGCTTAGAACTCTGCGGTCAAACAAAATGGATGCCAAGCCAGCAATGTTACGGAGTAGCTGAGCTAAACTCTCGACAAGTGTCCAACTTGGACACTTCTGAGAGTGAAAGGAAGATCTGTTAATATTTACTTCAAAACAACGGGCATAGATGGGACCATCTTTGGTGAACTAAGACATGTAGTCACACTAAATTTAGTGAAGCAAAATATTCTGTTATTCTTTATAAAATAATAAGGTGATAATAACTTAAAGATGTCATTTATCTCTGGAGATATTTGGATTTTTTCACATATATAATTTAATCAATTTTCTTGAGGAGAAGGGAATTCCTCACAAATAACAGACCTATTCCAAATAAAGAGGCAAAATACTTCACAAAGATTTCAAGAAACACCCACACATTTTACAAATCCAATATGAAAACTTTAGAGGACCCATTTAAATCAAATACAAAGAATTTGAAAGAAAATAAATATAAACATAAAATTAGCAAATATTGACTAAGTACTTAATAAACACCAGGCACAGTGCTGGGTTCTGGGAGACAGAGATGAATAGAAACCCATTGCCCTGGAGAAGCCCTATTCAGCCAGCTAAAAAATACTGCCAAAAACACTTACTATGAGTCACAAATAAATAAAGAAAAAAAAGGAAAAAAAATAAATATAGAGCAAGGGTGGTTTCTGCCTTTTGGATCCTCTGTTCTATAATCCAAAAGTGGGAAGACTTTCAATAGTGGAGGGTATGACTGCTGATTGGCCACTTGTGCTAGTGCTCCCATAATATTCACATGTTCCTGCAAAAGGAATATAATAGTCCCATTACCTCCATAGTCACAACAATGTTTTGAAAACAGAGGGAAGCAGGGGTGAACACTATTTTGAGAAAGCTCTCTGCAGGTAAACCTTGAGGATAAAAACTCCTCTGGGTTCCTCCAGGCTCTAGTTTTATTCCTTTCTTCTTTGCTGGAGAGAATATCCAGTACCTACTTCTAGATTCCTTGTCTACTATGAAAATCTACCCTCAAGGACAAATTTTATATATATCCAATTGAATCAATTGGCTTCCCATCCCTGTGTATTTTCATTATAAGTCTTACTGCTCATTTTTAAAGGAAGGCTTTGTCCTGGTTAGAGGAATTTCAGAAATCTTGGAGAGACAATGAATGAGGAGTTCTGAGAGGCAAGGTGCCTAGCCTGATGAAGTGTAAAGCTTGCAGAAGAGAAGATTAAATTCAAGATATTTCAGGGAGAAGAGCAGTCTAATATCCTGAGAGTCCTTGAAAGACAGCCAAGAATGTTGGGAGATGAGCAAAGAGATGGTGGTAGAGAAAAAGCAAAAGGAAATCAAGGTTGACATTGTGAGTAATTCCACTTTCTCCTGTTTCTGACCATTGTTAATGCAGCAGTTGTTTCTAAAATTTTTCTAAGTCACTCAACAAGCTGGCTTGGTTAATAAATCAGAAGTCATAAAGAGCTGGTGTTTATTTTCCAACAAAAGCAATGGGAACCCAAACTTTGAAGACATGTTACCCCATTCATTCCTTATTGACAGGAGATAATGAACCAAGACCTTTAAGGGAACCTGGGAAAGAGGAGCCTGCCACAGCCTGTAAACCCAGAGGCTTCTAGTTCAAAAACAATGTGTGTCAGCCTGGCCTGACCTCCTGCACATTATATAACTCAACTCCCTCACGTGTACGTCGGGGAAACACAAGAAATCCAATCAGGGTTTGGTTGTAAAGATTTTTTTTCACTGAGTGCAGCAGTGAACATGCACTGAGAAAAGTCAATATGCATTTGTCAATTGGCTTGAAATGAAAGAAAGTCACAGTGGGAAGACTGTGGTGAGTTGTAACCTGCCCATTCTTCCACTTCTGTGAAGTACCAGCCAGAGCTGTGGGAGAGGATGGTCCAATAAACACTCTGATGATCTCGCCTCTTCCTTGCAAGTCACTGAAATTAAACCTCCTGCATTGATGCAGAGGAGAGATACCCCATTGCCAAAAGAAGAGGGCAAATTTAGGGGTGGGGAAGGACCCCAAAGCACAAACAAAACAGTTGCATCCATGATACACCTTTTTTTATTCAATCTTTCAGGCTTTATTCATTAAAACAGTGAATATTTATTGAGTTTCCATTCTGGAACAGGCATTGTCTTGGGCATATGAACTCAATACCTGTCCTCAAGTTTATGATGCATCAGGAGGGGAAGACAGGCAACTCAGTGACGTAGATGTGTCTTGACAAGGAAGATCAGGGGTTGTTGTGGGAGCCCAGTAGAGGAACACCCAGCCAAAACATTAGGAGGGAAGATCAGATGAGGCTTCCAGAGGAGGTGACGTCTAACCTGAGACTGAAAAATGAGTATGAGTTATTCAATAAAATTTCAGGAGTAAGTAAGCAGTGGTGTTGGTAGGAGTTTTCAGGAAGGGGAACAGTGTATGCCCAGAGGGGAGAGGCCAGAGACCTTTTTTCCCATATTGGCAGATTGTTCCCCACACTGTACTAGAGGCAATGTGATATATTAAGATGGACAAGAAACAAAGACCTTCAAACCTAATAAATAAGACGGTTTCAATAATGGTTATAAGGCAAAGCATAATTTATATGCCAAAGATCTGTTAGGTTTTGTCAGTTCAGTTTATTCAGTCATCCAGACCACTCTCTCTGTAACTCCCACTCCCACGAAATGAGTTAGTTCTTAGGATTTGTGTTAACCAAAATAATCATTGAACTGATGATTTTCTTCTTCCAGTTCTTATGCTATCATAAGAAGGGGGAAGAATGAAAGTCATCCTGCATTTGTATACTCACTTGAAAAATGGTCAGTTCAATGGATAAAAGAAAGACTTATTGCATCTCAGTAAGTCAACATTGACTTACTCTAATCAGTCCAGTAAGCGGAACTCCTATAACTATTACCACCCTATCCTCTTTTTTGGTACTTACTCTCAACTACCTTATGTTGTAATGGTTAGGGGACAATAGTGACTATACCAATCAGAACACACTGTAAAGGCTACTGTGGAGAGATCTTCTGTCCCCTAATTTCTGTGTTTCCTGCTCAGTATCTAACACAGCAATTTGTATTTCAGAAAACATTTGTTCACTCATTATTAGCTCATAGTCATGAGAGTGTCTGAAAATAAAGAAAAGTAAATATTTGGAAGACACAAACACCTAGGAGGAAGAATCAGGCATTGGCCATGATTTAAAGACATAGAAGTGAGGAGGTACAACTGACCCAGGAAATTGGCTCCTGAATGTTAAGTAATGCTTTCAAACTGGTGGGCTAGGACTATCCCATTCCAAGGATTACTAAAACTCTTTTTGGACCCTCTAGATGCCATCTGGCCTGAAGTAAGGCTGGAAAGGAAATCTCAGGGAGTACTGTAGCCTTTCTCTGGCCCCTGATAAATGAGCAGCTGACCTGGTTTTGTCTTTTCCATCTCAGATTTCAGTATGACTCAGTTCGCCTGGAGCTTCAGTGAAATGCAGTCTGCCTTGAACTCTGGTGTCCTGCCTCATGGCCTAAGGTCTAGCGGCCAAGTCACTATGGCAGCTCAGATTCTTGGCCTTCTAACTTTCCCTTGTCAGAATCTGGTCATGTAATGAAGTACAGCCTCTGCTCTCCTGGCAGTTTCCAGCATCTGCTCCGTTTCACTTGCATTTACTCCACTGGCTTTTGACAGGTCACTCTCTACGTGAAACCACAGTCAAAATTCAGATCTATGAGGTTCTGAAGGGTTTTCTCTGGGAACGAAAGAGAAGCCAACAACAAACCAACCAACCACTGAAGTAGAGCATTTAGGGGCAATGTTCCTGGTTAGGATGTCCTTTCTCCTGCCATGTCACTTCCCTTGCTCTGCTCATCTGGTCTTCTTCCCAAGGAGATGCTAACCAAGCTCTGAAAAGCAATATAAGGAGGGGCATACTAGAGAGCTTGGGGAATATGCAACCTGAATTAAAGGTTTTAAATAAATGAGAGGTTGCTTTATAGCTACATGTAAAGATTAGTATTATCTTGTGGATCTAAAATCTCCTTTAAAGTGTTGTGGAAAGGCTATGGGCTTTTAGCTTCACCAACTAGTTGTTGAAAAGTCATATTATATCTCTACTTACAATCAGAGTTTATAGTCCTCACTTCAGAATCAGGATGCAAGCACTGCATTTCAGACCACTCTTCAACTGGGGAAAGCCACTCCTTTCTCTATGCCCCAATCTCCCACAACCTTATTATGGTTCTTAACATTACTCACCTTCTCTTGTCACCCCAGAAGAAAATAACAACCAAATCAAAGCATATTTTAGGATAATACAGAATATTCTAGACTAGTCTCACTGTGTACTATTGTGATAAGAGAGTTAAGCATTGTAAGAGCAGGTTATAAAAAAACAAAACAAAACAAAAAACTTCCCCTGTGATCATGACTTAGTTTTCCTAAGCCAAAATTATACTTTCAATACAAATATCTGAAATATAAATGATTCTCTTGTGGCCAGGTTATGGGAGAAAGTAGCTAAGTTCGGCATTAGTACTCTCCTTGGGGTTATCTTTTTTTTTTTTTTTTAATCACTAGGGATGGCTGAGTTGCTAAGCTCATTTGAGATTAGAAGTGTCTTCAAACTGCCTCAGTGTGTGTACAGGTCAGAATTTGTCCCCATGGGACAGCTGGCTCTTAACTGCGATTCTTAATCAGGCTCCTTTGGGGCATTGCCATGTCACAGTTTCATGTACATCATTATCAAGCCTGATTTTTGCCCTGTGGCTGCAACAGCTGACTTTTGACCTACTACATTTTAACTTTCAGATCCAAGTCATGTTTTTTCCAGGTGAGATTTTTGGGAACATGGCATAGAATTTTGGTAAAAACTTCCCTGGCAAAGAGGAACTTTCAAAGTAAACTAGGAGCATAAGGGTTGGTGCTTACAAATTAGAGGGCTATTCGAATTCAAATCTTAGGACAGTGGGCAGAGTAAAGAGCCCTCCTCCTTCTCTGCTCACCTTCTGTCTTTAACAGATTCTCACTTCTCAGCGGCACTACATTTGACTGAAAGTACGAATCCCGTTTTTTTCAAGGAGTATAGCCACAACATCCAGGTTTTCCTCAATGTCTCCTACTAATAAAAGCTACCTCATGTACTTTAGGCAGCTTTTTTGTTTCACCTTTTCTAAGAAAACAAGGAAGTTGGTGATCAGGGTATCTGTAAGAAATAAGTGACTAGGCTGATACTCAAATGCTGACACCTCCATCATGAGGCATGAGACTCAAGAGGGTTGGAGGCTGGACATTTCAGTGCTCTAAAGAGTCTCCCGCCAAGCCTCTGCCTCTGCTTTTGCACTCACCTGAGGAAAATAATCCAGTTCCAGATTGAATGAAGCCTGGAGTGATATAATGTTGGGATTTACCTATGCAGGAGAGGGAAAGGGTAATGGGGATGGGGTGTGTGTCTTGGACCAGTCCCATTCTAGAGTGTATTTAAGGATATCAATGACTCATAGTACCCTCTCCATCCCACCTTGGCTAAATAATGGCTGGCAAGATGAGGAAATGAAAGGAAAATTTTAAGAAAATTTATCTTAATTCATAAAAAAAAGTCCAGGACTTTTCAAGTAGAAAGAACAAAGTAATAAGGGAAAGTGGCTCTGCAAAGAAAGCCAACAAGTATGATAGAGCCTCTCAGACAGACATGGAGTTTGGTCACTAAAAGAAATTTCTTTCTTTACCAGGAAGGCGCTAGCAAAAAGGTGAAATCAAAGAGGAGAAAAGTTGATGGGGCTGCTGGAAATTTTCTCAAATACACGCAGTCACCATGGGACCAATTTAATTTTTTTTCACTGTATCACCAAATTTCTTCCTCTCTACTGCCTTAGCCCTACTCAGAAAATACACAAACATACCCTAATAGGATCTCTCTTCAAAATTAAAACATGTCTGGTTGTATCTCTACTTTCTGCTCACCTTCACAAGAGAAAACTCCATAAAATTGGTGCTATCACTATTCCCTCATTTACACTCACCTTTTAGCTTTCCCCAGTAATTCATCAGTGCAACCTGGCTTCACCCCCATCACTCCACTGAAACCACTTTTGTGAAAATCAGCGGTGACCTCCACATTGCCAGATACGAAGAACATGTTCTGTCTTCTCTCCTCGATGAAACTATTTCCTTTCTTGAATTCTGTGACAATATCCTCTTCTGGGTGTTTCTCCCTCCCTCATTCTAACTCTCTTTTGCTCGCTTTTCCTCCATTACCTAAACTTAAGCACCAGTATTCCCTCGGGTTTTGCCTTGGATTCCCTTCATTTTTCTTCAAACAGCAGCTTCTGAGTGATTTCATCCATTCTGATTGCTTTAATTATTATCTCTGTGCTAAACATTCCCTATTCTATATTTTCAGCCCACACCTCTTCTCTGAGCTCCAGACCTCTTCACCCAACTGCTTATATAGCTTTGCAGCCTCGTGGTCATCTGAGAACTAATATTCCCAAGGCACAACTCCTATTTCCTTCTGCATCTCACTTCCCCATGTCAGAAAATAACATCATTAGCTATTTAATTGCTAAAGTAAGAAATCTAAGTGCCATCCCTTTTTCCTCTTTGTCCCTCTCACCCTCCACATCTAGTCCATCTCAATCCTGATTATTTTATCTCTAACATGAATCTCAGCTCTGTCCATGAAGCTTTATCTCCACTGAACCACCCTGTTCCAAACATCATTCTCTTTTGCCTCTTGGCATGTTGCCCTGCTTCCATTGTCATCCATCTTCTACCAATTTTCTTTACAGCAGCTAAAATTATCTTTCTAAACATGTAAATCAAATCACATTGCCTTTCTAATTCAATTCCTTGGATGAATTCCCAATGCATTTAGAATAAAATCTGGACACCTGCAAGGCCCTAAACGATCTCAGTTTATTTCTTTCTTGTACCTCATTCCAGTTTTTCTCATCCTTACTTTCTAGCCATAAAATAAATTATCATTTTTCTTCATCATAGTTCCCTGTTTATTTCCTTCACAGGGTATGTGGTAGGCTGAAACATACTCCCCCACCAAGATACCCATGTTCTAACCACTAGAACCTGTGAATGTTACTTTATGTGGCAAAAAGGGACTTTGCAAATGAGATTAAAGATTTTGAGATGGGGAGATTATCGGTGATAATCGGTGATATCAGTGAGATGGGGGTTCTTCAGGTGAATCCTGGATGCCATCACAAATATCCTTATCAGAAGGAGGTTGAGGAAGATTTTGCCACAGAAGAGGAGGAGACGGTGTGAGTATGGAGGCAAAAATCAGAGTGATGTGGCCACAAACCACATCAGTGAATGTCAGCAGCATTAGAAGCTGCAAGAAACAAAGAATGGATTCTTTCCTAGAAATTCCCAAGAGAGTAGAGCCCTGCTGACACCTTGATTTCAGCCCAGGGAAACTAATGGAACTTCAGAAGTGTGTGAGAATAAATTCCTATTGTTTAAGCCACCAAGTTTGTGGTAATTTGTTATGGCAGCCACAGGAAAATGATTCAGACATCATAATTTGTGATGATTTTATCTATTTAGTTGTTCAATTTTGTCCTCCCTTATTAGTCTGCAAACACTCTGAGAGCAGAGATTAAATCTGGCTGTATTGTTTGCCATTCTATGACCAGTATTTGCCATTAGTAGAAGTTCAATAAATATATCTTGAAAGTGTGGATTAATTTCTTTCAATTAGGTGTTACACTTTAAAAGACCATCCAAAGTCTTAAAATTCAGTCTTTTATTTAAAGGCTGAGATCTTTAGTATCAATCAGTGAGGCAGACAACTTTTCTTCCTGTCTTACCTCCACCCAACCCAAATCCAATCACCTACTGTTCAATCCTCAGTATGTATAGCTTTCTTAAACATCACCCCACCTCCACCTTATTCCAAACTACTAGAATCTCTTCTTGGATTACAGAAAGCCATTCTTAACTCCCCTTCTTTCTCATTTCTAATATGATCATTACACAGCCTTGAGAATAACCTTGTAAAATAGATTGGCCACATATGCTCTTGCTTAAAGTCCTTAGTGACTTCTCTGAAAAAAATTCTTAACATGGTCTACAAATTCCTTTATTGGCCTTCCACTTGTACAGCTTCAACATACCGCCACAACATCCACTTCCCACCTCCTTACAGTAGCATGGAGACTTCTTGATGTCCTCTTTATTCATCTTACCCCTTCCTATTATACAGCCTTGACACATATATTTTTTTTTTCCTTTCTTTCTCTCCATTTTCCTTGGTTTCATGCACTGAATGTTTGTGTCTCCACAAAATTCATATATTGAAGACTTAACCCCAGTGTGATGGTATCTGGAGGTGGGGCCTTCGGGAAATAATTAGCTTAAGATGAGGGCATGAGAGTGCCCCCCCAGCCATGGTAGGATTAGAGTTCTCAGATAAAGGGGGAAGATACCAGATCTCTCTTTCTTTACACCAGGTGAAGACACAACAGAAAAAATGATTTGCAAGCCGGGAGAAGGGCTTTCACCAGGAACTGAATCTGCCAATGATCTTGGAATTCCCAGAGTCCTGACCTGTGAGAAATAGATGTCTATTGTTTTAACCATCCAGTCTATGGTATTTTGTTATAGTAGTCCAAGCTGACTAATATACCTGGTTATTATTACTATCTTTTACCAAACTGTACAAAGAGGGCATGAGGGTGGGAAACATATAGGGACGCCTGGGTGGCTCAGTTGGTTAAGCAGCTGCCTTCGGCTCAGGTCATGATCCCAGCGTCCTGGGATCGAGTCCCACATCGGGCTCCTTGCTCATCAGGGAGCCTGCTTCTTCCTCTGCCTGTGCCTGCCATTCTGTCTGCCTGTGCTTGCTCTCTCTCCCTCTCTCTCTCTGACAAATAAATAAATAAAAAAAAAAAAATCTTTAAAGTATATTACTATTTTCACAGAATTTAGCAATGTGTCTAGTATAACATTTTCAATATTCTCAATTGTTGAATAAGTGAATGGAGGCAAATAAAAAATAATGTTGAAATTTTTCTAAAACACTATTTTTATGATGACTTATGTATTTCAAAGTGTTTTTATGCATTATTGCATTTAATACTCTTAGAGATCCTGTGATAAAGACAAGATAGGTAATCCAATTTTTTTGCATTTTACAAGATGAGGAATTAGTTTCTCAGAAGGTTTAAGTGACTTGCCTATGCTTGTATGGCTAGTAAGCTTTAAAAGACAAAGTTATATTATACCCAAGTACACAAAATGCCCTCCATTTTGTGTATAAGCATATACATACTATGTCTTGAGCATATCATGTTGGGTAATTTGCTAAATATTGTAAATGCATAAATTCATTTAATCCAGAAAATAATCTTATAAAATGGCTACTATTTTATTCCCATTTCAAGGATGAAGAAGTTGATCTTTGGTTGAGTAACTTCCTCAAACAAACAAACAAACAAACAAAAAACAATGAAACAACAAACAGCTATTACATAAGAATACTGAGACTTAAACATAGGTCTGTGTGATCCCAAAGTCCCAAGCTCTTAACCATTGACCTGGCAGATTCTTTTTTTAATTCTGAGATGTTTCAAATGTACAAAGTATAAAAAATAATAGAACCCATTAAGTCATCACTTGGCATAAGAAATAAAACATCACAAATAAAAGTAATGTCTCCTAAGTCTTTTATCATATTCTCTTCTCTCACTGGTAGCGCTAACTACTTACCTAAATTTATTTTATCATTTTCATGTGTGTGTTTATACTTTTGCTATGTATGTTCACATTCTTTTTTTTTTTCTTTTCAGTGTAACAGAATTTATTGTTTATGCACCACACCCAGTGCTCCATGCAATACGTGCCCTCCATAATACCCACCACCTGGCTCCCCCAACCTCCCACCCCCCCGCCCCTTCAAAACCCTCAGATTGTTTTTCAGAGTCCATAGTCTCTCATGGTTCATCTCCCCCTCCAATTTCCCTCAACTCCCTTCTCCTCAATGTATGGCATTGCTAGCATATGGCATAAATGTTGTTGACTACCTTCTTCCGCAACATCCTTTAATTGTTTATAATATACATCTTTGTGGATATATGTGGCTCTCCTTCAGTTATGATAAGAGTTAATTCCAGTAAAAAGTTGGGTTTATACCAAGAAAACCAATTAAACTTTTCAGAGAGGAGGATTTCTCTATTGTTCTAATCTATGCATTAGAACAGAAACGTGAAGGGAAGAGAAGTCTGTGTAGCTTCCATCCCCCCACTTCACTATACCAATGTAGCATTGAGGTTGAAAAAATTGGTAATTGCTCTGTTCATCTTGAAGCCTGATCCAATGCTCACGGTCAATGAGAAGATGTCTTTTAGCAGCCCTTTGGAAAATGCCCTACTAATCCAGATACTTCACAAGCCTCCTCTGATGAAACACTAAATCCCTCCTAGGAATAGGGAAACTGTTTCTGGCATATCTTAATTTCACAGAGGGCTACTTCAAATTTTGTAAGATTTTGGATGTAGTGTTTTTTGAAAACCAAACCTTTGACAGAGTTTAAGTTTTTTCATCAATTAACTGGTTGTTAGAGAATCAATTAGGTGGAACTATCACCTTTTTTTTCCTTCCCGCTAGTGGGATTTTTGATGCAAAGAAGACATGGTCATGGAATC
This sequence comes from Enhydra lutris kenyoni, assembly GCF_002288905.1. NCBI lineage: Eukaryota > Metazoa > Chordata > Mammalia > Carnivora > Mustelidae > Enhydra > Enhydra lutris. The sequence goes on along the minus strand of NW_019154104.1, from coordinate 14,348,557 downwards.
CATGGAACACTCCTCAGGCATTGCCTTATTTAACTTGGAGAGACTGCACTTGCAGGAAAAAAAAGTACAGCAGATGGTTGTTTTCCATGACACAAATGTATAAAACATTTGGTCTTAAATTCTCTTTCAACAACTGGTATTTTGAATCTGAGTTCTGGGTTGTATCATTAATTCAAAATGCTTGTGATACTGTTCATTGCATATATCCATTGGCTATGACACTTTTCCTTAATTGTGCCTATTGGCTAATGCAACTTCTTCACAGGATTTTCATATCCTAAAAAAAATGTACTGGCCCTATTAAGTGAGCAAAAGCCTATTAAATTGAGTGATTATTATATGTCATCCTGTCAGTTATTTGGAATATGGAGTCACTCTGTAATCAGGATAGGTCTCTATATAGTTGCATATTTGTGAAAACGTAAAGAAAATTGGAATGTGAAATAAATAATGAGTAGTTACTTTTAAATACATTCTTGAACTGAATCTTGTTTGGTTACTCTTCAAGTAAAATTTTCCTTCCCTTTGCATAATAGCATTAAGTTTAAGTTGAAGACTGGCTCAAAAGAAAAACAAACGAAGAAAAGGAGGGAAATTTCCATCCATCCTCAGTAAATTAATACCAGTAAAAGAAAAGTCCAATATGGATATTCCTCTAAGAAAAACTTCAAAAATTGCTTTTAAGTCCATGTCTCTGGAAAGGCCTTTTAAGAAGCCCAGAGACAGACTGACCATAGGAATGAACACAAAACAACCTATTCTGTACAAGTTAGGTGAACCTTACTAAATATCTCCAATCAAATGATGAGAGTGTTTTGTTCTAGATACCTGTAGGTGGAAATGTGTCCTGACATTGGCACCATTGTTTGCTCTTGTCTGGGATGTTTTCACACTTAATTCCCTACCTTCATCCTCCCTCACCTCCCCTTTCCCTATTCTATTCCTTGCAGCCAAAAAAGATTCATAATGGAATGTTGACTTGGTGATCTCATCCCAAGGTCCTGTCTATTTAGACACAATAATTTGAAGAGGAAATAAAGCTGCTCATATTGGGAAAGGAAAACTAATAAAAAGGTTTCAGTCAGTCACTTAAAAGGAATAAACTAAATTCAATCTCTGTTTCATTCCCAAGCTAGTTTGTACATGTAGGCCAAGCCTGGGTAATAACACAAACCCAACAAATTAGGATTCTGTTCCTGACTCAATATGTAGCTAAAAGGCCCTCTTACTGGGGTCTTTTGCTACAGTCATTTCAGGGATGAAATGTGGCAGTTATCTCACAGCTGGCTAACATCATGGATAGGTGGTCACAATAGGAAGTGACAAATAGCCTTTTAAATTTCAACTGTCAGGTTGATGAAGGAAGAAGAAGGCATTCCAAAAAGAACTTCAGGTTGGAATCTGGCTAAAATTTTCTATTCAACATTCCTAATATTAATCAAAAGGGGTCAAAGACACTAATTAACCTCAGAAATTCAAAGTTACAGATTTATTTTACCCCTTCAGAAAACTGGAATTGTTTCCTCAATACATAATGAGACAATATACCAAAAACTCAGGAATGATAACTTCTGACAAGGAACATATTTTTCAATGAAAGTTAGTTTTTATATGTATTTCCTGGTGGTTAATTAAAAAAGAGAGAGAGAGAGAGGTAACATTTACTTAACATCCTCCTTGTGTGATGGTACTGGGAGATGGACATATATAACCCCATTAAATTACCACAACAGCTCTATGAGCTCCTGAAAAGAGAAATAAACATCCTTACCAAGGTTTCATTTCAGAGTTCTACAAAGAAAGACCTAGGTTACTTTCTAACACTAAATGAGATGAAACTTTCTGATAAAATGTAGTAAAGAACAGGTAATGCTCCCATATAAGTACCCTAGACAGAGATGAGCTTTTGAACTGAAACAGAACTTGACAACTTTCCTAGTTGCCAACTCATCTAGTGAGGGAGATACCAGACAGTCTTGGAGGGACAAAAGGATTCTCTGTGCACAGTAGTAAGGAAGAGGCTATTTCAGTGGGAAAACTGAGTGAATTAAGCAGTCAAGCCCTTAAGAGGATCCAAAAAGATTTGATTTGGAGCTGAACTACAAGATCATTCTAAGACTCCGAAAGATAACTTGCCCTTGGATCCTCAAATCTGGATAAAAGATAATTCTATTCAATTGACATTTATTAAAAATTCTTCACTATATGATACAGTGGAATCTATAATAATCATCAAAATGTGATTTTTTCTTTCAAATAGCTTTCTATGTAGCTATTATTTATGATTTGTGTGGGGAGAAAGTAGAGCAGGAGGAACTTGAGGGAAGAACTAGGAGATCTGCTTGACCACCATAGCTAATGTTAAAAATGGCTTAAAACAGCTTCAAATAACTAACTTTCAGTCATTCCAGTAAGTTCTTCCAGTGAACTTTTCTATTAGCAATAATCACGCTTCGGATAAACCTCATTGGCTACGATACTGCCATTGCGCAAAGCTGCAGTGAACTTTTCTAATTAAACAAATAATCTGGTAACAATTTCAATAGTTAATAGATAAGGAAACTGGGACTCAGAACAGTGAAGTGACTTGCCCATTCACATGGCTTGTCAGAACCAGACTCATCTTTGTTGCATCCAACATGGTTTCTCCGATACCACTTGGCCTCACTGTGCCAAATTATTTCTCAACCCACTATGAACCATAATCATTAATTAAAATTATGGTTTAGTGTAATTACTTACTTGTCATTTTAATGGTTTGGTCAATTGTTTCAGTGATTGTCCAGTTCAGTCCAAATGACCAATCCTTTAGCCTTAGGTAGACTCAGCTTCCAAAACTTATCTCCTCTTAGCATTCCAAAAGATGCCAATGTGCAAAGTTGTTTGTCAAAGGGCAATGTGAATTCACAATCAGCCTGTTTGGAAATATTCTAGTGACTAAATCTGACGATGGTGTCAGTGCTTTGGCAGCATGTTCATGAAAAGTTATCCAATGACTTAAGTCCAATGGCTTATTACTCCATCTGGAGTTTTCTGATGGGAGAGGGCATGTTGTACTGCCATGCCTATATGAGATTAAGATACTAATTTTAACAGTAAAGACCAAAGACATTGGGAAATATTTATTAGTAACTATTAAGCAATCCCTACTTTGGATTTTGCCCAAAGTGTTGCACTGTCATTAAAGTATACCTAAAATTATATGGCTTGGATATTTTTAAATGATCAAGAGAGTAATGTGTCTTATATATTGTGTTGGAATAACTGCCCATGATCTATGTATGTTCAGCTCTCTAAAAGTAGGGAGTGATACACATTGTAGACTAAAAATTCTAATAGATTTAAAAGACAAAAACATTTGAAACTCCACTGTGACTTTTTCTAATATCCTTGAAACTTTTCACTGACTCATCGTTTTGGAATATAAACCAGGCGATCATGTTTAAGAAGTTAGTGACTTCTGATTGAATCAGACAGCAATTGTTTATCTTGGTGGTTCTCCCAAATAAGTACCCTAGACAAAGAAGAGCAACATCTCAACAATCAGCAGTCTTTGATACCACTGGGGACTAATATCTAACTAAGGTGACTATGATCTTTGGAAGAAATTAATAGATTTTATTACAATGGTCCTTTTCTAATTTCTTGGATAAGATATAAAATAAGGTGCTGGAAGATTGGTTATCTAGTTAAAAGATTAGTTTATGTCTCTTCTAATCACCACAAGCATGAAGCTATTAGGAAAGAGAATGAATGTATATGTTAGATGAATCTCACCATTGTCTCAATGAGTAGCAGCCACAAAACTGATACTGATACATGTTGAGTTCCTACCTTACAGTCTACCCTTCAACCAGTATATTGTTTTCCTCCAAGACTACCGTGTATATTTACCCTTTTCCAAAGATACTAGAAACTTCATCTTTTCCATAAAGTCTAAGTAAAAGCATGGTGTTCTGGTTAGGTAATCTTTTTGGCTAGAGGATGAAAGAGCAAAGTCCTTTTGATTCTCTTTGTAATAAGATATATCAAAAAATATATTTTAAAAATATGTAATTAAACATATCAGTTATATTTTGTTAAATATATTTTACTAAAATATAAAAATGTATAATTAAAGTATAAAAAATTGTTCTTAGGTATCTTTAAAAATATTAATAAAACAGGATAATGATTCCCTACTTTAAAATCCATGGTTTCCCAAATTTTCCTACAATGAGGTGAATAGAGCTCTTAAAAGCATTTATAAAACTAAATAAAATGGCAATCCATACTGGCATTTAGGGAAGCAAGATGGCTTTCTGAGATTCATTTAAGACATTTGTATCTATGGGCCAGTTAATTAATCGTGTTTATCATGGATCAATCAACTATTCAAGTCAGAGTCTTTATACAACTGTGGCTTAGTGATTTAGCACTCGGCTTCTGGAACCATACTGCCAGGATATGAAATCCATTCTCTTCATGTTACAGGTTACAAGTCTTAGGCAACCAGACTAACATCTCTGTCTAGCTTTCTTCATCTGCAAAATGAGAATAATAGCAATGCCTGACTCATTAGATTACTATAAAATAATTAATATAAATTATTACATACAATATAAATATTAATATATATTTTTATGTTGACATAGTGGAGTGCTTTGAATAGTGCCTGCCACGAAGTAAAAACAAGAGTTGTTATTGTTCTCTTGGAACTAGTTCTTGGTTCCTCACCTCAGATCAGCATTCTCCCTTCCCATATACCTCAACTTGCTGCTAGGTTCCTCTTCTGATTTACCCAGGCCAACACCTCACCCTGACTCATAGTACCACAGAAACCCCTTAGTACCACAGACACTCCTTAGAACCACAGAAACTCCTTAAAGACTACATCCTTTGCCTCTGTGTATCCCACATGACCTAGCATTATACTTTGCATAGGGTGGATAAAACTAAGTATTTATCAAAAGGAACTTCCCTGGTTGTCCCCATGGCAAGAAATTGTCAGTCAGGCACACACTTCCCTCTCTGCTGTCTTAGTGAGATGACCCAGTGCCAAAGTGCCATTAAAGAGTCTCATAAGCAATATGAGTATAATTGAGCCATTAAATCTTATAGGATATAATCTCCAATATATTCGCTACTTTGTACTCAGTGAATTATTGGGTAAAAGGACAAAGGTCAAGAATATATGTGAAAGTAGATGCCAGCTAATAGACTCTATATTCAGATTATGAAATATGATGGTCAAATTATTCTTTCTGAAAGAATAACTTCAATATTAATAAGAGATAGGTTGAAGAGATATCAAACTACAAATTGTATTTACATAAAGTCAAGAATCCAGTCTACCAAAATACACTCTACCTTACCTACTTACCTGCATAGTCTGAGACAATAGCCAAGACTAAACTGTACTAAGATATATGGACAATTCAATCAATGCAGAAGAAATGAATTAGTAAAAAATGCTGAACAAAAGTCATGCCAATTTACTACTCTCTAGTTTTTTTTCCCCTTCATCATCTATATAGAAACCAAAGAAAAGTAGACTACTACATGATAGGTAGGGTGTTCTTTACAATTTAAGCATTCTATGATTCTGACCTCGACCAAGCAACCAGAAGGAGACTATGTATTATCCTTTGCAACTTTTGTGCTGACATAGTCCATGGCCATAGGAAAATAAAGTGGGCCAAGGAAGCGAAAATGAGTATTGAAGAAGAACCCAAGGCCACTCATTTAATGTAGACCTAGTAAATGACTTTAATAATATCTCCAAAAACAGAAACAAAAGAGAAATAAATCCTCTTACTGGTTAATCTTATTTCTTTTAGCTTCAGTCAGACATCTTTAGGTTTAATGGGGTCGACAGACAAATAAATGCGAGAAGCACATGGTGTATATGTTTTCATTTAAAAATGGTATTTTTGAAAGTTTCTATCCAAATCAAAGTTTTATAAATCCAATTGCAGCTAAAACGTGTTAGAAAAGTTTGGTATTTAAAGTAACTCTATAATGATTCTAGAAAATAAATGATTGACAGTTTATGCATATGATTGATATATTCAGCTTTTTTTCATTAAGCCAAGTTCATCCTTACCACAAAAAAAGTTCCATAATGGCAGAGTTTCTTATCAAGTTTATTCTTGCTTTTGTTTTGTGAAGATTAAGCAAGTTAATATACACAAAGCCCTTCAAACAGTAATGCAGCATTCAGGAAATGCCAACTATTGTTATTATTGTTGCTTTTTCTTTCTATGATAGTATGTCCATACATTCCCAAATATTCCCTAGTGTGGAGGGATGGAGAAATCTCTGTCTTATCTACTCTTTTTCTGTGAACTTCCCCTTACTACGAAATTCTCCCTGAAGCAAGTAAAAGCTCTAACTGGAAAAACAGGATTCAAGTAAATTCTTTAGAGGATTTCACAATCAGGTGTAGCTCAAGTAATACATAATTCATCACACTGAATTCATATTTTGGCTAAGACAGAAAGTAGGCTATTAGCCTTAATGATATTCACTTAAGTAGTAAAAATCACACTTTTATCTCTATTTAGCCCTTTATTGTCACATCTGATTGCTTATTTGTTTAAGCTCATCTGCCTTACCACCTACAAAACTTGTTTTATTATTTTTCCTTTGTTTTAAATTTCACAAATCTTTTTGAATTTTTTTAAACCAAGCCCATGGATATATCTTTATATGCTATCAATTCTGATAAAAGGTATAAAAGGAGGCACTACAGAATTAAAAGATGAGCTTTGGAATCAGGCAAAATTTAGTCTTTCTATTAATCATGAGGCTTTAAGCACATTACTTATTCTCTTCCAGCTTCAATTTTTTCATTTCTAATACAGAGACAACAGTTCAGAGTTCATAGAGTTATTGCAAGGAATTAAATAATTTAAAATAAATGTCAAGGACCTTGTATATGGTAAGTATTCAGTGCTTATAATTCTATAAAAATTGCTGAGGTGGGCAGAACCTTAGAGGTCATTAGAGTTGCCTTTAAACAGGGAATTATTAGCCTAAGCAACTATTCTTTTAATAAAAGAATAAATGGAAATATAATACTTATAGTATTCTTTAAGTACAGATATTTAGTTGGCTCTTATCTACTGATACTCAATTAGATCTAAGTACATTCACACACAGTTAAGTAGCTATGTATACATTTATATATGCATATATATGTATAACAGGTATATTATTTGTCTGTAACTTCCTTTGAACACATTTAATGATTCATTAACTGAATGTCTCCTGAACTCAACATTGGTCAATTATATTCTCACTGAAACTCAAAATTTCTATGATCTAATGTTTTCCTACAGCTTTTTTAAATACTTGTCAATATATATTCTTAATCCATTACCTGTTTGAAATTCATAATATTTAAATCTGGGCCACCCATCAAAGCTTTAGAAAGAGCATCCCCTTCCCATAACCATCTCCATGTCATCGATTTCCAAACACATTAATCATGTTTCAAGGCACTTCCAAACCCTGCAGTGTTCATTTGGATAGTACCAAAATGTCTCTAGGTGAAAGTGTATGAAAATCACCTAACAATAGGAAAGCATCCAACTACTTCTATATTGCTAAACACTGGTGGTTGATTTTACAGGCAGTATAAGATTGAGTAACCTACTTACATTTAACCAATAATAATAACTTGATCTTTGTAATAAAGATGATGCTACTGACTTCTCTTCACAACTAAGGTGTTTGAATTGTTTTTCTAGTATAGTAATGGGTTATATAAACCATGGATATTCTTCTTTTTGAGTGAATTCTGACTTCCTGGTTCCCCCACCCTTGCCATCTCCACTCTATTCTATTCATGACCAAGTAAATTTATGACAGGTTAACTGGGGCTAAGAGTGTACCACATATTCTCTAACAGATAAAATTAGAGCTCAAGACCCTGGCCCATATTGAACTCATGACCCTGACTTCATTAGGAGTTTACACTCATTAATGGAACTAACTGGCCTAAATTTAATTGATATTAATTAGGTTATTGAGTAAATTGAATTAGCCCTTGTATGGTTTCAATGCCCTGATGGTCTCAGGAAAAGCCCTGGCTACCAAGTGAAATTGTACTACTCACATCTGATCCTTCTCCATGCTTAATAATAGTTTGGTGGTTGAACCAAGATAGACCTTGAATCTTCAGGGTTCTATTTTGTCTCTAATTGGTGTGCATTTACACAGTGTGTGTGTTAGCTGTTACTGGACAGTTTGAATTATTCTAAGCTTAAATCTCATTGTTACTTCTTTCCTATTTTCCTCATCACTCATAAATATGCTAAACATTTTTTATATGGACTGCATTTCTGGGTTTTCCATGAAGTTGGTTGTCTCTGTATAATTTTCTTGCCTCCTTTTTTTTTTTTTAAACTTAAACATCTGTTTTCCCTTTAAACATACTTTACACTTGTTTCTGAACTTTTGCTTAAGGCAAATGTTATTAGAAAAGAATAAAGACAATGGACAGGGATATGTGCACTTAGCTAACTCATCAGAAAAAAGAAATTAATGCAGCCCGAGGTTTGTTTTGGGGAGATTTTAATTTCAGCTCAGAAATCCACAGATGAACTTGGGCTTTTTCAGGTCACATATAGTCTTCATATTAAATAATACCATGATAATAATAATAATAATAATAATGAATTTTTATTACTATAATATCAGAAAATAGTGTTATATAAATGGTATAAATATTACAGTAAATAATATATTCAAGTACATAATTGTATACTTGTAATATATAAGATGAACACTATGTCAATACTGATTTACATAATAGAATGGGAATCATTACTATGATAAATAGTATAATAATAGGTTTATATTACTTGTTATTAAATAATACTATTTTAATATTATTAACCCCCTCACATGATTAATCAATTCCAGCACAATGTCTTTTATGTTATTTTCAATTTCATTGTGATCCCTGGCAAATCTGATTCAGGCAGTAGCCAGTATCCCATTAATTGATTAATTGATTTATTCATCCAATTAATAGGCATTGAATAGACTTCTGTGTGTCCTATACTTTGCTAAAAACTTAGAATAAGGCAGAAATGCACCAGCCCTTACGTAACTTGCATTCTCAGGTGGTAAGAACAAAATTCCTTCTACTACCTAATTCTTTCCTTCCCTGGGGTGGTGAAGTAACTTATCTGATTGGTGAGTCTGGGAGCAGATCCTCAGCATGCATATCTCAACCTCTCTATTCTTCCTTCTTCTGAGGCAACAGCTTCCTTCTGAAAGCCCCTCCCAAAAGATGTCAGTCCAAATGTGGCATTAGGTATTAGGAAACTCTGTTGCCACACATCTAAGCCATTACCTCCCATTCAGTAATAAAGCTAACATTTCTATCTCCAGGATTATCTTTGAATTATTTGTCTTATCTCTTAAGCGGTTCCAAATTCAGCTGGTAAAGAAGATTGCTCTTCATTGGGTTTCCTCAAACTTAACACTGACCTAGAGAAGAGAGAAGGGACTAATTCCACATAGGGTGAGTGGCAACATGGGATCTGCCACCAATGTTTCTAGATATTCTTTCCTTCCAAATATGAGAGTCAATTTCACATTTTAATTCCTTACTATTAGGTCTGGCCATGTGATTTGCATTGGCTAAAGAGCAGAGGACATGTATGTCACTTCCACATGGATGCATTCAAGAGCTGATGTGCCACACCATTCTCTATCTTCTACGTTCTGTTCTACCATGATTACTATAGAGGCATGCAGTAAAATGTGTCATCCTGTGAGCACAGAGCACCCAACACAGACCCTGAATGACTGTGATGAGAACTGTCCTGCTGACCTGCTTTGGGTATGAAGTGTTGTTTTTGTTTTGCTTTGTTACAATTTAATCCAGTAGAATGAGTTCATTTCCTTTTTTTTTTTAGCATAGTTTTGTATTTATTATCAGATAAGGAGATTCAAAAATTACACCATAAGTTTAAGTTAGAATATATGAACTATACATGTAGAATATGAGTTTTTTAAAAAATATTTAATTTAAGTATAGTTGACACACAATGCATTAGTTTCAGGTGTACAACATAGGGATTTAACATCTCTATATGTTATGCTCACAGGTGTGTCTGTCACTGTACAGTACTATTATGGCATCATTGATATTCCCTATGTTCCCTATACTGTACCTTTTATTCTTGTTTTATTCATTCCATAATTGGAAGTCAATTATTAAAAAGTCTCCCTCTTTCCTTTGCTCATTTTACCTATCCCCCTTCCTCCTTACCTCTGGAAACCATCAGTTTTTTCTCTGTATTTGTAGGTCTGTTTCTGCTTTTTCTTTGCTTATTCATTTGTCTCAGTTTTTTTTTTAATTCCATATACAAATGAAATCATATGGTATTTGAGGTTTGTTCTTTCAAGCCATTGAGATTTTGGGGTTATAAGTCATGGGTGCAAATGGTCAGATTAAGAGATGTCTTTCTGAGGAACTATAGTGACATTGAAGCAGACGCTAAAGATAAGAAAGAGTAGACCCCACACAGAGTAAAGATAAAGGTTTTTAACATAAACTGTATTTTTTTTTCATAAACTGTAATTTTAAACATAAACTGAAGAAACAACTGGCACAAAGGACCTGAAGAGGCAAAGAGTCCAGAATATTTAAGGAAATAGTGGAATTCCAGCTAGAACAGGGTCTGAAAGGAGAAGACAGTGGCCCAGATGTTGTCCATGCCACTCCTTCTGTCTTCTGGTTACTGCAAAAGGCAAGGAAGAGAATTTCATCCCCAGAAAGTCACATCTGTGGTCATTGTTGACCTGGGATATTACTACCTGCTCTTGACTTTCCTGTTAACTAAGGTGGAGACAAAGTATTTAGGAAAAAAGCAGAGAAAGATAACTTAAGTAATTTCCTCAATAAAGTATCACCATTCTCTGAATCCATTATAAGCAGGATATCCTATGGAGCACAGATACAATCAGTAGGACATAGTCAAGCTTCATGGGGTCTGAAGTATACACAATATTCCAGGATGGGCCTTGTTAGGACCCTGAACTGAAATTTCATTGCTTTTACAATCAACTCATCTTTATGTGTTTTTCTGGTTTGAAATCTGTGGTAGCTTCTCAGTGCCTCCTATAGTAGAATAGTAGGGTAGAATATAGAATTTTCAAAATAGATTCTTTAAAGGGAAAAAAATCACCTGCAATCCCCTTAATATTGCTCATTAATAGTGTTCTTCTCCTTGGTCTTTTGAATTTCCCATATACTTTGAGAATTCTTTTCTGTGTAAGATGTAAAAAAAATTACTTATTATTTTTTGGAAGATAGTGTTCATTCAAAAAGCAAAACAAAAATTGCAAAACATATTCTCCATCCTTTTATGATTTGATTTTAAATTGTGACTGTACTTTTTGGTGGAAAAATATATAAAAATGATGAAAATGTGCTATGTTCACTCCAAAATCCCATGAGTTTAGCTAGATTAGTTAGAGAATGAACTTACGATATATTATAGTATTTTTAGTCATTGTTTTATAATCAATTATCTAATGATAGAATTATACTGTATAGTGAAATGGAAGACTCAGCAAAACAGGCTGGCAACATTTTTAAAATGGAAAAGCAATTTTTGTTTTTTCAGTTTAATTTTTAAAGTAATATATGCTCATGATTAATATTCAAACAGAAAGATATAAAGTGGATTCCATTATCTAAGATATAATGAATATAAAGTATCTTGACATCCTTCCAGAATTTTGTATTCATACATAAGCTTTTTAAATAAAAAAATTCCATGCTATTATAAATTGTCTACAACTTACTCTTTTCAGATAATATTTTATATATATATTATATAAATATATTAGTGTATATATCTGTAGATCTTTATCTACATCTACATGGATAGATGGATAGATTAGATAAGTAGATAGATATCTCGGTCTTCCTCTTAATCTCTGTATTCTATGGTTATGGCTATGCTGAAATATGTCCAACTATCCTCCAACTAATTGAAAGTATGGGTTATTTGCTTGTTTTTGTTGTAGTTTCTTTTAAATCCAACCTAAAAATTCTTTTTTCTTTTAAAAGCTAAATTAACAATAGCCGTGTTAGGTAAGTTGGATCTTAAAACAATTTATGTGTCATATGTATTTTGTAAATTTCTTTGTTTTCTATCTATTGTCATATGATGCTTTATCTATTTTGTTTTGCTTTTATTCTTCCTTATAATAGTTTTCTTTATGATTAGACTTATAATTTAATGTTAAATACTAAAGCTCTATTGCTGAATTTTTTTCAACTTTAGGCAGCATTTATGTTATGTAATATTTCCACTTATGATATATGACAATATTTCCCCATCTACATTTCCTTCTCCCACTCCTGTCTTATACAGCCAGATAGTTATGCATATTTTAATTTTATCTTTTTAAAGTTTTTAATATTTACATTTAGTTTGTCACTGTAATCCCAATGTTGTTCAATCTGAGCCCCATGTATATGTTGAGTCTATGCTTCTTAACAATTCTTATAAGACATCACTTTTCTTTTTCTGAATTTTTTATTTGATTCATTTCTCAGGAGGCTGACTTTTATCATCAAGAATCTCTCTCATTTTTGTTTTCAATATTTTTTCTTAATCCAAAAAGGACTATGGTTCATGAATTCTTGCTTGCAAAAATACCAATGTGTGGCATCTAAACAAATCAAACATCTTGGCTTAGGGCTCTTTTCACCATATATGTATAGTTCCAGAACTCTGTGATGGCAATAAGGAAACTCTGACACCAGATGACACTTAAAGATGAACTGTTCTTCCTGAAACCTCTTGTCTTTCTTTATTTGTAGAAATTTTTCTTCTATTTACTCTTTGAATATATTTCCACTTCAGCATATTCTATACCTCAGGCACACTAATTATATGATTGTTTGCTCTCCTTTATCTTCCATTTCTGACATCTCTTCTATTATTTTTGCCTTGGTGACATCCTCAAACCTGAATACCATGTCATTGACATGATACTTTAGAGGTCTGAAATGTTTTGAATAATAACCATTCTATTTTTTGCCACCTCTTCTATGTAGCTTCTATTTATGCAATAGTTTTACTTTTTTCTCAACTCTTTCCTGATTTTTGCCAGTGTCCCTTGTGTCTCCTAATATTGTCTTATCATTTTTAATTTAAAATTAATTAGCAAAATTGGTTAAAAATTAAATAAAACATTTAATCAGATAAAAATGATTAAAAGAGTTTTGTCTATTAAATCTCATTATTTCTTTCAGAATATATATTTTTCTTCCTAATTCTATGAAAATATAAAGAATGTTTGGCTGAAATTTTCTTTGATTTTGTAGAAAGTTCATGTTTTCTAAAATGTACTTTCATCTGCTCTTTATAATAAATTACATATCTTTTTGTTTTTGTAACATCTGTGCCAAAGTCCCACTTTGGATCTCTTTGGCTTATCATTCATCTTTGAACCAGCAGTTTTAACCTGGCATACTTTTTTCTAAAGAAAAGCATGAGAATGTGCGTTGTCTGACCCGCATCACCTGGCTTGTCATCTCTGAGCTCCTTCTCACCAAATCTGCTCTGTCTTCTCTTCTAGGGTATCTTTCTACAGCAGTTCTCTGTGACTTTTTGTGAAGCATCTTACCACAAATGTTTTTTTTTGGTGATTTAGTGTTTAGCTTTGGTCAGCAGTACATGCCCAACCATCATATTCTTCACTTTTCTCATCACCATCTGCACCTTCACTCCTTATTGTTTCAAGTAAAAAAATCATCCGATGGCCCCATTAGGATCCTTGCTTACTTTGAGAGGAATCCATAGTCTGCTTAAACTCAAGAGGTATGTATTGGTTTTCAACGTCTTTCCTCCATTGAATTCAAGTCCCACTATATCTGATGGATGGTTGCAATTCATAGACTGTGTTTGGGTATTTTAACCAAGTTTCAATTCAGGTAAGATTTTATGTTTCCAAATTTAAGTTGTATTCATCAGGTTTCTAGCATGGAAAGAGTTAGGAACTGAAATAAATATGCCTTATTCCACCATATTCTACAGAAAATCTCCCTTTAAAAAAAATTTCCCTTAAATCTGTGTGACAACAGTGTGTTTCAGGGAATTTATGTCAATCATACATATGTCAATCATAAAGCCGTTGCTGAATTTAATTCAAAAACAGTAGTATAAGTTACTGATGTCTACTATCTATATTCTGTACCTTTATTCCTAGTTGTGGGGATGTCCTGAGTACTTCCAACACCTGAAAAACATCAACTTTTTCAGAATCAAAGTAATATATATCAATTGCTGAACATTTAGAAACATATGTGCATTATAAGAAAGAGAATTTAAACCATGTATAATTCCACTACGCTATAATCAGTATACTTCACTTATTACACGATGGACATTTTCTCATATTTTAACATCTCCAAAATAAGGTTATATCTTACAGTTGGTGGCACATCATAATTTAATCAACAGAATTTTTTTCTTATTGGTATATGAAATAATGGTGCATCATAGGACCAGTTCTGTCTTAGATTTGATCAACTCTGATATATTTTCTTCCAGATATATATACTATTTTAAACCAAAATTGGGATCATGTTTATACTTTTGTGGCCAATTTTTTTTTAAGACTTATTCATTTATTTTAGAGAGAGAGAGAGGGAGGGACAGGGAGGGGCAGAGAAAGAAGAAGAGAGAGAATTCTGAGCAAACTCCCCTGTGAGCACAGACCCCAGTGCAGGCTCAATTCCAGGACCCTGAGATCATAACCTGAGCTAATCCAACAGTCAGAAGCTTAACCAACTGAGCTACTTGCCCCCTCCCCTTTTTTAGAGAGGGAAAGAGAACATGTATAATGGAGGAAGGGCAGAAGGAGAGAGAAAGAGATCATCTTAAGTGCTCTCCATACTCAGTGCAGAGCCTGACACAAGCTAAATCTCATGACCCTGAAATCATGATCTGAGCAGAAATCAAGAGTCGAATGCATAATGGACTGTGCTACTTAACTGACTGAGCCACCCAGGCACCCCTTTTGTGGCCAACTTTAAATGAAATGCAATTCTGTAGAATAAAATAAAGCAGTATCCTTTGCTGTGCAGAAGCTTTTGATCTTGATGAAGTCCCAAAAGTTCATTTTCACTTTTGTTTCCTTTACCTTTGGAGACATATCTTGAAAGAAGTTGCTGTGGCTGATATCGAAGAGGTTACTGCCTATGTTCTCCTCTAGGATTCTGATGGATTCCTGACTCACGTTGAGGTCTTCTATCCATTTCAAGTTTATCTTTATGTATGGTGTAAGACAATGGTCAAGTTTCATTCTTCTACATATAGCTGTCCAATTTTCCCAGCACCATTTATTGAAGAGACTGTCTTTTTTCCACTGTATATTTTTTTCCTCTTTGTCGAAGATTATTTGACCATAGAGTTGAGGGTCCATATCTGGGCTCTCTACTCTGTTCCACTGGTCTATGTGTCTGTTTTTATGCCAGTACCATGCTGTCTTGGTGATCACAGCTTTGTAGTAAAGCTTGAAATCAGGTAACATTATGCCGCCAGTTTTATTTTTGTTTTTCAACATTTCCTTAGCGATTCGGGGTCTCTTCTGATTCCATACAAATTTTAGGATTATTTGCTCCAGCTCTTTGAAAAATACTGGTGGAATTTTGATCGGAATGGCATTAAAAGTATAGATTGCTCTAGGCAGTATAGACATTTTTAACAATGTTTATTCCGATCCAAGAGCATGGAATGGTCTTCCATCTTTTTGTGTCTTCTTCAATTTCTCTCATGAGTGTTCTGTAGTTCCTCGAGTACAGATCCTTTACTTCTTTGGTTAGGTTTATTCCCAGGTATCTTATGGTTCTTGTTGCTATAGTAAATGGAATCGATTCTCTAATTTCCCTTTCTGTATTTTCATTGTTAGTGTATAAGAAAGCCACTGATTTCTGTACATTGACTTTGTATCCTGCCATGTTACTGAGTTGCTGTATGAGTTCTAGTAGTTTGGGGTTGGAGTCTTTTGGGTTTTCCACATAAAGTATCATGTCATCTGAGAAGAGAGAGAGTTTGACCTCTTCATTGCCAATTTGGATACCTTTTACTTCTCTTTGTTGTCTGATTGCTGTTGCTAGGACTTCATCAAGATCAAAAGCTTCTGCACAGCAAAGGAAACAGTCAACAAAACAAAGAGGTAACCCACGGAATGGGAGAAGATATTTGCAAAGGACAGTACAGACAAAAGGTTGATATCCAGGATCTATAAAGAACTACTCAAACTCAACACACACAAAACAGATAATCATATCAAAAAATGGGCAGAAGATATGAACAGACACTTCTCCAATGAAGACCTATACAAATGGCTATCAGACACATGAAAAAATGTTCATCATCACTAGCCATCAGGGAGATTCAAATTAAAACCACATTGAGATACCACCTTACACCAGTTAGAATGGCCAAAATTAGCAAGACAGGAAACAACATGTGTTGGAGGGGATGTGGAGAAAGGGGAACCCTCTTACACTGTTGGTGGGAATGCAAGTTGGTGCAGCCTCTTTGGAGAACAGTGTGGAGATTCCTTAAGAAATTAAAAATAGAGCTTCCCTATGACCCTGCAATTGCACTACTGGGTATTTACCCCAAAGATACAGATGTAGTGAAAAGAAGGGCCATCTGTACCCCAATGTTTATAGCAGCAATGGCCACGGTCGCCAAACTGTGGAAAGAACCAAGATGCCCTTCAACGGACGAATGGATAAGGAAGATGTGGTCCATATACACTATGGAATATTATGCCTCCATCAGAAAGGATGAATACCCAACTTTTGTAGCAACATGGATGGGACTGGAAGAGATTATGCTGAGTGAAATAAGTCAAGCAGAGAGAGTCAATTATCATATGGTTTCACTTATTTGTGGAGCAAAACAAATAATATGGAGGACATAGGGAGATGGAGAGGAGAAGGGAGTTGAGGGAAATTGGAAGGGAAGGTGAACCATGAGAGACTATGGACTCTGAAAAACAATCTGAGGGTTTTGAAGGGGCGGGGGGTGGGAGGTTGGGGGAGCCAGGTGATGGGTATTAAGAAGGGCACGTATTGCATGGAGTACTGGGTGTGGTGCAAAAATAATGAATTCTGTTACACTGAAAAGAAATTTAAAAAAATAAATTTTAAAAAAATTAAGCAGTATCACATCATCATTCTTTAAAAATGTTACACAATTTTATAAATGGGTGATCCAAATGCTTATATAACAGAGAAGAAAGATAAGTACTTGTCTCAAAATCTACAGGCCACTTACCTTCTCTAAGCCTCAGTTTTACTTCTCTATAATGAATTTACTGACAATACCTACAACCTAGGAAACCAGGAAGATTCAATGAAGTGTTTACTTTAATGCTACACATATTAAATACTCAATAAATGTGAGTCATCAGCATTATTGTTACTAGTTGCAGTGTCATTAGTAATGATCCTTCAGGGAATGGCCTTTTTGACTCATTTCAAAAGACAAATGGTTGATTCCATGCTATTAAACTGACCAGCTTACCTCATGCCAGACACTAGCTGGGCACTGGAAATACAAGGACAACCACAACTCTTACACAGAACCCTCTATGAAACAGTTTACTTTCAGGATGTTGTTCATTTATTTCAGGTAAATAGATTTATTTTTTCTGAACACTCTCTGCTCTGACCACAGGCTAAATCTCTTCCATGCACTTTATACTCACATATAACTTGCCATTCTCCTCACATGCCCTTTGTCACCCTATTTCTGCAACTATATTATAGTTCTTTCTTCATCTGTAATGCTTTTCCTTTTTCCTATCTCCAGAGGTCCAAATCTCTCCTAACCCAAAGAATATTTTAAAGTTAAGAAAGAAGTTCCTTATCATTTACATTCTGTTCAAACAAAAAAAGAGAGAGAGAGAGAGAGAGAGAGAGAGAGAGAAACAAGAACTAGAAAACAAGCCAGTTCACCCAGGGTATTGGGCAATGCCATTCACATGTAACTCTCCTTTCATCCTTCTCAAATCCAACCACTTTGACACCATTGCCTCTTCCTCCATACTCCCCAGAGCATTATTTGCAATATTCATTATCACATCCTGCATCACAATAATTGTGTGCATGTCTTATCTGGCCCAGATTACAAGGTCCTTAAGCGCAGAAATATTATTTGTCTGTCTCCATAGCATCTGCCACATAATGCATGCTTAATAAGTTTTTGAATTGAATTAATTAGTCACCTGACCATTATCAGGGTTTATTATTAAATAAATAACCATTATCAGGGTTATTTATTTATCCCTTGAAGTAAGTCACTCCATCTCCTTATTTGAAAATAAAAACAATGTCAGACAGTTTTGCAAGTCTTTCAATAAAATCAACCATCTCTGTGTGCTCCTTTCCCACTCTTGTCCTCAGAGGCAAACATCTGCACTCCCTTTAGCCATTCCTTGCCATGATTTGCTTCTCCGTGTTTAAACAGAATGTGTGCTTTGCTCTTTCTTAACCTCCTCCATGTTATGATGTGGAAGATGGGCACTGATCTATTTACACGCCCTCTTGCCCCCCATACATGTTTCACCTCCCTGCAAACTCTCTGTATAGTTCAACTTAATTCCTCCTCAGGTTCTTGTGTTCCAACCCTCTTGTTCCAACACAGGCTGCCATTCTTGAAAACCTGGGATGTCCCTTTATCATCATGTTGGCTGTTCCTTTTGGTCCTCTCCTGTGTTGGTTTTCCACATTTCGTGGTTTCCAGATATTTGTATTTTTGGTTTATTCCTTATTCTGGTGCATGACAGCTTCAGCAGTTTTTCAAAAAATGCTTTATCAGAAATAGTATTTACTTTTTTGGGGGAAGAGTGATTGGAAGTTTCACTTAGAATAGAATTCCAGGTTAGACGTGACTATCCTTCAGAATTTGGAAGGTATCGCCTGCCGTAAGTGGTACTAATGAAGTACGAGTAAAGGGTTTCTTGGATAACGTGAAAGGTGAAATACTGCTTATCTGTGGGTTGCAAGATACAAAGTCAGGTAGGGTAATAGGAGAGGCAACATTATAGGGGAAAGGACATGGCTGAAATGAAAGCCAGGCAGGTTTCCCAAATCATCATGATTCAAACATGATAGAACATGGTAGGAAAGCTTGCTGAGAGCAAAAGGACTGGAAGTGGCGATTGATAATATGGATCCAGAAAAAGAAATGTCCTGGGACAAAACAAACAAACAAATAAGCTAAATTATCCCGTCACTTTCAACTTGGTGCCAACAGCTGCCTGAGAGGGAAACTCTTCATTGGTTGACCACAATCTTGACACCTGGACACTCTCCCATCCCAATTTCATTTTCTTAGATGAGGTTAGCTAACCTCTCACAAATTCCCATATAACCTCAAAACAAAATACAATCATACCATGAAGCAAAACCATTCATGTTTTCTTAGAATTCAGGATCTTTTCAGTCCAGAAAATAAGGCCAAGAGGAAACTGGCTCAAATGTTCTTTCGAATCATCCTGCTGGAGCAGGCCCTTTAGTTCTACCTCATTAGGCAGCTGCTATCTGTGAAATGGGAAGGTTAGGCATGACCAGGCCAGCAGCAACCTAGCTGGTGACTGAGAAGCCTGAACAGCCATCAAATGCAGAATTCTACAAGAATACAAAATTCAATCGGAATCAACACCAGCAAATGAGTGAGCAGTGATATGGTGTCTTCTATTATGCACTGTTCCATGCTGCTGGAAAGTTTCTCTTCAGCCTTGATATTAATACACTCCTTGGACTTTTGAAGTAATTGTGGACCTTCAGGATCATTCCCTAAATGGTGCTTTCAGGTGCTCTTACCATACACGGTGTAACAAACTTTCCTACTTATGGATACCAGATGATATTAACAGGCTAAGACTATCAACTATTGCTTCTAAGTAATATCTGCCTAACATCTCTCTGTCCTCTTCCTAAACAGATGTTCTTACATATCTGCTCTGGGAAAGGAAAACTCTTGTCACATGTAAATTCCTCACTTAAAGCCTTTTGCTTAGAAATAATACCTATTTGAGTTTTGGGTGTTTATGATGCTAAAAAAACACCAAAAAGAAGTACATCCCTTTATATCTCAAGTAAGATCAAGGAAAGTCTGGAGGAGGGTTACAAAGGATGAGAACACTCTCCTGCCACCCAGCTCCCCCTTTGCTGAAGAGGTTACAGGTTTTTCCTACAGGCTGTGAAATTCAGAATCTCAGGCCCCATCCCTCCTCAATCAGATCTTCATGTTTAACAAGCTCCATCAGTGATTCATATAAACATTAAAACTTGAGAGGCACTGCCTATAGAGATGTTGCATTATTTATATTAGGAGGCACAGGATGTTGTAAGAGTCTTTACTGGTGTTACCTTTGATCATTTGGATGAGGGGGTATCTACCAGGTTTCTCCACTATAAAGTCACTTATTTTCCCTTTGTCATTAATAAGCATTTTATGCTGAGATGCTTTGAAACTACACAGACATCCTAATTCTCTTCACATTTGTGCCCACTAATTTTAAGAGCCATTGATGATACTTGACTGCCACAATCACGACTATGGTAGTGGCCAAGTGGGGATTTTTTTTTCAAATTCTAATAGACTGTTTTTAAATAGCTTTAGAATACATTTCCCCCACACCTAGTTTCCCCTATTACTAACATCTTACATTAATATACTTGTTAGGGGCTCCTGGGTGGCTCAGTTGGTTGTGCCTGACTTGCGATTTAAGCTCAGGTCATGATCTCAGGGTTGTAGTACCAAGCCCCATGTCCAGCTTTGTGCCCGGTGGGGGAGTCTGCTGGAGATTCTCTCTCCCTCTCCCCCACGCCTCACTCACTTGCACACACACTCTCTCTCCCTCAAACAAATAAATAAATCTTTTAAAAATATATATTTGCTTAATTAATGAGCCAATGCTGCTCCTTTATTATTAACATAGTTTATTCAGATTTCCCAAGTTTTACCTCCTGTTCTCTTTCTATTCCAGAGTCCTACCCAGGTTGCCACATTACCATTTAGTTATGTTTCCTGAAGTCCCTCTTGGTTTGACAGTTTCTTAAACATTTATTTCCACCAAACTTTTCCTAGTTATTAACTGGAATTCAACTTAAAGAATAAACCTATTTAATTATTTAGGTCTATATGGACCTATGGACATTTATTTTAATCCACATATTTTAAGCCATTGCCATCATTATCCATTTTTATTACACACATTGTCTCAGATGTGTCATTTGGAATTTAAGGTTCAAGTTGACTCCTCGAGATGCTCCCATTAGTTTTTGAGCACTTCCTTCCCTTCTGGCATCTAAAAATGTACCAATTCTTATCATGTACTTTCTTTATTCCAGACTTTAATCAGGCATTTCTTTGAGAAGTCTGGATCCTTTAATTGGAGAGTGGTATTTAGAAACCAAGGTCTGGGGCATAGTATTCTTTTTGCTACTAGGGTATCATTACTTCTAGGCTTTCTCAGTGCCAGGGACAGAAAATATGGATGTATTCTGACCCATACATGAATATATAGCTATATCTGTTTCCATGATATTAATAACCAGGAGTTTATACTGACACCTCTGTTTCTAATCCAATAGTATAGTGTTCTCTTTATCCCTTCCCTTTTGCTTATTTTTTTCTCTGACAATATGAAACCTATTTTTTGTTATCATATCATTATATTCACTTATTTATTCAATCCTAGAATACAAATAATAAGTTGCAGAATTGCTAATCTATACCATTGAGGACAACAAATTTACTAACTAGAACACAAAATTTGTATGCGGTTCTTTCTATCTTTAGCATTACACTATCCAGTTGAAATATTGTTTTCCAAGATTACTTAGTAATTTTCCTTACCACCCTCTTTATTGTAGTTCTGTGGTTCATTTGTAATATAGTTAAGCTTATTTGTTATTGCTTATATTCCATCTTGGATTCCAAGTAAAAGGAATGTTTGAACTATGGAAGGATCCCACCTTCAAAACAGAGCTAAAAGCAGCCCAGGTAGTATTCCAGTATTCCTTGACATTGTAAAGTATTTAATAGAGAACGAGGGATATTTAAACATCTTTGATCAGCATATGATTATCAATATTTTAAAATTCCCATCTCAATACAATCCAAAGAAGCAAAGTAGGAGCTATTCCAGAAAAGGGAGGCACTCCTAATTAAGGCTGCCTCCAAAACGATGATGTGCCTTCTCTCAGTAACTTATTGGAATTTCTAATTTGAATTCATATATTCAAATAAAACGTAGGGCTGAGGGGAGGAAGAAGTGGCAAATCCATCAGCCATCAGTGAGAAAACATATTAGACACTTATTGAAATAAGACTGAGGTGTCTAAATAAGCATTTTAGAAAGTACACATGGCACTTAATTTTCTCTGTGGCAGCCAACGCACAAATAAGTAAAAAATTAATAATTTATAAGAGTCAAATATACATCTCTTTGGTCTGGATAACTAGAAGTCAATGCAAACATTTTTATTTGTTAGTGGACTCAAGGAGAGGTTCAGGGTTCTAAGCCCTATCAAAATATTAATAGAGTTATCTTCCTTTCCCCTCAAGGGAACCTCCCTTAATTTGGAACACAACAGGTAATACATCAATCCTCACTATGACCCCTAGAGTGTCCCTGCTCTGTGTTCTTTCCTTCTTGCTTCTAAATCCCGATAAATCTCTCTCCTATGAGTAAAAATTATGTACATGGTTTAACCTCTCACTCTCCCTACCAAATGGGAGAAGGTGTCTTAATAGCCCTCTAGAAACAAGTAACTTTGTAGACACTTAAATGTTGGTTCTAGTTGTTTCTGAAGGAGCCCATTATGTAACAGTCCTCACAATGTGGTAGATTTTTTTTTTCCTATTGTGTGAGATTTCCCAGTATATTTGACAGTTAATACCATTCCAAAATTTGAGGGTCTTAATACAATACACTTTTTTTTTTAAATCTCACTCAGTCAATACCAGATGTGTATCTCCATTAGGTGGCTTTTCTCTGAGCAGTGACAGGGACTCAGATGTCTTCTACCTTATGTGCCACTTCTCTAGGCAGAGACCAAATGAGAAAAGCAAATGGAGTATTGCAGAGAGGAGGGATTCTTGGGTCAGGTATGTAACCAGTACCTGTCACCTCTGCCCACATTCCATGGGCAGAACAAGTAATATGGGCGTGCTCAACTGCACAGAGGATGGGAGATGACTGCAACTGAATGCCCAGAGGAAAAAAGCAATGGTTTGGTAGTCAGCCAACCTTATGTCTTCTGTAGACAGTAAACTCGCATTTAAAAGATTCTTATTTTTGTTAAACTCATTTGGTTTGGTATTTTATCACTTGCAACCAAAGGTACAGACTAATATAGGTCTTAGGCATAGTAATAGTAATAAAGTTTGTGGACAAGGACAAGTCCTAAATCTCCCAGGTAAACATTCAATTGCAGTACAGATTTCATTGTTCATTTTTGTTGTAAGAAAATAAAAACAAAAACCCAGAACATAAAGTAAGAGATGAAAGAAGTAGTAAACATACACCAAAAAAAGAAGGGTCATAATATCTAGCAAATAGATATTAAATAAAATAAATAAATAAACTAATTTAATAAATAATAATTATGTAATTATATTTTATATAATATATAAGGATTATATATTATGTAAAATTTTATTATAAATAAATAAAAAATAAAAAATAAAAAACTACTTTGGAGAACCTCTTTCATAGGGTGTAGGAATAGATGTGAATCTTATATTAGAAACAGCCATATATGGCCCATCATACCCCAAGTTAAACTTGAAATGTAAATAATTACAATATTGGATTATAAAGAGCATACGGAAGATACCCAAAAATTCCTATTAAAATAATTTCTATAAGACAGATGGTAGGCACTATGAAGCTGGAGATGTTCCTGGCTGACCTGGGCTGTACAGCCTTCATGGGGTGAAGTTATTTCACCTGGACCCTGGTTAAAAGGTAGAATCTGATAAGAGGAGGACAGAAGAGGCCATCCCAAATGGAAGCAGCAAGAACAAAGTCACAGTTGGGAAAACTCGAGGTAGAGTCAGGGGATAGTACACAGGCCCAGTGTGGCTGGAGCAGAAACATGAATGAAAAATACAAGGTAACATAACTAAATGTTAAGCTGTATATTGTGAGCTTAAAGTGCAATGGAATTCCAAAAAGAGTCATTTGGTTACAACAGCTAAGAAGACTTCATGAAGAAAGCAGAACTTGAGCTAGGTAATGAAAGACAAGTAAGACTCTGTCAACAAAGAGAAAGGGGGGGGATTATATTTTTATTTTGATGTTTCTGAAACCCAGCAGGCAAAATGAAATACTTATGACTATTCTATTTTTTGTATAGATATTCTAGGGTATTATGTATATAGTTTAACACTACTGTAAATGTGTACTAATTGTTTACCTGTTTTAATGTTAGTATACCACAGAGGGTATTGAATCAGCTTTTAAGAAATTCACTTATAAAAAAGTACAATATGGCAGGATCTTGGAAGACATTCTGGGCCTGAATCAGGCTATGTGGGATGGCAAACAGTTGGGAACCTATTTCTGTAAAGTAAAATCAGAAAAAAATACAAATAAAAAGAGCTATTAAAGAAAGGGAGAGATTGAACACAAATGTATAAGTCCATAAGCATGTGTATATTTAACATAATTGATTTATGTCAGCCAAAATTTTGTCTCAGAACTTCCTGGAAATTAAAGTAAAAATAGAAACATGATCATTTACACAATTCTCAACAGCCATGAAAACATCCAAGAAGTTAGACTAATCCTTCATGGGAAGAAAAATTTAGCCTCCACCTACCAGAATGCCAACTATGTATTAAATATTGACCAATGTACTCACCAATAGAGTTTTATGTATGCTCTTTAGTGGAACCACAGAAGAAAAGTGAATCTCAGAAGCTACCTAGTGGGTAGAACCATTTCAGCTTCCTTGATGAACTTCATGACAGGTCAATCACTCACTCATGGGGAGTGAAAGCAAACTTGGTTTTCACAAGATTTTCCCTACTGCAGGCCCTAAATCCCTGGAGGAACCAGGATCATCAGAAAGGAATGTTTCTGATGTGTCTATACAAAGTTCATTCAGCTGCTTTGATTCAATTAACAACTAGTCAATTCAATCAATTAACAATTTGATTCCATGAAAAACATTCCATCAAAATTCAGCAACATGAAAATGAAAGAGTTCACTAATATCCTAAATTTTCTCTATTCAGATAGCTATGTAGACCATGCAAAGACACAGCTTTTCTCTTTTCCTGTTTTTTCAGACACAGTTCTGAGTATCCCTGGGCAGTGGCTAATTACCTGATGATAGCGGTTGACATCTTCATTGTATCTTCAGAACTTCTTCACAAGTGTAACTATCATGTGAGGTAGGAAGTTCAATGACTTGACTAAAGTCTAACATCTAGTTATTAATAGAAGAGGAGGAAGCATGGTATAATATGAAGAACTTTGGAGTCATGGTAAACAGGGCTTGTTGTTCAAATCTTGCATTTACTAGTGGGTGGTTTGATGTCACCCACCAACTTCCAAATTCTCCACTCTATGCTTTCAACTTTGACCTCTAACTTTGACCCCTCCAGAGTTAGTGCTTATTTTCATCCTCACTTGAAATTTGGTCCTTGGCTTTATTCTTACTGTTTTTGGCTGAGCCAACTCCTGTGATCGCAGCATCTTTTGTTGCCTGCGCTCAGAATGCTTTTCTAACTCCAGCAATATGAAACACAGTCCTTATATTTGCCCTTGACTGGCCAGTCTTAACTATTCCCAAGGCATCAACACACAATTCAGGCAACTCCCACAGATAATGAGGACTAGAGCAAGACTGATATCGAATGTCGGGGCACAGAAGAAGGCTTGGACAGCAAGGAGAATTAAGCTCCATGTATATAATGTACATTGATACATAATGAAGACAATATAGGTGTCTTACCCTGGGACAAAAATGGGTTTAGATGAGTTTTGAGTGATATTCTATGATTAAAATATCATAAGCAAATATAGATGAAAATTCTATCCTCTTCTGTTTACTTCCTCAAATTATTAACAAACAAATCATTTTCCACCACAGGGAAGTACATGTTTAAAATTATGCTATCAATTACACTGTATAAATAAAACCATGTGGAATTCAACCTCTCATTTCAGTATTATACTCCTACCGCCCACCATTGACAAGATCAGATTTAGAGTATCTTTAATTAAAGTGCTATCAATAAGTAAATAGACTGAGTGACACTGAATGGTAGCAGAGACAATTAAAACAAAGTTACTTGGTATCCTATTCATCTGTCATATGGGTAATTTATAAGCTTCCTACAAGAAGTAATTTAATGACTCTTTAATAGAAGGAGGCTTGATAAAATACCAGCAGATGGTATTGTGGGTAATGACCCAGGCTATAATGATCTTAGTAATGACTTGTCTTATCTATTTACCTATCCTCAAACAAAAGCTGAACTATGTACGCACACATGCACACATATTGTCTTCTGGTGAACTAGGCTGCCCAAAAGCCTTTTAGTAGAGAGAATGTAAATATAATTAAATAATTAAAGTATATAAAACTCAGGAAATGCAGAAACCTGGAGAAGGTACTAATAGTAGTAGCAATAATAATAATAAAATAAATTGATGTGATGATGATACAATCTAAAGAAAAATTACTTAATACTTCATTCTCATTTGCCTTGGCTTTCCATCAAAAGATAAATGGCTTATTCCTAGAATACAAGACTTTTAACCCCTCCCAGCAAGTTTCACAGGGATCCTGTTATCTACTGCCAAAAAGGATGAATGGAAATGGCTTATTTCCTCCAAACAGACCTTTTGTATTCATACCCAACACAGGCAACTCTTACAAGCACTAAGGACCAGCACGGGACTCATATCAAATGGCATTTCTTCTGCTGACTAACTTCTCTGGATCCCTATTGTCTCAATTACAGACCCGGCAGCTACAGCCACATCCTGAATGGATTCCCTTGCCCTTGTAGGAGTAAATGTATAATCGGGAAATTTCCTTGGAGGAAACAACCAGGTCAATGCAGCAGCATCCTATCTAATGTTTCATTTTAAGTAGTGTATGAGGGCCAGAAGTCTAGGGGCAAGCCAGGGGATTAGTCAGGAGCAGGAGGCCAGGTCACAAGAAGAAAAGTCTACAATGAGTGGATCTCTAGGCAGTCCTACACAAGGTGATCAAGGAGCTTCAAGGAGCTGTTCTCTCTTATGCCTTGGCCAGAGCTGAGTCAGTTTTGGGCATCGTCTATATCTGGTGTCTATAGGTGGAAATAGCAGTGCAGTATTTCAGGGCAGTTGAGCTTGCCTCTGACCTCTGCTCCTGATGCCTCAGACAGTACTACTTGCCTCTGGCCATAATGAGAAGGTCTGTGAGCTCATTTCTGGGCAAGTTTTCAGGGTCCACTGGGGCTAATATGTGAGGGAAATTTTAAGGTCCTGTTTCCTAAGTAAGCTGGAAAAGACATTACTAGGTACTGAGAAGAATAGCCTGTGGGCTTTTTAAATAAAATTAAAAAGGGAAGGCAAAATGAGAATTTTCCCAGGAAAACTTGACTTGGCATACTTTCTGTGGGTGGAGCAGCAGACACCAGCACTGACCTTGCTGGCCGTCTTTGGATAAAGTCAGGAAATAAGCACAGCTAGTCATCTGGGCCCTGGCTAAAGCACCCTCAGTCTCGGCACTCCCCTGACCCAGTCTAGGTTCACCCTTCCCGGAGGTATCCCATCCTGCAAAATTTACAAGCTGGTTTTCTAAGCTGTCCAAATGGTAGCCATTAGACACCTGCGCCTAGTGAGCATTTGAACTGTAGTTCGTTTGCACTGAAATATGCTATGAAATGTAAAATATATAACAGATTTCAAAGTCTTAGTGCAAAAAAAGAATATAAAATACCACCTCAATGTTTTTATATTGATTATAGGTTGAAATGAAAATACTTTGGATATACTAAGTTAAATAAAATATATTATTAAAGTTAGACTGCTTCTCTCTTACTCTTTTTGAAAATGTGGTTGCTATAAATTTTAAGATTACATTTGTGGCTTGCATTTGTGGTTCACATTATATTTCTTTGTGGCCACACTGTTTTCTATCCTCAGGGTTTTTATGTCTAATATGGTAAATTTACCCTTGATAATGACAAAGATGAGCTTTCTCAAATAATATGCTTGATATTAAAAGTGTTAATGGAGACAGATATATGGCAAACAGGTAATTCCCTAGTCCTGGAATGTGCTTCCTTCTTCTTCATTCTGGAAACATATTCATCAATCATGATCCAGATCAAATGTCTCCTCCACCAGGAAGCTTTCCCTAACTCTCCAGGCAGAGAGTTAGTCCCTTCTGTTCTGTCTGAACACTCCATGCAAATCTTTACCAGAGCACTCTGGATCATACCATGATATACCTTAATTTATATGTCTCCCTTTGTAAGCTGTGAACTCCTTCAAAGTAAGGATTTTAATAATAATCATAATAATAATAATGTCATAGTAGTCAAATTAAATGTGTTTTCTGATATCTTAATTTATTCATTTATACATTTATTAATTCATCCAAATCAAGCCTCAAGCCTTCTAAGCCATTCAATTAGCAGCCCATACCCCTTATTCTTCAAATAGCCCATATTATAGACGTTGAAATGAGTTGTACCCTGATGAATTGCCATCCCAACTGCTTCTGATGAATTCATCTAAAAATGGTTATATTTATAACTGAACACAGAGTTTCAGCCATGTCCCTTGATTGCCTATGTAAGTGTCCCGGGTTTATCTCTTTATACATGTTACACATAATCCCACCTAAGCCAGATGTGTCCTCTGTTCCTGCACTGTTTCCTGCTTTCTTTCTTTCTAGTGTTATTTTCAAGGTTCTGTTGTAAACTATCTCCTTACCTCACCCCTGCAAATACTCTCCTGCTTACAAATGTATTGTTTATTACATTGTTTGGGTGTTGACTCTCCTCAAAGCCAATGAAATATGGGATTTATTAGGAAGATGACGAAACTATGCTCCAAAGACTTAATGATAAGTCAGTCTTCTAACACATCCCAGCCAGGCTGTCAGTTTGGTCTTGCCTATTGCTTTGTTAGTCCATCATGTAGAGAGGTGTCCTCTGTGTTTTAAAAGGAGTAATGACTTTGCTTAACTAGGGGAGGTGTTTCTTCATAAACATGCTATGGAATACAAAAGAACAGATCTTGCTTTTGCAGCCAGCATCCATTTTCCTAATAGTTCTGTGTAAGCAAACCCTATTACCTGGCTTTTGAAAGGTAGGTTCCAGTCTTTGTAAAGGGTTGCCTCAAAAAAGGAAGCAGCCTCAAAGTCCTTGCGAAAGGTACACAGTCAAAACTCAATCTTCAGTTACACTTGAAGTGGCAAAAAGAAATTCAATTGCCAAAAAATTATCATTAAACCAGAGGCCATTTTGAAGTGTTAAACTCTCTTTGGTCTTGAGAAGGTAGTGACAAGACACTTAATTTGACTCTCAAAGGAAAAAGAAATTCTAATTGATGCATTTCTTCATGTTTTAAATATGAGATTGCACAACTGTGGAAATTTAGTTCCTCACTCCTTGCCTAATTTCTATGTCTCAGGTCCATTGGGATAGTTTAGAGATAAAAAATTTGGTCTGACTGGAAGGCTCCCAGCCCTCCCACTTTGCCTGAAGAACATCTACCACTTCTTTCTTTCTCAGCTTGGACACCACTCCTACTGAAAAGTCTTCTCTGATCTCCCAAGATGGAAAGAGAAGTATGTCTAGTTCTGAGCACAGTGCCACATAGGCACTCAAGAAATATTTGTTGAGTGAAGGAATGAGTGGTAGCAGAATGTAGACAAAAAAATACTTGACTTGGAGATAAGATTTATCTCTGCCATTTATCAACATCATTAACTTTTCTGAGGCTGTGTCCTCATCTGTAAAACAAAGGAGATAATAGTATCTATTTCACAGACCTTTCTGAGAGCAACTAAGTTTATATGTGTGAAAGCATTTTGTAAATTTTGTAAAATTTGAAGCTATAACTTCATTTACCTTTTACCTACATATTTTTTATGAGTGATGATTTAAATATGATGCAACATCTTGGCATGTAAATCAAAATTATCTGGGAAGTAGTGTGGAGAGAGCCTGCTAAATGCAGTTCCACAACAGACTGCATGTAATCCATAGCAAAGAATTCCTTCTGGCAATCCAGACAGACCAGTCAGGGATCTTAGAAATCAGAACAATAGAGGAGTAGGTATTGGATAAAGAAGATGATTATATGCCTCTCATCACCTGTGGCTCTGTCCACAATCAGTATTGACTAAGTTTTGAGACCTGTATTCAGTGGGGGAGCCCTGAATACTGTTCAAATGTCCAATGTTTTAATAGTTTTGCCACATGATCAGGTAGAGTATGAAATTAAGTATATCATCTTGCCTGTCCAGGCAATAGTTTCTAGCAAAGTCAGAAGAGTGAAAGATATGCATACAGAAACTTTCTTTACTGGCCTCTTAATTCAGCCTTTTAATTAAGCTAAGAAAGAGGACTGACTATAGAGGAAAAATTAGTTTACCAGGAAAAACTGAACTTGGACATTGCACCAAATGGCTTATGGATACTTTTCATATGTTGTTGATCACATTGAATTATCAGTAGTTATGAAGTAGGACTGAGCTGTAGAGCGAGCTTAGTATGAGGACAGCCAAAGAAAGATAACAAAGCCAAGATTCTTCACCTAAATCTGCTTAGTTGTGTGAATGACCCTGGCAAGCTTTTTAACCTCCAATGCCCTAGCATCCTTGCATGAGAGATGAAAGGTCAACATAAACAAATCTAGGAGAGTCAACGACTGAATCTTAAGGAGAAAGGATTAAGTTCTCCCAAGTTATTATAGTTGACATAAGTGTCTTTGTGATTATCTGTGACAAGGAATGGATACTTTGCTAGTTTATACAAAAGATCTGTACTATAAGGAGGCACAAGATATTTAATAGGTAGCTGAGAAAAGAAAAGGAAGAGCAAAACCACACAAGGACAGGAACTGGAACTGGGAAGTCTAGGAGTGGGGCTACTTTTTTTTGTTTCTCTAGGGAATAGGACCATCTGTATCTTGACCTTTCTTTGTATCTTCTTTATTTTGGTTGGCCCCTTCTGGTTGCACTTGTCCAAAATAGCATCTTATGTTATCCACTATTACTGCTTTCTAACACCCAGGAACATTAGCCTAGATGCCTCCTCTTTGATCCAATCACTTCTGGCCATTAAATACAGGGCCACATGATAGAAGAGGGTAGTATGTCTTGGTGTCAAGGCAGAGATTTTAAGAAGAGGTTGGAAGCTGAGGTACAAATCCTTTAAGTTGTCAAATTTAATCTTTAAGAGCAGTTTTGGGCTTAAGAATGGTGCTGAGGATGTGGAAGGAGGCATGGACTGAGGAGGAATATGAGGAAAATGGTTTTCTTTTCTTTTTTTTTTTTAAGATTTTATTTATTTATTTGACAAAGATCACAAGTAGGAGAGATGCAGGCAGAGAGAGAGAGAGGAGGAAGCAGGCTCCCTGCTGAGCAGAGAGCCTGATGTGGGGCTTGATCCCAGGACTCTGAGATCATGACCTGAGCTGAAAGTAGAGGCTTTAACCCACTGAGCTGCCCAGGCGCCCCTGGTTTTCTTTATTTAGGAACCAATCCAATAAAGCAGAAATCCAGGGTTGACCAAAGTGTGATACATCTCTTCCCTTTTCTTGTGTTTCCCCTCAGCAGGAAATGGTGATTTCAATCTTCTGTGAGTCACAAAGGGAAAGGAAACTTTTCAAGTGGGCCTCTAATTGTGGTTTAGGAAAAACACCTTATTAAAAATCTGTACCCGATTTTCCCCCTACCTACTGGTACTCAGCTGTACTCAGTACTTAGCACCAGTAACCAAAATATTAATCTACTGGGCACCTGGGTGGCTCAGTGGGTTAACCCTCTGCCTTTGGCTCAGGTCATGATCTCAGGGTCCTAGGATCAAGTCCCGCATCGGGCTCTCTGCTCCGCATGGAGCCTGCTTCCTCCTCTCTCTCTCTCTCTCTCTCTCTCTCTCTCAGCCTGCCTCTCTGCCTACTTGTGATCTCTGTCTGTCAAATAAATAAATAAAATATTTTAAAAAATATTAATCTACTCTTAGATTTTAAGCATCATTTTATTGTCCTATGTATTGCTTCTGTTTTCCTTCTGCTGAGTAGATCACATGATTCATGACAAAAGTATAAATGATCCTACCCTGATACTGTGGCCACTCATCTTTTCTCACACCTGCATCCATCTTTCACCACAAAGAGCCTTAACCACATGGAGTATATACACTCACCTCAATCTTTATTTCTCTCCAAAACAATCATCCTTTGGCTACCCTGTGTATCAAGAGAAACAGCCACACCATAACTCACTCTTAGAAGGATAGATTAAGGAAGGGGACTGAGTAAGCACTGAGAACAGGCTATAGCATCTCAGGTTCCAAAGCCATATAGAAATGAGGGAGGTCTGGGCTCCACAGACTTTTCATGGGACTCTAACCCACGTGGGGTCTTTGGCACTGGGGTTAGTGTTATGCTTCTATACAACGTAGGAAAGAAGCAGGTACTCACATAGATCATTGGCCATATGGGGCTGGGAGTCTCTGGATTCCTACCCATGTGCTGTCAAGAAAGGAAAAGGATCATTCAGCAAGACCATTATAGCTCCAAAAGAGTATTTCCTAGATGGATTTCAGCCATTATTCCATAATACCCCAAAGAAGTGATATCTCTTCAACACCAGAAATTTAACATATTTGAAATCAAATTTGTCATCCTTTTCTTAAACCTTTTCCTCTTCCTGCCTCCCTTCACTATCTTATCCCTGCTAAGAGTATCATTGTTCTCCCAGTAACTTTGACTCCATATGTCTTAGGTTTCTCTCTCCTCCTTACTCTCTAACCTTGAATGCTGTCACCAAGTCCCCTTGACTGTTGCTTTCTAGTACATCAAATGCTTCTCCTCTTTCCTATCCTTGCTGCAGAGATGTAGTCCTGGCCCTTATTACTTCCTGTCTAGACCATTACAATAATTCCAGTCAATTTTCCACTCAAATCCAACCTAAACAATAATAATAATTCTGTCTTAATCTCAGGATACGAATCTGTTCACATCACTTCCCTTCTTAAAAACCTTCAGTGGCTTCCCATTGGCCAAGAATGCATCCAAACTCCTTAACCTGTTATTCAAGTTCTCCACAGCCCAGCCCCAGCCAAGATCTAGACAGCATTTGATTTAGATTTTTAGGATTTTTTTATTATTATGAAAATAACTCTAGGTACAAAATTTGTGCAAAAATATGAAAATGATATAAATCTTAATTTTATCATTCAAAGATATTTTGGTCTATCTACATATGTCCTTGTTTATAAGAGTGGAAACATCTCCCCCTTTTTTTTCATTGCTAGTATATTGGTAGCATTTTTTCATACTTGAAAATAATTTTTAATTGTTTTAATAACACTTGTTACACTGACTCAAATATAAGTGATCTATTTTTATTACATAATGAATCTGTGGTTATGTAAAAGCATATAAAATTTAGATAAACATAAAGAAGTAAATTTATTCCATGCTTTGATAACATAGAACTAATAATTATTGGCATTTTAGCATATATAGTTACTGCTTATTTTATTTAATTATTATATCATGACATTTACTTGGGGTTATCTTTTCTTCCATTTTTTTCTAGTGATTTGGAAGATTTACATCATGTTTTCCTTCTGGCAGTGATAAAAATATTAAATTATACTTTAAAAATACATTAGAATCTAGTTTCCCTAGTTACTAGTATCAAGAATCAAAAGTACACATTTATTATCCATGTATGTAATAAGACATGGTATAACTTTATCATTCTTTCATTTTTCTTATCAGTTTCCAGTTATTGTTGATTTAATCTGAACTTTTAGATTGAGTTACTATTAGGTTATTCTTTGCTTGTCATGCATTACTTTAAAGATTATTTTCAATGTTCAAAATATTTCACCACCCAAGAAATAATTATTGATATTCAAATGCCTATATTGATCAAAATTATTTTTTAAATATGACTTTCTTATCCTTGAGTTTATTATTTTAACTGCAAATTTCAATTATCTTCCCCAGATGTGTGTTCAACTAATTCCTTTTTTTCAGGAAATATACATTAATGACTCCCCCAACCCCTGAAGATAGGAAATATCTCTCCTTTGCCCACATTCTATATGCCAAACATATTGTGGGTATAGAATTCTTGTATTTCAGAATCATTCTTATTGCTGTTAGTTTTTGGGAAACATATGAATCCAGCCCGATCTTAGTTCATTTTTTACCCAACTTGTTGCAATTATCTACTATGCTTTTAAGTTTGTTTCTTTATCTTCAATTTTAAAGAATTTCAGCAAGCTATTTCTAGGTGTTGGTGTATTTCCATGAAATTTGTCTGATAATTGGTGAACTGTCTCAATGAAAAACTTGTTTTTCTTTTTAAGAATTTATTTATTTATTTGAAAGAGAGAAAGGAAGAGCATTCAAGCAGGGGAGAGGGGCAAAAGGAGAAGTAGAAACAGACTCCCTGCTGAGCAGGGAGCCAGCAGCATCCCCAGGACTCAGGGCTGGATCCCAGGACCCTGAGATCATTACCTGAGCCAAAGGCAGATGCTTAACTGACTGAGCCACCCAGGCACCCCCAAAACTTGGGTTTTTCTTTAGTTTGACACAATTTCTTCTTTTACTTCTTTACTTATTCTTTCTGGGTTGTTTTTTTTTTTTCTGTTTCTTACTGATTTCCATTCTATCGTATGTAGATTTTCCCCCTAAATCTGTGTTCAATTTTCTTTTGTTCTCTCTCTCAAGAATTCCATTTTTTATCCTTGTAGGTACTTGGAGAAATTTTCAAAGTTTCAAACATCATTATTTAGTTCTCAAAGTATTTAATCAACTTTTTCACTGCCTCCTTTTAGTTAAGCATTTTTAAAAATTCCCATGCAATCTTTCATGAGTTCAGAATATTTCCTTTTCATAACATCTTGCTCAATGTTTATAGCTGTGACAACTTCTTGAATCATGTTAGTTAACAAGAATAAAAACATTGCTAAATTTTTCTTCATCTACTTACAGAAAGGCGATCTTAACCTTTTGAATACAATATCATTTTGATGTGTTTAGTGGTATTCCCTATTTACATGCCTTCATAGATAAAGAAAATTGTATCTTCCCTTTGCTAGAGTAGAAGCCCAAAGAGGTAG
This sequence comes from Enhydra lutris kenyoni, assembly GCF_002288905.1. Taxonomy (NCBI): domain Eukaryota; kingdom Metazoa; phylum Chordata; class Mammalia; order Carnivora; family Mustelidae; genus Enhydra; species Enhydra lutris. The sequence goes on along the minus strand of NW_019154104.1, from coordinate 14,313,176 downwards.
AACTTCCTCCATTTCTTCAGAATAAAACATTAGATCTTCTGACTTGTGCTTCTTGTGACTTCTTATCCCAAGTCTGCCATTCTTCTGAATTAGAAGCCCATCAATATGTTTCACCCGTCTCCACTAATCTCTATTTTTCAAGCAGAGAACACTTGCTCTTTATATGAGGAGAAGCTTTAGGTCATTATTCTATCCTTTATTTAATCTGCCATTTTTGGACTTTATGTAGTCCAAATTTTTTTTTTTTTTACATTTGTAGAAGATGAATTTCACAGTTTCTAATTTTCACAGGTTTTTACATGACCTTGGCCATTTCTATTGGAATCTGGTGATGAGGGAATTGAATATCTCTGCTAATGCATCATCTTTCCAAGACCTTTCTTTCCAATATTTTTTTCTTTTCTCTTCCCATTATATTTTCTGTCAGTGTCTTCACTCTATCTCCTATAATTTCTGGAAAACGTGCATTTTCTTATGCTGTTATCTTCTCCTGGAAGATCTTTCTTGGTACCTCTTCTCAATCCATCTCTTCCTACTAAAATAACCAAGACTCAACAACTTTTCAGTGAGGAGCATAATAAAAGTGTTTATAAAAGAGACAATATAGAACTCTCTCTTCTATGTGCTCTTGTGCTATTTGTTAATACACACTAGAGTCTACCATGAATGATATCTATCTGTGGTTATACTTTATTCCCAGTTACAAACACTTAATCTTTGAGAGTAGGGATAATGCTGTGCTCATGTTATTTCCTCTTTGGACACAAACAGAAACTGCCACATAGAAGAGGCTCCAGAAAGAAGTATGTTAAATTTAGTTTAAGTTCAGCTATTATTTGTTATACACTACATATCAGTAATGTGTTATTTCTATTCCCTACAATGAGCATGAATGGTAAGTATTATTGTCCTTTTTTATAGAAGAGGTATCTGAGGCACATACAAGATTAATAACTTTCAGGTTATACAGTTAGTGACTGAAATTAGATTCACACCCAAGTCTGACTCCAGTGGCCGTGTGATTTTCTGACACACCATTCTGATTCAATTAAATTTTAATTAAGTTTAGATGACTTCACGAGGCATAAAACTTGCAGAAGGAATATAATTGGGTTAGATATGTAACAACATTCCTCCCTCACTAAGCCTATTTTGTGTCCTCTCTCTTTGATCACTCTTGAGAAATAGACATCAAGGTTTCTACTGAATTGCTGCCTATTGAACCTCTGAAGCTCTTTTTGGATCTCTCTTTTATTCTCCCAAATAATGTGGAAATTCTCTGATTAGGATCTATATAAAGTAACTAACTAGTACACCTTAGAAATCTGAAGTAAGATTTATAGAATATAGTTTTTTCCTCATGTCATAATTTCAATGTCATTCTACACATATTATGATCCAACTCTACTGGGCTAGATCTATTCTCTGCAGAAGCAGGAGAAAAATAATATGCAGCAGCTGTTGTTCACTGACCAGGAAAGTAGTAATTGAAAATGGTAAGAGCAGAAAAAAATCCTTTAAAGGATAAACTGGCAGCCAATGGGCCAAACCCAGCCCACTGTTGTATTTTGTTTGGATTAAACAGTGTTTTAAAGCTATTTGACTTTGTGGTGAATATTTAAAAGTTTGAAATTTTACATAAAAATCCAGATTTCTGGTTTCTTTTTTAAAAATATGAAGATCTGATCACACCAGGCTTACATTCCTACAGGAAAACCACATACTCAGTTGGGTAGGGGCAGGGATGGCTGGTGCCTCCAACTGTGGACTGGTGAGATTGCAATATATAACACATGTGGAATAAATACAAAATATAGAAAGTTAGAGCTGAAAAGAACCCTCACAAAATTTAGACAGCTTTTCATTTTAAATAAGGAAACTAGATCAGGATAGTGATACCACTCAAGGTCACATAACTGGCCAACAATAATCTACAATAAATTCTAGATTTTCCTGGGGCACCTGGGTAGCTCAGTCAGTTGAGAATCTGACTTTCGGTTTTGGCTCAGGTCAAGATCTCAGGGTCCTAAAATTAAGCCCCACATTGGCCTCTGTGCTCAGCATGAAACCTGCTTGGAATTCTTTCTCTCTCTCTCTCTCTCCCTCTGCCCCTTCCCCCCTCATGTATTTTCTCTCTCTAAAAATAAATAAATAAATAAAATTTTTTGAAAAAAATCTAGATTTTCTGACCACTCAGGCCACTGGTCTGTTTATTGACAAACTTCATAATGCAATAAGGACCTCTTATTAAATTACATTATTTAATACTTAAAAAGTGAGATGTATTTTAAAACACCTATCTGTTGTTCCCATGTTCCTTTGGTATCATACCCTTCTCTATTTGCATTAGCTAGCACATTGACTTATGGAATGACAAATAAGTCCTTTGTGATAAGTATACCAAATTATTTGAGTGACCATCTATCAATATATTCTGAAAACAGGATACTGTACAAGATTCAGATTGTACAACATTTCCTTAGCAATTCAGGGTCTCTTCTGATTCCATACAAATTTTAGGATTATTTGCTCCAGCTCTTTGAAAAATACTGGTGGAATTTTGATCGGAATGGCATTAAAAGTATAGATTGCTCTAGGCAGTATAGACATTTTAACAATGTTTATTCCGATCCAAGAGCATGGAATGGTCTTCCATCTTTTTGTGCCTTCTTCAATTTCTTTCATGAGTGTTCTGTAGTTCCTCGAGTACAGATCCTTTACCTCTTTGGTTAGGTTTATTCCCAGGTATCTTATGGTTCTTGGTGCTATAGTAAATAGAATCGATTCTCTGATTTCCCTTTCTGTATTTTCATTGTTAGAAATTAAAAATAGAGCTTCCCTATGACCTTGCAATTGCACTACTGGGTATTTACTCCAAAGATACATATGTAGTGAAAAAAAGGGCCATCTGTACCCCAATGTTTATAGCAGCAATGGCCACGGTCGCCAAACTGTGGAAAGAACCAAGATGCCCTTCAATGGACGAATGGATAAGGAAGATGTGGTCCATATACACTATGGAATATTATGCCTCCATCAGAAAGGATGAATACCCAACTTTTGTAGCAACATGGATGGGACTGGAAGAGATTATGCTGAGTGAAATAAGCCAAGCAGAGAGAGTCAATTATCATATGGTTTCACTTATTTGTGGAGCACAACAAATAACATGGAGGACATGGGGAGATGGAGAGGAGAAGGGAGTTGAGGGAAATTGGAAGGGGAGGTGAACCATGAGAGACTATGGACTCTGAAAAACAATCTGAGGGTTTTGAAGGGGCGGGGGGTGGGAGGTTGGGGGAACCAGGTGGTGGGTATTAGGGAGGGTACGTATTGCATGGAGCACTGGGTGTGGTGCAAAAACAATGAATACTGTTACTCTGAAAAGAAATAAAATAAAAAAAAATGGGGAAAATAATAATAAAAAAAGATTCGGATTGTACAAACAAAAGTGTTGGACCCATATAATGCTTATTATGAATATACAATATTTTGTTCATTTATTTAATAAATATTTATTGAATATCTATCAGGTTCAAGGAACTGTATTGAGCACTCGCTGAGGATAGAAAGAGTGAACAATACAAATAAGATTTCTGCCTTTATAGTCATAAATTAGAAGTACCATCTGTAACAGAATCTCCAACGCCGAATTACCTAAACACATGTTCCTTTAGATCTAAACGTCTTTATAGATCACAGAGTATAGCAGATATAACACACATAATCTATGATGAGTTTCATAAAACTCATTATTATTAGTGCCAAATTAGAATTGGAGTCTCAAACAAAGGTAGTAAATTAATGAATCAAGTGATAGGACAAATACTCTGGAACTAGGTAAAAATATTGACATATAATACTCCATATTTTGAGTCAATTATTTAATTCTTTGAAGGTGAATTTTAAGTGATCCCATGATGTAAGAATATTTATATTGGAATAAAGTGTTCCCAACTGCCCATCAAGTCACAGGGTAATTATCTTCTAAATGCTCATGTTGAGTCAGAGACCTGACTATGGTTGGTGACAGATGTAAAAGGAATAAGCATTTTTTTTTTCATTTCTCATGGAACAGTCCTCTATCTACAAGATAAAGTCTAAGTAAAATGTATTGAACACTAACTATGAATCAGACATTATGTTTATCACTGGGAAAATAAAAGATGACTAAAATATTTACTTTCCTATATTAAACATTCATTAAAGAGATAAAGGGAAATAGAAAATTGCCAATGCTTAGCTGCATGTTGTTCTATTATTTTTTTTCAAAAAAAATTTACAATAAATGCAATAGGTATCTGAAAGTAGGAAGAAAACAATGAGTTAGGGCACACTTCAAGGGGGTAATGAGTCTTGAAGAAAAGGTAGTAAATATAATCAAGAAAAAGTGGAGAATCTTGAGGAACTGTAAGATCAAACCTCACTGAAGGTGCATAACCAAGGTTCCTTTTTAAAAAGTTTTTAAAAGGTGAAAGAAGTTTAGCAAGAAGAAGCTAAAGAAAAATAAGAAAAGGAGGATGGGAATTTATTGACTTATATAGCTAGCTGATATTTGACTATATGCATGCACTGAAATTATGTAATTTGTCATCAGTAAAGCATTTGTCTCAGCTTTGCCTTTCTTCACGTTGTCTTCAGAGTCATCACCTAACTCCAGTGAACATTAGGCTCTCTTCTTTCTTATCCCTACCCATACATGTGTTACCTGAGAGAGACATTTAAGCAATCAATTATATTTAGTCAATACCTAATTGAAAAATAATATATATGAGTTTAGTAAATAAGCTCTTTTTTATTAGCCATTTGAACCAAGAATCTTGAGGAAAGAGCCAAATAACATGTTTTTTATATCAACGGTAGCAGCTTCCATATTACCTTTCACAAAGATGATCAATACATACTAGATACATTAAAATAACATCAAATTATACTTAAGTGAGATGATTAGGATTTTATATTCTAGGTAGGAATTAAGAATGATAATTTATAGGGGTGTCTGGGTAGCACTGTTGGTTAAGTAGCTGACTCTTGTTTTGGGCTCAGGTAACCAACCTCAGGTAACCTCAGGGTGATGATGTCAGGGTCCTGAGATGGAGCCCTGCCTACAGCTTGGCACTCAGCATAGAGTGTGCTTAAGAGTCTCTTTTCCCTCTGCCTCTCCCACACTGCATGTACATATGCACATGTGTGGGCATGCACTCTCTCTCTCAAATAAATAAATAAATCTCTTAAAAAAAAGAATGATAATTTACAATACAGATATTGGGGCAAAAGGGGAGATAGTGACAGATTGTATAAAGAATATAAAGGTGTTTCTTGTATTTTCAAGGCTGATAGGCTAAAAACTAGGAATAATGTTAATTTGTTAAAGAACAAAATAGCAACATTGGATAGGAGAATCAATTCCCAGAAGACAAACTCCACTTTGGACACCTTGAGCTTTAAGAGCTTATGAAATATTCAGATTGCTAGGTTATATTAACAAATGTTAATGTGAGGGGCTCCTGGGTAGCTCAGTTGGTTAAGCATCCAACTCTCCATTTCAGCTCAGGTCACAATCTTATGGTAATGAGACAGAGCCTGTGTCAGGCTCCGAGTTGGGATGTGGAGCCTGCTTAATATTCTCTCTCTTCCTCTCCCACTACCCCTCTTACCATCTCTAAAATAAATAAATAAATCTTTTAAAAAAAACAACAACAACAAATGCTTATGGGAAATAGAAAGCAGATGACAGTGTAGGTCTGAAGATCTAGATTTGGGATTCACTCTCTGTTAGCATAGAATTGATGATAATAATCACTAAAGTGGACAACAGTCCATAGGAATGAATAGCAGCAAGTTCTACTTTTGGCAATAAGATCAGCTACATATTCCATAAACTATAGACCCTGAGAAATCCTGGATAAAATAAAACAAATAGACTTTAAAGTACATAGATGAATAACAAAAAAGTAAGAGAAAATCACAGGTTTAAAAAAAAGAAAAGGAGCCTAAAAGAACATGAAACTGAATGTAAACAGGTGTTAAAGTCACAATCTGCTCAGGGGGCAGCACAACTCTAGATGTTCAGGTTTTAACAGTCAAGACCTAGAAGGATGAGAAAGACTTCAGTCTGGATCACAGTATTAAGTCAAATCTGAGACTCCTACAGAAAGTTGGGTTACTTGAAGAAATATTCCCTCAATAAAAATGTAAGCCAGAGAAAAAATTCATCCACTGGAAAGGAGAGCAACAGAGGAAGCAGTTTGCCTTAGGTCTTGGTGGAAAGGAAAAATGACTCTCCCTTGGAAATTCATAATGTCAAGCCTGCCTCTCAAGTGTTAGGGACTTGAACACTAGTTAAATTTGCATTCTAGTAAACTGCAAGCAAAATTAATTTTAAGGGCTTCCAGGTTATTTGTGGCTCAGGCACCTGGCAGGAGGAAACTTGGATCTCATTTAGAGGAAAAATTCCCTTAACCCACATTCCTCAGAATCTCCATAAATTAATATCAACCAAGAGGAAGAATATAATATAAAATGATCAAAAAGACAAGTAAACAGGGCACTAACAAGAGACAGAACAAAACAGCCCAAGGTTTTCAGATGATAGAATAATCAGATACAGATTAGCCTAAAATACACTAAAAAAATTTGGGGGGATAAGAGAGAATTAAAAATAAAAATGTAGAACATGGCACGTCCAAGAAATAACCAGGAATACTTGAAAAAGAACTCAGAAGAATTTTCACAAATTAATAATATAAATTTTGAACTTCAAAACTCAGCAGATTGCTTAAACAACAGATTGGACACAGCTGAGGAGAGATTCAGAGCACTCACAAGAGAGATCCAAGAAAACCAAAAGCAATGCAGTGCCTTTGGAATTAAAAAAAAAAAAAAGTAGGAGATTTAGAGAACAGAATAAAGACTCACATCTATTTGGAGTTAACAAAGGAAAAAACATATAGAAACAGGAGAATTGACATTCAAAGAATTAAAGGCTTTCAATTTTTCAAATTCTCTGAAAGTCATATATCTTCAATTCTAGAAGCGCAACAATATCAATAAGAGTAAAAAAAAAAATCCTCATTTCAGTACATGATAGTGAAGTTTTAAAACACCAATGACAAGAGCATAACCCCTAAAAATGCAGCCAGAGAGAGAGAGGAAAAAATAAAAAAAAAAATAAAAAAAAACAACAACCACAAATGGGTAACAGACTGTCAGTAGATTCTCAATATGGGAAACAACAACAGAATCACATGTTCAAAAAGTTATCTACAATTATATTCCTGCTTAAAATTTAATTCAAAAGCAAGAGTGAGAAAGGATATCCATAGGAAAAAAAAATAATAAAAGACAGAAAACATTTACCACCAGCAACTCTTGACTAAAAGAAGATCTAAATAATGTACTTTAGGAAAAAAGAAACTCATCTCATGAGGTAAGCCTAACATTCAGGAAGGACTAATAAGCAGGTAAACTGGCAAATATGTAAGTAAATATAAATGAACAATGTCTATGTATAAAATGATAGTAATTTGAAAAAGAACTAGATTCTTATACCAAAATAACATGTTGGAATATATGTGAGAAATTTATTGAGAAAATTACAGATCTTCATTGTAAAACATTAAAGAATATCTAAATAAATGGAAAGATATACCATGTTCATAGAAAGTTGAAAAAATCATGTAAATGCAAATTATCCCATAAAATTATCTAAAAATTCAATAAAATTCCAAGTAAAGTGCTAAAAATGTTCTTTCTTGGAACTTAGAAAACTGATTCTAAAATTTTTGATGAAAGAATAAAGTGCCAAAAATAACCAAGATACTCCTTAGAAAGAAAAGTATGCATGAGGAAAGTAGGGAGAGGAACTTATAATAACAAAGCTTATTATGAAACTTTAGGGTTAGTTTGAATTCATATGAAACTGACATTTTAATAGGTCAAAACCAAATATTGGTATCTGCTAATGGATCGACCTAATAATAAAGATGTAGCTTTGACAGAAAGTCAAATAGATAAGGTAAATCCAGAGCACAGAGCATACAGACAGACCCATGCATGCACAGAAACTTGCCAGAACTGGCATTATAAATCACTGGGAGAAAAGGAATCAAAGATGCTGTAATAATTAATTACCTGATAGGAAAGTAAAGTTATATTTCTTGCTTAATGCCATAAATAAAATTAGTTCCAGGTAGACAAACTGCTAGAATGTCCTTACAAATATGTTTCCCCCTTCTACAATCTAGAATTTCCAGATGGGCACATAGCTGTCCAGAATGAAGACTGTATTTTCCAACCATCTTTGCAGGTCAGATTGTCTTATGGCAGGAGTTCCAGCCAAAGGGATGTAAGTGGAAATGTCCATAAAGCAGTTTCTAAGAATCTCCTGTTTAAAAGCTGGTGGACACCTGCTTTGCCTTTATTTCTCTTCTTTTTTCTACTCTCCCACCTAGGAAAGGGGTATATAAGGACTGTACACCTCATGGGGGTGGAGCAGAAAGTGGGAAGGAGTCCAGATCCCTAAGGACTTTATGGAACAGAGCTTCCATACCTGCTGCAGATTGCCTACCTCAGAAATCTTACATGAGAAAGATAAGCCTTCTGTCTTAAGTAATTACTATTTTAGGTCTCTCCTTCTCACAATCAGGCCTAAGGCTAAGTAGTATAATTTGTGACCACATTTTCTCCCTCCTTATTACAGAAAGACTACAAGAGGGAAAAACAGAATATATAGGAATAATCATGTGGAAACATCCCCTTTTAATGGATTAGATGAGAATAAGGAACAGTAAGACAGAGAAGCTATAGCAGTTCCAAGTGCCAAATGCTGTGACATACAGAAAGTGAGGACTGAAAAAAAAGTTGCCTCTGGATTTGTCTAGATTAGGTCACTGGTGACTTTAGAGGACTGTTTCCAAAGAGTGACTAAGAAGCCAATGAAGCAACACAGCACTCAAAGGATTATTGCCACTTGCACATTATTTGAAGGGCTTCCAGCTCCATGCAAAACCAGCATGCAAACACGTTTGGTGTTTCTGGGTGACGTGTGTAACTAGATGTACCTGAATCATCAAGAAACAGAAATAGCCCTTAACCTGGATGATTTCTTGATGTCTTTTCCACAATCATGGCACACCCATTAACAAAATGGTTTGTCCACTCCATCTAGTCACTAGAATGGTGACTGACAATTCTGTTGGGGTTCAACCTTTCTCTTTCAGCATATGAGGGGATCCTTTTTTCTCTAGGGCTTAAAAGGTAACTGGGTTTTGTGTGCCATTAAATAAAACACATATGTTCCTATTAATGATATATTTATAGATGTGTGTGTAAGTGTTTACGTGTAATGGAAAATGACAAATCTTCTAAAGATGTAACTAAAATGGTTAGATATAGGTATATCCTTCAGTAATCTCTATATAGAAGCCCTGAGCTCCAGGAGGGGATGCAGGCCAGAACTTCGAACTTTGCAAAATAGAAGCAGGCATTCCTTGATATACCAGAAGGGGAGACTTTCAAAAACTCTGCAAAAACTAAGAACACATGCCAAAATAAATTTTTCCATAAGAAATAGTGGTAAAGAATGAATTCAGGGGATTTCAGCATATGAAGAGCCTGTAAATAATTACAAATCCTCAACATGTAATAGGGAACACACTCACATGGGTAGAGTCAGTAGTGGAGTGAGTTGACAGACTGTTGGGTTTCATGAAGGACACTGTCGCTATTACAAAAGCAGGGGAGGTTTGTCTCCCCTCCCCCATCACTGTAGGGAATGAGGGATTAGATGTGTCTAGTACCAACAAAGGGTGAGAATTCCTAAAATTACCCTTACCATGTTAACACTTTAAAGTAAATTTCCTAGTCAAGCATTTCCAAGGTGGTCCTCTCATTAGAATTGGTAAAGCACCTATACCTTAAAGTTAAGGAAACAAAGGTAACCCAGGTGTAGGTAACCCACAAAAGGCAATGAAAATGTGGTGGGGCCACCTGACCAAGTAGGGTTGCCTGATGAATCTGTCTTGAAGCAGTGTGTTGGCCACTTAACCACCTGTCCTATGGGAGTGGCCTATGAGGATCCCTAAGCCTGTGGTCTGTGCACATGCTAATAAATTGTTTAAATTGCCTCCTATGTGCTGTCTAAAATGCCTGAATCAAGATATTTGCCTGAATTGCATGAACTGTATCAATTATACAATCTACTCCATCCTAGCCCTTCTCCATACTCACTACAGTCAGGCTAAAGTCCTTATCTTTTTCTGATGGAGAGGGAAAATATAAATGGGGTGGCAAAGTTAAGGAAGAAACAGAAGTTAAACTTTTTCTGAAGCAGGAGTAGTAATGGATGGGTTCCTGGATCCCTAGCATCCTCTCCTGTCCAATCTCCCTGGCTTACAATGGCCACAGTTTATCAAGAGATACCTGGAATCTTCGCTACTCTTCCCATAGACGTAGGTAGCTGCAAGACCCAGAATTATTCCCCCGGGACATTTAGCTACAAGTATCAGCATGTGTTCCAGGAGGAGCCCAACTTTAGCAACTCTCCAGCAGGTCTTGGCTCCTGTAGGTAGATCTCTTGAATTCCCAGTGTCTAGGTGTGCCAGCTCACCCAGGACATTACATTAACTTTGCAACAAAGGACCTTGCACTTCCCCTCCTGATTAAAAGTCTCCAGTTTTTGCACTGGCATGTGTTGGGGGTTTATTCTCTGCCTCTTAATCCTGAGTACTTTTTGTCACTTTATGCAAATCTAACCAACAGCAGTTGTCTAAGATGACTAAGCCACAGTGAATCCTTACCCATGTGAAAATTGGAAAAGGATTGTGAATACCTTTGCAAAATGCCCCAATAAAAGGCATTATACTAAGGAATTTTATTACAAATTTTCCTGGAATGTCTTTAAGAGCTCAATGCTGGCTTATTTTTTAAGTGCCCTTTTCTTTTCTTTTTTCCCCCCTCCAATTTCTTCTGAAGGTCCTTCTAGATGGAGTGAAATGGCAACACTTCAAGGTTTTAAGGCTCAGTACATTTGGAGGTTGTATCTGGTACATTAGATTTCATGTTTAGATTTTTCATTTATCAACAAGACTGTAAACATAGTGTGGGAAACCATATTTCATACCATTTGTATATATGCCCACCAAATGTGGTGTTTTGATTGATAGTGCTTTATTTATGACTTAGTAGGTGCTTAAAAAATTCATTGGTGGTTGTATTTTAGATATTTAAATGTCTATTCACCAAGAGAGGGAGAAATACAAAGAAAAAACACAGCTTCTATCCTCAGTTTTCTCAACTTTCACTGAAGTGGACTGAATTCTCCCTTCCAAAGATGATGGCCATTTTAATGTCTTATTTTTTGACAGATTTGGCTTTCTCAATCACATCTCATGGACACTTTGTAAATACAGATTGACTTACTTAATGAAAGTCCATCTTTCTCTCTTTCTCAATCTAACCCATTCTCTGAGTTCACCTCCTTTTAGATTCCATAAAACTTCCTCTGAGAGCCCTACCCAGAGTCCTTTCCTTTTTTCCACTGAACTTGTTCTTATTAATTGTACATATCCAATCATTTATTTAACCCTCATTATTAGGAAGGTTAAAGAAATGGCCAATGAGTTAACTTCTGATACCCTTGGAGATTTCCAGCATTCTTGTTCTCCTTTTTTTGGTAGCATGGCATGGCAACAGAGTAGGGATGTAACGCAAGCTGGTCCAATTCATTTCCTTCCCTGGGGATAGGGCCAAACTCTATCTGAAGCATCTTATAGTTAAAATGTAAGTAATGTACAGCACAGTAACCATCATTAATACTGTATTACATATTGGAAAGTTGCTAAGATAGTAAGTCATAAAGTTCTCATAATAAGAAAAAAAAAAATTTGCAACTATTGTTGACCTAAATAAAGAGGCAAACTGAGTCAAACTCAAAATTGCCCAAAAGATGTATTTATTCAGGAATAGCAGAGGAGTTGCAGTTTGGGACAAGCAAACTGTAGCAAGCTACAGGCAAGTCCTCTGAAGGTTTGGGTTAGCTGTGTTTATGGGCAGGAGTATAAAGAGGGGAGAGCTCCATTCAGTCTGTTAAAATAAAACACAAATGAAGACCAATTTTGAAAATTCCCTAAGAAGACAAAACCAGTCCAGTCATACAAACAAAGCTTGATTCAACTCATCTTGCAAGACCAACCTGATCTGGGTCATTTCTTGTTCATGCATCTGGAAACCATAATCAAAACTTCCCAATGCTGATTTGAGGCAACTCCTGACCAACTCTGTATCATTTAAGAAAATTCCAGTATTATCACTTTTCTGTAAATCACAACTTTGTGGAAAATCATCTCTCATTCCTTAAATTTTGTTTTTCTGAGGACACAAGTCTGAATTTTCCCATTTTATACCTTCCAGTTCCATTGTAAGTTGAAGTTCTTTCAAACTACATATGGTGACAAGTGTTAACTAGACATCTTGTGGTGATCATTTCACAATATATACAAATATCAATTGTTACATTGTAACTAATATGATGTTACATGTCAATTATAACCCAATAAAAGAAAAAAAGAATGTAAGTAAGGAACTTCCCCCAACTAGAACACCCAACATGAGAAGCTGATCTGAAAGAAAAAGCTGACACCCAAAAAGAGAAGACACAAGACTTACCAAGCATTGAAGGTTTCTAAAGTCCCTGGATCCATCCAATTCTCCTTGAACTAAGTTTGATCCCAATCATTTTCTAGGGTTTGGTTATTTTGGCCAGTAAATTCTTTTTTTTTTTTTTTCTTGTCGACTAATTTGAATTTGCCACTTGCAGAGCCTTGACAAATCCATGACAGGCTCCCGAAAGGAGTCATATCCTTGTGAATTTTGTTTCATGGCTTTAACATCCTATTGCAAAAGATCCAAAGAATAGGATCTCAATTAATAGTTGCCAAAGTCATGATTCCTCAAATTTCCATTAAAATCCTGGCATATTATATAAGACACTACAAATATTAATATAATTATTATACACAGGAAATTACGAGCAAGTTCAGAGTCTCAAGATACGGTACTATGTTAGTTGAGTTACCTGTTTTCAGGAACAAAATGCACATATTTAACCATGTTGCTAATACATCTCTTCTCATTAACAGACCACTGCCTACATAAAACCATTCATATCCTTTATACCTTCTCAAAATGCGAAGTACTTGATATAAACATGTTCAAAATTTTTTCATTCCACATTAATACACTGCCAAGCATATTTTATAAAATATATGTGTGTGTGTGTATATATATATATATATATATATATATATATATATATATGGCTTTAACCAACTCCTAGAAAGTTTATATATTGCTCTTAAAAAACCTGGGGGCATAGAGTGGGGAGGAGCAAGAGAGCAGAGGAATAGGAGACCTAAATATCATCATGTCCCAAGAGTTCAGTTAAATAGGTATCAAATCATTCTCAACACCTACAAACTCAACAGGAGATTGAAAAGAAAAAGAGCAGCAATTCTAGGAACAGAAAAGCGACCACTTTCTGGAAGGTAGGATGTGCAGAGAAGTGAATCCGAAGGAACGGGAAGATAGGCCATGGGGGGTTGGGGGGGGATGGGCAGGCTCCTGGCAAGTGGCAGAGCAGTGGAGCACAAAATCAGAAATTTTAAAAGTCTGCTCCACTGAGCAATGTCACTCCAGAGGCTTAGCAGTTGGGGTAGGGGGCTAGCCCTCACAGGGACAGTGTGGTCTCAGGACCTGTGGGGTCACAGAAAGACCAGGGGTGCCTGAGTGTGACAGAGCCCCCAAGTATCAGGGCAGAGAAGCCAGCTACAGAAACGGAGCTGGGAGGGCGCTCTCATCTCAAGATTACCTTTAACCATGATCTAAGGCACAGTCGGGCCACTACTTGTCAGGCAGGGACCCCACAAGTGGCAAATCTGGAGAGACTCACCTTCCTCTTCTGAGTGGAGTGGAGTGGAAGCATGCTACAGGAATCTGCTGGGTTTGGATACTCCAAATGGGGCTGTGCACCAGAGACAGAAACACTTGGTCACAGGCCAGGTAAGCTCAGAGTGTGGCTAGACACCAGGGAGATGGGAGTGATTGACTCCTTTTCTCTGAGGGTACACTGAGGAGTGGGGGCTCAAGCTCTCAACTCCTCCGGCACCAGAGATTGGGAAGCCGCCATTTTCTTCCCTGGCCTCAAAGCTCTACGGAAAGCGTTCAGGGAACAAAAGGTACTGAGAACAAAACTGAGCAGATTGCTTAGCCTGGCCTCTGGCAAGGGCAGTGCAATTCTGCCTCAGGCAAAGATATTTGAGAATCACCACAACAGGCACCTCCCCCCCAAAATTAGCAAGAATATACAGCCAATACCAACTTCACTGATCAAATTTTTTTTTCTTATTCTATTTCTTTTAACTTTTCCTCTTTCCTATAACCTATAACTACTAAGGAAATTGAAGGAGTCATCAAAAATCTCTCAACAAACAAGAGCCCAGGACCAGACGGCTTCACAGGGGAATTCTACCAAACATTTAAAGAAGAATTAATCCTTATTCTCCTGAAACAGTTCCAAAAAATAGAAATGGAAGGAAAACTTCCAAACTCATTTTATGAGGCCAGCATTACCTTGATCCCAAAACTAGACAAAGGCCCCATCAAAAAGGAGAATTACAGACCAATATCCCTGATGAACATGGATGCAAAAATTCTCACCAAAATACTCGCCAATAGGAGCCAACAATTAAAAGGATTATTCACCACGACCAAGTGGGGTTGGTCTGCAAGGTTGCAAGTTTGATTCAACATCTGCAAATCAATCAATGTGATATAATACATTAATAAAGAACAAGAACCTTATGATACTCTCAATAGATGCTAAAAAAGCATTTGACAAAGTACAGCACAATTTCTTGATCAAAACTCTTCACAGTATAGAGATAGATGGTACATACCTCAATATCATAAAAGCTGTCTATGAAAAACCTACAGTGATTATCATTCTCAATGGGGAAAACCTGAGAGCTTTTCCCCTAAGGTCAGGAACATGGCATAGCTATCTGCTATCACCACTGCTATTCAACATAGTGCTAGAAGTCCTAGCCTCAGCAGTCAGACAACAAAAAGAAATAAAAGGCATCTGAATCAGCAAAGAACTCAGAGTTTCACTCTTTGCAGATTAAATGATACTTTATGTAGAAAACCCAAAGACTCCACTCCAAAACTGCTAGAACTCATACAGGAATTCAGTAAAGTTTCAGGATATAAAATCAATGCACAAAAATCAGTTGCATTTCTGCACATTAACAACGAGAAAGAAGAAAGAGAAATTAAGGAGTCAATTCCATTTATAACTGCACCCAAAACCACACGATACCTAGGAATAAACCTAACCAAAGAGGCAAAGAATCTGTACTCAGAGAACTATAAAGTACTCATGAAATAAATTGGGGGAAACACAAAGAAATGGAAAATGTTCCACACTCATGGATTGAAAGAACAATAATTGTGAAAATGTCTATGCTGTCTAAAGCAATTTGCACATTTAATGCAATCCCTATCAAAATACCATCAATTTTTTTTCAAAGAAATGGAAGAAATAATCCTAAAATTTATATGGAACCAGAAAAGACCCCAAATAGCCAGAGGAATGTTGAAAAAGAAAACCAAAGTTGGTGGCATCACAATTCCAGGCTTTAAGCTCTATTATGAAGCTGTAATCACCAAGACAGTATGGTACTGGCACAAAAACAGACACATAGATCAATGGCACAGAGTAGAGGGCCCAGAAATGGACCCTCAACTCTATGTATGGTCAACTAATCTTGGACAAAGCAGGAAAGAATGTCCAACGAAAAAATTCTCTTCAACAAATGGTGTTGGGAAAATTGGACAGCCACATGCAGAAGAATGAAACTGAACCATTTCCTTATACCACACACAAAAATAGACTCAAAATGGATGAAAGACCTCAACGTGAGACAGGAATCCATCAAAATACTTGAGGAGAACACAGGCAGCAACCTCTTCAACCTCTGCCGCAACAACTTCTTCCTAGAAACATCACCAAAGGCAAGGGAAGCAAAAGCAAAAATGAATTATTGGGACTTCATCAGATAAAAAGCTTCTGCACAGCAAAGGAAACAGTCAATAAAACCAAAAGACAACTGAAGGAATGGGAGAAGGTATTTGCAAATGACATATCAGATACAGGGCTAGTATCCAAAATCTCTAAAGAACTTATCAAAGTCAACACCCAAAGAACAAATAATCCAATTAAGAAATGCAGTCAAATGCTCTTCCACTCCAATTAAGAAATGGGAAGAAGACATGAACAAACATTTCTGCAAAGAAGACATCCAAATGGCCAACAGACACATGAAAAAGTGTTCCACATCACTTGGCATCAGGGAAATTCAAATCAAAATCACAGTGAAATACCACCCCACATCAGTCAGAATGGCTAAAATTAAAACGTCAGGAAACAGATAGATGTTAGCAAGGCTGCAGAGAAAGGGGAAACTTCCTATACTGTCGGTGGGACTGTAAGCTGGTGCAGCCACTCTGAAAAACCGTATGGAGGTTTCTCGAAAAGTTGAAAATAGAGCTACCCTACAACCCAGGAATCGCTCTACTGGGTATTTATGCTAAAGATATAAATATAGGGATCCAAAGGGATACACATACCCAAATGTTTATAGCAGCAATATCCACAGTAGTCAAACTATGGAAGGAGCCTAGATGTCCATTAACAGATGAATGGATAAAGAAGATATTGTACACATTTATAAGGAATACTATGCAGCTATCAAAGAAATCCCGAATCTTGCCATTTGCAACAATGTGGATGGAATTAGAGGGTATTATGCTAAGCGAAATAAGTCAATCAGAGAAAGACAATTATCATATGATCTTTCTGATATGAGGAATTTGAGAGGCAGGGCGGAGTGTCGAGGGGGGAAGGGAGGGAAAAAATGAAACAAGATGGGATCGGGGAGGGAGACTCTTAATCTCAGGAAACAAACTCAGAGTTGCTGATGGGTGAGGGAGGGGGAGGGATATGGTGAGTGGGTTATCAACATTGGAATGGATATGTGCTATGTTGAGTGCTGTGAAATGTGTAAGACTGAAGATTCACAGACCTGTACCCCTGAAGCAAATAATATATTATATGTTAATTAAAAAAAAAGAAACCTGAGGCATAAATATAACAAAATAAAACTTTGTTCCATAGGCTCAATAGGGCCCTTTCCATGATTTCTGTGTGTGACTTGTTCATGAATATGGAAAGTATCTGAAGATTTTCTTCTAACTTGTCTTGATTTCCTTGAAGACCCTGGCACACATCATGAGATTAAAATAACCTGGCATTGCTGGTGTCTTTACCCACAAATACCAAGGAATAAATATTAGAATGATGGATTCTCTTTCCCTTGTCAACCATGAATGTGTTCCAGCCAGGGCAAGGTCTAGAGAATAATTTAAAAATAAATAAACAGAACCAAAGAGTAACTTTATTCTTTTATTCAAAGTTTATTAAAATACAAGAACAAATTTTAAAAGCACACATACCACTCAGCACCAATATAATAACATTCCTTCTACGATAACCTCCAAAGCATTTCTGTTTCTGCAACTGAGCAGCAGAGAAAGACACACGTGCATTCTCACCACATTTACCCAGTACCCATAGCATCGTGCCCCAAATAGTCTCCTTGCCAGGGAGACAAAGATGGGCAGGGGAAAACTAATGTGACTACATCCAACCACTAACTGAGTCAGTGACTCTTTCATCAGTAGTTATCATTCGCACACTGGTCACCTCTGCACATCCCAGTCTCCCTCTCCGGGTACTTGATTACTTGGGCTAGTGATAGAGTCTGGCAATAATGTGATGCAAAACTAAGTAAAACTGGCCAACATTCCCTACCCAATATCTTTTAATTGCTTTGGTTATAAAGTACTGGATACCTATGTCTTCATAGTCTCTCATCCTAATACACATAAAAAGTACATGGGCCAGTGATGTAGTCTGGAAAAGTCTTGAGAGAATTTTTATTTATTCCCCACCCCCTTCTGTGGGCTTCTTTCATTTATGTGTTTACCTGTTTGCTTTGAGGGGTGGAAGGGGGGATAGTTTTGAGCCCAAATAGTGACTTCATTCAACATCTCCTGGGTCCTTGAAATCACCTCAGTAAATATTAAATGAACTCCATGGAGCTCCAGTGCTACTGCCCTAAATGGGCAGCAAGCCCTGAATTGCATGACCAGTCTTGTTTGGATATCTGTACATGTTTGCTTTCTATTGGTTCAGACTCACCTTAGAACAGAGCTGGGTCTCTTAGTTGAGACCTTGCCTCTGCTGCTATCCAGAACTTAAGACATTAAGAAGTAGCCCAATGTTTGCCTCATTCTAAAGTCATTCATTGATACCCAGCAGCCTTTTTCACTGGTAAGAAGTTTCTTTTCAAATTCTCTTAAATCAGTAGACCAAATTTTCAGGGCCTACCTCTCTCCAGTTAGCAACTTCCTAACTCTCCCAGGCCCTACTTCCTTCTTTCATGGAGGACCTCAAGATAGCACCAGGAGAATGCTGATCACCAAGCAGAAATTGATATTTATGCCCCGTTCTGGATGTACATGTGAAACCTAAGTTTGGATTCTATTTTTAAGATAAAGTAGAAAGTAGGGAGAAAGTTGGACTATAACTGAAAACATTTTTGCTCTGATTTTTGGCAATATCATTTTGTTTTAAGTTCCTGGAATCGGAATTCTTATTGTTAATCTCTTCTGCTGAGAGACATGACATTGGACATGTTCTGAAAACCTCTAAGTGTTGGAGAGGTTTTCATTAACCCTTCAGTGGGACAGAAATTGGTGTCTACATTTTCCCCTTTGCAATGGCCATATGATTCTAATTAAGCTAATTTTCCAAACCATCAGTCAGATTTACAGAATGGAAAGCCCTGTACATCAGTGTATTCCTTTTGCTGTGGATATAACCCACAAGACATGCTAAGAGCACCTTGTATCCAGCTGGGAATTCTCCCAAAGGCATAGATATTGTCTTTAACATGCCCTCTGGTATTTCTTGCAACAAGGCAGTACCCACACATGACCTCACCATATTTCATATTTTTTATTCAAGAGCCCAAATAGTGAAACACACTTCCAGCAAAATAAAAGACAGCAGGCTTCTCTTCTCCCCTTGGTCATAGAATAGGCATTTTCTGCTTAATGGCAGAATTTAAATCAGTAGGCCATTCAGAACTTGATATTACCAAAAATCAAAGGTACATTCTATAAACAAGGTGAAGACACAGTACCAGAGATCCAAAACATGAAAACAATAAGTCATATAAGTTAAACGACTGTCACTTTTGCTATACAAAGAACAGTTACTATTCTTCCTCTGAGGAGGTCAGTTACATTTTAATATCTGGATCAAACATTTCTACATTATTCTGTGGGCATTTCATTCACACCCATTCAAGAAAGTCATTGTTGATTCCACTAATATTTTCTCTAAGCAATAAAATAAAGTAAGTTTGAATAGTTCCAAGACATATGTCTTTCAAACACTAAAGGTTTGAGTAAATCCAGATGCTATGATAATATCTAAAATTGCTTGGAAACTATTTCAATAATAGACAAGCTAATTCAGTTTAAAAGGCTAAACTGATAGCTCCATGTAAACACAGCCTAGGGGGAGGGGATGCTTAGGTCTCAATTGCTCAAAGGAACATACTTTACGAAGTATGTTTGAACAATTGGTCAAAGGAACATACTTTATAAAGACAAGACAGGTAGGGTGGGTATTGACACTCTAATAATTTCTCTGAGCATACCAGCTAAGCACTCATTCTCCTCTACTTCAAATAATGAGTTCTTGTTACGTTCATAAAAGATGCATCACAGGAAATCATAAAAAACCATGTTGAGATAAATAGGTTACATAATTATAGGCTTATCATAACTCTGGTTAACACCAAGCCATTCTACAGACTGTAGGATTCCTGAGCTTTGTCAATTCACTGTCTTCATTGTTCCCTAACTGCCTTTCTTCCAGAAAGTCTTCTATGTTCTATTGAACATATCTTTTTCCCTGATATTCAGCCTATGCCTTTGTATATTTACTTCCACTGCTTCATTTTTCCATTGGAATATCCTCATGGAGAGGAACTGCACACACACGACCTTCTCTTTTCCTGAAACATATATAGCAACTGGGTGCTTTTTCCATCATCCTTTTTCCCAGACCACTAGCACTGCCTTAGCCAAATCTCATCCCCCCACCAGCTTCTCTAACATCCTGTTCCATTATTGTACATGTAGAGCAAAGGGGAAGTTTAAGGACAACAGGGTGGGTCCTTAACCAAGGATTGCAGGGTGCTGCAACCAAGTTTTCATTTTACTTTTCTAAGGTACCACATAATCTTGACACCAGTTTACAGATACAATTCAGTGCGGCCCAGTCGGGAGCATAACGTTTAATGACTGAGAACTCTGAAGTAATCTGTTCTCCGTGGGAGTTTCCAGAAATTTGTTAGATGTTGCCACATTTTCAAAATTTCCTTTGTTTCTTTGCGGGTGTGTTTTATAGAATTTAAGACACTGAAAAGCTTAAACATTGCTGTAAAGAAAATAATCAGTTAAAATAGTACATTAATATCTAAACAATAAACTAGTGATATGACTGATACATTGTTCCAGTCCTGTTTTGTTTCTTTGAATATACTTTTGGTTCTTACACACTCAATTCCCAACTTTTTCTTATTTCAGGCAACTAGTTCCGGAAGGTATTTTCAACTTGAGTGTTTTTCTTTTTTTTCTACAACTTTTATTTTATGATTCAATTACTAATGGAATGATCATAAGAACCTTTGATTGTACGTATCCATACAACCATATACTGTGATTTAATAGCATCCTCAAATTAACAATAAAATATTTATAATACAAAATTAATTGGTCTATTCTTTGGGGGTTATGATATTTAGATATTATATTATAGGTAAAACTATAGTGTATTTTAAAGAGAAATATGGTGTGTGTGTGTGTGTGTGTGTGTGTGTGTGTGTGTGTAGCATTATAATGAGGACAGAGGCCTTAGATTACTAGACCTCAGCTAACTGGAACAAAGGAAGATCCCAGTCCAAATTTAAATGTAAATGGGAATTCCATTTTGCCAAATTCCAAGCCACTGAGGGTTGCCTTGTATCAAAGCCTCCGAAATTATTAATGAGAATTGTCTCAAAGTAACTTTCTCTTCCTCTATTTTGTAACTGAAGAAATCTTGTTTATTTGCACTTACTATTCATTATAGTTCACCCACTCTGGGAGGAGAACAGTGCTACAGCTGAATGGCCAGGGCACCTACCTCCCACAGCAGCTGAGAATATATTTATATATATTATCAAGAGTATATTATGAAGAATGTACTCTCCAGCCCGGCATCCGTTAAGGAGACTGAGAACAAGAATGAATGGGGCCACATCAGAACTGTAGGAATGGAGAGGGACAGACCAGCACCACTGGACCTACTGGTTTTACATTTAGTCAGTATCATGCGGTATAATTCACCTGCTGAAAATATACATACCACAGACCTATTTTAGAAAGTAATTATTTCTAACAAAAAACCCTCATAATTAAAAATAATGAAGCGTGGGGTTTTTTTTTCTCCTTTCCATCCTCCTTTCTCCCTCAATTGAGGAATATATGATAAATTCATTGATTTCATATGCATATTCTCCATGCTGATTTCAATTAAGTTGCTTCTTTTTCTGGCCCATGTATGTTTTATGTTTCCATGTTTCTGTGACTAACAAATTAGTCCCATTCCCCATAGCTTTAAGGTGAAACTCTGTGAAGCCTCCTCATCTTTCTGCCTCCTGCCCCTAGCTTGTCAGTTGGATTTTCTTCTAGGGCTTTCCCCACCTGCCTAGAAAGGAACCCTCAGATTTCAGATAATCATCCTAATCCTCCAGGTAGGGATCATCCTTGATATCTGCAAATACACCTGTGAGTTCTGGGATGTTTAGACTGGCATAGAGCACCACATGGCTAGAAACTAGAACAGCAGAAACTACTCGAACATTGTTAAACAGGAAAGCCTTAACCACAAGAACTGGGCTCAAGGACTCTTTATACTTAAATATTTGGGAACTTTCCAGATGGCCTCTATCCGTGCTGAATAAAGCATAGGCAATACTCCTTATACTAATAAGGACAACAGTTCCCTAACATAGTAGTTATTCAGGTAAGTCTTTTCTTCAAGTCCCAAAGCATGCATCAGCTGTATTACTTCTTTCCCAAGGCAGAATGAATACATGTTGAAACAGCATTTCTTCCTCTCCATCTTGGGATCTTTTCATTCGGGCTTTTCGTTAGGAGGAGATGTGCTGGGGCTACTACTTAGCCAAATGCCACTGAGTGGTAAAAGGAGTATGGAGATGTTAGATGTCTATGTTCTTCTGACATGTAAATTCCTAACTTTCAGCAAGACAATGGGGCTCGGTGGAAATAGTGGATTCAGTTCTTAATTTCCTTTCCTTTACATAATTTAAAAAACAAAACAAAACTCCTTTACAATCATACCTTTAACCAGCTAATCTAGATTTCATCTTTTGCTGAAATTCTTCTCCAGCCAACGCCGGACTTCTTGAAGGTTGTAGCAGAAAGGGCCCTTTCCTCCCAGATAAGCAATTTTCTGTCTCTGCACAATACACACACGTTCAAAGGCTACCCCGTAAGCTACATTGGCATTATTGTCCATGCGGTCAGCCACAACTCGGCACTGGGGCGGCAAGGAGAAATGCTCCAGAAGCTGGTGGGCTGCTGCACATCGGTCTTCCTGGTTCCGGTGCTTCTTCACTTCAAAAGACAAAGAAGAATCACCAGGCACTGCCCAACCATCTGAAGGATGAGCCTCATCAATGTAGACCAATAGGAAGTCAGCCACTGATGAGAACTCTTCCACCAGTTTGCTGAAGGCTGGCAGCTGGCTAGTAAAAGGAGGTCAAGTGGCTGAGCCAAAGTTGACCACCAGTGGGCGCTCAGGGCTGGCAAAGTCAAGAAGGTGGCACTCGGCTCCATCAACCATCGTCACCTGGGCACCATTTCTACTGTTATCACTTCCTTCAGCATTGGAGACGTGTACCACACTGGAATTGGGGGCATCTTCACCCAGTTTCACCTAGTGGTGAAAAAAAGAAAAGAGGGAGAGAATACCATATGAAATGCATTGTCACTCCATTTCACTCTATACAAAAACAACTGGCTCTAATCAAATGTGGCATTTCCTTCATAGGATGTAATAAACCTAGATTGATTTAAGTAAAGAGACATCATGGCAGGTATTGTAGAAAAAAAACCCTAAAAAGAGTAGAAGTTTTTCATTCTGTATAGTTACTGAGATTAGTTGTTTTCATCATCAAAGGCGTCTTGGTTAACTCTCTTCAACATTACATTGACGCCGATATTCTTTCCTGCCCTTACTTTGCTGTCAATGGTTAGCACACATCATATAACAAATGATTAATTGACTTCACTTTAAAAGTTAAAAATAAATGGTCTACTTTAAGAGAAATTATCAGAGTTGTGAAATTTAGCTACCTCCTTCTGAATTCCCACTTTTGAATTCTAAAACACATGGGAAAGGCCTTTATATTCTTGCATGATGCTAATTCATTTAATTTCAACGAATGGACAACAATACCAAGGAGGTGTATTTCGGGCCAGAGGTGGGAAACCTGGGCTCTGCTATTTATTGAAATGGGCTACTCCCACTTCACCTCTTTGGTGTCTCACGTTTTCCATCTGTAAAATGGTGATAATGGTATCTGCCTTCCTTGGACAGTTATTGGGTTATAACATATAAAATAAGCTCTTGTACACTACAAATCATTGTGCGCTTATAGGTTCCACATCAAATGCCAAGTAAACATGTGAAACAGCATACTGCCTTTCTGGGAAATTCTACATTTAAAAAAAAAGATTACCCTTAAAAGTAACTTGAGCTCTTCTCAACATGATGTCCTTCCTAGAGGTTTCTCAAGCTGCTGCTTACTTTCAGGTTCCTACAACTAGAACCTCACTATTTCCATAAAACAAATGAAATCACAAAAACATGTAATTATTCCACAATTCTCTTAGTTCCTCATGTTTCATGTGTTTTTGGTTTGGTATGTTTTTCTTGTTTTTATCTAGGAAATCACAAACCATTTATTCATCTATCATGTATTCCATTAACAAGCTCCTCTGAACTATAAAATATCCAGACAGGTATAGAAGAAGGTATGCAAGAAAATTACTCTCCATGCCCCTTTGCAAGTAGTTTAGACAGTTGAACACAGACTGAAGGAAAGTTTGCGGGCCTTTGGATCTGTAAATTGATAAAAAAAAGCTGGCAACATAAAAGAACCAATTACTTCAGTTTGAATTAACACAATCGGATCTTCCCCCAGAATGGTTTAATCAAAGCCAATAACATTAGGGACAACTTACGACAGCCCAATTGATTTTTATACACTATACTTAATATTACAAAACTCTTCCAACTGGATCGACTTATTCCCTTCGTATAAATACAGCCACACATAACACTGCTAGTAATTGAAGTCACTTAGAAGGAAATTGTTAAAGACTCAACAATCCAAACTGATGTAAAATACTTAAGGGCTTTTATTCAGAAGCTTCTATCTAATGTGAATGCATAACTCATTTTAACTGTAGAGAAAGAAATAAAGAAGTTCTTCCTTTCCGTTCTGAAAAATCCTAGCGATGCAGATTTAAAACAATACGATTATTTTTTTCTAAAAAATCTTAGAATAACAACCTTCTTTCTTAGGAAAGGAAGCTGTTCCTTTCCTAAATAAGTACATTTGTTTTCCATTACTATCAGGGAGAAAGTTGCTTTATTTATATTAATTTTCTTGGTTAATTTGCAAGTTACACTAGATGGAGAAATCTAACAACCACTTTCAGCTGGTTGTTTTATACGAGGTAAAATAATACCTCACTCTTCTCTGAGGTATTAAAATACACTGACAATTTAAAGATACACATTTTAAAGGTATTATAAACCTTTTAATCTATGGGTACTTCTTGTACTTCTTTGTAGGTCTAAGTGGTGGGTAGCATTACCATTACCTTCTCGTTAGGTTTTTCCCACTTAAAATACAGGTAACAATTCTAGAAGGGCTGCTTTCAATGGTATTGTGCTGTGTTCCTCAATATACTGTGATATAAAGATCTAATGCATCCAGACCAGTCTAAACCCATGAGCTGTTGTAGTGACTTCTTGTCGAGTGAGCAACCCACGCACAGGAGAAAAATCATCTCTGGAGTGTAGACTTGTAGGTTCTTGGTAGGTGAAAACAACCATCTGCTTGTTGGAGTCATTTTAAAGACCTCTGATGCCCCGAACTCTCACCTATGCAGAACTGCTGATCTTTGCATTATTCTTGATAGTTCCAACTAAACAATCTAATCTGACGCTTCAGTCACAGGTGACTCTCATTACCTATAGTTAATTTTCTTGGAAAGTTAAAGCAGCTCCTCCTTCTTCTTGGTGACACATAGTTCAGCCACATAATTCTTTTCAAAATACAGACTAATCTACCTCAGAAAATTTCAAACAACTATAATATATTCACTCTAAAATTAAAAATTAGAAAAGGTACCAAATGCATAATGCCTATTGTGTGTGTGTGTGTGTGTGTGTGTGTGCTAGTGCTGGGGGAAGGGTTAACAATTTGTTAAGCTGAAAATTTTGTTGAATGATATCACTGAATGAATGGTAGCTGTTATAATCCTAAGAGTAGCGGTCAATAAAGAATTTTACACTTAATAATAATCTTGACCTGCAAAGAACATAACTGTGTTTGGGTGATGGATATGTTCACTGAGTCAGATAATTTGGAAATGTGAATCCTGGAGCCCTATTGTAGAGTTCTGCCATAATCAACACCAAATACTATCAATCTGTTCTTGATGATCTTGGCTGATGTGTGTACAAAGTGAAAGTAGCCAATCCTCTTTATTTTGCTAAGCAGCCATGGGACCCTACTGAAGATTGGAAGGTCATAAGCATACATCCTGTTCATGAGGGTGATTAGGTTAGAGAAAATGTGATATTAATGATAATAACAAACCTATGAAGGGGAAAAAAAAACCCCACATCCATTATTTGTGAGTCCCAAAGTGAGTACACCAGTAGTCTGCTTTTGTAAATCTCATCTACTAATTGTAAAGTTTGTTCATTTTGTTAAAACCTGCTGATGACAATTTAGGAATGATAAAGAAAAAATAAACTTTAGAAATTAAAAAAAATGAAAGTTCCCATTAACCTAAAAAAATAAATCTTTCAAAAGGACATTATTGTCCTTCCTCAATTGCCATGTGAGACCAATGTCATTTCTCATCTTTCCATTTGATCTCTGTGGCAATTAAATTCTTATTATGACCAGAGTTTCAAATGAAGAGTTTCTTGGTTTGTTCAGTTATATGCCCTGCTGAGATGGAATGGGAGAATCACCACTGTCTCCAATGATGGAAGATTCTTTGCTTTCCCCAGGAGCAAAGCATTCCTTGACAAAGAGCCAGAATGATGAAGAAAATAAAGTTCATCCCATAATAACATTTAGGCTGCAGGAAAGAAGCTCAACAAAAACAAGTTATCCCCTGGTACTCCCAAACTTTGTTTTAATTTCCCACAGTGGCACAGAAAGTCTCCTGGCCACAAGTTACCTATCATCTTAATTTCTCCTTCTTAGAGGGTTTGTGTTTGGTTTTTGTCCTTAATGAGACATATTTGCCAAAGAGGCATTCAAAAGGCATTTTTTACTCTTGCGGAAGAGTAATTAGGTCGGTACCTCTTTCCCTGCCAGCATTAGCTGCTCTAAAGAGAACCCTGCCCAGTATTTAATGCCCAAACACAAGAAACATCATTTCCACTAATTGGTCTTGAAGTTCCGATGTTCCCAAAGGGTCCCTTTATTTTGCAAGGATCAGAAAGGACATACGTAAAATGTAATACCGTCATCACTGACTTTATCTCTCTCATCTGCGCTATTACAGTTGTCCTTTCTTATGTTTGTGTAATCAACATCAACACAACACCAACAAGGGAGGTAAATAAAGGGTTGCATTTTTACAACAGGGGGCATCTCTAGGCAGAGCACAAATGTGATAGTCATATTTATAAACATGAACAAGAGTGTAAATGTATGGCATATAAAATTTGACTCCCTTGATGATGGTATTCCTTTTACTGACAGTGTTCAGTGCATGAAGAAAAGGATAATACTGCTTTAGCATGTGGACTGTGAAATGCAGGGCAAGGGAAAAAAAGAACCATTCATGAAGCAGAAGCTGGAAATAGAGCATATACTACTAACCTTGTTCCCCCACCTTCACCCCCTGGCCTGAGAAAGGGTTCTGGAGAAAATATCACCTCATCTCTTGATAGGAAGTAAGGCAAATGATAAAAATGGGGAGGTGGCAGAACAATATTTACACATCCTTCTTGCTACCCAAAGCCCTGGAATGGTTTTATCAACCATCACGAAATTTCGAATTCTTTGACATAATGACCAGACTATATCAGCGTCCTTATAAACGTGGCCAAACAATTATTAGGCAACAATTTACCCATTTACATTCAAATTGGCCAAATAAACCAGAGTTGAAGAACGAGTGAGCTACTTACTCTGAGTTCGATTCCCTTTTGGTCATTCTCTTTTTGATCTGTACCTTGAAAACAGAGCTCTGAGCTCTATCACTTCCTACTGTTTTATCCAAGTGATGGACAGCTCTAGCTGTGGCCTCCTTTCTGTTCTTTTGGGACTGTTTCTCTCCTAAAAGGGCTATTTTCCACTGTAGAAACTAGTGTCAAAAGGTCTAAGGGGAATGAAGAGGAGGAGGATGTTAGAGACCCTTCAAAACCAAAATTATATGTTCAAATGAATATGTTTTCTGTGCTACTGCAATATTAACCACTCAGAAGCTAAACTGCTTGTCAGCATCTATACTGTGTGTTTACTTTTACACTTCATTTAGATGGAAGCCAGGCTCCCAGGCACGGTAGTTTGCTTTTGGTTGCATTTTTGAGTCTTGGAGCACCAGCACAAGGATACAGTGTTAAGATGCAATGACACGGATTAGGAAAACTTAAAGAACACACTTCGGGTGTTCACCTCTGTCACGAGTTTCCGCAAGTTTCTGTAGACTTTCTTTTTCATCAACACTGTGCACAGAACTCCCTCTAACTGAGTGCAAGTTATCTTTAACGGTTTCCCTCCAAAGTTAATTTTAAAGCCCATTCAATATTTTCATGTAGAGGGTTGTTTTATTTTGTTCTGTTGATTTCCCTGTGGCTTCCTGTCGGAGCCAAATACAGGGCTAGCACTTTGACTGCACTATCTCTAAATATCTTCCCAAATATCTGACCTTCAACAAAGGGAATTAGAAAGGACATGCCTGACATATCACAGGTGCGCCAACCCCTCAGCCAGGAAAACTCTGCTTCTGCAGGTGGCAACCTCCAAATAACGCAAGTCAGGATTGTGAAATACTGTGGTGCCATCTCACACAGAGCCTCCTCCAGCGTGGCCGTAGACTGGCGGCACCCAAAGACAGTGTAGCAGAGGACAACAGCAGTCGGGGAGGTGATTCAACCTGTTTCAGAGATTCGGCGTGACCCTTAAATGCCACCAGAGCCACCACCACCTTGTCATACTGGGGAGACAGAAGGAGACCTAAAAATCAAGGCAAGCTGTGTCCACAACGTTTCTATTCTATTCACCCAATCCAGTCTTGTCTCTGGATATATGGGTTCTTGAGTTGCTTCTTCTCATGGTATCTAATATATAAGTCATAAAAAGCATACATAATAACAACAGTTGTGAACTTGGTCACTAATCAATAGAAACAATAAAGGAGAATATATAAACCATCTGCAGAAAGAAAGAAAGAAAGAAAAAAGAAAAATCACTTTTCCTTGTCAGTTTCTTGGAATATGCATCACAAAATATTGCAACACATGGAACACTATATATAAGCAAAAAAAAAAAATAATGAAGTTTATTGATGAGGCATTTGTTTTTCTCTTTTTATTCCAATAAGCTGCCTAAGAGAAGAAATACTCTCAATATTTGTGGGTAACAGCACAGCCCCCATATTTTATGTGAGATATTCATATAAGCATATATGCATATAAGTAAAATTCTCCCAAGTGGTGACTTTCATTAAAAGGCAAAGTCTATTATCTTTCAAAGAAGTAAGAGTTTAATATGCTGAGTTCAAGCCACTGGCATGGCCATTATCCAAAATCCAGATATAGATGAGGGAACATGCTAATACTGTGCCTGGCATACATGTGCATCCTCCACCCTCTTTCAAAGTCTTTACTCCCAAATCAAAACATAAGAATGTCACATTCAATGATACATTTGTGGGAATGAAATGATCATCTCGGTATCTCCCTCCCTTGACTCCCCTTTGCCCAACATACATAACAGAAAGGAGATTAATGTTTCCTATTATTATAAAGGAGCTTTCACATACTACCAAGAGCTCTTACTATTCTCTGGCCTTTAGGACAACACATGCAGACCTTCGGCAGGTGACTTTTGATAACAAAGATATGCAATATAGTAAAATGCCCCTAATTCATGAATATTTCCCTCTTGAGCACTTGTTTCATTTTCAGTGGAACAGGCTTACTCCAGATTCCTTGTGACTAGAAGTTCCTTCTATTCCTTTCCTCATGCATGGATTTATTTTTCTAGAGTTTATTGATGGAGGGCTCATTCCTGTCCCCCTCTCTGATTCTGAGTTTTCACTCTGTTTCTGAGGTGTCACTTGTCTATAATGTACCACTTCATTGGCTTCTGTATGCCTTTCAAACTCCCTTCCTGGCATCTCAGACAAGGTCTCCCAATACACTTAGGGAAAACCAAGATTGTCTACTTTGACGGCAACTTTTGCCAAGTGAGTCCACTCTTCTTAATTAAGCTCAGAGATCTTTAGGAGTCACGTGGGTAGGGGCAGGGGGACAACCAACAAAGGACCAGATCCCCTTTGCCCCTTGAGATCTGAGTTGGGGATGTCCTACCAACATCTCCAAGCAGTCAAAAGTCTGGGCTGTCAGTAAGTATTAGAAACAAAGCTCATCAACTCAGGTCTTGGGAAGCCGCCCTGAGACATGAGTTCTGCCCCTAAGTGAGGCCACTGCTCTAGAGCTCAAAACACGTGTTCTAACACTTCTGAGACAGTAACGAACCATAGACTTATCTGCTCTTTCTAGGACAACTTGTTTTACTTTTGAGAAAGCAAATGTGCTCTCCCTTACAAAGTCTGGATTTCTGACAGCTAGTTCTCAGCTTTTTTTTTTTTTTTTTTTTGGCAAATTGGTATCTAGTAACCCAGGACCGGGGACTCGGTCCCTGATAACCACTTCAAAAGGGTTCAAGTCAAATAAGTTATGGGGATGAAAAGTGCAGCATAGGGAATATAGTCAATCTTTTAATAAGTTTGTATGGTGACAGATGGTAACCACACATATCATGGTGAATATTTCTTAATGCAGATAATTGTCAAATCACCATGTTGTACACCTGTTCATTGTTTGTCAACTATCCTTCAATTATAAAAAAGTCCATGTAGAGGAGGACGCTGCCCAAAGGGCTGCTTTCATTAACTCTTACCTCTACCAGAAATGAGGGGGTTATTATGCCAAATCCCACTGGCTGTGAGCATTTTGCTACATCTTGCCAACTCTGAGGGTTCTGAGTAGCATTTTCTTTTTTTCCCTTGCCTTTCAGTGCCCACTGCTGAACCATCTTTCCTGATACACCTACGTCTTCATCAAGCGAAACATCAAAATCCCAGTTTGTGACAAGAGCAGGTAAAATGCAGCAGTCTCCCCTCCCCTGACATTTTCTGACATTTCCCCCAAATTATTTAACCGGCACAAACAGTTTCCACTTCAAAACTGCCCCAAGACATGAATGACACTTGTTAGAAAGTTACGCCTTGTTATTAAGTCACACAGAGTCATTACAGCTTCCTACCTGTCACGCCCAAATCTGACCTGCGTGACAGGTGTGGAAGGCGCAGGAAGGAGCTCCCTGGAGCATAACCACTAGGCGTCCAGGGGCAGCACCACGATCCCAGCCCAGGGCTCCCCACGGCCTGCTGCCCCTCACTGGCCAGCCCCTGCCCCTGCTGACCACGGGAGAAGCCCCTGTCGGGGCGGCTCACCTGCTTGTAGGCATCGAGGAGGAAGCTCTTCCAGATGCAGCGCATTCCCTCTGAGGTCAGCATGCGCCTCCACTCCCCGCGAGTGGACTTGGAGCGGCTCAGCAGCAGCACCACGTGCTTGAGGAGAATGACCGAGTCATAGAGTGCCAGGAAGAGGCAGTTGGAGAAAAAAACTGGCAGAATTTGCAGTGTGATCAGCAAGTCTACGCTGAGGATGCCCATCTTCTCTGCCTCCCAGTCAGTTCCCTTGTGCGCTCTGGTTCCCCTTCACCCTCTTATTTAAAAGGGGGGTGGTGATAGAGGGGGTGGGGGAGATAAAGGGGAAGGCCGGGGGGTGGGGGGAGAAGGAGAAAAACTAAATTAAAAGGAAGCCCAAGTTGTCTCTTCTTTCAAAGAAGCAGAAATGGCAAGACCAAGTCCAGTCTCTCCAGCCCAGCAGTTGGAGTGTGCCCATCAATTCATTCAATTCGGAGCTGCTGCTTTTTTTTTTTTTTTTTTTTTTTCAGGATTTAAGATGTTAAAAAAAAAAAAAGAAAGAAAAAGAAAAAGAAAAAACCACACACACAAACTGGCGCACCCGTCCCTAATCCAGTTACCCCTCTCAGAGTCGGTTAGAGACAGGCAGTTCTACTTTCATTTCCAAGCACCTATGAGACTGTGGCAGAGATTGCAAAATTTTCTTTAGCTTTTCATTGTCTCTATGTTCAGAAACGTAGCCTGTTTCTTTCTTGAATTGCCAGAGTTTTTAAAAATGTGCTTTAAGGGTAGTTTTTTTCCCCTTCTTTATACTCCGTTTTACACACACTTTCTGTTCTCCTTCTCCCAGGCTGTCTCTCTCTCCCTTCCCCAGGAGCGACTGACTCCTCTTTTCCTCACTCCCTCTGGCTTTTCCTTCGTGCTATCTGTCTGTGGTGCAAAGTGCCTCTCTCTCTGCAGCCCAGTGAGTCTCCCTGAAGCCTTTTATACATTCCCTGGCTAATTGCTGCAATAGAGAAATGAAAGCCTAATCTTGGTAAAGATCTTGACGTCATTGAGAAAGAGGGCTTTACTTTGGCCAGAACTGCAGTGAATAGAAAAGCAAAACTCGACAACTTTTTTTTTTTTTTAAAGGGGGGGGGAGTAGAGGGACAGTGGAATTTTGCTTTGTGATTTAAAGAGAGGGAGAGAGAGAAAAAAAAATTAATACCTTTGACAGTTTTCAGGAAATGCTTCCAGACTTTGGGAAAAGTAATTTAATGTAATGTGTAAATTGATAGGGAAACACTCTCTCCTCTGATGATGATTATTGTTATCGCTCATTTATGAGGGGTTTTTGGAAAGAAAGGATTCTGGAAGGCAGGTAGAAAAGAGGAAGAGTACTCAGGGATGGTCTCTGTTCTATTTTTTGGAAGATGTGGATGCTTACGTCTGGTATTTATACCTTTATACTGTGACAGTTTCTCATCAGATTTGTGACCCAGGTTCTTTAAATATTTTTGAGTCATGATCTTATTTAAGAATATTCAAAGTGAGTTGTGAGGTGGAAAACTTTTGAACTCTTTGAGTACCATCACAGCATTTCTCTAAAGCTTTTTGTAGAAAATTAATACAAGTTTTCTTTTTGGTGTTACTGAAATTTCCAATGCGAAAAAGAAAAGAAAAAAAAATCTTCCAGACAACCATGAAAGTAGCTAGTTGACCAGACCTTCTTTTAGTTCCATTTTGCCTATATACAGATTAAATTAAAACTTTGTATCAAATGGCATTAAGATGCCATAGGACTGAGAAATAAATTTCTTTATTAAGTGAGCTCTTTAAATTCTGTACTTTCCCTGCTTCTGTTAGCATAACCCTTAAGAGACCTGAAGCTTTGGGGAATCTTCCTTTTTCCTTGAAAAAAAAATTAATTAAATTTGTAGGTGGTTAGGAGCAGACTTTGAATTGGTTCAAGAGCCACACTGAACATTGCTCAATGGCTTGCTTCTGTCGTAAGTCTCCATGACCAAGGTCTATTTAAGTAGACAATGCTTTGGCAGAATGCCATGATCCCCACCTCAGTCTGGTTTTCCTTCCTCACTTACCTAACTGATCACCTCTAGTAATTACATTTTC
Source organism: Enhydra lutris kenyoni (assembly GCF_002288905.1). NCBI lineage: Eukaryota > Metazoa > Chordata > Mammalia > Carnivora > Mustelidae > Enhydra > Enhydra lutris. The sequence goes on along the minus strand of NW_019154104.1, from coordinate 14,279,819 downwards.
TTGGAAGAAGGAGTAGTAAGTATAGACACTGGGATGAGGATATAGAATTTAAATTGACAATTAATTAGCCGACTTTTCTATATACACAGTGCTCTCATTAAGCACGAGCTAAGCAGGGAATGTAAACCTGTCATCAGTACATTTCTGCATTTTGTCCCTGTTGGCTATAACCTGCAAGATTACAGAAATAATTTAAAAGCCCAGAGCAGGGGTCATTAAATGGTAGACCAATGGACCAAATTCTGGATATATATGCATTTTATTTGGTTGGCCCAGTTCTCTTTGCCTTAAGAAAAAAATACAGTGAGAATGCTTTTAGTTTTCATGAGGCCAGGGATTCCTATCTGCTTTTTCTGTTCCTATTTTCCACCAGTTAGAACCATCCCTGGCACAGAGTAAATTCAAGGAGGATGTATTGAATGGACCAATGGGTAGGGTATGCATTCCTCCACACTAGGGGGCACCATTCACATACAATATGATATGGCTAAGGTGCCCCAGAACTGTACACCTGGCTGGCCTTGGATGTGGCCCTTCCATTGACACAACTCTGCCCCTTCCCTACTGTCCTAAAAAATCTGATTCCTGGGCGCCTGGGTGGCTCAGTGGTTAAAGCCTCTGCCTTCGGCTCAGGTCATGATCCCAGAGTCCTCGGATCGAGTCCCGCATCGGGCTCTCTGCTCAGCAGGGAGCCTGCCTCCTCCTCTCTCTCTCTCTCTGCCTGCCTCTCTGCCTACTTGTGATCTGTCTGTGAAATAAATAAAAATCTTTAAAAAAAATCTGATTCCTTCATCTTTCTCTTTGGTTTAGCCCATTATGAATCTTGGATTTATATTCCAAGGACTAAATTTTGAGAGATTTCAGAGCTTAGAGAAATTAATATAAACCACATAGAAAAATATTTTTCTATGTGACTAGTGTACATTGTTGCCTGAAGAATATTATTCAGATACATGATAACATTTACTCCATTCATTCTCTCAATCTTCTCAGTGTCCCTATTGAAGAAAAAAAGACAAAGAGAGGGAAGTGACCACACGGCATTTTAACTAGTGTAGAAGGGAGAGGTAAAGTGCCAGATGAAGTCCCACTCCACAATGACAGAAGGTCTGGAGTCAGGAAATGATGTTTCCAATCACTGTTCAAGCCTTAAAATCTCGCTCCTTTTCAAACATTCATTTTGACCTGTTTGAATGAAAGCAGTGCTCATTTAAGGCAGAGATGTTAGCAGCTATAAACCAATGCTTCCTCACTTGTCATTTGCTTTCAAGGAGAAAGATATGATTAGAAATGGCAAGCTAAGGAGGGGAATTGGTAGAAAATCAGAAAAATGTTTTCTTTTTAAATGCAAACTTCAAGGCACATCCAAACTACAAATGATTATAAATCAGAAGGGCTTTTTTTTTTTTTTTTTGTCTTTTTATTTTCCTCTTTCTTTCTCTCTTTCTTTCTTTTCCTTCTTTGGCAGTCAGATGTGTTTGAGGGTTTTTTAAACCAGAAGGACAAATAGACAAATAGCCAACCTCTTTGTATCATTTCTCAGATTTCTTCCATCATTTTTTTAAATGAATAAATAAATAAATTACAAAACTGAGAGTCATTCCTTTACCTATTAGACAATCTGTCCATTCTAGAAATTACATTTCTCCAAAGCTATTTTTTTACACACAGTTTGCTTGTTCAAATTATTTACACTATTCAACATTTTGGTTTTCAAGTAAACCATGAAGTAAAAAAATAAATAAATAAATAACACATACGGTGACAGAGAATGATTTATCCCATAATACAGATGAGAGAATGTGGATCATGAAGGCTTATAGAGTCAGAGCTCATGCTAGGATATCTTCCCTAAAGCTGAACCTCACTTTTTTCTTACATAACTGTTCTGCGGGTCCTGGCCATACTCTGAAAATCGAAACCCTTGCCAAAAGTGGTTGTGCTGAATTATTTTACCTTCTAAATTGCAAATGATATCTGGGATTTCACATCTGTTTAATACTGCCCCAATTCAAGCTCCTGGTTTAGATTTCATATGGTGATTTCAAAGGCTTGGCTATCTTCTTGGCCATATAAGCGTTCTTAGCAATCAACATTGTAATCAGCTAATTGCAAACCAATGTGTGGCATGTTGGTTGAATTTCTCCGTACAACGTTGTACACAGGTTTCAAATTCTAAACAAAGGCAGCTTAGGGCAAAATGTTTGGGGTTTTTTAGTAAGTGCAGAACTGCTGTAAAACTGTTTAATTGTGGTCTTTTTCTATAGTAAGAGAGCATCATGTCCACCATGGCTTCCTTCTGGCTAGAGAAATAAGAATATGAATGGTAAGTGTTCCTTTGCTCCTCTTTTTGGCTCAAACTGAGACTGAGAACATGAAGGTAGATAACTGGAGAGCAGACTTGAAAATTTCAGGGGTGGAAGCTATCACTGCTCTTTCACTATTGTTTTATGAAGGAGCCAAAGAGAATCCAAAGAATTCTGTGGAGTTAATAATTCATGCTGTGGATCTTTCAAAAGTCTTATTTCACAGAATTTTATTCCTTATAATTCAATTTGTTAAATATAGTTTTAAAATGGAGTTTAATTCTTCCTTTATTAAAAACATGTCAAATAAATAGATCATAAATCAAAAAACGTCTGCTCAGGACTGGGAATGTGATTGCCATACACCTTCCCCACCCCCCCACGCTCCCACCCCCCGCCAAATAGTACAGTCCCTATCAGAGAAGGGAATCAAAAACTGCACGACCTTCTGTCTCTACTAACTCCTGGTTGTGCCCAAGGAGGAGTTATAATGAAGGGTTTGTACTACCACTACTGAATCATTCAGAATTCCCTGTGGGCCCATCCATTTTACAAACGCAGCCGTGTTCCCTGCCTTGTGATGAAAGAAGCTCCATGGATAAAACAGACAACCCCAGAGTAAACTCTGACACACCTTGAGTAAAGCAGCTTAGGGCTGGGGCAGAGAAGGCAGACTCTGTGGGAGGTATGAGCATTCTATCCCAATAGCCGGTCTCAGGTCCCTTTACAAGCCCTGGCAGAAAACAGAGGCTGAGGTGTTAATGCATTTTTCCCTCAGGAACTGCTGCTACTCTTCTGTTTCCGGGCCACCTACTGGTAAGACTGTGGAGGAAAGGAAAAGGTAAAAGACAACAGGATGGGGAAAGCAGAAATGAAGAGAAGAAGATGAGGAGGGTGGAGAGAGAGAGGAAGGGAGAAAAGAGAAGTTTCAATGAACTTCTTGTGAGAGTCTGTGAGCAAGAGAGCCAATTAATGCCAATTGTGGCAATGCCTTCTGTGAGGAAGACAGCTGTCCAGAAACTGGATGGAAGCCACCACCTCATTTCACAGAGGCCACTGAACAGCTGTTTCAAGACAGCAGCCTTCATTTGCTATTGACCTGGTCTAGATCTAAACTGATGGCCGATCCCCACCCCTGGCTTCCCAAATCTCTCTGGTACGAAGAGGCCGAGTGTTATTTAGTTTTGAGAATAGTTTATTAATCTCTAGAGACACCCAGGTTTGGTGGTGGAGAGGCCAGGAGAATAGAAAAGAACACTCTGTAAGGTTATACAAGATGAATTCCTTCAGGACAAGAAGCTCTCGAATGAATACATTGAACTCATCCTCTTTTCCTAAAATGTGACTCAATGTCTTCATTCCGGCTAAATCTTTACCCGCTGCAGCAGACCAAGAGAAACAAAGGAAAACAGTCAAAAAGTCATCATCTTTGGACCAGCTTTTCTTCTACTTTGTTCCGCTCTATAGCTCATAGGAAACCACCAGCTGACATTAAGTTTTAAAATAAAATAGGCCATTCTTTATAAACAGTTTTACAGTTGCCTTTAAAAAATCACTTATACATTGCCTCACTCATATACTGAGTACATGAACAGAGCATGACAAAATATATTAAGATTCATGCTGGTTCATGCAATTCCAGAGGCAATAGTAGCTTGTTCTCACTGAGGGTAAAGGAGGCCACACCTCCTCTCTCAAGAACTGGTAGACACAAATGCACAGAGAAAATAAGCAACGTGAAGATAGTGAAACTAATAGAATCTCAGTGAAGATAGTGAAACTAATAGAATTACTGTAGCATAAAAAAATCTACATTCGATATGGGGATAAAATAGCTGCAATGAAGATGACTATACAATGAGATATGTTACCAAAGGAGGTTATGAAAATGTTATCAGTGGGCTTATTTTCAAGGTAGGGAGGGAGGCTAATAAGACAATTTTCCAAAACCTTTTTAAGCCCATGGTACTCTTAAAGTAATAGTTTAGAATAAGTTAATATGTAACATATACATAAAACCATCCAACTGGGCTAATGGCAGAATACCAGAATCATAAACTATGCTCTGTTTCCATTTCAATTTTGAAGACACTTTTTTTGGTACAATTAAGTAAAATCTTACGCTTTTCTAAAGGTAGTAGACAGGAAAGCATGTTTGTTTTCTACAGACAAAATATAAGGCCTGAAATTCAAATCTATTTTTAAAATCTAGCCTCATTTATTAGACGGACACTTGTCGTCTTTTATCAAGACACAACCGCTTAGCTAAATGATTGTTTTAAAAATAGATGTGTACAAATTCCGAGAATTTTCTATCACGATTTAAAGACTCGAAATCTGTTTTCCCAAAGTAAAACCAATATGCTTCATGATTTTTTCTTCAGTAATGAACTAAATGGTACACAAAGCTAAGACGCTGAACTCCTCAGCCCAAGTATCTCGATCTTTTCTTGATAAGCGTTAAATAATACCAGCTCACTCAGCAAACGGGCACTTACCAGTTACCAAGAGATGTCTTGTTCTGGCGGGTTTCAATCTTCAGATGCAGAATCTATTTCTGAGCCCATACAGACCCATAGGATCAGAAACAAACCTCTGGATTGATTTTCTACCTATAAAATGGAGCTGAAGATGTCTTCCCATACTTATCTCATGTTGGTGGCTAATATATTCATGTTTTTGAGAAATTTAGTATTTTTTTTTCTTGTCAGAGAGAGAGAGAGAGAGAGCGAGCACAGGCAGACAGAGTGGCAGGCAGAGGCAGAGGGAGAAGCAGGCTCCCTGCCGAGCAAGGAGCCCGATGCGGGACTCAATCCCAGGACGCTGGGATCATGACCTGAGCTGAAGGCAGCTGCTTAACCAACTGAGCCACCCAGGCATCCCGTGAAATTTAGTATCATTCTAAAAATCTTCAAAATAAAAAGGAATCCTGGCTGGTAAGTTTATTTGGACCTATCTGTATTAACAGATTCCCTCTAATAAAAACTTCTGGAAAAAAAAAATTATTCCTAACAGGCCAGATCTGATTTTATTATGAATTGCCAACCTGTTCGAAATGACTTTAAGGAAAGCTGGGTTACTCAGTGGAAAACAAGAATGATTACCTGTAATGGTGGATATTATGGATGCACAAACTTTGCCTAAAAAATAATAATCAACCTGGATCTTTAACCACACTCAACCCTGAACTGAACCTATTTGAGAGCCCTTTAGAGAGGCATATTCATTAACTCTATAAATTATTCACTATGTAACCATTCCTGCATCTTCCATGATTCTAGGAAGACTATAAAGAAAATGTACGCAAATATCCCTGATCCTAGAAAACAATTGATCTCCTAAGTTTTCTTAGACCAAAACGGGGTAGAAAATGCTCAATAGCAAAGAAGGAAAACCACTGACATTTTAATGGACAACGTGTTTGACAAATTGAAGCCACAACAAAATCCAGAGCCTGCCACTATCTGTGGCACTACTTTGTATCTTATTTAAGAGACTGTTTACTCCTCCAACATAGAAATATTTCTCTCCTACCATGGGAACCTCAGAACTATGGGTCTTAAAAGAGCTATTAAAGCTATTTTTTTTTGTTTTTTTTTTTGTTTTTGTTTTTTTTTTAACAAAAGGACTCTTCTAGGTGTTTACAGGCAATGGGGGCAGGGGAGAAAAGGGATAAGGCAGAAAAATAGAAGAGAAGGCTAGATTTAGAAGGATGAATATAATCAGGGTTGTCGGGGGCGGGCAGTGCACTTTCAATAACATTTGATTTCCTGATCACAATAGATGTTTGATCTATTAATGAATATATTAAATATTGGTAAAACAGAAACACAAAGAATGTAGAGGTTAATTCAATGAAAGGACGAGAAATTAGAAGTCAGTGGGTAAAATATTTTCCTCTTCTGCGTGTAGGCCCAGTGAAAGGGTACGGGAAATGTGAGAAAAGGGATAGGAAAAAGCCAAAGTCATCTGCTTACATAATAAAATAAGCTCAAATTCACTCAAAATATCAGCCACCAGAAGACATTTATTCAATTTGCCAATCTACTTACAGCAAATATTTATTAAAAACCTACAAAGAGCTTGTCATTTTGCTGTGCACTGAAAAGGATTACTGGTCTCAAATTTGGAGTCCAGTAGGGGGAGACAAACATGTAACTAAAAAAAGCAACTCACAGTACAGGTGCTGTTAATAAATAAAGTTGCAGCATACAGTATGGTATAAAAGAAGAATTAGCCAATTCTATGTGGAATAAGAGTCAAGAAAGTGTTAATGAAGAAAATATACAAGCCTCATTAAAATATTGTATTGCAAAACCAAATTTAGAAATGTGGTATCTGATAACAGAACAAGTTCAAAACAATGTTTATGTATTACTCTAATAGAGACTCTGATAAAATAATCTCTATTACAATTATACATACATAGTATTTTTTTGACGTTGGAACTAAGTTATTTAGGTATAGATAACCTTTTCTTGATTAACGATAAAGTTGTTACAGTTACACAAAATGAAAAAAGTTTGACTAAAGCTTTGTTCTGACAGATTCTACCACTAACAGCCAGAAATAGGGACCTAAATATAACTTTTCTCTCCTTTTATAATTGAAAGTTAGTATGTACAAGTTCAGTCTTAATATCTGAATGTTATGGACATATCATGGAAGGTAGGAAGTACTGTTTGATAATGCTATTCACATCCAATTAAATAATAATCAGTGGCGGGGATAAGAGTAGCCAGGTCAATTCCAGTCTTCCACTACTACACTTATATGATTTCAAGCCATTAATTTCTTTTTTACGTTTTCTAGGTATGTCACAAAGGCAAGCTCATAAACCTCACTGAAGTTCTAACTCAGTGACTCTCCGATATGGTAGCCTTTGGAAACTTTATACCACTACAGAGAAAAAATGGATTGAGTAATTCAGAATCCACATTTTCATTCTTCCAGTTCTCTTTGGTCTATAGCAAGGGTATCCCTCTTGCTTCTTTATTTATGATTTTTATTACTTCTGTCTTCTCATGACAAATCACCCTGATAGTGTATACGATGTAGGGTCAGAAACATTGAATACATTTACTTGTTGAAAATTTTGTAAGCTACTGCAAGAAAGATGTGGATATCAAAACTTTATGGAAATAGGAAATATTTATGAAATATAGGGCCAGGAGTATACATGCACAAATGAATATTCTTGCTTCCATATTTAAAGGATAAACTCCTGCTGGGGAATAGTTAAATCCTGGGATGTTAGAAAAATTTATGGAAAAATTCAAATATATGCAAAAGTAGAGTGATGAGAATAAGGAATCCCATGTATGCATCAACCAACTTCAAGAGATACAAACTCATGACCAATCTTGTTTGAGCTCTACAACCCTCACCTACTTCCCTGATTTCCATGTAATTTTGAAGGAAGTTCAAGTCAGGTTTTTTTTTTTTATTTTCCCAAAACATCTGTGAGGTTTCTTTGCCTACAGAAAGCATCATATGAATTAGCTAGCTAATTGATTTATTTTCTTTTATCTATCTTTTTACTCACTGTGACATTTACCTGTCAAACCACTAAGAAAGAAACGGAAAACAGACATTCCTCCCCATTGTTTTTGGGCTTGAATTCAATTTTTCATCTGAGTACCCTGGTTGCTACAGTGATAGGTGTTGTAAAAAAAAATGCACAAACAATAAAACTGTAGCATTTTTCATAAATTATCGAACCAGTCATTTCCCTCTTTCCCCCATTTTTAATGGTAGGCATTACACATGTTGGCTCAGAGTGAGATTGCTTTTTAAATTATGAGGTGGTCTCAGTTTACTCATTTACATCCAAACCAAAATGCAGTTACTACAAGGTACAACATAAATTGCCAACTAGGTTATAAGAATCAGAGGACTATGATAGAACAAAGGCTGATAAGAACTCATGGAGGTGATCAATGACAAGCGGACGTGTTGCTTAATGTGAAATTTCTCACAGAGAAACTTTATTAATACAAGAAAATCATGATATTTGCCATAAAAAACAAAAATCATATGAATGTAAAACTTAACTTCTTAGTGAAACCCATAATAACAGGTCTGTGTGCCTGTTCCCTAAAGTCATTCTCCTTCCCTGAGTCATCCAACATTCCCCAAAAGTAATAATCTCTCCCATTAGAGATTTTTCCATCTTCCCAACTACGTACCATTCCAGAACAACTCCTGGCCTAGAAAGGGATGAATGGATGTTTGGAGGGTTTTATGGAAAATATAATACCTTTCCCCATATCACTGATCACTAAGGGAGAGGGTGGAGGGTTGGGAGGGCAGAAGTGTGTGCAGCTATTTGAGTGTCTACATCTTCTCCAACAGAAAATATAAAATTTTACCTGATGCTATGCTGGCATAGTGTACTTGCATATGCATGTACATTAAATTTTGTAGGTGTGCTTTGCTATATTGGAAAACATATTCAAATAATAAATCTCAATAAATGAAAATGACTTTCTTTTCCTACAGTATATAAAAATGCCAGGGCAATCTGCTTTCTATGTTCGACACCAAAGAGCTAAACATTGAGTGATATCCAACTTTATGAGACACATAAAAATGAAATAAAAATGGGTGAGAAGATAAACATTTAAAGAGATAAACATTGTCAAACAGAAATGATTACAAAGTTTGTAACAATCTGCAGTTTTCATTGTTTTCTGTTTACCTAGCTTTCCCTACAATGAATTTCTTTTGCTCATTTCCCTTCTTTTAATAATGCATGTTCCCATAATCATTGACATTAAAGTAAAGGATGTGAAACAGGACCCAGTTTATATTTATTGGAAGAAATATCAGTAACTTGAAAATGCAAAAATTGCCTTATACTTGAATGTTTCATCTAGCTACTTTTCATTTAATAGCTCTGGAAAATTGAGCTCCTTTCTCACAGGAGTACAGTCTGTTTACTTTGTATTATATGAAACCACCCCATTCAACCTTTTTTGACCTACTAAAACAGCAATTTCATATTATTTAACCCAATAATATTTCAAATGTCAAAAGGTCTACAGATTGCCATTGCACTTGAGCTTATATATGGTTATTTCTTGGTGAAATGCACAGATAAAAATGGAAATATTCCCATTGGGATCCCCTTGACATTTGAAATTTTATTTTAAAAAAAATCATATTAATAATGGAAAACAAATTAATATTATTTTTTAGTCTGGCCTGTCAGTGTCTCTGTCAGTGGCCTAATATAGCCCCTGGAAGAAATTATGTCCCCTACAAATTACTGCACTATGCCCAGTGGTTCCTTCTTCAAAATGATGACACCTAACGTATGTGAGAACATAGAATGTCACTAGAAAACCTGGTAATACCTTTGGCTAGGAAACATTTTGTAGACAACATGTTGTTTTATTACTAACAAATTAGATGTTCTTACACTGCAATAATGATGGAGGTGGAGTGGGGTGGAGGGAAGGACAACCTAAAGTGTTAGAGGTAGGAAGGCCAACTTGAATGGGAGACTGATATTAAATAAGCCAAGTTATTAAGGGTGGTACTCAAACTTAGCAGGAAAGGATTTCTCTTACAATCTAAAAATTTGAGATTTTACCTATGTCCATAAAAAGTTGAAAAAGTGACTCAAACATTTTCAAGAGTATAGAATAATTTCTTCTCTGAGAGAATACTATATCTCTGCTATTCCTAAAGCTATCATTCTTGATGGAAACTTCTATAAGACTGGTTTCTGAGTTGACCTCTCAATTTGGGAGTTAACTTAGTCCATCCCTATTGTATAAAAAGTTAAATGAACTCCAGGAAGCAGATTAAACACATTCTGTAGACACTAAGTCACCACTTTACTTTTGTGACTCACCTTCATTAAATTAGTCAAAGCAAAATATAGGAACAGTAAAGAAATGTGGATTATATCATAGGCCACCTGCAAGTACCCAATTATCTTCTCACATAATCCTTCTTTTTTATAATATTGATAATATCAACACAAACAGCACCAACAAGTACTGATAGCTGACACTTACTGAGTACTTCTTATATAACAGTGACTCTTCTAAATATTTTAATTGTATTGAGTCATTTAACCTTTGTAACAATCTTATTGGCCTAAATATCATTATTAGGCTCATTTCATAAGTGAGAAAACCAAGTCTCAGGGAGGGATGAAGCAAATTTTCAAAGGTCACAATCTTTGGATCATAAAATCCCAGTACTGGAACGTACCCATGAAGCAGGGAACCAGTTTATCCCTCAATTTGTGTGGCTGGTTAAAAAAAAAAACAAAAACAAAAACATTCCCCCTCCTGAAAAAAAAATTGTAAATCCTAATCCTTGAAACCCATTAACTGTTACCTTATTTGGAAAAAGGGTCTTAGCAAATGTGTCAAGGATTTTGAGATGGGGAAATTATCCTGGACAATTCAGATGGGCCCTAAGTGCCATCTCCCAAATTATTGTAAAAGAAAGACAGAGGGTGGGGCGCCTGGGTGGCTCAGTGGGTTAAAGCCTCTGCCTTTGGCTCAGGTCATGATCCCAGGGTCCTGGGATCGAGCCCCACATCGGGCTCTCTGCTCAGCAGGGAGCCCGCTTCCTCCTCTCTCTCTGCCTGCCTCTCTGCCTACTTGTGATCTCTGTCTTTCAAATAAATAAATTAAAATTAAAAAAAAGAGAGAAAGACAGAGGGAAATTTCACACACAAGTGTGTGCATGTGTGCGCACACACACACACACACACACACAGAGACACACAGACACAGACACATGAAAGGCAATGAGAAGACAGCAAAAAAGATATTTGAAGATGCTGGCTTTGAAGACTGGAGTGATGTGGTCACAAATGAAGGAACATTGGCTAAAAGAGGCAAAGTAAGAATTCTTCCCTACCACCTCTGACCTGACCGACACCTTGATTTGTGGCCCGAAGATACTGATTCCAGACTTCTGGACTCTGGAACTGTGAGAGAATAATTTCTATTGGCTAGAGCCAACCACTTTGTGTTAATCTGTTACAGTAGCCATCGGAAACTGACACAGGCTATGATAAAAAGAATATTTAAACTATTGAATAAGTTCAATGTTCTGGTTTTTAAAAACTCTAAAAAAGAGGCTTATGATTTTTCCTTCAGTAACATGTTACAATATTTGACCATCCCACTCTCAGGAAATAACCCCTTCTAATTTATAAATCATTCACTTCCTTCTGCTGTCTGTTTTCTAAAGGAACAGATACTAGTTTACGCCTATCCTTTATGACATCTTCCATACTCTAAGTAACTTCATTATCACTGTTACAGACATAGGATGAATAATGCTCATTTATTTAGTTTCTTTATTACAGGACCAATTTCTGGTGCTATGACTATCTTTCTAGTTTCCTTCTGATCCCCACTGTAGTTGTGAAATTCAGAAGTGGTTCCAGAATTCAAATAAACTAGATTTTCTTCAATGTCTAAGCATAATGGAGATACATATGCAAAGGGATGAGTATGGTTGTACAATTTTCCAGATCAATGATAGATCTTTAATTCAAAAACAGATTAATTCAGTCAAATCCCTCCAACATTAACAGTGATAATTTATTCCATAATAAATAATTTATTCCATAAACATTCCTGTCAATTCCACAAAATTACTTTTAGTCATCCATATGAACTGCAAAAAATTGTTAAATAATGCCATCGGTTATTTCTGTGTTGAGCTTAATCTATAAGGTAGTATTACTAATTGAAACACCAATATTTACTTAATAGTGATAGATAAGAATTTTTGCATAACAACAAAATCAGGGGACATCAGACCTCTAGTTGTCTTATGGAAATTATAAAAATTACAGATACACTTACTTGCCCTAACCTATGGCAGATTTTATCCTATGTGATTCTTCTGAAACCACTAGATTACTCCATCATAGAAGAGCAAGCAGAGGTGAAGATGTCCACCCCAAGCCATTTCTCTTTCTCAGTGAAAATGAAAATAAGGTTCAGCAATCAGAACCTGTTTTACTTGAGCCAGTTGATGTAGCCACTAAGTAAAATGACAAGAGACTTAGGAGCTCATGGTAGAAGGGATGCATTCTCAGGTTGCCTGTAAAACCTTTTCAACAAATCGTCATCAAAAAGATTTCACTTTTTCTACTTTTTTTTTTTAAAGATTTTATTTATTTATTTGTCAGAAAGAGAGAGAGAGAGAGCGAGCACAGGCAGACAGAGTGGCAGGCAGAGGCAGAGGGAGAAGCAGGCTCCCCACAGAACAAGGAGCCCGATGCGGGACTCGATCCCAGGACGCTGGGATCATGACCTGAGCCGAAGGCAGCGGCTTAACCAACTGAGCCACCCAGGCGTCCCTCACTTTTTCTACTTTACGTGTACTGTTTTAGACCAGAGTTTCTCAAACTCCACGTAATTCAGGCCAGATAATTCTTTGTTTTGGTGGCTGTCCTGTGCATTGTAGGATCATTTAGCAGCATCCCTGGTCTTTACCTACTAGATGCTAGTTGCAACACCTCACCTGATCCCCCAGTCAAAAATGTCTCCAGATATTGTCAGTTGTCTCTGGGAACAAAATTACCCCTAGCTGAAAACAACGGTTTCAGAGCAAGCATAAATGCTAATGAATATAACCAACTGGCTGAAATGAGATAAGAAATAGAGAATGGAACTATATGCCTCTTCTACAGGGGTCTTGCTTTAAAGGAAATCATAGAGCTGTAAAGCAGGCCAACAAGGACCCCCTTTAATAGTAAAAACAAATTTCTTTAAAAAAAAATTAAGAGTTTATTTTTAACCAGACAACTCTGTGTCTGATCTTGAGGCCAAAGGACAGGTTGTTCATGTTCCATATCTCTTCAATACTTCTTAACCCAGGTTTCCGGGAATAAGGATTTTAAAGCCAATCCTTGATTTACATGGATTACACTGACATTCAGGGCAGATGTGCATCTATTCATATATGTATCTAGAACATATGGAGGTGATGTCCCTGCATCAGACATTAGCAGTTTCATTAATTTAAGTGGCCAACAGGCACATTTTTAATTTTCTTGGTGATTTAGAAGTGGAGGTAAAGAAAAAAGGACTTAGGGGAAGGTCAATTGAGATGTTTTTTCCTTGTTTCACCCCAAATGGGATCTTTGTTCTTTCTATAGCAGATAAAAATAAAACTAAGGCACACGGGTGATAGGGCTTCTGATAGTGATAAACTATCATGACCTTTCAGAGAAATAGAAACTTGTGAAAATTTTCATCTCTTTATATTTTTTTAAAGATTTGTTTATTTATCTGAGAGAGAGTGAACAAGCAAGTGAGTGCAGGGGGAGGGGCAGAGAGACAGGGAGAGAAAGGCTCAAGCAGACTCCCCTCTGAGCTCAGAGCCCAACACAGGGCTCAATTCCACAACCTGGAGATCCTGACCTGAGCCAAAATCAAGACTTGACATTTAACCTACTGAGGCAGCCCCAGTTTTTTATTTTCAAAATAACAGAATAACTGTATAAGTACCAAATGTTTAAAATCCATCAACAGAATAGATTTTTGTGAATGTTTACAGAAATAACACCATATAAGCTATCAGAACCTCTACAAGTTTCAACTTACACTGTGATTTCTCTTCAAATTATGTAAATACTTGCTATTTTTAATAATACCAGGGGTTATATGATACTCTCTAGACATCTACTTTACTTCCATTAGGGTCAAAAAATTACAACTCTGTTTTCAGATCTAAATAATCCTCACAACGTCAGAAGATAGTCCATTACAGTCTTCCTCCTGTTACCGAGTGAGGGCAAAACTTAATAGCTAGCTTTCATTTCTAATATCCTCAGCCAGCCATTCATTTCTGCTCGTCCTGCAAAGATAATACATGTATAAACAAATATGGGCACATGTTTATTGTTGTTATTTTTAATCAGACTTCATTTGTGAGAATATTTGGGCAAAGTTGTTGTACCCCTCCTATTCCTGGCATCACAACCACTCCCTTCCAAGGCAGAGGACGCAAGCCCTGCCCCAGCTCTTGTACCAGCAAGTCGAGGACTTCTGATGAGCATCACTTTCACAGTCATGCAGAAATTAGTTTAAGAAGCTCTGTAGACTGAAAGTAGATGGGGCCGGTTCTGTTGCCAGAGATATGCTTTCCTGCCCCTCCTTCTGATTGTTTTGCTCTTTTGACTGAAGGAGTTTCAGTGGGTGAGGAAAGCTACCCTTGAACTGTCATCTCTTAAGAGGAAGCTGACAGTGCTAATAGTTCAAGCACAGGGTGACTGATGAGACTGTCCCAGCCTGAGAGGCTGGCAGTCTTTGTCATTGTCAGGATCAGGTAAGCAGTTTCATCGGCCAAAATTCTGGTCTCCTTCTACCTCATCGTACCTACCAAAGAGAGAGGAGGAGTACTGTTACTGAAAATAGAAGTTTCATGTGATTTGAGTTTTGTTGACTTTGAAGATCCAAGGACTTTGTCTTGCAAATTGGAGGGTACTCTACCGGGTCTTTGTAGTGAATATGGTAGCACAAGAGAGAACACAGGAATAAATGCAGGTTTTATGAGGCCAGAAGTTTCTAGAGTTTGGGAGGGCCCTCTTTAAGAAAAAGAACATGTAGTTATAAATACAAAAAAATTAAGTACAAAAGTGAATAGCTATTCAGAACATTGAAAAGATATCACAACAAATTACAAATTCTAAAAGGCTGAGAAATGCCACAAATATCACAAAATCCAGAAAAATAGCAGAGTATTTTTTTTTAATAAATTAACTGCAGGGTGCATTTCTTAAATTTTTATGCCTGGATATTCTTTGATCATCTCTTCATAAGGCAATAAATAATATTATCAAACAAAAGATAAGTTTTTATATATAATTGCAAACAGAAATAAAATTTCTTCTTATTCATCAATTAGAAGATTTTCTTTCAACTTTATGACTCATTACAGTCAATATGAGATTTTAGGAGGGATGTCGGGTGTTCTTTCATATGAGAGTTGTAAGGTTCAATATTCCAGCAGTTAGCCTCTGATTTTATATATTTCCAGCCTTATTTCTCCTCCACAATTACATCTTTAGTCTTTTGGTCTTGTACTTTGCTATCACAGTATCAGCTGATTTGTTATAGAGGGCAATATTCCTAGAAACAATCGCACACCAGGACAGCTAGCAGTAGCTTAACTATGCACAAGTGACTGCAAATAACATAAACACATCTCATTAAACCTGAACTAAGTGCATTTCTACTAAAAATATCTGCTGTTCTCCAACATCACTGAACACAAAAGTATTAAAGAATAAAAGTCAGGAAGTAAAGAGACAGTTGATTTAATCAACTGTGGTTAAAATACCTCACTTGTGTAAACTTCGCAAAAATATATGACTATATAAACACATTGCAAGTCAAGGGCCTGAGGCTTAGTTTCATTAGCAAACTGTAAAACTGCCTTGGGGAGAACTGTGAAGACTGTACGGTCTGTCCACACATTCCTATCCCTCCCTTATTTTTTCCGGCATTATCTCACAACTTTATACTACAAAGTGACTGGAAAAAGTTTAGTCATATAGTTTTCATTGGGGAAATTTATGATACTAGAATGACTATATTAATTGTAAAAAGAAGATGTCATGAGGATTTAAATACACGGACCCCAGGAACAGTGTAAAACAACAATATAGAGATGGTGTACTTGAAGAAATAAGTACGTGAAGACAACTTCATTCTGTGCACATTCATTAAACAACAGGTATGATGCACCTGTTCATCCAAGTACTGTACTTAGTGTTAGAGACAAAAATAGGACTACAATCTGGACCTTGCCCTCTGAGGGGTCCTCATTTAAGAAATAATGTGTGTAATCAAATTCACATGTGTGAGATATGTTCCTATATAAAAATGCATAAAATCATGAAAAAAATGAGAAAAGATAGGTAAATATTTAAGTCATCTCTTTTGGAGGATGAAAAATTAAAGCATATAATGGAAGAAATCACAAAGAAAACCTGTAGATATTATATGGAAATACTACTCTACTTACAAACTATTGCCAACTGAGTGAAAAGGCAAAGAATAAACTGCGGGAAGAAATCCAACATATTTATTGCAAATGGAGGTTAAATATAATTTATCTTTAAAGAGTTATTTAAATTAATTGAAAAAAATCAACTCAATGGAATAAGCAAGAGACATGAATAGGCAATATAAGAAAAAATATAGCTAAAACAAATATATGAATATATCTAAAACAAATAATAATCAAAGAAATAACAATTAAATCAATTGATGATATTATGTTTCACTTGTAAAATTACAAATATTTTTTGTTTTAAAGACAGAAATTAACCCTGATCAGGATATACTGAGATGAAAATTCTAATATATTATTAATAGAAATGTCAATTAGTATAAATATTATGGTAGAATGAATAATGACTCCCAAAGATAATGAGGTAAAAAAAATCAACAAGTATCTGACAGAGAGAAGGAGTACAACCAGGGGGAGTGGCAGCAAGAGGGAGGGAAGCAAACTCCCCATTGAACAGCTAGCACCATGTGGGGCTTGATCCCAGGATCTTGGGATCATGACCTAAGCTGAAAGCAGACACTTAAACAATTGAACTACCCAGGTGCCCCCAAAAATTTTTTTTAAGAAGTGAATGAAATGCTGTTCATAGTAGTATTGCTTCCGATGGCAAAACAATAGAGAAAAACTGCCCAGGAAGAGGGAATAATACAGTAAATTATGGAGTATGCATATAAATAAATACTTTACAGTTATGGATTTTTTAAAGGATTATTCAATATTAAAACTATGCCAGGGGTATGATATAAAGATATTTTTTAAATAGGCCATAAGAATGTATATGTGGAAATTTTACAGAATGAGGTTCATCACAGCATGCTATAATAATGGAAAAGGTAAGGAAAACATGAATGTGCAACAATAATAAATTATGGCCCACCACATTATAGGATATTATGGAGCTATATTAGGGACTACAAGTTACTTGTCTAATATCCACTCTACTCTCTTCTTATTTCTTCACATTATAACTCCATTCTATTTGAGACTACTTGCCAGATAAAATTCTACATTACCAACCTCCTTTACAGCCAGGTGCTCATGACACTACATCTTAGCCAATGAGATAAAAGCAAACTTTGTTAGATGGAACTTCTGAGAATATGCCCTTAAAGGTCAGGTAACTGGTAGGTTTTCTTTTTCCCATTCTTCCATTTATGTTTCTAATGAGGACATGTTGGCTAGAGTCCTGGCAGCCATCTCAGACTCTGTGACAAACCTGAGGATGGAAACCACATGCTAAGTCTAGTAGAACAGAAATATAAAAACTTCCTGGGTCCCTAATGACCACAGAAATGCCAAAAAAGCACTAGATGGATTATTTCTGGTCTTCTTTAATGAAAGAGAGATATAAATTTTTCTGGTATTCACGCCACTGGTGTTTGCTGTTATAAGCATCCAAACTTAACTAACACAATAGCTGAAAAAATTGTGTTTGGCAGCTGTGATCACCAAGATGGCATGGTACTGGCACAGAAACAGACACATAGACCAATGGAACATAGTAGAGAGCCCAGATATTGATCCTCAACTCTATGGTCAAATAGTCTTTGACAAAGCAGGAAAAAATATCCAGTGGAAAAAAGACAGTTTCTTCAATAAATGGTGCTGGGAAAATTGGACAGCTATGTATAAAAGAATTTTATAAATAATTTTATATTCGACCATTCTTTTACACCATACACAAAGATAAACTCAAAATGGATGAAAGACCTCAATGTGAGACAGGAATCCATCAAAATCCTAGAGGAGAACATAGGCAGTAACCTCTTTGACATCGGCCATACCAACTTCTTTCAAGACATGTCTCCAAAGGCAAGAGAAACAAAGCAAAAACAAATTTTGGGACGTCATCAAGATAAAAAGCTTCTGCACAGCCAAGGAAAACAGTGAACAAAACAAAGAGGCAACCCACAGAATGGGAGAAGATATTTGCAAATGACGCTACAGACAGAGGGCCAATATCCAAGATCTATAAAGAACACCCAAAAAACAGATAATCAAGTCAAAAAATGGGCAGAAGACATGAACAGACACTTCTCCAATGAAAACATACAAATGGCTAGCAGGCACATGAAAAAATGCTCATCATCATTAGCCATCAGGGAAATTCAAATCAAAACCACACTGAGATACCACTTTACACCAGTTAAAATGTCAAAGATTAACAAGGCCAGAAAAAACAAATGTTGGAGAGGATGTGGAGAAAGGGGAACCCTCTTACACTGTTGGTGGGAATGCAAGTTGGTGCTGCCACTTTGGAAAACAGCGTGGAGATTTCTCAAAAAATTAAAAATAGAGCTGCCCTCTGACCTGACAATTATAATACTGGGTATTTACCCCAAAGATACAGATGTAGTGAAAAGAAGGGTCATATGTACTTCAATGTTCATAGCAGCAATGTCTACAATAGCCAAACTCTGGAAAGAGCCAAGAAGCCCTTCAAGAGATGAATGGATAAAGAAGATGTGGTCCATATATACAATGGAATATTACTAAGCCATCAGAAAGGATGAATACCCAACTTTTGCATCAACATGGATAGGACTGGAGGAGATAATGCTGAGTGAAATAAGTCAAGCAGAGGAAGTCAATTGTCATATAGTTTCACTTACTTGTGAAACACCAGGAATAACACGGAGGACAGGACATTAGGGGAAGGAAAGGAAAAGTGAAAGGGGGGAAATTGGAGGGGGAAACTAACCATGAGGACTGTGGACTCTCAGAAACAAACAGGGTTTTAGATAGGAGGGCATGGGGGGATGGATGAGCCTGGTGGTGGTAATTAAGGAGGGCATGTATTGCATGAAGCACTGAGTGTTACAAGTAAACAACGAATCTTGGAACACTGTATCAAAAACCAATGATGTATGGTGACTACCATAACACAAAAAAATTTTCAAAAAGTCAGGAAGAAAACAAGGATTATAAAAAATTGTGTTTGGTAATATTGCCAAAATAGGTAATTCAAGCAAATGATCCCACTGATAACAAATAGAAAAGTCAGACAAAATTTTTTTAAGATTTCTTGAAGTTATGAGACTCATCTAGCACGTCCAATCTAATAGTAAGCCATTCTCATGAAATCTTAATTTCAGATATTATTTTTGTTTTCAGATCCATAGTATCTGCTTGGAAAATTTTTAAAACTATATTTATCTATCAAAATTCACCATCTTTCTATCAAATTTATCTATTTTTTTTCTACTTTCCATAACAAATTGTAATAGTCATTTCAAAGTCCTTGTCTACTAATTCCAATATCTAGATCATCTGGGGGTCAGGGATATGTATATCTCTTTAATTATGGATCACATTTTCCTCTTTCTTCATATGCTGCATAATTATTTTATGTATGCCAAAAAAGACAATAGAGACTGGAGTCAATATTATTTTCCCTCAGAGGGCATGACTTTCCTTTGTCAGGCAGACAAGGAGGGTGACTGGCCCTTTTGAACTAGTTAGGAATTGAGTGGGGTAAACGTTTTGGGTTGCCACTTTAGTTAGACTAAGTCACAAAGGTGTGAGCTGTTTTGTGTTTATTATAAACTTTTCCACCTCACAGAAATTTGGCTTCTAAGTATTGGGACTAGAAATAGTTTTTATTGAGTATTTCATCCCAGTCTCCTTCCTTTGGAATCCTAGACAAAAGTCTTGTGGAGAAATATGGTGAGGGAAAATAGCTATGCATTTACAACTCATCCAATTTCCAAGTGGCTTGTCTATCCCTGCATTAAAAGCTCCTGATTTCTCTTTCCCTCAGCAATTTCTGCCTGTCTGTGTAGAAACCTCAAATTCTGACTGGACTTGGTAAAGCCCCCAGAAGAACATGGCTGCCAAACGCTGTCCATGTAGAAGGTCTCTTCCATCTCTGGAAATTAATTCCTCTAGACCTCTACACATTCACAATTTTCTGATGACTTTTGTAGACATAGATACAGAGATAGAGATATAAGTAAGAAGCATATACAATTTTTAAAATCATGCAGGTTTTCCTAGTTGTTACAGAAAAAGCAATGTTCTGCCACTATTTAATATATCTTAAAGGAATGTAGAAGTTTCTAGAACTGTAAAATAATATAATTCAATTAAAATTTTTTGCCATTCAGAAAACTCCATGACTGTATAACTTTGTAGCTAAATTATACAAAATATTTAAGAAAGCACTAATAAAATCTTAAATAAGCTCTCCAAGAGAACAGAAAAAGAGAAACACTCTCCAACTCATTTTTTGAGGCAACATAAGCTTGATATCAAACCTTATAAGGGAAATGATAGCCAAATCTCTCTCAGGATTATAATTGCAAAAACAAAACAAAACAACAAAAATTGCAAGACTCAACTCTAAGTTTATTTGCAAACAAATAAAAGAATAATACATCACAACCTATTGGGCTTACTTCAGTAATTTGAGGCATTTTAAATGTTAACATAACTTCCCACATTAACAGAGAAAGAAGTAAAATCATATTGAACATCTCAGTATATTCAGAGAAAATAGTTAATAAAACTCAACAGTTCATAATAGAAGCTCACTGCAAACGAGGAGTAGAAGAAAACTTCTTCAATTTGATGAAAGTTATTTCAACAAAATTATAGCAAATGCCCTACATAATAATAATAAAGCTCTCCCTCTACTATCAGTAACAAAACAAGGATTGCCATTATCACCAATTCAATAAACATATATGAGAAGTAGCAAATAAGAAAAACTGGTAAGATTTTATACACAGAAAAAATGAAGAGAATTCACAGATAGGGTGCAAATTCAGTGTATAAAAATCAATAGTATTTTTTAAACATCAATGAACAGAAAAATGAAAATTTAAATTATAGCATCTATAATCATATCCAAATACATTATATGTTTAGAAGTTGACCTAAGGAAATACGTAAGGAGTCCCACACAGAAAAAAAAAAAAAAATTACGAAAACAAGCAATATTCAAATGAGACATAAGCAAGTATTTTCTGCAAAGGGTTAGATATTAAATATTTTCACCTCTGTAGGCTAGATAGTCACAACCACCCAACTCTGCCCTGTAATGCCAATGCAGAAATAGGCAGTATATAAACAAATGGGTGTGGCTGTGCTTCAGCAAAATTTTATTTTCAAAAACAGGCAGAGGACCATATTTAGCCAATGGACTATCATTAAATAATAAGAGGAATAAAATATATTAAGCTATAATGAAGATACAATAAACATATCTATTCTCTCCAAATTGACCTTTTCGTTCAAATTTCTTACAGTCAAAATTCAGGAAGTGGGTTTTTGTTGTTGCTGTTTGATAGACAGCGACAAGCAAATTCTATAATGAAGGAAATTTACAAAGGGCAGAAGTTTGCCAATCTTGAAGGACAAGAATTAAAGGACTTTAACCAATGTTGAGACTTATTTTAAAGTTTCAGTAATTAAGAGAACATGGTATTGCCAACAGACTAGATGCTTAGATCAGCAGAACAGAACAAACAGTCTGTTATACCCTTACATATACATACAACAGGTTCATGACCAAGGTGACAGTCTGAAGCACTGGAGAAAGAATGGTCATTCTAAAAAATTTATTCTAAGTTATCTAGATAGGAATATCATAAAAGAAAATCATTCTCATATTATGTACAAAAATCAACTAAAGGTATATATGGTAGATCTAAATGTGAAAGATATAACAGTGAAGCCCCCAGAAGAAACTACAGAAGAATATCCTTAATAATTTGAGGTAAGCCAAAAGTCTTTCTCAGGACATACAGAGCACTAAAGCTAAAGGAAAAGACACTAAAATTAATAACTTCCATTTATCAAATGATATTTTAGGAAAGCAAAAATGTAAGGTTCAAAGAAGCCATCGATAAAAAGATGCTCAACTTTAGGAAAATGTAAACCAAAACCACAAGACGATAGCAACACACACCAGTTGGAATGGCTAAAATAAAACTGGTAATCCTAAGTGTTGGTGAGAATATGGGACATCTAAAATTCTTATAGAGAGCTGGTGGATTCTAATAAGTAGAACCACTCTGGAAACATACATCCTATGATGTAGTTGCTACATATATATCAAATATGTATATTTGATATATATATATCTCCTATTAACAATTCCATTTTTAGACATACTTCAAAGAGAAATACATGTGTGCATACAAAGGATGTTCATAGCAGCACTATTCATGATAACCTCACACTGAACCTCACACTGAAAACCACCCAGATTTTAATCAATACTAGAGTAGATAAATATTTTGTGGCACAGTTATTCCATGGAATACTATGCAGTAATAAAAATGAATAAACTACTGTCCCACATACAAAGTGGATAGAGCTCACCAACATAGTACAGGAAATAATTTGCCAGACACAAAAGAATGTATATTACTTCATTTAAATAAATGTTAAAAAAACAAGCACAACAAACAATAATTTTTTTATTTTCTTTTAATTTATTTGACAGAAAGAGGTACAGGGAGAGAGGGAACACAGGCAGGGGGGTGGGAGAGGGAGAAGCAGGCTTCCCATAGGGTGGGGAGCTAGACGTGGGGCTTGATCCCAGGACCCTGGGATCATGAGCTGAGCTGAAGGCAGACGTTTAACAACTGAACCACCCAGGTGCTCCTGAACTATAATATTCTAAGTCATGATAGAAACATTTGTAGAGGGAGAGAAAGTAGTCACAGAGAGAGCGTATGAGGGTTATCTGGGTATTTGTGATACCTATTTCTTGACGGGGTGATAATTACATCTGTAGTTCCTTATTACTCTTATTTATTTATTTATTTATTTACTATCCTATATTTATTATTCTTCCTTATTATTGTTTATTGTTATTCTTTATTATTTAGTTATATGCATTCACATTATATTAAAAGTTTTGCTCATTCAGGTAAGTGAACAATGACTGTTTCTCTAATGCATGGAACAATGACCAAAGGATAAATAGCAATATAAAATGCTCATTTCTAGATAGAATTTATGAATATTTATTTTAATTTACATTTGTATCATTATACTACTGATTTTCTTTTTAAAAATAACAGGATCCCACATTCATCCATGCTAAGAAAAAATCAGTATGACTTTTTAAATTAAAACTACTTCAAGTTTGTCAGGACAGAACCAGAGGATGTTAAGGTCATTAATCAATATGGATAAATAATAAAGGGGAAACGGCAGGTTTTGGCAAAAAGAAAATCCTGCATATAGCTTAGTTTCATGGAGTAGCAAAATAGAGGAGTCAATCACATAAAATAATTCAGTCAAGGCTGAAGGGATAGATTTAGGTCTTGCCAACAAAGATGTGACAGCTAACTATGAGTAGGGGAGAAATTTTTAAAGGGAAATGTAGATTGTAAATCTGTGTGGCAATTTTTATCAAATATCAAAAGGTTTTGATTATGAGTGGACTATCTATTCCGAGAGAAGCTTTTACTCTGGAGTACCTCCATTTTAATGTTTTCATTTACTACTGGGGTGAATGTTGCATTACCTACCACATTACCTTATATGTGGTAGTTTTTATATAAATGCTTGATTAATGAAATATTTGTTTACCAAATTTGCTGATAACGTAAATCTAGGAAGAAAAGTAAACACATGGATGTCAGAATTAGAACTGAAAAGATCTCAGTGGGTTAGAAAAATATAACCAAATTTCCAAGATAAAGCAATAGGAATAAATGTGAAGTCCCAAGTATAATTTTTTTTTTTTATTTGACAGAGAGAGATCACAAGTAGGCAGAGAGGCAGGCAGAGAGAGAGGAAGGGAAGCAGGCTCCCTGCTGAGCAGAGAGCCCGATGCGGGGCTCGATCCCAGGACCCCGGGATCATGACCTGAGCCGAAGGCAGAGGCTTAACCCACTGAGCCACCCAGGCGCCCCCCAAGTATAATTTTTAAACAACTAACCTCACAAGTATAGGATAAGAAAGAAAATCTTATTACAGAGACCTTAATGTGAAAAGGCTTCAGGTTTGAAATGACACAGAGCCCAAGATAAATTCATGAGGTGTACAGGGCTACAAAAAGCTAGCTCAGTTTTAGGCTATATCAATAAATGCAGTGTCCCAAACAAGAAAGTTAATAGTCCCATCAGACATTTTGCTGGCCAGAACAAACTGGAATGTTGCACTCGGTTCTGGCCGCATGTCCAGGGGAAGGTAGCCAAAATGGTGAGGTATCTGAAAACCTGATTTAAGGAAGGTTGATTTTTTGGGGGAAAAAAATAAAAACAAAAAGAAGCCTAAAAGGGGACAGGGCAACTGTCTTTGAGTACTTAAAAAGCTGTCATGTGTAAGTAGGATTTGATTCTCTATGAAACTTTATAGACCAAATAAAGAATAAGTGCTGAATCCCTCAGCTTAACATAAAGAAAGAGATTATAAGGTAGACATGGCCAAAACCAGGATGGGTTATTCATGAGATTAATCTGTCTCTGAAACTTTTTTTTATTATGTCGAAACATTTCATAAAGTGGTACATTAAACAAATTTCAACAGTTTAAGCAATAATAATATTAAAAAAATCCATGTATTTAGCGCTAAGGTGAAGGGAAAAAAATATCAGCAGTATTTTAGAAGCCCCTGTGGGACAGAAATATCCTGAATTTATATGTATCATATCTTTGTTTTTCTTAGAGTTTTCCACCTATGAAGGTTTTCCTAAATAATAGAATGTTAGTCTTGTACTGTAGGAATTAATCATGCTGATCTGTTCCTTTGCCTTGTTTTTTCCCCCTTAACTTGAGCTTTGCACCCATACTGATGGTGGTGCATAGTGATGGTTGGATTGTTTTCTCTACTGAAGTGTCCTCCATTTGTATGGATATCTCACAATGGTACTAAATTAACATATAAAGATGTTAAATTAATATTTAATGTTAATTTAATATTTAAATATTAATATGTGCATTTCAGCTGTACCCAGCTGCTCTTCGACAAGACCCTACCAGGAACATTCTTGTTTTGTATATGTTTCCTGGTGCACAGTAAGGAGTTTCTCTGGGTTCTAGAGCAGGAAAGAAACACACGAGTTCAACTTCACTTGGGAACCCCAGACAGTTCCGAGGAAGTTGGGCCAACTGACCATCCTGCAGCATTGAATGAGAGTTTCCATTGCTTCATGTTATCACCATCCCTTGGTATTTGCAGACTTTTAATGTGGTCCAAATGGTGTGTGAAATATATCTAATTATGATTTTAATCTGCTATTCCCTTAAAGCAGATGAGGTTGAGTAGATCTCCTATGTTTATGAACCATTTGTGTTTCATATTCCATGTAAACCTCTTTATAGTTTTTTGTTTGTTTGTTTGTTTGCTGATTGGTTTTCTATTTCTCTACTGAGTTCTTCTCTTTCTTTCTGATGCACAGCTACTAATCCCTTTTTGATTGTTTAATCTTCTCCTGGAATGTATCTTGCTGTTTTGCATTTGTTATGGAATTTTTAAATATTAATTTAACATCTTTAAATGTTAATTTAGTACCACTTATCTGTCTTTTCCTTTAGGGCCTACCTTTATTTAATTTTTAAAAAAAGTAATAATATATTCTTCATTATTGAATCCTAAAGTGTTCTCTAGTTTGGGCTTTGGCATTTAAATCTTTATTCAATCTAGAACTGATAGTTGATTATGGTATATGGTAGGAATTCAATTTATTTTATCATTTTCATATGATAATCATTGATATAAAAGGTTAGCATTTGGTAATCATTTTTATGTGAGAACTCCCTTCGCTCTTCCGTTTGTTAATGAGTTTCCCCCTGCATATATATCACCTATGTGGCAGGGAAAGATACACACACACACACACACACACACGCACGCACATACCGGCTTTCCTCCTCAGGAGCATGGGGTTTTAGTTTCTTGGGCATATGCTCTACAATATATATTTTAAAACCAGCTTATCCAATACCATAAAAATAAAACAGTACAATACAAGAAATCCTACTGAGGTTTTGTAGATAATTCCTTTTAACTTGTAAATCAACGTGGAAAGATCTGACAATTTATACTACTGAGTTTTCCTATCCAAGAACATTACCCACTTTAATTCCTCACAGACTCTATTATGCATTCATGTCATCATACCCAATAATAAACTTTAGTGTATGACTTTTGTATCTAATGGTCTCACTCCATGCATATTAATTATAATAAAATTCCTATAGAATCCTTAGAATTTTCCATCTAAACAATTTTTACTTCATTTTGATATAAAAAGAGATGTTTCCAATATTTCATGGTTAAATATGATGCTTACCATAGCATTTTTGCAGATCCTTACACTATATCAAGTTTCTTTTACCAGTTTGCAAGGAGTTTTTATTTAAAATGGACATTCAGTTCCACCAAATGCTTTTTTTTAACCTACTTAGTATTTTGTCATTTGGTTTCCCCTCTCTGCTAATGTGATAATATATTTAAACTTAGACTATCATTGAGATAAACCTACCTTAGTCATGGTTATCTCTTTTATATATGTCACTGGATTTTATTTGCTATTATTATTGTGTCCATGCTTAATAATAACATTGACCTAATACTTATCAATAGTCTTGCCTGATATCAAGGTAATATTAACCTTATTAGATGCACTGGGGAATGATCTTTTTTGTCTTCCTCAAGAGTGTATATGAGTTTAGAATTATCTTGACAATTTAGTATCACTTGCCCATAAAGCCTTCTGAGCATTATACTTTCTTTATGGAAACATTTTTAAACTCCAATTCAACCTTCTTAATGATTACATAATTAGTCATATATTTCTTCTTGGGTCAGTTTCAAAAACTGTATTTTTCTGTAATTTATTGACTTTACCTAAGTTTTCAGATATTTTTTGTTTATAATATCCTCCTAATCTGCATAACATCTGTCCCCGTTTTCATTTCTAATGTTGCTTATATGTAATTTCCACCAAATTTTTCCTGATTAATCTTGTCAGTGTTTCATTTATTAGTACTCTTCAAAGAACCAACTTCTAGTTTGATGGATTTTCATTGTATTTCCTCATTTTCCATTTTACTATTCTGTTCTTATTATTCTCTTCCTTCCACTTTTTTAGGATTATCTTGCTATTCTAACTTTTTTAAGTTCAATGCTTAAGGTACTTGACTTACTAATTTTGAGCCCTTCTTTAAGACTAATAATTGCTTTCTAATACCACTTCAAATACATAACAAAATTTTGACAGGAGTTTCATTATTATTAAATTCTAATTATATTCCAAATTTATGATTTATTCTTTGACCCATGAGTGTATTTAGTAACATATATTTTAAATCCAATCATTTTGTTCATGTTTTTAGGGAATTATGACTTCTGTCCTGATGAGACTGTGATTAGATAATGTGGTATTTATGCTATCAGTCCTTTGAAATTTGTTGTGGTTAACTTCATGACATTGTGCATGATCAGTTTTCATAAATATTTTAATAATTCTTAAATATTTTATATTATATTTTAAAATATAAATATTTTATATGTGCTTGAAAAGAATGTTTCTTATTTAATTGTTGGATGCAATATTCCATATAGGTGAATTAAACCATTTTGCTGATTTTGATGTTCAAGGCTTCTATACACACAGATAGAAAATTATTTTAGTTGGCTTGTGCTATCGAAGACAGAGCTATAGTACTAATGTCAATGGTTTTGTGTACATTCCTCCCTGAAATTTTGTCAGTCTTTAAATCAGATTTTTGAGCTAATTGTGTACATAAAATTTGAGAATGTGTTTCCTAAACCTATCCTTTCATCATTTTTTTTGTATTTCTCAAAATCATAAGTAATTCTTTCACCTTCATGTATACTGTGGATGATACTAATATAGATATTGATATAGCAGCTTCTTTTGATTAGTATTCGACCTGAAGTCCAGAGGATTTGAATGACAGGCCCAAGTTCACACAAATAATTCACAGAAGTAGAGATAAGAACCCACACTTCCTGACTCTCAGTCCAATACCCTTGCTATGGGTCCCAACAGAGTGAGCATGATGTGGTCCAGAGGGCAGAAGAGAATCAGAAGAGAATGAATGGTATGTGCTAACAAGCAATGGGGTATGAGCAGGGACAGCTATAGAGGAGGAATGAAGGTACCAAGTTTGAATTTTTTGACAAGGTGTGATGACAAAATAGGATTTAAGGAAGCTTATAATTTTAGCAACATTCAGGAGAGAGAGAAGGAAATGAAACTGTTTAGGAGGGTCCTTGCTCTTCAAATCCCATATAGTGTAATGAGAAACTGAATCAAGGCAGTGGGAATGAATAGAAAGGTAGACTCAAGAGCCACCTTATGGCAAAAATGACACATCAAATGACTTCATGGATTTTAGAGATTTTAGAGATGAAGAAAATCATAGAGTCAAAGATCCTACCTCATTTATGTCTGTTGTACCCTGACAGCTTCATTATTTCTTAGGTTAGAAACCCAAGTTGGAAAACAGTAGTTGGCCTAGAGGAAGAGAGAAAATAATGAGTTTTCTCTCCATGCAATGAGTCTGCTATTTCTAGGAGACAACTGAAAATAGAGGACTAAGAACAGACCAGATCCAGACCAGCAAGGTTTTTTGTTTTCTTTTGTTGCTGATGCTGAAGGAGGCTACTTGCATGGAAATGATAGTTGAATGTTTGGATTAGGCTCTATGTTTCTTAAACATTTCTGTTTTTAGGGCACCTGGGTGGCTCAGTTGGGTAAGCAACTACCATTGGCTCAGGTCATGATGTGGGAGTCCCAGGATCAAGTCCCACATCAGGCCCTCTGCTCAGCAGGGAGCCGGCTTCTCCCTCTGCCCCTCGCCCCTCTCATGCTCTCTCTCTCAAATACATAAAATCTTTTTAAAAAATTCTGTTTTTAAACAAAACGTATCATTTTTTGGCCACAATTTTGAAATTAAAAATGTCTGTAATTTATTATTGTCATCTTTTAAAAACTGATATCAAAGATTATGGCAGCATGAATAAACTTCTGGACTACCCAGGGTGCTTTCTTGGACAACCACTATACTCCAGTTTGCTCTTGAGCACCACTATATCAAAAAATAAGGTTTATTGTTGCAGAACTTTAAAATTCCTTGTAGACCTCCTCTTAAAGTAGCGACAAGGCTCAACTCTGTTTAATTCACAACCATTAAGATCAAAGCTTTAAGTGGTACATCTGCTTGTGTAATTATCACTAGTGCCAGAATACAGCTTTGTGAATTTGGTCACAATGAACTCTGAGGGAATAAGCAGCTGGAAAGGCTCTAAGAGCTTTCTCCCCAGAAGTTTAAAAAACTGTACTCAACCCAGTGACTTTTTTTTTTTTTTCCAGTGAGTTTGGTTTTGTTTTTTGTTTTTCCAACTGGATATAATAAAAATGTCTGAGATTTTGCTACATAATATGATCTTTCTGGAAGGGTCAACACTAATGTTTTTAGGCCAGTTCAGCAGGCTTGAGTTCAATTCTGGAAGTGTGTAAGTTTCAACAGGATTCTAAAAAATCCACCCAAAAGAGCCGGCATTTGTCCATAGATTATTTATGTTGACCTCTTCCACTGGTAGAATAGGGAAGTCCTGGAGGAACCATTTAGTTGTCTATGTATCAACTGTAAAATACTTAGCAGCTCTGAAAACACAAATTCAAATCCCCACAAGGCCCACTCGGCCCTCCCTGCAAGGTACATTCATGGAGTATAATGCTGTCTGCTGAAGAAGGCTTCAGAATGAGACTTTTATATTAATACAGAGCACAAGGAACTCTGTTTTTTAAGATCCCAAGCCATTTTTGATATCAGGAGAGGCCTTAGTGCTCTCAGCCAAAATTTCTGGGACTCAGCTAAAGTTTTGGAGCCATTGAAAACTTGGCTATGTATATGTAATCTCAGATTAATAATAAAAGAAACATTTCTTTTATTTAAAATATCAAAATGTATTGAATATCTAGAGTAAATGAAGGGCTTCAAAAATGTCTCCCTACAACAGGACTAGAAGAATCTGTATTGGCCAAGTTTTCACCTCTGAACTTCATATAGAACCATGAAGCTTTTCCAAAAATTTCAGTAAATATAAAGTTCTTTAACATTTTTTTTGGAGAAAGAGATTTTCTTCTGTTTGTTTCATGGAGAAACCTGCTAGCTGTCCATGTTTATCTTAAAGCACCCTTTCTTGCTAGTCTCATTTCTTATGCAAGAACAAATGGGGCATGAATGATACTAACTGGCATTCTCCTAAAGACTCTCTCTCCCTCTCTCTCTGTCTCTGTGCATTTTCATGTGTGGTTCCTCCTGCTGCCTAGGTTGACCTATCTTACATTCTCTTTTAGTTAAGTCCTAAGGATCCTTTAGCACTCAACTGAGCTATCCCTTCTTCCAGAAATCTCTGGAAACCCTAACTGTCCTTCCCCTTTGACCAGGTTAGGAACCTTCCCCCAACTTCCACAGTCTGTCATTAACACTCCTCTATGTATCTCGCCTTCCAGCGAGAGGTCCTTACATACAGACTGCCTTATTTGTACCTGCAATCCCAGCACCCAGCTTAATAAATATTTGTTATAAGTGCTTAATGAAGCCCTAGTAAACTATTCTTTCATTCGTTTGGCAGAAGTACAAAAGTGGATCTTTTAAAGTGGTTAACAGATTGCATTCATTCATTTATCCATTAAAAGATATTTATTGAGAAACTGTTCTGTGTCTGGCACTTTAAACACAGAAGGCTGAGTGATGAACAAACCAAAAATTGTCCCTCTTCTCATAAGCTTGTATTCTAGTGGGGGAGACTTACTACCAAACAAACCAAAGCAAACAAATGAGTAAATCTACAATATGATGTCAATTAGTGTTAAGTACTATAAAAAAAAAAAAAGCATTCAGAGGCAGGGATAGAAAGTGAATGTGTGAGGTGGGGTGGGGAGTTCAGGAAAGCCCTTTCTGACCTGGATAATGTGAGTGAATGAGAGCTAGCTGTGAAGAGAAGAGCATTCCAATTAGGGGAACACCATGTGAAAGGATTCTGAAATGTAAGCACATTTGATGGGTGTGGAGAGCAAGGAACCAGTAGGGCTAGAGCAGACAGAGTGAGGGCAGAGTGGTAAGAGATGGCTGTAAAGGTGGCTATAATGAGCTAGACCATCCCTCTTAGGAACATTGCATGGGATGCTTATAATGCAACTGTGAAGGGACCCATTTGAAGGTTTTGATAAGGGACATGATGTGGTCTGATATAGATCTTAGACAGAGCACACTGGCTGCTAGGTATAATTGGAAAAATTGGAATGTAGGAGCACGAAGAAAACAATAAGGACGTTTTTAGAGTATTTCGAACAAGTAATGATGTTCACTTTAGCTAAGGTGACCACAGTGGTGGTGGTGAAAGTAGTCAGTTTTCAGATCAGTTTTGAAGGCCGAGAGAATAGAACTTGGCTTTTAGTATGGTGAAGTTATGTTTTCAGTTTATTACAAAGTAAATTAGGATCAGGCTAACCCTATGATTAATTATAAAACTAACAACACACACAGACACACATGCATAAATACACACATAGCAAACTGATACAGCTAATGACACAAAATACAGGAAGCCCTTGGTTTGGTGTGATCTGAGGTACCATTTTCAGATGTCAGGGGTGACTTAGGACAACCCCTGAACAACTGCTCCAAATGAGCCACCTGTGGATGCTCTACCTGATTAGTGTACAACAACGGTTTGTCAGCATCACTTCACACATGAATTGACCTATGTGAGCCTGAAAGTTAGTGTGCCTGTGGGAGTTAATTCTAGCCCTCCACTCTCACAAAACCCTGGTTTGGTGTCAGCCCAGAGAGCCTGAGCTCCCCCAACCTCCACTTCAGAGATAGGACGGAAAGAGGAGAGGCTTGGAGTTTGAGTCTTGACCTGCCACCAAACTGGCTGAGTAACCTTGGATTAGTTAAGGATAGTTAACCTTTCTGAACCTTAGTTTACTCATTTGTGAAATGCAGATGTGTAACAAACATAAAGAGATGCAAAGATATTCTTCCCCATTCAGCCTCCTGTGCTTCTGGACCTCATTTAAAGTCTTTCCCAGAAAAGTATGGCATCAAGGTAACTCTGGCAAAAACCACCAACAGGGACGTCAGTGGCATATTCAACATTCATAGTCATGTCCATGGTCAGAATCTGTCTCTGCTATAAAGACCTTTAGCTTGGAACTACTCCCACCTACAGTGACATCACTGGGACCCCTTGCTATCTCTGTAACAGAATCCAACAGACAGCTTCTAGTCTCGACTTTCCATTAAAATCCTTGGCACTCTTAAGGGTAATAACACAGTCAGCATGGCAATCCACACACAGATGATAATGATGTCTCAGAAAGGAGCCATCAAACTGAGGTGTTTTCAAGATTTGGTAAGTCAGTCTCTTTTCAATATCTTGCCCTTTTGGTCACTGAAGGGCTAAGGCCACTTTAGTTTCATTAGTTTAAAAGTAGCATTTTAGGATAAAGGCTAAAATTGCTCCAGTGGGAAGGAGAGAAAGAGAGGATAGACAGGAGCCAAGGGTTGTGTTGAGCAATGTGTCAACACAAACAATGGAAATCATCAGCAGACACTGAGGGCAAATTGCTTTCATATATAGAAATTATACCACAATAAAAGACTGATAGATGCTTACACAGCTGTGGTTATTAGGGCTACATAATAGCATTTGTTCAAAGCAAATAATGGAGTAGCAGCAGGCTCAATATGACAGGCTTTCAGACCTTACCAACAATAAAGAAGGGACAAGTACCAGATAAGGCAATAAAGTAATTAAGGAAAAAGAATAAAGATTGAGTCCTGGATTGATGTGACGGAGTGGAAGCGATGTGAGGAGGGTTTTAAAAAGGCGACTTTTCTAGTGTATCGGGTGAATTCTAAAAATCTAACAGGTTAACAATTTTCAGATAATTTTATAACCTATATGTAATTGAAGTAGTGTGTGTGAGTCACTTGTTTAGTTTTAATTGAAATTTGGAATTTGGACTGTGTAATGATTGGTGTCAGAAGGGAGAAGATGGCACATGCAAAGAGTTGGCAACTTGTCTTCTTTAGAAGGGGATACCTATGAGCCCAATAGATCATATAACCTAAAAAATTCTTTCCTGGCAGTACCTTAGAATGTATAATTTGGATAAAGTGTATTATTGGAAATGGTGGTAAAGGATGAACTAAAATAAGTTTGTGTTTTCTTTTCTGTTGACATCATCTTTTAATACACCCCCTTGAGTAAAACTAGCCTCTCTCTTCTCAAGAAAAAATAGGTCTTCTTCCTTTCCTTGGACAAATTTTACCTGAGCAATAGCATTTGGTTTTGATAAATATACCCTCCAATGCCATAAGAAAGGCAATCACTATATTTACTACATGTCTCAACCTTGTATGACTCTGCAGTGCTACCCATTGAAGGTACCAAGAAGATGAACAACTTCACCTATTATATAAAGTTGAATATTATCATATAGTGATTATTACATAGTCATTTTTACAAATTTGTGGCAAAAAGCGAACCTATAGCTATTGTTAAAAAGTTATTGGAATTATCAGCCAACCAACACTAATTCAAGGAATGTTATAACCCCCTAACTATAATCCCCTGATTATATTTTCTGCAAGCTATATTTCAGGCCCTATGACATCCTTAAAAATGTATTGTTTCTTTGGAGCCTGAGAGTCCACTGGTAATGGAAGAGTTAATCATGAGTTTGTAAAGCTTAAAGTCTTCACAGTCTCATTTGTGTCTTTTTGTTCAACAGAAAGAGACTTTGAGAAAGTTTGACTGACATTTATGATAATTACATTTGAAGATTAAAATAATTTAGGCTTTTGAAAGGTTTAAAAATTATACACCATATTGGGCCTCACATGATTATGGCTTCCTCCATATCATTTCAGTCGGGTGTTGAAATCCATTTGATGTAAATGTAATAGTCATTTTAATGGATATTGTTAATTCCTTGTTTTCAGCATAATAGATAAAGGGGATTTTAATTAAATTCATTGTGTGAGCACTTATCGGGGTAAAAAGGTTCATAGAATTATTATTTTTCTGGCATAACATGTAAAGAACATTGGAAAAGGGAAGAGAGCAATATCAAAGTGTGGCTGGCATGAGAAGTCAAGCTAGCTTCATCTCCTGTGTGGATGATGTGATGAGGCAGGCTTCAAACACTGGAAAGTAAAGCCTTGAAACCATAGTTTCCATAAGGGACCAGCATGATGTGACAACATTGCTTTCTTTCTTCTTCAAACCTAATGGCACTCTGTAGGTCAGAGTTCAAGTGTCCTCAAAAATCTCAAGAGAGCCAAATCCTATATCCCATTAGCACTCAGCTAGAAAAATAGCAAGAAATGGCAGGAGCTTTTGTCCCAGTGGTTCTACTTCCCATGCGAGTTCAGAAAACCAGAAGATGGCCTCTCCCTCAAGGTTTTAGGACACTCTTGGTTATAATCCTTGGATGAGAAGTCATTGGCCTGGTTATGAAAGAGCTATGACATCGTGGAGGATAGCATTCAGGGAATCAAAGGCCCAACAAGAACTGCTGAGATGGTGAGTTTGTTTTGGTAGAAGAGAAAGGCCTGAATTATTTATTCTGTAGAATTTTTACAACATATTATCGATTGACATATCTGTTTGGGTCATTAAGCTCAGAAACAGTGGCCTTAGCTTACTACTCACAAAACTCTGTCATAAATTCCTCAGTGTTGTTAGACTACATTTAAACAGCATAATCATTAAATGTAAAAGTAGACTGGGAGCTTCCACTGGAAAAAAATAGTTAAAGCAGTTCCAAGCAGCAGCCATAGCAAACGAACTCTACAATAAATGAACTCACTATCCTCCTATCTAATCTTTAAAGTTTTGAGTTAGGATGCTAAAATTAAGTCATGCAATAGGTGTGTACACACACATACACACACACACACACACACACACAATATGGATATGCCAGTAGTTTTCTCTGGGAAGAGGAATTATATGTGATATTTTTTCATATGACTAGATTAAATGATAATATTCATTACTTTTTAAAATCTATACAAATACTTGACAAATTGAAAAAGTAACTTATATACAAAGGTCTCTCTCTCTCTCTCTCCAACACTTGTACATATATATACTTATATATCACTTTTCCCAAACCAAATCCAATTCCTTACACATTCAATATTTATCCTAATAATCTTTTCAAGATTTCAAAGCAGTTGGTGTGCAGAGGAAGGCATAAAACATAACTCTATCACATTTTTTAACTTTCTCAAATTAAATGAAAGGGGTTAATATATATTTTGGGGGGAGAATTTCTACTTCTAACATGAACTCCATGATATCGCTCTTCCTTTCTTGATTACAATTCTCAGGGGCACTTCTTGCCAACCTCCTTGCCACATTTCTCAATGTTCATTCACCATGTGGCTTCTACCTCCCACCCTCTAATCCCTTAAAACTCTTCTCCCAAATCTCACCAATGACTTCCTAATTACCCACCTATGGTATCTTC
This sequence comes from Enhydra lutris kenyoni, assembly GCF_002288905.1. Taxonomy (NCBI): domain Eukaryota; kingdom Metazoa; phylum Chordata; class Mammalia; order Carnivora; family Mustelidae; genus Enhydra; species Enhydra lutris. Next base: position 14,243,957 of record NW_019154104.1, on the reverse strand, counting down.
GCTCATTCTTTCTCTTCTTTGATTCTTCTGCTATATTTGATACTTTTGTACTTCCTCCTCTTCCTTTAGAAACCAAAGGTAAATGGATTTTATTACTCAACACTGTGGTCATTCTTCTCTAATTCCAATGCCTATTCCCATCTTTCCTAATTTTGGTGGGTTTTCTTTCTTTGTTTCACCCACTCTCACTCTCTTTTAGGCTCTGCTTTCTCCTTCCACTCCCCATGTAAAAACCATTTCCAAATCTGTTTCCAGTCTTCATGTCATTTTATTTCAACAAACATTAATTAAAAACTTGCGATATATTTAACACTGTGTTAGGCACTGGTTTGGACTGAAAACAGAGTGATGTGTATACAAAGGAGAAAGTGGCAGATTCTGCTTATAGAGGAGTCTGGAATGACCTCTGCTAGGAAAGGATAACTCTCATAGGTGATAATAAGAGATTAAAGTTCTTAGACTTCATCCCATGGATGAAGAGAAATTGAGGATATTTAAGCCAGGAAGAAACACTTATTTACATTTTAGAAAGATTAGTGAAAGCAATGGAGGAAAATACTCAGCTAAGGAGGAGTAGATTTATTGGAACTGTTGGCTGGGTGAGAACTGATTCAGGCATGACCTAATTAAGCATCAATGAGGATGGAGAAACAGAGATGGACAGACATGAAGAAGTGGTGAAGAGTCAGTGTCAAAGAGGTAAAATCTATAGGCATTGACGCTGATTCCATATAAAAAGGAGGGAGAGAGAGAAAGGAAAGAAAGATGACTCCTAGGATTCTGAACAGACAGGCAATATAAGAAGTCATCTACACTGGTGGGAGAAATAGTGGGTTGAGTTTTAGAAACAAAGAGATTGAGATATCTCAGGGGAATCTGGGGAGTATTAGCTAGATGTGTCTGGACTTTTTGCTTTGAATTGAAATATAATGTGATACTGCTAAGTATAAGAGAGTCCAATCATATGATTATAATGGGAAAATGAGGAAGTTAGGGAGAAAGAACAGAATAAGGAGAAAATAATACCAAAGCAGAGTCCAGGAAGTATCAGCACTTAATTGATAAGCAGAAGAAAAGTCAGCAAAGGAAAAAGAAATGATTGCCAATTCTATAAACCTACCTGCACTGGCAGTCATATTCCCTGTTTTCCTTTCTGCTACAAATGAAGTGTCCCACTAGGATTTTCTGCCTTCTCAAGCAACTGTGCAAATAACTCCAAAATCTGTATTGATTAGTCAACCTCTCTTGTAAACTCCTTAATAACACTCTCCAAATCTGAACCAAATCTATTTTCTTTCTTACACAGCCCCTGATTTTTACTTAATCAAAATTACTCCTTTTCTTCAAATTTTTGTATTCACTATTCTGCCCTCTGCTTTTATTCAGGCTGCCCTCTCTTCCTGGGATTCCCATGTACTCCAGACCCAGCATCTCCACCAGCCATCATTCATCATCCTAATCATGGCCTAAGAGAAGATAAAAAGAGCCCACACTGAGGTCACTACCATCAAAGGGTAAAGAAGGGAGAGTACTAATATTTATTCAGGATTTATTCATAACTAGAACTGTACTAAGCTGTGGATATGTGAGTGCTTGTGAATAAATACCATTTAATCTTCATGACAACCCTAAAAAGTCCCTTTTATATAAGAACATACTGAGGCTCATTCATGACTTAATGAATATTTATCAAATCAAAACCTATATTATTTGCTAGGCACCCTACTAGTTGCTAATAACTAAACAGAGCCTCTAGGTTGCCCCTTTCAAGGGTTAACAATTGTGGGAGAGACAAATATTAAAAATATAATTATGGAAATAATGTATAATAGAAAGTTGGAGGAAGGGCCATACAGCAGAAGGATTGGGAAGATAATTCAGGAAAGTAGGCCTCTTTTCTAAGACAAGAACACTTTAGCGAACACTTCAACAATGGGTACCCAGGTGAAAGGAGGAACAATGATGTGTGAGGCAAAGGAAAAAGACTATTAACAATGTAAAGAACTAATGAAAGGCCAGTGAGGTTGGAGGGGTTGAAGCAAACTGGAAAGAGGTGCTCCTTGAGACTGGAAAAGGAGGCAAGGACAAGATTTTGCATGCCCTTGCAGGCTGTGTTCAAGAGTTTAGATTTTAGGGACACCTGTGTGGCTCAGGTGGTTAAGTGGTTAAGCGTCTCTGCCCTCAGCTCAGGCCATGATCCCAGGGTCCTAGGATGGAGCCCTACGGGGCTCCCTGCTCAGTAGGGAGTCTGCTTCTCCTTCTTCTTCTGCCTATCATTTCACCTACTTGCGCACGCTCGCTCTCTCTCTGTTAAATAAATAAATAAATAAACCAATAAAATCTTTAAAAAAAAAAGTTTAGATTTTACTCACCAAGCAATTAGAAGAGATTGAAGGATTTTAAGCAGCACAGTTACATACGGCTAGCTTTAAAACAAATCAGGAAAGCTAAATAAATAAAGTCATCCATTTAATAAACAGTGTGTACCATTTGCAGGAAGCTTGTAATCTCAGTCCAAACCCAATCTGAAAGGTCTGACCGACCTCTTGTTTGGTGTGGGTGGTCTCAATCCAGATTCTGGTGCTTCTTGTTCGAATGCAAAGATTTAGCTGACAGTCTGAATTACAGAAACTTTCCCTTTGGCATAGGGAACCCTAGGGCTATCCTTCAAGGGATGGGTGCCTCAAAAGAACATCATCCTTTAGTAAAGGCAAACTCGTGTGCCTTTCAACTCAGGATCATCCCCTAGAATGACGTTTGTGGTTCAACAAGGTGTTTGGGATGGTGCTGCTGCTGTTAACATCAGGTCTGTCATTATCACGGTTTCCTAGAAATACAGCTAGCTCACCAAAGTCAGCGCAGGGTGATGGAGCCTGCTTCCCTAGGCTCCAAATCTGGTTTCACCACTTATTAGCTGTATAACCCTGGGCTAAGCCTATTTTCTCATCTATAAATTGTGGATGGTGATAATAATAATAATAGTACTTAACTCAGAGTTGTGAGGATTAAATGAACTCATATATAAAGCACTTCCAATAGTACCGAGCACAGAAAAAGTGCTGCCTGACATCTGTTGTAGTCACCAGCTAGACCCCAAGACCTGACCTTTACTGCCCACCTACTTGTCCTCGCTGACTTTTGTCCCCATTTTTCCTGAAAATCTTTTTTCTAGCTTATCTCTTAACTCAGGCCAATGGAAACAGAAACCACCCTCAAGAGATTGTGTCTGTCCTGATAAGAACTTCAGCCAGCCCAGACCACCCAGACCAGTTAGAATGTAAACCCCTGACTCGTGTCTGCAAAGATGGACCATTGGAGTGACCTCTAGAATGACCAGCATCTATCTTTACCTCATCATAATACTAAAATCTCCATCCAAGGAGGAGCACAAGCCTCATTTACATAACATATAATGTATGTAAAGGCATGTTTCCTTAAGGTGCGTTCATGGCCTTATGCCCACCTCTGCATAGATAACAAGGCTTCTCTATCTAAAAATTCATCCTAACCTTAAATAAAGGGAACCCATTCACGCCTGCTCAGGGAGTCATGGCTTTGGAAGTTCTTCCCTATGATCTCCTTGTATTTGTTGCAAATGACTTTTACTTCTGTGACAACTCCACATGGTAGATCTCTGACTCACCAAGGAGTGAATGAACTCATGTTGTGTAGGTTAGATTATTACCAATAGTTATGAAGCCATTCATAATTTAAGGTGTTTCTTTTTAAAAAGATGCATATATTCATTTGTAACCAGTGTTTATAAATAGACTGCACTTTTAAGGTGGAGAATCCAAAACAAAGAGAATATGTTCTTTCATATCTCTACTGTAATATGTAATGCTTGTGTCTGCCATGCTTCACGTCCACTTTGATGCTACTGTCCCTACATGAGAAGTAGGAAAGCCCAGGTAAATGGACTCTGTTCCATCTGGAGTCTGGTAGAAAGAATACCCTCATGGTACCACTTCTGAAAACACAGTGGCTGGCAGGGTCTGAAAGCTACCCAGCAACCTTCTGAGACTGTTTCTGGTGCTTATCAAATCAACAGCCACCAATAAGGAAGAGAAACAAACCTTAGAGACCATATCAGATGGAATACTTCACTAAGGGGACAACTCGTCAAAAGATTCTAACTAGATTCTAGATAAATTACACAAATAATATTATAAGTGGCCTCCATACCTAATCCCTGCAAGAGAGAAAGCAGAGCTGAGGGGAGAAGGGCCTCCCTGATCCTACTGCTACATGGAAGGAATGCAAAGGCTTTGAATCCATTGGTTGTTTAAATGGCATGAGTCACTCTGGTTTATTGCTGCCATGTTTCGCCAGATGTTGAATGTAGCCCTAAATTGATGTACAGGGAGGAAAGAAAGGGAGACCTCAAAAAATATTTATGAAACTAAGAGAAAAAAGTGTAGAAGAAGGGGAAAGTAGATAAAATCATGGTAATCTTCATTTGGGGGGGCAGTGAAGGGCTGTGGCAAGGAAGAGAGAGTAACAAAGCACAAGCATACTATCTTCACATACTGCAATTGAAAACTGACTTAAAGAACAACAAGGAGGGAAGGATGCTGGGGAAGAAGAGAGTGGCAATATCCCCTCCAGCCTGATGCCACTGTGTACATGAGGTGAGAGTGAGATCAGAGACTGGCTGACATAAAGGTGAGGTCCGAAATTCAAATGTGCACTTTGGAAGTCCGACCTCCAGCTCTACAAATTCAACTTCCCATTTGGAATGTTGACATTGCAACCAGAATTGCACCTGTCTTGGGATTTTGTATATATATTTCTAACTGATGGTGTATGAGTGGAGTAGGTGGTAGATGCTTAGTTTTGCATATTTAAAATATTTCTAGTTAGAAAGTATTTTAGAAAGGTTGAAATGAGATTACATTTATAAAACTATTGAAAAATGAAAGTTGAGGGACACCTAGGTGGCTCGGATGGTTAACCGTCTGCTTTTGGCTCAGGTCATGGTCCCAGTGTCCTGGGCTCAAATCCCACATCAGGTTTCCTGCTTAATGGAGAGCCTGCTTCTCCCTCTGCCTACTGCTCCCCGTGCTTGTGCCTGGGCTTTCTCTCTCTGACAAATAAATAAGTAACATCTTAAAAAAAAAAAAAAAGAAAAGAAAAATGAAAACTGAAATGAAATTACAATTTTTTCATTACAAAAATGAAATTACAACTACAAAACTATTGCATGAAATGTGCCCATCAATTAGAAGATGCTTCACAATTCCAAGAATAATAACACATGGGGTAAGGGCTGGAGGGAGAAGGAGTAGTCTGATGTACAGTTATGAAGCAAAGGGCTTGTGGACTGTCTCAAACATCATCAACCACGAACAGAGCAGTACCTATAATTTTTCTCTTTTTAAAGGCTTTTTTAAAAAATCAGACATGGGGTTTTCTTAGAGAAAGATACCCTTGGCTCATTTTTCCTGTTGCCTTTGTGTCAGGCAGCTTCCTTCAAACATGTCTAAGCAATGAATGAGTTCCTTTCATGGTTTATTTGGAAATCTGATACAAGTTATGGCAAAACGATTGAACCAAAAAAAAAAAAAAATCCTGAGACTATATGTATTACAATATCTAGTCCAAACTAAAAATAGGTTGGAAAAGATAAGCTAAAAAATGCTGAAGGATCACACAATTCCTTGTGTGACTTATTTGTTGATTTTAAATGAGAAAACAATTCTTTAAAAATCTGCTATCTTAACATTTTATTTTACTTATTTAGACTACAAAGCAATAGGAATTTATAAACTTTGGAAAACTTATTATATAAGTTATATTATAAACTTTGGAGCTATGAACAAAATTAAGGAAAAATATTAATCTTCCATAATATGTCTACATAGATAACTGTTAACCTTTTGACATGCATGCTTATATTTTTCATGGATATATTTATATAAACTTAAATAAAATTGGAATTATCTTTATATATCATTTTATAAGCCTTTCACTTAAATTAACATCTAAATTATTACTCTTCTAAATTATCATTTTAAATAACTACATAGAATCTCCTTATTGCTAAACTCTAAATTATTCAATCAATAACTCCTCGTAGGTCATTTCAATTGCTTGCAATTATAGTAATATTGCAATAAGTATCCTTGACATAATTTTGGGAATATATCAGATTATTTCTTTATACTAACTACAGGGAAGAGTTATTAGGTTGAAGAATATAAACGTTTTTAAGACATGAGATATATATTGTAATTTGTGCCATGAAAGTGTACCAATTTGCCTTTCCACTAATAGTATAATCTACATAGATCAAAAAACAAACTACAAACCCTGAAGTTAAGGCTACATAACAGTTTTTGCTTCCAGCTAGAACCAAACAAGAAGATGGCAAAAACAAAAAGTTATAAAAATAGTAAGCATAGGGGGCGCCCGGGTGGCTCAGTAGGTTAAAGTCTCTGCCTTCGGCTCAGGTCATGATCCCAGGGTCCTGGGATCGATCCCCGCATCGAGCCCCGCATCGAGCCCCGCATCGAGCCCCGCATCGAGCCCCGCATCGAGCCCCGCATCGAGCCCCGCATCGGGCTCTCTGCTCGGCAGGGAGCCTGCTTCCTCCTCTCTCTCTGCCTGCCTCTCTGCCTAGTTGTGATTTCTCTCTGTCAAATAAATAAAATATTTTTAAAAAAATAGTAAGCATAGTTCTTCTTAAATTAGTGAGTATATAAACTTGATACATTTAATTAGGCACTCATTCTAATACTCCAAACTTAAAAAAAAAAAAAAATCTCATGTAGTCTTTTAAAAACATGGTAAAGAATGACTCGGAAAGGCTTTGGAGAGAGAGAGAAGTGGGTTCTAGTCCTAGTTCTCCATTCGAAAAGTGTGGATTACTGGAACTCTTAAGTTTAAATACATTCCTGTGTAAAATACGTAGGCAAACTTCTCAGGGCTGTTGGGAAGACTATAGGATATGATGAATGGAAGTTGCCTAGCACAGTGCTTGATTCTTAGTAGATCTTCACTCCTAGAAAATCTTCCTTCTCTTTTAAACATGTTCCATTCATGGCATTTTTTCGATACCATGAGAATATGCTAGTAAATTGTTGAAATGAATCTAAAAACTTTTGTGCCCATTTGTTTGTTAATTGGCTTTCTTTCAGCAGGCAATATTAAGAGAGAGGCCATAAATCCTGACATAAATATTTGAGAGAAAGTTTCATTCATTCAATGTTTTAAAAATTGAAATTACCAATTCAAACCAGAAAAATGCAACAGATGCCAACTGTGTTATCTAAACTCTTTCTCCATTACATCTCTGTAGTTATGAAGGCCTTTTCTTCAGGGAATCTGCCCACTAAACAGCCATCTTGGTCTCTTTGTCCTCATGTTTTCATGTATTTTCCACATCTTCCTTAATGACTAATCTTTCTCATAAAGCCCGTACATCCTGAGTTCTTCCTGTCTGCTCCATTTTGTGATTTAAATTCTATCAGGCAGGAGGGGTGGGGGGCCAAAAAGCTTATAATAAGAGACACTGAAGAATAAAGTGGTAGAGACTTGTCTAACACACTGATGAATAGCTAACATAATTGACTCAAACATATGAACAAAAGAAAGTCATGAGAACTAAAAAATGTGTGGGCATTGAAATATGTTATAAACAAGGGATTAGTCCAATGAGTCACAGAACCATGCTGTCTGAATATGAGAATATGGATCAAGAGAGGAAAATAGATGAATTTCCACCTTTTGTTCCAGAGATTTTATTTTTTTGTTGTGAATAGATTAAGCTTTTACATGTTTAAAATTCTAATACTGCGTGTAAGTGTATGTGTTGATGCATGTCATCTTGTTGGCATTTAATGTTCATTGCAAAGTTACCCTTGGAAATCAGCATCCCATTCAAGAAAGCTACAATTGACCACATGTTCAAACTGGCCCCTGTAATGGCACAAAGATGAGTGCATTTCAAAGGAGAATGATTGTTCTTTAGGTTTATAAAAAATAAGTGATTTTTTAAAAGGAAATTATTGTTATTGCTATAAACTGAATGTTTTTGCCCCTTCCCCCAATTTATATGTTGAAGATTAATCCCCAATGTAATCATATTGGGAAGTGGGTCCTTTAGGAAATAATTTGATGTAGATAAGGTCATGCAGTAGAACTCTCATGATGAGAGTTCCTATGAGTACATAAAGAGCACAGAAGGAGAAAACAACAATCTATGATCCAGGAAGTGTGTCCTCGCCAGACATTGAATTAATTGGTATCTTGATCTTAGACTTCCCAACCTCCAGAACTGTTAGAAAGATCTGTTGTTTAAGTCACCCAGTCTGTGATAATTTTTGTGGTAGCAGACTCAACTGATTAAGACAGTTTTCAATACTGGTAAAGTTTGCCACAATACATCAATAAAGAAAAGAAAAAATAATAGGGTAAGGGATTTATTCGATATGATTATGAGAAAATGGAAATAGGTAACATAACATTTTTCCAGTGAAGTTTGTTTTAGTTTATTATATAAACCAAATCATACACTTGCCAAACCTCACAGACATTTTCAAGGTAAAAGTAGAGGCCATACCATATCCCTGGACCAATATTGTATCTCTATGTTACCAACATATTCAGATAGTCTACTTAAAAAAAAAAAAAATCTATTGGCCCCATACTTGAATGTCTGTTTTTCCAATTCTCAACTATAATTTAGTTCCAGAAGTTACCCAAAGATGCAATTTATATAAATGATTAAAATCAAGATAATATTCACTGAGACGGTTACCCATCCCAAATGTTTAATCTTGAATAGAAAACATAAATCTTGTATCTGTGCATGGTAGACACCACTGGTGTCATCCTTTGTTTGTTAAGAGAACCCTTACTTTGTTCTTCTAGAAAAAGAAATGTGTTCAGAGAAGGTAGGAACCTCCTCAGACATTATTGTTCCAAATTAATCATAGAATTCCATTTCTTTCTACCAGTAATTATTTAGGAATAAACATCTGAACTATTTCTAGCCAATGAGACAAGAGGAGTGACCTAAAAACCATCCAAGGGTGGCAGGATAGAAAAGTAAAACTCTATGTCAGTGCACACATTCTTCTAATACTGAATGAATCCTAAAATTCAGCACCTTAAAACTTCTTGTGTAATGATACAGTGCATGTTTCTGTTTTGTTCTTTAAGCTACTTTTAATTAAATATTTTGTTACTTGTAGCTGAAGTTATCATAAGTTATAACTGGTGAGACATTAGACAGTATTTCCAGAAATGATCATAAACTGCCCATCTACTTAGCCTCTGGCCGAGTCTCTTTCTGTATCATTATGTCTTTGTCCATTACATTCTTTCCATTTAGAGTGCCCTTCCTCTCTTTCTTCCCTGAGCAAATGGCCCAATATCCCTTTGTAATGCTATCATACATTCCCCTGCAAGAATAAAATTACTCCATTACCTCTGTTTCTGTATAATTTAGCCATTGTAATTATTACTGCTATTGTACAATTACCAAACAATATGTTTATACTCTGTGTCAGACATTGTGCTAAATGCTTTACATGTATTACATCTTATAGTAGATTGTTTTCTTTGTTCATGAATATTTGCTTCTCATTCGTGCCATGCTCCTAGAAGACAGAGTACTCTTCCTTATCTATTGACTTTGGGCTTGACATTATGCCTTGATGTGTAATTGGATACAGATGGAGAAGGAAGGTAAGATGTATTAGAATTCTCCAGAGAAACAAACAGAATGGATAGATGGGTGAATGGATGGATGGATGGATTGAGAGATATTATAGGGAATTAGGTCATGCAATTGTGGAGACTAAGAAGTCCTGAGCTTTGCTGTTGGCAAAGCTAAAGGCCCTAGAGAGCCAATGCATGACTCCAGCCTCCAAAGGCCTGAGAATTAGGAGAACCAACAGTGTAAGCCCCAGTCCAAATGTTGGCAGGCTAGAAATGCAAGAAGACCTGATGTTTCAGGTCAGAAAAGACTCACATCCAGCTCCAGCAGCCAGGAGGAGTTCCCTCTTACTCAGCCTTTTTGTTCTAGTCAAGTCTTCAACTGACTGGATTAGGTCTGTCTACATTATGGACAGCAGTCTACCAATTCAAATGTTAATCTCATCCAGAAACACTCTCACAGACACACTCAGAATAATACTTGACCAAATGTCTGGGCACTCTTTGGCCCAGTTAAATTGACACATTAAAATTACCCATCACACAGTATTCCCTCATGTAATAAATATGCACTCAATGTGTTAAATGCCTACTCTGTGCTTGAAATAAATCTTCCTACTAGCATCCCTGTAGTAACTGAATTTTCATATTTCATCAAAGAATTTTAAAAGTAAAGTGATCTTAAAAACTATGTTATTCAACTGAATCATTTATACAGGTAAGAAAAGTAAGGTTCAGAGATATGAAGTGGCTAGCTCCAAGCAACATAATTTTACTGGTAAAGACAGAGGTAAGACTAAAGCCAAGGTCGAAAGGAAATGCCCTTTCCATTATACTACAGGGGTTCCACTTCTTCTCAGTACTTGATGGTGAATACCAATCCCAGAATAAAAAAGAAATTAATAGACATACATACATAAGTCTTGTGAAGTGTTTATCTTGCTGCAGATTTATACGCACAAGCATTTGTGAACACAGGGAGAGATAAACGCTTTATTATAGCTTCTAAGCAACAGTAAAACACATTTTACATATAACAGACAAAATTCCCATAGATAAAAATGCATCCTTTGTAGTTTTTCATCCATTAGAGGAAAATATAATAAAACACCCAATTTCTATTCCTGAATGGAGTATTTCGGAAGTTTAATTTTTCTTGCAAACATGCAAGTAACCCAATGATGTTCATCTAAAAATGAGGGCAAGAGGTATTAAATTCATCAGCATATAAATGACTTTTCTAGAATGTAAAGATGGATCACAGTGAAAGACAGCCATGATTTCAAATATTATTACTTACCAAGGAAAAATAAATAAAGTCAAGTTTTTCATGCCATCATTTACAAACTATTTCACTGAACTGTTCTTATATTATTATCACTTTCTGTTTTATGATTTTCCCTCAGAGAAATTAACTAAAAAATAATGTGTATGACTCAATATTCTTCAAATCCTAACACATTTCTTCTCTCATTTCCCTAGACAATCCTGTTAGTAAAAAAAAAAAAAAAAAAAAAAAAGGTAACTGACCCACACCAAATAAATGTAAATGGCACCAGCTCAGAGTGAGTTTCAAAATGACTATCATCTTGTTTCCATGCCATAGAAAACATGATGTAACCACGAAGAAAAATAGGAATAAATGCCAGTAAATGCTTATATACTCTAGTTTATTTTTAGTACATTGATACATAGATAGTTGAGGACTATTATTTCATGATCTCTTATGAACTGTTAATAAAAGTATATGAACAATCAAAAAAATCTCTCCTAAACTGACTAAAGTTCTATTGTTTATTTATCCACTCAACCATTTACTCAACAAGCATGTCTTGTTAGACTAACAAAGGTTAGATGCTAAGCCTGGTATTATCAAATATTTTAGAAGCTGAATTGTTAAAGCGTAATAACTGAGTGGATAGGAATAGAGAAAGAAGAGCTATATGAGTGCAATATGGCTCCTCCATTTAAAGAGGGACAGGGTTCTGGGAGGTCTAAGCAAGTCCAGGTATATCATAATGCTCTATGGAATCAAAGTAAGAGGAGCATTACCTGCCTGACAAAGATTCAGATTCAGGTGGCTACTCAGAGGATATGACACTTGAGACCTATCTTTATCCAGTAATGAAGAAGAATGAGGTTATTACTGTGAGTGTGAAGAATATCAAAAGTCTTAGAGGTATAAAACAGTAATACAGTTTTTGCTGAACAATGAAGAGCTCAAAAAGAAAGTAGCATGTGCAGATATGAAAGACAGAACTGGAAAAGTAGGTTGGGGCTGATCTACATATGCTGATACATTTAAATATGTACCTTCACTATTGGGGTTAACACTGAAAGTTTTTACACTGAAATGTGACAAGATTAATCATGAGCTCTAAAAAACAGTAGTAGGAGGAATTAAAGAGAGACCTGAGTCAATGGTAATAGTTAAGCAAATATAACCCAGGAAAAAAATGATGAACACCCGAAGTAAACAAGGAAGGAGGGGGATTCAAATACACGAGTGGATCCTAATTACCTGCAAAGTCTGTATTTGCAAATACTCCTACTCACTAAACATTTCTTGTGACCCTTAACTGAATATGTGTGTCCCTTTCATAGTCATTTGCGGACTTGCACAGGTTGGGGAAAATTCTGAGTTGCCCAATAGGCATATTCTCAGTTGAGATCAGACAAGGTAACGCTCAGCTTTCCTGTTTCAGTTTTCATACTGAAAGCACGTGTCCTTTTCAGAGTCCACATAGTGCCCTGTTTTTCACATCTTTGTGCTTTTCGTTAGTTATTTCACAGCTTAAAATGTCCCCCAAGCACAGTGCTGTCTAGAGTTCTTGAGTGCAAGATGACTGTGATATGCCTCATGGAGAAAATACCTGTGCTAGATTAACTTCATTCAGGCATGGGGTAAAATGCTATTTGCTGGCTGTGAGTTCAATGTTAACAAATGAACAATATGTCATAATTAAGGTGTCTTTAAACAAAAACTCATAAATAAGGTTATCCATTATTTAGTCGACAAAAATGTTGTTACCAGAGGCTCACAGGAAACCAACTTGTGTTTCCTCTAGGAGCAATGGTTCATATTCACTAATTCATTGTTCAAAGTGACTTTATAAAACATAACTACTGTGAATAATAAAAATCAATTTTATTTAAGACTATAAGATTCAGCTGTTGGCTAGATATGGAGGAGATAGGAAAAGACAAGAATAAATATTACTTATCTTGCTTGAGTGAGAGGATGGTAATGCTATAACCTGCAACAGGCAGACAGGAGATGGTACAAATTTTAAGAATTGGTGTTGACTTGGGACGCCTGGGTGGCTCAGTTGGTTAAGCCACTGCCTTCAGCTCAGGTCATGATCCCAGGGTCCTGGGATCGAGTCCCACATTGGCCTCCTTGCTCAGTGGGGAGTCCACTTCTCCCTCTGCCTCTGCCTGCCTCTCTGCCTGCTTGTGCTCTCTCTTTCTCTGACAAATAAATAAATAAAATAAAATAAAAAAAGAATTGGTGTTGACTTAAATTGGTGTTGACTCAAATCTAAGAGGTTAGATTTGAATATGTCAATGTAAAAGACATATGGCCAGAGAAATTTAGAATGCTTTGGGACATAAAGGTGTGAGGCTTAGGAGTGGAGATATAGACTAGAAAATCAGCAGCATGGAGATCAGGGTTTTAGTCAAGGGACTGAATGGGTTCATGGTAGGAAAGATGTATAATAAGAGAAGTGGGGTTGAGGAAGACCAGTTCTCTTCGCAGCAGTAAACAGAAGTCTGAAAGGGAGCTCATAAATAAGCAATAATTTAGGAAGAGAGCCAGGAGAAAGGGAAAAATAAAAACCAAGGAAAAGGAGACAGGCTAAGAGGTCCAATCCTCCAAAAGAGTCAAATGAGAGAGAGACTAAAAGAGACAATCCAATCTCAAAACTGGGAGACTTTTGGTGACATCCGTGAGAGGAACTCCAGATAAATGGGAGGAGAGGAGCCAGACTGAAATAGGAGAAGGAAGTAGGAAGGCTGACCCACCCTCAAAGGAATAGAGACCGTTTGCTCCTGCAAAGACTTCGGCAGTCAAGGAGATAAGAAATGTAGGCTCTCAGCTTGAGGATGAGGCAACTTATTGTAAAAAAAAGGAAGAGAGCGTTCAAGCAGAGAGAGTCAATTATCATATGGTTTTGCTTATTTGTGGAGCATAAGGAATAACATGGAGGACATGGGGAGATGGAGAGGAGAAGTGAATTGGGGGAAATTGGACGGGGAGAGGAACCATGACAGACTGTGGACTCTGAGAAAAAAACTGAGGGTTTTGGAGGGGATGGAGGTGGGGGGTTGGGTGAACCTGATGGTGGGTGTTTAAAAAAAAAAAAAGGAACAAACAAAGGAGGCATTTAATGAAGACTTTTTTCTAAGATTAAAAAAAAAAAAAAAAAAAGAGCGGAGCTCATGAGTTTTGCCCTCTGGGATCATCTGGAAGTTTTAAGTAAGATAAATATATTCCTTTGCCACTGGTATCGGAAAACTGGATTTAAGTTACTATTTCAGGGGTGCCTGGTTGGCTCAGTGGGTTAAAGCCTCTGCCTTCGGCTCAGCTCATGGTCTCCGGGTCCTGGAATCGAGCCCCGAATCGGGAACTCTGCTCAGCAGGGAACCTGCTTCCCTCTCTCTCTCTCTCTGCCTGCCTCTCTGCTACTTGTGATCTCTGACTGTCAAATAAATAAAAAATAAATAAAATAAAAAATAAATTACTATTTCAATTCCATTTTTTTAATTGCTATAATTTACCTGAAGTTTAAATTGCCATTTATCACTCATTCACTCAGCAAACTTATGGGAAACTACCATGTGCCCAGCATTATTCTAGACACTGGGGATATAGTAGTGAAAAAAAATAGACAAAATTCCCTGTCCCTGGGAAGATTATATTCTAGCATACCATATCTTCTGGGAAGAGAAATGGCATTCTTAAAGTATAACATAAGCCAATGGATGGTATATGAAAGTCAGAAAATTACATACAGAGAATGAAACAAAACACAAAGAGCAGGTCTCCTAGAATTGTGTTAAGGATAGGAAGGAGTTTCCAAAAAATCACAGTAAAGAATGACAAGAATGACCTTACTAACCAATAAAAATAGCAACTGAAGATCACTTCTGGCAGTTTTGTGGTGAATGGAATGGCAGGGAACGTTGGAACTCTACTTGCTTATTTAAAAACTATAAAGTGTAATTTTTCAACTGGCACACAAGCCTTCTCAAGTACCAACTAAGTATTATATTCCTTTGGCAAACCCCCAATAACCCTAACATAGGGATGAACCCATCTAACTTAATACCTCAAGGGCACCCTTATATATGCCCCTCAAGGATAGCTAAAATAAGAAGGCTCATGATGGCTCTTCTTTCAAAATCAGAGAGATTCAGCCATCCTAGAGTGGTATAGCCAGGGGTTGGATTCTATGTAAACAAGGAAATTCATCTTCAGCCTTTAAACTGCTTATCCCTTAAGTGACAGCTGAGGATAGAACAATAAGACTGACAGACATGAATGGATTTCATAACATGTTTGAGTATCTAGAAATATATTATTAATAGTATAATACTTTCTTATAGTTATGGTAATGCATAATGATGGTTCATTGATTTTTAGAAACTGTGTACATGTTATCAACCTATATAAATAATCTGATACATAAATGATTGCTTTATTTGGATGTAATTTTAATCCTGGGAATCCCTGAATCCCTGAAGATCAGAGTATTACAAAAACACTTTATTAATTCATTATCTACTCAGTTTGAATTTGTGATAGATCAGAAAAAAAGTTTAAAAATGTTATATTAATGAAATAGCAAATATATATGGTACTGCAAAGTTTATGTTTAACAGACCAGAAAAATTTTGAGTACCCAATTTTTTTATCAACCCTTAAGTAATATATTGTGAATTCCTCTCCTCCATTCACTTATTAGGAATTTAGCAAATTCCTCAGTGGCCACTGACAAACACTTTAGTTACAATTGGGGGGATTAAGTAGTACAAACTTCCAATTATAAAACAAATAAGTCATGGAGATGTAAAGCACAGCATAGGGAATACAGTCAATAATATTATAATATCTTTGGATGGTGACAGGTTATGATCATCATTATCATAGTGAGCATTTCATAATGTTTATAATTGTTGAATCACTATGCTGCACACCTGAAATTAATATTTTATATCAATATATTTCAATTAAATATAAATATGACTCAAATTTAATATTTCTATGACTATGTCTCAATCTGAGTTAGTAAGATTTAATGCCATTCCTATTAACTTCTAGGTAAAATGCCCAATTTTTCTACATATCCTGGATACTCCTAAATAATTAACTTTTATTAGTCAATATCAGTAATTATACCCATTTGAGATCTCAAACTATTTTGATTTCTGTTCTCCATAAAAACAGGCTGCCCAAATCACTTACAACAGTAAAACAGTTGTCAAAATATTTCAAAGTCGGATTTTTAACTCTGCAGAGACAACTCTTAATTTATTCATACCAGGACACTGGAATCTTGATGCTACCAGTTGCCTTTTGAAGTATTTGCCAAGAAAACAAAAGTGGAACTCACACCAAAAATCCACTGTTTTATTTATGAATAGATGATGTGAAATAAGATTTTAGATGTCGGGTAAAAGAATAAGAGGAGTTTGTTGTTTTTTTAACCAGAGCATCAACCTAACCAAAAGCAGAGACATCTAAATACGTACAATAGAGTCAATTATGAAGTCATTTTAAAAATTATATCAATTTATATGACTACCCTCCAGAAGAACTAAATAAACGGGCAGGATGAACCAAGGATGAACTTGGTGAGGCAAGTAAGAATGCAGAGCAAGTCAATATTGACATGCTCGTAGTGTGTAAATGGATACAACCACTTTGGAAAATTGCTTGACAATATCTATATACCTTATGGCTTAGCAATTCTACTCCCAGGTATAAACTCAACAGAAATGTACCATATGTTCACCAAAAAATGCAGTACAATATGCATAGAAGCACACTTCACAATCGCCCAAAACAAGATACTCCTCAAAAATATATCAATAGTGGAGAGAATCAATAAATTATAGGATATTTTCACAATGAAATACTATGTGACAACGAAAATAAACAATCTACAACTACAGGCAACAATATGGATGGTCTCTTACAAATAAAAGAGGTTAGTGAAAGAAGCCAGATACAAGAGTATATACTATATCATTCCATTTGTATCCAGTAAAAAAAAAAAAAAAAAAAAAAAAAAGGGGGGGAAAAAAAAAAAAAAAAAAAAAAAAAAAAAAAACATTTCCATTTTTATCAAAAAAAAAAAAAAAAAAAAAAAAAAAGGAGGGGGGAATATAAAATATAACCTATATTGCTAGAAGTTGAGATAGTGGTTAGTCATTGCAGGTTGGTAGTGGTTAGAAAGAGCTACATGGGGGTTCCTGGTATGCCAATATTTTCCTATCTCTTGATTTGAGTATTGGTTACAAAAGTTACATTCAAGTTTATTAAAATAAACCAAGCTATATAATTATGCTCCGTGCACATTTTTTAAAAATAGACATTTTTTTAGAGTTTTAGTCTTGTAGCAAAACTGAGGGGAAGATATAGAGATTTACTATACAATCTCTGACCCCACATCGCCCGTCTTCACAGCCTCCCCTATTAACATCCCTCACTAGAGTGGTAAATTTGTTATAACTGATGAACCTACACTGACATATCATTATTATCCCAAGTCCATAGTTTACATTAGGGTTCACTTTTGGTTAAGGTTTCTCTGCCTTTTCATAGCTCGACAGCTCATTTCTTCTCAACACTGAATAATATTCCATTTTCTAAGTGTAATACAGTTTTTTCATTCACCTCCTGAAGGACATCCTGGTTTCTTCTAAATTTGGCAATTATGAATACAGCTACTCTATGCATCTATATCCTGGCTTTTGTGTGGATATAAATTTTTGAATCTTCTGAGTAAATACCAAAAAGCATGGTTGCTGGATCATATAGTAAGAGTATGTTTATCTTTATAAGAAAAGGTCAAATTGTCTTTCATAACAGCTGTACCATTTTGCAAACCCACCAGTGATGAATGAGAGCTCTTGTTGTTCCACATCCTTGCTAACATTTGGTATCAGAGTGCTGGATTTTGACCATTCCAATACATGTGTAGTGATATCTCATTTTTGTTTTAATTTGCACACGCCTAATAACATATAACATGGAATATCTTTTCATATGTTATTTGTCATCTCCATATCTTCTTTGGGGAGATGTCTTTTAAACTCTTTGGCCCATTTTTAATTGAGCTGTTCATTCTCTTATTGTTGAGTTTTAAGAGTTCTTTGTAGGGGTTCCTGGGTTGCTCAGTTGGTAAAGTGTCTGTCTTTGGCTCAGGTTATGATCTCAGGGCCCTGGGACCTGGGATCAGACTCTCTGCTCAGCAGGGGATCTGCTCCCTGCTCTCCTTCTGCCCCTCTTGCCCCTCTGCCCTGCTCAGGCTCTCTCTTTCTCTCAAATAAGTGAATAAACTCTTTTAAAAAAGGTTCTTTGTATATTACGGTAACAATTCTTTCAAATATGTCTTTTACAAATTTTTTTTCCAAGTTTCTGATACTGTTTTTGGATCTGTGTTCTTTTCAGCATTTACATTATGTCATTATTTTGTATTAAGCAGTTCACCTTTGTTATTGTGGTATATATACATAATGCAAAATTAACTGAATTTAACCATTTTTAAGTGTACAGTTCAATGGCATTAAGTACATTCACATTGTTATACAATCATTATTACTACCTACCTCCAGAACTTTTTCACCAACCCAAACTGAAAATCTCTATCCATTATACAGTAACTCTCCATTTCCCTTTTCCCCCAGCCCTGAAGACTACTGTTCTGTCTCTATGAATTTGAGTATTCTAGGTATCTCATCTAATTATAATCATACCAAATTTGTCCTTTTGTGTCTGACTTATTTAACATAGCAAATGTTTTAAAGATTCATCCATCTCGTAGCATGTGTTAGAATTTTGTACCTTTTTAAGAACTGGATATTTCATAGCATGTCATCATTTTAACATGTCATATAAATGGTCAGCACATCAAAGCCATGATGCCAAATACCCATGGCCAAATAGCTGATAAGTTGTACAAGACCAGGAGCAAGTTAGCCAGAATCATATGTAAATGATGCATGTGATCACTTCCGCAGTTTTATTTAAGGGAACCAAGAGTATTCTTGTACTCTAAAATGTCTCCCTTCCTCACCTGTGATATGTTATTTAAAATTCTGTACAGGCTATTTCTAAACTCAAATATTCCTGGAAGAGAGTAACTTATTAAGACAACAACATCTTAGGATGGTTTAGATATACTGCTTTCTTTTGTGACAGGAGAGCTCTTAAGAGGGAAAGAAAGAAAACATTTCTTCTGTTTCAAATACTCTGTGAAGTGTCATGTAATGCTCATATCAGCTCCATAAATCAGGACTGCTAATCCTCTTGGAAATGAGGAAAGAGAGACTCAGGTTCAGCAACTGGGACCAGAAGACTAACTGCTATATGGGAAAGTGGATTTCATTGTCAGGCCAGTACTTTTCTATTACACCACAATGCCTACCAGAAAGAGTTAGGATTTATGAAAGAACATGTAGAAGAAAGAAAATATCAAGAATAACTCTATCAATCAATTTCCTAATTTTGTCTAAAGTTAGCATAGGTTGTTATTTCAACTGACCGATTTCAGTAGAAGTTGCTCCGTGTGATGAAATGACTAACATAAAACACATTAAAACTAATCTAAAATGTACTCCATACTGATACTTTCCCAATTAAAAACAAAAAGAGAGAAAGAGAGAGAGAGAGAAAGACATTTACTGAGGGGAAAAAAGTAACTGATTGGTTCATTGGATTCCAGGAAGTCTTCTGCTTCCAACCATTACATCCACAGTGGCTCCCGTGGATTGCTTTTTTTCCTATGGATGAGAGGAGGGAAAAAATGCCAGGCTTATGTTTGGTAAGTTATGTGAGTGTCTGAAATCCTTATTCTTAGGAAGTTCTTCCTTAGACATGAACAAAATTCTTCTTGCTTTAAAACTCTTTTTCAGAGTAGATGACTAGACTAGTAGAGTCAGAGACTAACCAGTACTTTTCAAGATTCTATTCTAGAAGATTCTCAAGGAGCTTTCTTTCCCCAGGTGAGATAATGTTAATGTCTTTCATCTTCCCTCCTAAAACAATTAGAATTTTCTTAGACTTTAATAAGAGGTTTCAAGACAGAGAAAGCAACAGTTCATCTGCAGCAGTGGGCATCAGCCACGACCCATAAATGCCGAGTGCCTCTGCTAACACCAAGCATAAACATGAAAGGGGTTTTGTTAGTTTCGGTGCACTACACTGAAATAACCTAAACTGATATTTATTAAAACATGGGAACGCATAGTTACATCATCCAGATTTTAAAATGTATCTTACTATAGTGTTGTAATTTTATAGGCTGAATTATATAGAGAGAGATGGATAGAGAGAGATAGGGGTACAAGATGATATAGAAATGGAGATGAAGATTGTGAAATTAGATTGCTTTAGATAAGACCAGAAAAAAAAATCACAAAATCTATTGTTAAGTGTTGGGTCCATGGTCAAAGGAACGAGACTGATACAAAGCGAAGGTCAAGCAAAGCTTTATTTCACGCCAAGCATCGAGAATCAAACCGACTGGTCGGGGTCGCCTCTTACAGAGAGGGCTCCCTGCCTTGTGGACTAACTTTTATAGAGCAAAGGCCATGTGGTTGAGCCTGGCCACACACAGGTGGCCAACTGAATTACAATTCACCCCATAGTAGCAATTTGAGCTAGCCTAACACCTTAAGTCAGGATTGACGCCCAAAAGGCGGGGCCCACACTCCTTGGTAGCTAGGGAGACAGTATGCATGCTTTACTGATTGGATGTCTCCACCTGGCCCGACTCATCCCTGCATTCGGGCTCTGTTACCTCCACCTCACCTGACCTGCCCTTGTATTTGGGCTCTGTTATCAGGAACTGGTCGACCATATTCTACTGGTTTCCCAGACTTGATTTTAAGTAAGTTCCCCTGGGCGGGTGAGGGGGGAGACAGGGTCAGTTTAAGTTTTACTGCATAAACAACAAAATCACTGTTTAACCGGATGGAATTGCTCTGGCTAAATTACATTAAGATCTTTATGAAGCCCTAAAATCAACTGTAGAGGTATCACAAAAGTTCTCAACTCTGCAAAATGAAATAAAGTCTTTAATGTGTTTCTTTGAAATGTAAACAAATCACATGATATCTTTGTTGCAGTCTGTTACCCAGCAGTATAGAAGTCAAGCAATATTAGATCATATAATAGTCCAAGAAAAACTACTTCTCCCTTTGACCTAGTTTCAAAAGCATTATCCCCTGGCTTTGAAGATGAATAAATATGCTTCTTAAAGTACTAGAGCAGGCCATCAAGTCTTAGTAATGGATTCTATTAATTATCAATTAGTCCCTATTAAAGTGAGTTTAAAATTGACTTGAAAAAAAAAAACTTTATTGTATAAGCCTTTTAATTTCTCTCTCTTTACTAAATGATTGCATATTGGTTGCTCAAGAGATTTCTAGTTAAACTTAGCCTTAGATTATCTTTTTAATAGAAAGAAACTTGAACAGTATTCCCAATGCTGTACAACTATCATGATTAAGAAACTTAAAGATGGGGCGCCTGGGTGGCTCAGTGGGTTAAGCCGCTGCCTTCGGCTCAGGTCATGATCTCGGGTTCCTGGGATTGAGTCCCGCATCGGGCTCTCTGCTCGGTGGGGAGCCTGCTTCCCTTTCTCTCTCTCTGCCTGCCTCTCTGCCTACTTGTGAGCTCTGTCTGTCAAATAAATAAATAAAGTCTTTAAAAAAAAAAAAAAAAGAAACTTAAAGATAACCTCCCTTCTTAACCCCCTTAGTTATTCCATAAATGTTTATATACTGGAACTACCATTGTCTTTAATAAAGACACTTCTACAAAACTACCATTGTTATCCATTATATTTCTTAAGCACCACTATGCTTATTATATGGGCAAGATTTATAGAAGGTAAATTTTTGCCCAGCAACAGCTAAAAGAAAAACGTTAGACATAATTCTTAGTTCTTTTAAGACAGAAAATATTGGCGAAGAGATTGTGATTATCTCCTTTTCAAATTGATTGGCATTTCCTAGCTCCAGAGACACTAGAAATTTGAAACTGACTTGGGAGAATAAATAATTACATACTTTTTCTCTAATAAATGGTTCAGTAGTCCTCCCCTTTATTATACTTTAAGTTCATGTACTAATTGAATAATACAAATTTTAAGATAAGAATACATTTGCAAATGTAACATATTCACATGGCTATTGAGATATATAATTGGTTTTGGAAGTGTTTACCACTATTGAAAAGGTTGTGCTTAAAAACATTGTCAAGTTGTTTCCTCTCGGTGGTTTAATAATGATAATTTTTTTAAAAATTGAGTTTTATACATAGGGAGTCAATATTAATTATTACTATGAATCTGGATGTTTGGAAACTTATCAGATTATTTACAATAAAAATAAAAGAATACCTGAAGACTTGATTGACTATTACAATTGCTTTCTTATGAAAGAGTGAACATTTATCAAAGCGCATCTTTCTTTTGGTATACCATAACACTAATCATGTTCTACAAAATATTTAGCAAAGAGGAATATTAAAACCAAGAGAAAAATTATCTTTCACTTTAATAGACAATGATGATTTCTACTAGACTCTTTCAACCTGTTGCCATTCGACTACTAGTACCTGTCTGTGGGTAATAATCTTGTAACTCTGTGAAGAAAGGGTTTATGGATGAGAACACCTAAATTTTAGAGAAGTTATGTAAGTTGATTGAGGTCACCTTGCAAACAAGACAGAAACTTGATTCAACTTCAAATGGATCCAACTCAAAAATTACATGGACCTTTTTTAATTATACCATTACATTATGCTTTTCTCTATAGCCAGCAGCAACTAATGCAATTCTCAGTAGCACCATCACCAGGATCTTGCCTCCTAATCCCTCGAACTATATACATCTAAACCCTCATAGCAAAGTAGTGCACGTGCTTTCTGGTGATTTAAATTAGTACTGGAGCTTCCCGGGAATAGAGCCGAACTTGAAGATGAATTCAAATCTGGACATTTCGGGATAAAAAGCTACAAAGAAGCTTGTTCTGCATAATAGAAGCCTCCAAGAACAATAAATGCCAGGGTCAAAGGGACAGAGAAAAGCAGAGTGTAGCCCAGATAGTCTCAAATGCACCAGCTCTGTGCTATCTCTGTGTTGGAGGTACCTCTGTTATCTCACAGTTCTAAATAATCCGTCTACACCAGAGTACTCATGAGCAGTGCAGGTTTTACTGAAGATTCTGTAGGGAAGATGGAGGAGGAGATTTAAATTACACATCTCTCCAAAACCTTTAAAGGCTTCCATTAGATGTTTCTCTTCTTTTCCAAATCACTACCAAGACCTTTTTTTCTTTTTTTGCCTCCTCTCTTTCTCCACATGCTAGCCAACCTTGTTTATTCTTCTCTTTCCTCCCCAAATTCTCAGAATCTTCAAGTGTATCCTCCTCTCAGAATGCTGAAAATTTCAGCTCTGCTTCAGGGACCATCTTTAAATTGCACTCAATCCCCTAGACACACAGAAAAACAAAGGCCTTCTGATTTACATCACTCATCGTCCATAAAAGCAACGAGAGATTACAGCATTTTCCAAAATAACCTTGGTTCTCCAGAATCCGTATCCATAAAAATTTATCCAGAATCACAGTTCATGAACATTATGTGGACTGATGTTATTCTCTGCATAAACTCTGCCTGTCTCCGTGTTCACTCTAGATGTCCTCACCTCAATCGTACTCTTACCCTTGCTTATTTCAAATCCTGAACCTGGAGTCTGACTTTGGCCAAAAGTCAGAATGGACCCTGCTTCCAAAGATGTTCACCAATAAAAATCAACAGCACCCCATTTATTTAGCATTTCCTGTGCACTTGGCAGTGTGGTGAACACTTTAAAAATAAGCAATTTAAACCTCCCAAGAAGTCCATGAAGTAGGTATAACTGTTCACATCTGTCCCTTGGCCTTTCCCTTAGGACTTTTGTCTTGGTGCTCATACATTAGTGATAAAAAGACAGTTTGCTCAGTAAGCAGCCAGGAACAACACAGATAGCTAGATAACAATTACTTAGTACTGACCTTGATCTCACATCTGAATGATTTAATAGGACAAAGAAAGTATGCCATTTTAAAAAATTTAATTCACTTAAATTATGTAGTGCGAAATAACTTCTCAAATGGTATCACCTACATAATCTTCACAGTAACACTAAGAAGCAAATATTGTTACGACCCGTTTTCACAGACCAAGAGAGGAGACTCATAGATATTAAGAAACTGACATGAAAACCTATTAGCAAATGGCAGATGTAACAGCTGTCTTATAATCTCCCTTCCAGCCTATATACTTTGAATAATATCGTGATTCCATATAATTATGTATATTAACTATATTGGATAGTTAACTACATAACTATATAAACACACACAGGCATACAAACACACACACAGAGTAATATGTGTGGTAGGGGCCAAAGCCAAGATGGGCCACTTTGGCATGAACATTATTTTGAGCTGAAAGCAATCGATACCCCGCAGGCTCAAGAAAAACTTTTGGCCTTCACTTAACTACAAAGAAGAATCTAAACTGGGCATCTTTCTCAGAATAAGGGTTATTAGCAAAGGTAATTTTTATGTAAGTGACCCATTTGCATTACAAGGTAACATCTAATTACTGAACAACTGTTCTTCTTATTCCCTATGAATTGCAGTCTTCTGAATTCCCAGACCCTTACCCCCTTCTCCTTAATTCAGGATGACATAAATACTTCATTTTGCCTGACTATCTTTGGAATTTCCATGTCTTTGTGGATTCCCCATGCATATGCTATTAAATTTGATTTTCTCCTATCAACTGGTCTCATGTTAAATTGATTCTCAGTCCTGCTAGAAGGCCCTGTGAGGGGACAAGAATTCTTGCTCACTGAGAGTATGATTGTGTGTGCTAAAGAAATGGTAACTGGTTTAACAAGGCTGACTTATTCAATGCAGAGACTAATAGCTCAACAGTTAGCCCTCTGAAAAAGCAAAAAATTCAAGTATAGTGAATTGACTTGGAAATTTATAACCATAACGTGAAAAATTTCCCTTAATTTCATCATCTGTAAACTAGAGATTACTATTATAGAATTTCACGTTATTTAAAAAAAAAAAAATACAACTTTGTTTCGGTTTATGTATGGATGGTACCATAATGTGGTATGTATGGCATACCACAATGTTTTCAGAGCTGATGGCTTCTAAAATTCTGAACCCAGAGCTGATAATATAGCACATTCTTTCACACAATATCTACTGAAAGGAGAAAAATAGGGTGGTAGCTAAAAGGAAAAATGAAGGTAAGGAGCAATCTGAATGGGTAGGAAAACTGAAATCAAGACAACTTAACATATATTCCATAAATTACCAAGTGAATATGAACTGCAAAGTGTAGTTCAAGTTTCAAATACAAAAGGACTTCCAAGAAATGAGATGATGACAGTTGTAACAATAATTAACATTTCTCTCACACAGGACAATTTGCCAAGAACATTATACGCATCGTTTGTTTAATCCTCACATTGATTACACAAGGTGTTATAGTATCATCTGCATTTTGTAGAGAGTAAGCCTGAAGGGGTTAGGCAAGAGCTCACCAGCCTGTGAATGTTATTAGCCACCATTTCCAAATTGTGGCCACCAGCAGCGGCATTCTCTCAAACAAAAGGGAAGGTGGGGTGGGAATAGGAAAATGTGGAGCTGCCAATCCACATGAATTTACAAAACAAAGGAAGAGTAATTTCAAACTCTGAAGTTAAAAAAAAAATGGAGTAATTCATGGCAGCTCAAACATTAGAAACTGAAGAAATTCTGTAACAACAGGGGCTTAATAAAAAGAATAAAATAGATTATAAATAAGTAAAATGTATAATTTAACAAATGTGTTCCAACTGGCTCTTCCTGTGGAGCTGCTATGGGGGGTTGGGGTGGGGGACGGTGGGGGGGGGGGTGGAGTCATGACTGAAAAAGACACCAGAGATGCATCCTAAGAGTAATGCAAAGAATTCTCACTGAGAACAATGAAAAGAGAATAGGAAAAACTTTCAATGTCATAAAATCGCAAACATGTGGGCAAGTATTTGAGTTAATTGCTTGAAATATGGTTTGGAAAATGATTCTTTAGCTAATGTCTTCTTAGAAAAAACAGAAGAACATTAAGTAATTTGATCACAATCATTACAAGGGAGGTTTATATAAAATTCCCTGTTTCTCAGAGCCTCACCTTAACTTGGGCTATTCACATCACCATTTTTGATTCCAGAGTACTAGAAACCAAGATCGTGCAGTCATGAATAGAAAGTGAACATGCCGTGGTGGGCTTGTTTTCCCTTACTCAGGGTTTTCCTGTGGGGTGTATATGGAAGGAGTTACATCATGCATAGCTAAATTATATTCAGTTCATCAGCTGATTATAGACATCCCTTCCAGGAAAGCTTCCATACCTGATATGTTCAACTCTATTACCCAACTCTGAGGCACAATGAAAGATTCATGAGGACAATGACAGTATAGAGGTGTGAAATGCGAGATACCCAGGAGAAGATGAAATTCATTGCTCAATCACAATGTGTTTTATACAATACGGTGTGGCAAGCTGCATACATGATCAAAAACATATCGTTATAAACTATGGCACCTCATACTTTAGTTATCATCTCTGCAGATATGCAAAGTAATACCTCACCTAGGCAGAATGCTAATGAGGAACAGAAGATGGTCATATTTCTGAATAGCTAGTACACACCTACTTCCAAAGCTCACACCTAAAACTTTCATATTTCATTCAGTGAAAAGTTTATTGGACTCTCACTTAGAACCTGTTTAGTTTTATTTTACACACAATTCTAAAAAATTTAGTATAACATAGGATTACTCTAAATCAAAATCACAGGCTGTCCCATGTCCCATGTCCTCACCATGATTTGGTGAAGGATTTCATATCTCAAAGCCTCCACTGACTCACCTGTAAAATGGGTATTTCATGGAATAGGTATGAAGATGTAATCAGCACATTGATGTAAAGTATAAACAGAACACAAGTGCCCTAGAGGTCAAATGCAGATTTTTTTTTTTTTTTTCATAGAACCTGGTATCACATTGTGAACCAACTACTTTATCTAAGCCTTAATCATAGTAAAAGCAAGTCTTTCCCATGCCAAGGAAAAGGCTATTCTGGAATTCTTATGAGAATGATTATACATTGATCTCCATGGGGAGACTCCCCAGGGGATTTTCAAAGGTAACTTATAAAGGTAATTTATAAGATTGCCTTTTATTGCTAGTGTTGATATCTCCCTAAGAATTCAAACCGCACAGCCATCTTAACCTAACTAGCACAGGAGTAGAGGGCTCTGGCTACCCTCACTGCACTGCATAATCATCAATGCTTGTGATGATGAATAAAGTCATCAAGAAAGGGTTAAGTATGGTTTCTTTAATGCCCTGATAAAGAAAAGTAAAGAGACATGTTTAGAAAGATCACGCCTTTAAAAACCAAGAATTTAAACAACACTTTTTTTTTTCAGGAAACTTAGAGGTTTCAGTCAAGAAAATTCATTCATTCCAAGCAGAGCTGATCACAGTTGCAAAATATAGGATCACCGTCTTCCCATTCATTTATAAAGATGGTTTAATACTCTGTTGTCAGGACATGAACTCAAGATTACCAAGGTAACTCTTTTTTAGGTGGAAAGAAGGAGTTACCTAAAACATATGCCCTTCCATGACCTTTGTTTACTGTACTAAATTGTTTATCTTTTTTTTTTTTTATTGATTTGTACGAGCTCTTTACAAAGGCTTTTGAGGATATTAAGGATACCAGGCTTTGTTTCTGAATTCTAAATAAATTTCCACAGTTCACCCTTTGTTTTATGGGGGTTTTGTGGGGGGGGGGTTTTTTTTTTTTTTTTTTTTTTTTTTTTTTGCTAGAGGCCTTAAATTTTAGTGTAATGAAATATGACATATTTTTCTCTTACGATCCCTGAGCATCTATCATGTAAAGGGAAACCTTTTCCAATCTGAGATGATTAAAATATCCTCCTATACTTTCTTCTAGTCCTTATGTGCTTTTAGTTTCACATTTAAGTCATTAATCCAATTATAGCTTATGTTTGCATTAGGCAAGGTAAACAAATTCCCAATAAAACATCTTGTTTGAAAATATAATTCTTTACTTCTTAATCCATGCAGATAAAAGCATGGATTTTTATACTATGCCTAGGAAAAATAAGTGGAATAGATTTTTCATGTTATTGTAAGTTATCAAATACTCATCTCCGTTAAAATATGTAAACATTTTAGGGGCACCTGTGTGGCTCAGTGGCTTAAGCATCTGCCTTCGGCTCAGGTCATGACCCCAGGGTCCTGGGATGGGGCCCCACATCAGGCTCTCTGCTCAGCAGGGAACCTGCCACCCCCATCCCCCCACCCCTCTCTGCCTGTTTTTCTGCCCACATTGATCTCTCTCTCTCCGTCAAATAAATAAATAAAACTTAAAAAAAAAACAAACATGTAAACATTTTGGTATCATGATGAAAAGGAAAAGTGAACTAACACAATGCCAAAGTGTGCCAAGCACTGTCCTTACTACACTATATACAGCACTTCATTGAATTCTAATGAAGGTGAGATTCAGAGCAGATAATAACTTACCCCCAAGTCACAAATCTAGTGAAGTAGAGTAATGGTTCAAAACCAATTTGTTCTAACTTCAAAACATATATTCTTTCTGCACAAAGACACAGAAATGTTACAACATGTCTAAGGGAATCATGATTATAATATTTAATGGTTAATGCTATTTTTTCCCAAATGCTAAGTAGCCCATTTAATGCCTTGGATAACAGTTACTATCATCATGCTGTATCCAAGTATATACAGAGCAAAAATGGTAATATAAACAGAACTCTATTCTTGGGTAAGATGAGTGCTGGAAAATTAATTATTATCTCTTTTTCTAATTCTGTGTTCTGAATTTCTAGAGTGGAACTTATTACAGAGGTGACATGATAATCCACAAAAGTTCCAGGCAATTGGGGAACTTTTGTGATTCTAGGTATTTTTTTCAGCCTCTATACACTCATGAGAATTATTAAGGACACACACATAACAGCTTTGTGAAGTAGCATCAAAATAAAGTAAATTCTGTTGTTTGCACATATAGCCCAAAAGATATATTTATGTTAATGTTACGCACACTATTTTTCCTATTAATACCATGTCAACACAAAAGGCTTATAGCACTTTGTTATGTGAAACACTACCACATATATTACTGCAATTGATTTCCACAACCACCACATAAAAGGAAATGCAAGGCAGTCATTATTTTCTCTGCTTTTACAAGGTGACAGAAGTTGCACTGCTTACCTAGATCACAAGGCAGGGAAACGAATGAAGGAGGGGGTCTACAACTCAGCTCCTGGAATTCCTAATTCAGTGCTTTCCACCTTGCTGTACTCCTTTAAAAAGAAAAGAAAAACCCAGCTTTCATTTTAAAATTCTAATAAAATAATTTTTAAATGGTGTGTTTTATTAACATCTACCCTGTAGACCTAGCCTCTTATAAAAAGAGATACTGTAATCTCAGTCCCTAGAGCTATTTAAGAAGTTAACAGGACACGTATCTGTCCTTGAGGATTGAGAAAAATAGCAGGTTGACAAAAATCTGCTGGGTTTCATGCTAAGCCAATAATGAATAGTCATAAAGGATTTACAACCACTTTCATATCTTTTTGGAAAAAGTTCAATTCTTGACACGCTGATAGACCTACTATGTACAGAGCATTCAGAGGGGTACGAAGAAAATACGGTGGTAAGTGAGATGCTTGAAACCAATATTGACTGTGTGTCTCTGAGAGTATGGAATTTAAGGGAGTTCTTCAACGTAACTCTATTTCCAAATTTTTACCTAATTAGCATGTATTTATTTTAGAATAAGAAATAAATAAATCGAAAATGTATGGAAGTGGATAGAGTATAGTGCGTTCTTGTTTCTAATAAAACAGGCCTCCCATGTTAAACCTCTTTGTACACGCTATCTGGCTATGTGAAAAGAGAGGAAAGCCACACTGACTGAGCATGATGATGTCCAGGCATTTTCTTAGATGATTAGAAATATTAATCTTATTTACTTCTCACCACAACTATTCAAGGGAAATCTTATCATCCTCATTCCATAGATTTAGAAACTGGCTCTTGTTGAGAGTATATGATTTGCCTTTGGTCACAACAGGGTTTCAGACCCCAAGTACAGTACTCTTTTCACATTCCCATAATACCTTTCTTTTTAATCTTATAGACAATAAGCCTGCCTATTGCTGAGAATACCAGTCTGATTTATGACCACAAAGGAAAATCATGTGTAGTCCCTAGGAGCCCCATATTCTTTTTTATTTGTCATTCCCTAATATACCAAATATAAATTCTTAATGAATTATTCCTGGTTCCAATGAATTATTGCACTGAGTTTATTATATCCAACCAATTGGTTTGCTTGTTGATCAAGTTTTCCCAGTAGATAAAATGGAAAAAAATATCAACCACTTGTTTTAAACTGATGTAGTTCAAACAATTGCCTAAAGTGTTCCCTAATTGATATTAACTACACACTTAATACTACCCTGAAATTTTAATTTCTACATTACAGGTTAGAAACAAAACATGAAACAAACAAATGATTCAAGTTGAATGTAGAGACCGTCACTTAATGAAAGAAAAATTCTAGAATTATAAATTAACAAAACAAAAGGTTTTTTTAAAAAGTCAGCAAGTAGTCAGGAAAGTTCAGACTGGATTAACATAGATCAGCAAGATGCTAAAGATTCCAATATGTGCAGCAAGATTAATATTTACAGAAAAAAATAAGTAAAATGATTAGATATTTTTGAGAAATAAAATTGCTTCTAGCCATCAGGAAAATGGTTTTTCTTGGAAAGTTTTAGTCACTGAAATGAGGGACAAATGGGATTTCCGGGGAATCAATGACGTTCTGTTGTTTGATCTCAATACTGGCTAAATGTGATGCTCAGTTTGTGTATTTTCTGTTTGTATATCACAGTTCAATAAACATTTCTCAGAAATGACTTCTAGCAGTGAGGATAAAAAACACCCTGACTGGTTTTTAATGATGTTTTTTGCATCTTTGCACTATAGAATTTTTTTTTTTCAAAAGAAAAACAAAACAAAACACAAACAAGAGTCATGAGAATAGTTTATATAGGAGATATCTATTCATTTGCAAAAGAAAAGGACAAAAGAGAGGCACCTGGGTGGCTCAGCTGGTTGGGCATCTCCCTTTAGCTCAGGAAGTGATTCCAGGGTCCTGGGATTAAACCCAGCAGGAAGCCTCCTGCTTGGCAGGCACTCTGCTTCTCCCCCTCCCACTGCCCTTCCCCCACCCCACCCTGCTCATGCTCACTCTTTTCCTCTTGTGTGCTAACTTTCTTTCAAATAAATAAATGAAATCTTAAAGAAAAGAAAAGAAAAGGAATGGAAAGAAAAGAATAGATAAGAAAAGTAAAGAAAAGAAAAAAGAAAAGAAAAAGGCAAAAGAAAATCTCTTAAACTCATTCCACTAAAGGAAAAAAGATGAGTTCCTCTTAGTATTCTGTAAGTATTTGATCTGGGTATGAAGAGGTGATCTAAAGTCCTCAGGCACAACAGAACCCAATCAACTCCCCTTTCTTCTCACAACGCATATGCCCACATGCACAAATACACTCACAAACACATGCATGCACTCCAGACCATGTAAACCACCCCTGAAAATAAGTCTCTGATCTATAAAGAGTTACTATTGAGCAGGACTCAGATACTTACATTTCTAAGGGTCAACTTTAGGATGATTTTAATTGGTATCAAATCTGACAAGCCAAGAATGTGTTGTAGGGCCATTGCTGATCCATGAAACTTATTTTTAAAGTTGATTATTTGAATCCCCAATTCTATTGAAAGCCTATTAGAAGATAATTTTAAGATAGCACACTTAATCTCAACAGAAGCTAGTAGTTCTCTAACTTTAGAATTCATAAGGATTATCTGGAACATTTGTTGACCACATAGACTTGTAATCTTTATGTCAGAGACCTTCATTCAGTAGATCTGTAGGGTGCATCCCAGAAGTCTATGTTTTCCAGAAGCATGCCAGGTAATTCTGAAACAGATAATCAGCACACCACACCTTGAGAAACACTGCCACTATTAGAACCTCACTTATTCATTTCCTGACATACTCTGCATTGGATTCAGAGAGATCACAATACAAGCAGGGTGCATGGACCTGAATAACCAGATGGTTTTCATCCTGGAAATCTAACAATTGATGATTTAACATCACGCTAGAGTAAAACAAGGGAGAACAGCACAACAGGACAGGTGACTTCACCATGTTCTCTTAGTAAGTGTGACAAGATGTACCCTGGCTAAAGTACTGTGCATTTGTAAAATTTGTTCCAGTACTTTCACAAGCCTTCATCCTATGAGACACAATAGCTTATGTGAGAGAAAAGGGCTCAACTCAGAAAACTTTTATGACACTCTGACCCATGGTTAGCTAACACCTAACAAAGACTTTGGCTAGCTAGCAGGCAAACCCTCCATTTGAAGACAAGTTCCATCCATGGAAGCTGGAACTCAACCTGTCACAGCAAGTATACCAGCATTACATCTGGACTGTCTTGGGCTGTCAGTCACAGGATGGCTTACTAATTTTCTGCAACCCAGAACTTCATCAAGCTAGAAGCAACAGCTACCTTGTTTACCCTCATTCTTAGGCAATATTTCTCTGCATTATCATTTTGATCACTAATGTGCTTGCATTGACAAGAGCCAAAGAAAATTAAAATGCAACCCAGAAACAACAGAAATGTGTCATCCTGGAACGGACATGTGGTCCGTCCAACCTAGGCACCTGCTTCTTATGATGAGTAATGCCAGATGTTTCAGGGAAAGATATAAGTCTCTATTACACATGTGCTTTATGCAATTGTGCAATGATACATCACAAGGGAGTTTTCTTTTTCTGACCCTGGGTTAAGCATCAGTTGCAGCCTAATATTTCAAGACATCAGTCCTTGAACTCATTACCCCTACATCCTTTACAGCACTCTCTTAAGAAAGAAAAGAAAAGAGAAAAGAATATTTGTTCAATATGTTTCCTCATCAACTCTGGACCAACGCAATTATACTTGTAGACAACACTTTCTGGTTTCCATTAAGGAGATGGCTGGATATTTGATATAAGGACAATATTTGTTGGATATAGTAGGTAAATGAGAACTAGCTCACATTTGCAAATAGCTTGGAGAAAAAAAATCACTATGCTGATAATGTTCAAATTTGGTATTAGGAAAACCTTCCAGAATCTTTATAGCTTACAGCATAATTTGGGTAAAATGACAAAAAAAAAAAAAAAGCCAAAAACAACTAGGAACAATGGCAAGAATTATAAACACTAACAATTTCTCTTTCATTATATACTCTTTAAAAAATCCAATAAGAAACATAACAACAGTATGGCTTATTCATTTGTTGAACGGATATTTATAGAGTACATTCTCTATTCAGGGAAGTTAAGGACTAGGAAAGGACTAGGGAAGTAGTCATGGGTTTTACCCTTATATAGTCCAAGAGAGGAAATGGACAATTGTTAGAGAAATAAATAGATAATATAATGCCAAATTGAGATACATGCTATAAATGAAACCAGCATGGTTATAATAGAGAAAAACTGGAGAAACCTCCTTAGAGTGGTCAAGTACATTTTCTCCAAAGAAAATGTACATCTGTACATTTCAAAGCTGAAGTGAAAGGTTAAGAAGATTTAAGATCATGCCAAGAGCAGCAGGGAAGTGTTCAGAGTAAAGGAAACAATGAGGCAAGTCCTACAGGTAAAACCAAGCACGGTGTGGTCTAAGAACTGAAAGGAAGGGGAAGTCAGTGTAAATAGTAGTTAGTAAGAACCAGATCTTGTAGGACTTTGTAGGTTATTGTCTAGAGTTAGAACTTTATAAGTGAGATGGGAAACCATTAAAGAACTTCAAGTAGCAAAATGGTATAAACATATTTATGTTGTTTAAAGATCACACTGGATACAGGGGGAGAATGTAATGGAGGAGACAGAGTGTGGGGAGGTCTATTCGAGCACTGATTCTCTAACTTTAAAGTACACAGGAATATCTGGTGATCTGGTTAAGATGCAGATTCTGATCTGCAAGCCGAGGGTGGGGTATGAGATTCTGCATTTCTTTTTTTTTTTTTTTAAGATTTTATTTATTTATTTGACAGACAGAGATCACAGGTAGGCAGAGAGGCAGGCAGAGAGAGAGGAGGAAGCAGGCTCCCCGCTGAGCAGAGAGCCCGATGCGGGGCTCGATCCCAGAACCCTGAGAGCACGACCTGAGCCGAAGGCAGAGGCTTAACCCACTAAGCCACCCAGGCGCCCCGAGATTCTGCATTTCTAACAAGCTCCCAAGTGACGCTGACACTACTGGTCCATGGACCACACTCTCTATAGTAAAGCATGAGACTACTTTCACCACAATCCACACTTTTGTCTCTTTCAAGAAGGTGGCTTGAGTTAGGATGGAAAATGTGGTATTGGAGGAAATCTGACAGATTTGAGATATGTTTGGGAGTTATAACTACCAGATTTGCTATAGCATGCTTCTTTACATCATAGCAGTGTAGAATTAAGAAGACCTCTGAAACCAAAATTTATGCAACTAAAAGGGGATCCAGAAGTCTCAACACTGCTTATGGTTTGAGCTAACAGCTGAGGAATTAGGCAGAGATGGAAACATTGAATGATAGGCTAGAGCTTAGCTTGGGGAATATCAGAGGGGGTTGAAGGAGTGGTAGGTGGGATAAAGCTGTTGCCTGGGACTCAGTCTGATAGGCAGGGAGTTATTAACAGTGGATCAGTGAGAGAAGATGACCACAGATGCACAAGAAAGAACCAATAACCTCAAACTCAGGAACTTTGTTCTGCCACATTTTAGCTCTGTGTCTCTGGGAAAAAACAAAACAACCCTCTCCACCAAAAAGCACCAGTCTTATATCTATTTCTTCATTTAATAAAATATGATGCAATGAGATCATAGCCATGAAAACATTCAGCACAGCACCTATCATAATGAGAAGGTATTAATAAATACCAAGCGAATTATACTCATGTGTTTCCATGGATGACCAGTTCTGCTTCTTCTGAAGACATAAAAAGAAAATTGCTCATGTAGCTATAGGAGGGAGTGATTTCATATCATGGAGGGTGTCCACATGCAACCCATGTTATTTCTGTTCTCATAAAGATGCTGACAATGAAGTTGGAAAGCCTTTTCTTAGAAGCAACGAATAAGTATCACCTTTGAATTAAAAAATAGTCCACACTTCTGGAAATGCTTCAGAGGAAATTTCCAAATAAATATAATATTGTTAATACAGAACTTAAAGAGCTTATCCAGTCCCTTCACCATACCTGAAAGCATCCCAAAGATGTAGCCAGCTCTTATGTTATCAAAACTCGTAGGAAGAGATTGGCAACACTGAGGCTGGCTTTTTTTTTTTTTTTTTTAGATTTTATTTATTTATTTGACAGAGAGAGAGCACACATGCAGGGGGAACAGCAGGCAGAGGGGGAAGACGGCTTCCCACTGAGCAGAGAGCCCGACAAGGGACTCGATCCCAAGACCCCAGGATCATGGCCTGAGCTAAAGGCAGATGCTTAATTGACTGAGCCACCCAGGTGTCCCTGGTTCCTGGCACTTTCAGGTTCCCAAGCAATGGCCATCAAGACTTTTTCCTTGATTCTATATCAGTCCTCTACTGTTGTTCGTTATACTACTTGTACTAAGAATAAGGCTTGCTGACTTTATCTTTACCGGTTAAATTTAATGTCATTCATCTTGACTACACTTGCAGAGGGAATAGAAAAATACCTGGTCACTGTACTCTATTACTCAGATCTGTTGTGAAGTTAGACCGACCGACTTCAATTAAGCCTCTTTTGTAATTAACAGCAAATATTTGCATCCAAGCAAAGTGCCAAAAGTCTTCCCAAAGCTGTTTGATCTCTCAGTGGGTAAAACATGACCCCTATACACATACTTTGCATCATTAATGCATGGTGATGATAGTTTTCCCAGTGATACAAAGAAAACTTAGTCTTTTCAAATGACAAATATAAAACAATTAGCTTCTTTATAATCTTTAAAGTGACAGGCTTACTGCCTATGTTCTCCTCTAGGATTCTGATGGATTCCTGTCTCATGTTGAGGTCTTTTATCCATTTTGAGTTTATCTTTGTGTATGGTGTAAGAGAATGGTCGAGTTTCATTCTTCTACATATAGCTGTCCAGTTTTCCCAGCACCATTTATTGAAGAGACTGTCTTTTTTCCACTGTATATTTTTTCCTGTTTTGTCGAAGATTATTTGACCATAGAGTTGAGGGTCCATATCTGGGTTCTCTACTCTGTTCCACTGGTCTATGTGTCTGTTTTTATGCCAGTACCATGCTGTCTTGGTGATCACAGCTTTGTAGTCAAGTTTGAAATCAGGCAACGTGATTCCCCCAGTTTTATTTCTGTTTCTCAACATTTCCTTAGAGATTCGGGGTCTCTTCTGGTTCCATACAAATTTCTGGATTATTTGCTCCAGCTCTTTGAAAAATACTGGTGGAATTTTGATCGGAATGGCATTAAAAGTATAGATTGCTCTAGGCAGTATAAACATTTTAACAATGTTTATTCTTCTAATCCAAGAGCATGGAATGGTCTTCCATCTTTTTGTGTCTTCTTCAATTTCTTTCATGAGTGTTCTGCCACAGCAACTTCTTTCAAGATATGTCTCCAAAGGCAAAGGAAAAAAAAGTGAAAATAAACTTTTGGGACTTCATCAAAATCAAAAGCTTCTGCACAGCAAAGGAAACAGTAAACAAAACAAAGAGGCAACCCATGGAATGGGAGAAGATATTTGCAAATGACAGTACAGACAAAAGGTTGATATCCAGGATCTGTAAAGAACTCCTCAAACTCAACACACACAAAACAGATAATCATATCAAAAAATGGGCAGAAGATATGAACAGACACTTCTCCAATGAAGACATACAAATGGCTATCAGACACATGAAAAAATGTTCATCATCACTAGCCATCAGGGAGATTCAAATTAAAACCACATTGAGATATCATCTTACACCAGTTAGAATGGCCAAAATTAGCAAGACAGGAAACAACATGTGTTGGAGAGGATGTGGAGAAAGGGGAACCCTCTTACACTGTTGGTGGGAATGCAAGTTGGTGCAGCCACTTTGGAGAACAGTGTGGAGATTCCTCAAGAAATTAAAAATAGAGCTTCCCTATGACCCTGCAATTGCACTACTGGGTATTTACCCCAAAGATACAGATGCAGTGAAAAGAAGGGCCATCTGTACCCCAAAGTTTATAGCAGCAATGGCCACGGTCGACAAACTGTGGAAAAGAACCAAGATGCCCTTCAACGGACGAATGGATAAGGAAGATGTGGTCCATATACACTATGGAGTATTATGCCTCCATCAGAGAGGATGAATACCCAACTTTTGTAGCAACATGGACGGGACTGGAAGAGATTATGCTAAGTGAAATAAGTCAAGCAGAGAGAGTCAATTATCATATGATTTCACTTATTTGTGGAGCATAACAAATAGCATGGAGGACAAGGGTCATTAGAGAGGAGAAGGGAGTTGGGGGAAATTGGAAGGGGAGGTGAACCATGAGAGACTATGGACTCTGAAAAACAATCTGAGGGGTTTGAAGCGGCTGGGGGTGGGAGGTTGGGGGAACCAGGTGGGGGGTATTAGAGAGGGCACGGATTGCATGGAGCACTGGGTGTGGTGCAAAAACAAGGAATACTGTTATGCTGAAAATTAAAAAAAATAAAAAATTTAAAAAAAAATAAATAAAGTGACAGGCTTTATGGCTCTCTCAGGATAGGGACAAATTTACAGAGTACAATTTGAATAGCTTTATGAATCTATTTACTTGTTGAAACCTATGCCTGAAATAAACAAGGAGGGATCTTCTCCCAAAACCCACTGCATCCACCCCAGGCAAGGCAGGTGTAGTCTCAGTGCCCACATTCCTTTTTTTTCTCTGCACTAGAATAATTCTCAGATTCTGAAAGAGGGCCTCTGAAATTTTCATGGACAATCCACTCTAGTAGAAAAGAAGTGATACTTTTGGTCATTATCATTGTGCATGCTCTCTTAGGCAACATTTAGGACCATGTCCAAAATGTCACATACAACTCTAGCCCTCTATGAGAACTTCTCACAAAACATTTCTAAGTCAATTCCTCAACTGCACAGAACCTCTCCAACTCGGAGGAAACATCCAGACATTTCCCACTCCTGCAAGACATCATTGTCCACTCCACTCAAAACCAGGGCAACATCAAGGAACTAAATATTCCAACCATACAAACTTCTGAATCCTATAAACCACTGTTTCCCTTCACTTGGTCTCATAATAAATAATACCAAGTTTTGGGGTTTCAGAGTTGAAAATTTTTTCAAGAACTTAACAGTAAGGCAATAATCTCTCACCTGTATTTCTGAAATGACCTTGATCAGGCTCTCGCTACCTCCAATTCACCTTCCTTAAATCCATCCTACACTGACCCCAAAGGAGATTTCCCAAGGTGCGGATTGGATCATGGTGCTCAGACAATGGATGAGCTTGTATTTAACACATTAAACCCATCAATATTCTTGTCTGACTCTCTCACTAAACTGTAAAACCTTTAAGGCAAGGAACAAATCGTATTCAGCCCATTAATCCTACAAGCTAACACCAGGCATGGCTTTTAACAGATTCTTCATAATGCTTACTTAATGAGTAAATGTTAGTTCTTCAGAATCACAGATTTCCAAAAATGGAGATCAAGGAAGAAAGTGGGGGAAAAACAGTAAATGGCAAAGATGTCAAACTACAGACTTTCTCTTGTGTCTTCCTTTTGTTCCCCAGAGTAGTTAGAGTAATATCTGAAGTAAATACTTTATATCACAACCTCCTGCTACATCCAGAGCTTCTGAGATCACTGTCATTTCCCAAGTGATATGCAAGGAAGTCATACTTTACACCAACACATTATTACTGAAACAAAGCAAAGCTGTCTTCTAAGTTTTAAGTAGAATGGAATGGAATGATGTTTTCTAAACCCAGTTTCACCAAAATGGATTTCAGTACATATCCTCCAGTGATGATATCTCAATATCATCTACCTGTCTATGCCTAGCACACACACTCACTCATACAGGTTTTTGATACAACAAATCTTACTTAGATATATGGGGGATAAATCTTACTCACCCTTAACTACCATTCCTCCTCGGCTCCCCTAACTGCATTATAATCATAGTCATTACTGCCTTAATGATAGTAATAATGCTTTGTGCTTCTACAGCACTTCTCAGATGATCTCAAAGCATGACTGCATTGTGACTGTAAAAATTAAGAACGTTTGCCTCCTCTGGAGATGGTGTTTATAATAAGGGCAGGAACTCACAGACTTGTCTGACACCCACAAGTCAAAATTATGAGGAGGCTTGCACAGATTTGTTTCTTTTATTTAGTTAGGAAAGGGTGATTTTATGGACACAGGTCAAGACAAGTCTCTAGAGGAGCCCATCAAAGAAAGAAGACCTATTTCTTATCCAACACTCTCTGACCTTATCAAATACATTTTATACTGACAAGGAGGACAAGAAAATTTAATGTTTCCATAGTTTAAATCTGCCAAGTGCCTTTCAAGTCAAGACAACAAATTGACCAGCTGCCCTATGTAGTCTTTTTCTTTGGTCTCAAGCCAAACCTCTGTATGACTCAAATTTCTTGTCCCCATTTTATTTTACAATTTCACCGTGCCCCAACTATTTCACTACAAGTTCTATATGGTCATTATTATAATTATGTTCCCATGATCCCAGGAAATCCCTTAGAAATTCTAGAAAACATAAGGAACCCAAATTCACCCTTCATGAAGACCAACCATTTATGAGAAGTGTCCTAAGTCATGAGAGGCTAAGATATTTCTACCCTAGTCTAAGGCTTTCTTTAGGAGTTACCATGTACCCATGTAGTGCCAGGATAAGGCAAAACACTGGGAACAATATGTAGAGATTTCGTCTCTACCTTTGAGGAGCTCATATTCTTTGTAGACTAGAGATCATGAGAAGTGATAATTTGTCCTGTTTCCATACCATGACTGCCCCAAGAAGTTTATTCTCTACGTGGCAGCAGAAAGATGAATTTAAAATACAAATGAGATCCTACTGCTCACCTGCTCAAAACCCTTTGATAGTTTCTCAGCACACTTAGAATGATATCTAAATTCTAATCATAACTTACACAGGGCTCCCTGGATCTCTTGCTGCCTGCTTGTTTCTCCAGTCTCATTCTTTTCCCTGTGAACCTTCCAACTTAAGACGTACTCACTTCCTTTCTGCTTCTCTAAAAATCTAAGTATAATCACCTCCAGACTTCCACACTTGCTGCTCCATTTTCTTATAGCACTAGTCTAGAAGTGTTGTATGTCATCATATGACTTGTCCCCTTATTTTTTTTAAATATTTTATTTATTTATTTGACAGAGAGAGAGGTCACAAGTAGGCAGAGAGGCAGGCAGAGAGAGAGGAGGAAGCAGGTTCCCTGCTGAGCAGAGAGCCCAATGTGGGGCTCAATCCCAGAACCCTGAGACCATGACCTGAGCCGAAGGCAGAGGTTTTAACCCACTGAGCCACCCAGGCGCCCCTTGTTCCCTCAATTTATTCAGCTCTCCCCTCCAGCCTCAACTTCTCAGAGATACCTTCCTTGACCACTTCCTCTAACATGGCTATTCCAGTCTGTGATAGGTCAACTCTATCTTTTTAGCCTTTTTAGCCTACTTTATATTTACTCACCATACTTCCCCTATCTGGCATTGTAATATGTATGTTCATGTGGTTGATTGCTCACCATTGGTCCTGTCCACCAGAATGTAAGCTTCATATGGGCAAGGATTTTGTTGTGTTCATTACTGTAACCCAAGCACCTAGAATAACACTCTGCCTATAGTGTCTGTTCAACAAATATTTCTTGATAAGTAAATAGTGGAAAAGTTCTCTATAACCACATTTCACCTAATAATACCATTGGATCACCTATTTGTTCCTAATACCCTTGGGATTCTTTAAGGTCTTCAAGATGGGAAAAGGAAGGGAATGAATCTTTACCTGTTAAACCCAGACACACTGGTGTGGGCTGCAAGTAGTATCTATTTGCCCACAGTCATCCTTTACTGCCCATAATCCCAGGTCTCTCTCTCCTTTACACATTAGGTGCTATAATTATGATTTTATTACTGGAGACTGGCTGTCCAGTCATCAGGAAGCATCCTTCATTGATGTGTGTTGCCTCATTGACATAGGCCCGATAACTGTGTCTCTTTTTCTACATCTATTTCTGTTTCCTTTGAGCAGGCTTAAACTTGATGCATTCACATACCCCAAGAAATTTCTTCCTGAGAGCAATAACAGGAACTGGATTGTTTTCATAAAGCTTCATGTCTATCTTGTTAGCCCCCAGGGGTCAATTTTTTTTTTATCTTGCTTTCTTATGGGGTATTTCAAACTATCAAAACAAGTGTGTGCAACAAAAAAGCTACTTGATTGGATTCACCAAGAGCCTGGATGCCTATCTATAAACACACACACACAATTACGTGTGCAAAATGTTAATAAGCAAAATGCAAAGGCACAAAATGTCAAGCCTATCAAAATGAGCACACAAATCATGAGATATACCACACTGGTGCTTTTAAGTTCTGATAGGTTCAAATAAGTCTTGGAACTTAGTTTAAATGTCTCATTCATAATTGTCCCTACTTCTGTATAAAGCTGTCTCCCCAACAAGGATCACTCCCTTCTTTCCACCCCAATGTCCAATAAGGATATTGGTTCCCATTGCCCACCGGAAGCACTCTGTGGCATATGAGAAAACAGGCTGATGGCATTGTTTTTATAGGTCTTTTTTGCTTTAACAATCACTTAACAGTCAGGTTGATCTCATTGGCTGACAACAATACTAATTCAGAAAATGTGGTTTCTAATCACAAGGGATAAGCCTTGTTTTCTTAGCAGTATTTCATGCCATCACCTGTCTTTCTAGAAAGTGAGGTAAAACACTGCAGTCTTACCAAAATGTTGAAGAAGTCATGCTGATTTTCTTTTAACACTGTATTGGGCTGAGCTAAAGAGAATATCAAAAACTGTTTTTCCTTTTCTGAACCTAAAATTGAACCAGAGCCATGTAGTCACACATCCATCTGTTCATCCATTCACTTATCCCTTCTAATGTGCACTAAATATCTACTCCAGGGCAGACTCTGCTAGAACTAGAACTATAAGTATTAACAAGACACAGCCCTTGCTCTAAATCAATTATCTACCTTCAACAAAAGTTTTTGTCTTCAACAATAGCAATAGCTTTTATATCCAAACATATATAGCCTGTGGAGCTTTACATCTACTAATTTTCCTTTCATGACTCTCTACCAAAGCTTTAACTGAATCCATGCTGCATATCTGTGATGTTGGGATTTTCATGCTTCCTTGACTCTTCATGCACAGTCTAAAATTTACAAAGTACTTTTCACATATAGCATTTCAATTAATCCTCATAACAATCTGTGAGTTAGATGTCATAAACCTCATTTTTTATTATTTTAAACTTTCATTTTAACCACCCAGTACTCATCACAAGTGCACTCCTTAATCCCCATCACCTATTTGACCCATCTCAACCCAGCTCACTTCCCCTCTGGTAACTACCAGTTTGCTCTCTATAGTTAAGAGACTGTTTCTTGGTTTGCCTATTTTTTTCCCCTTTGCTCCTCTGTTTTGTTTCTTAAATTTCACCTATGTGAAATCATATGATATTTGCCTTTCTCTGATTTGTTTCACTTAACATAATCTCTCTAGCTCCAACCTTGTTGCAAATGGCAAGATTTCATTCTTCACAGCTGAATAATATTCCATTGTTATTTCATGAACATCATTTTATAGAAGCAGGAGCAGAACCTCAGGAATGTTGTGTCACTTGCCCAGGGTTACACATGGTCTTCAGGGTAGAAATGGACATTTCTGACTCCATATAACTCTAATGTGGCTTCCAGTTATCAACTATATCACCTCCTTTTAGTCTTCTTTTGTTGCATACTCCCTTAGCAAATATTTTGCACATAGTTCACACTTAAGAAATATTTGCTAAGCAGGAGTATTCAATCCTTGCCAGGCTGGTCAATTTCTTTAGTTCCAAAGTTGATCAAGTTGTTTATCTCTGTGTTCCCTGAATCTAGAGGTAGTTTCCTCTGCAATTTCTAGACAAATACTATAAAATATCATGCAGAATCTGACTTCTTAAGTAAATGTCCATTTCAGCTCCATTTCAGAAAGGGTCAAAGCTTTTATCCATAAGCCATATCATTTTTTTAAGTTCTTATTTTACATGGTAGTTTTTAACTATAGTACTTTTTTCCCCTTGCCCCAGCTAGAGAGAAACCTAAGTGGATTAGAGGAGAGAGGGGTAAGTCAAGTCAAAATTCTTCTATTGTACTTGAGAAACACAAGTGGATGAGCAGCTAGATGTGCCAGAGCCCATGGCAAGTGTAAATGGGAGGCCATGAATATAGATGACTACACCAAAGCTCAGGTTACATAGATAGTTCTGTAATTTCTGCCACTTTTTAACCAGAACCATTTCTCTCATTACTCTCATCTCACACTTGCTGCTTGTTGAGCTACTTTAAAACCTAATTCAGAAAGATGGCCCTTAAGAAGGAAAGATGTGAAATCAAAAGCAGATGCTTTAATGTACTGGGGTCATGTCTGGGTCTGGAAATGGAAACAGGGACAGCAGGTTTTTATATTCTCTTGAGCAAATCCCAGAACATTCTTTAAAATGAAGCAGTCAAAAAATATAAATATTTCCATTAGTCAAAGATACCAGACCAAGGTTTGTCAAATCATGGACCGCAAGAACTTCAAGTGGAGAGGTTTACATGAATACTGAGGCACTCATCATTACCAAGAACTTTTGTGGGACCTATGCACCCTTCTGTGTCATTTTCCAGATTTGATGGCACAGGATGTGAAAGAAAACAAGAATTGGAGGACAAAAGCACTGAAAGGAAATGGGTGGGGAAAATGAAAAGAAAGGAGAGAGGGTGGATGGCATAAAAAAGAAAAATATTTAAAAAAAAAGATTTTATTTATTTGAGAAAGAGAGAGAGAGAGAGAG
Organism: Enhydra lutris kenyoni; assembly: GCF_002288905.1. Taxonomy (NCBI): domain Eukaryota; kingdom Metazoa; phylum Chordata; class Mammalia; order Carnivora; family Mustelidae; genus Enhydra; species Enhydra lutris. The sequence continues at coordinate 14,199,728 of NW_019154104.1, read as the reverse complement.
AGAGAGAGTGTGTGTGTGTGTGTGTGTAAGAATGGGGGGAGGAGCAAAGGAGCAGGAAATGGGAGGGGGGAAGCATCCCAAGCAGACTCTATGCTGAGCACAGAGCCTGACAAAGGGCTTTGTCTCAGGACCCTGAGATCTTGACCTGAGGTGAAACCAAGAGTCAGATGTTTAACTGACTGAACCACTCAGATGACCCCAAGAGAACAAGTTTTGAAATCAGATAGGCATTAATTTAAATTCTGGCTTTTGCTTTGTGTCTGCCCAAACTGGCTCCTCTCTGTAGTGCACACAGTTATATTTACTGTAGGACAAATGTAAAGATTAAATGAGATTTTGAATGAAAAGAGCCAGCATGGTGCTTGCCAGAGCAGACCTTCAATAAAGACAGGTGGCAGTGACTTTTTTTTTTTTTTTAAGAGTAAACGATTGAAGAAAGAGAAGAAAAGATGTTCTCACTGAATGGCATGTCATTCTCAAACCAGATTTTTAAGAAATTTCTATTTCTAAAAATCTACCTGGATAGTCCAGGATCTTTTAAATGGATTATTATTTGAACTATTCTGATAATTCTATAGTATATGGATACAAAGGTAAAGCCACCCAAAATAAAAACTGAAAAAAATGTTTTGAGTGCACTGTTCTTCTCAATCAGACTCACTTGTGCAGCTTTTGAAAGAAATCAAATTCCCAGGTCTGACCTCCACCTAATTTGTTTTTAGTAGGTCTTGGGCAGGGTTTAGACATTTGCACTTTTTTTAAAGTTCCACAGGTATTCCAACACCCAAACAAGGTTGTACACTGCTATTATAAACACTACATAAAGTTGGGCACTTGGGCAATGTGAGGGTCCTCCTGCCACTATCCTAAATTAATGCAAAACATCAGTAGGGAAATAGACATTCAACACTGCAACTTTCTTTATCAGATTGAAATTGACGGAATATTTTATTTTCTGCATCTATTGGCTCAGACTTCCTCTGTGTTTGTACCCATCTATAAAATCAAGATATGCCCTATAAGAAAGACTATGGAAACCCAGTAAACCCTTCCTCTAGAATATACTCCAAGTTTTAACCAAACCTTCATATGTTTATATAATGACACTTACAACTTAATGACATCTACTTCAAATGTGTTGAGAAGCACACTGTTGAGAATAAGGCAATGACAGTATGTAGCATGTCATGTTCTCAGGAGTGATGGCAGTAACATTATATAATTTGACATTTTGCTTCAATTTGTTTGACTGCCTCCATCTGTGTGTGTTATCGATTGGTGTATGGAAAATGAATTACTTCACTTCTGAATGGGTTATGAGGGAATTAAAACAATCAAGCCTAAATGGCTAATAATGTACCCTGTTCTAGTAGAAGACCATTCATTGTCCACTGATCCTTGTGGAGTACACTTTTCATTCAAGATTACAGCTTCTCTTAAAAAAAACATCATTTCTACCATCCCAAAAGGAAAATCATTATAAGAACACAAAGTGTTTATTCTTATAAAGTTAACCATTTTGCAAAGCTTTATTTGGAAAACCCAAATGATCTTATAATGCATTTTTTTAAAATATGCAACAGAAAAATTGTTCCAAATAAATTTTAAAATGAAATGCTAGAAACTTGGGAAAATGTACTCAGTGGCCAAGAAAACAAAAGAATGGATGGTGATGAGAATTTCACTTCTCTTTCATCAGGTTCCACTTAGCTAAGGTCAGTCATGCAACTGCAGATAAACAAACAAAGGAACTTACATTTAAACATGGCACATTCCTAACAGGACTTCTCAGCACAGGGGAGAGAGACCATCTCGGTGTTCCCTACCTCATGGAAGCACCAGCTGCTCCTCATCACTTTGGGAGCAAGTTGTGAAGAACATTAGTGACTTATAATTAAAGTGAAGAAATTCCATTCAAATGTAATCATAAAGGGAAATGACAGAGACACAAAGAAATGCAGAAATTAAAAAAAAATTAAACCCACTAAAACCTTAAAGGCCTGAAGTGACCTCAGATTTAAAAAAAAAAAAGAAAAAAGAAAAAACAAAAAACAAAAAACCAGATTGACCTTAAAAGAATTTTCCTTTTGATAGGAAAGCCACATCAACTGAGATGAATTCTGAGAAAAGAAGGCCTTGTTGGTATGAACAGATACCATTTAAATAGCTTAACAATGCAGATCAGCTGGTGAAAAAGGAAGGGTGAAGGCTCATCAATCCTCTAATTATTTACCTTCTTTAGGACAGTGGACACTTTTACAAGAGTTTCCAACACTAAGGTTACTGAATATGTTTAGTCTTACCAAAAAAGTTTAAGGTAAAATCACTTTGAGATACCCTGGAGTATTTTCCATCTCTCACAAATATTTAGATATAATGGAAGTTTCTATTCAATAATGTTATTTTATTTACACTCTTTCTCTCTCTCACATTGCCTATATTCTTTCTCTCTCTCCCTCTCTCTTCTTTGAATAAAGAGAAAATGTCCAATGTCTTTTTCACTATGTTCTTAAGACATCTAAGCAGAGACACACCACTATGGTGGTGAAACAGATTAATCTCTCACTGAAATAGTCCTTCATACATTTTTAATGAAAGGATATTACAGAAACAACCTAGCTTCATGGGCGTATTGATGCAGTCAAGGGCACCATCCAAAATATTTGTGGGGGCCATCAGTTGCATTAGTACAGTGTGGGTATATGGCAAAAAAAAGGGGGGGGCCTGATGAAAAAAAGGAGAGAAAAAAATGATGCATCAAAAATATTTGTACTGTTTGCTTGCCAAGTTACCAAAGCACTGGCCTCCTTTAGGTCTTGGAGACAGCTGAGACCCTTTAGCTTTAATTTATATATTCCAGACCTGAGTCACTGGCCCTAAATTCACTTGTATCACTGGGGGTAACTTTACACTCTAAACAGTTCTACTATTTGAATAGTTGGGAACCTAAAACAATATATTCAACACAGAGCTGTTAGTAAAAGTCCATTAAGATTTGCTTACCAGGGGCACCTGTGTGGCTCAGTGGGTTAAAGCCTCTGCCTTCGGCTCAGGTCATGATCTCAGGGTCCTGGGATCGAGCCCCGCATCGGGCTCTCTGCTCAGCAGGGAGCATGCTTCCTCCTCTCTCTCTCTCTGCCTGCCTCTCTGTCTACTTGTGATCTCTGTATGTCAAATAAATAAATAAAATCTTAAAAAAAAAAAGAAAGACTTGCTTACTAGATTCCATCAGCTCTCTTTGTAACAACAACACATTCACAAGCTTCACTTTCAGAAGCAACATGAAATAGAGGAAAACTGAAGAGCAATGGAGATCCCATTTGAGAAGCTCCACCACAGGCCATGTGACTTTGGAAATAAAAACATTTATTGAGAAATTAGTATTTCCCAGGCACTGTTATCAGCACCTGACATGTATTACGTATAGTCTATATAATAGCTGTAAGAATTAGATGATATTATCTTACTGATGTTGAAATAGAGTGTTTCAAATGGCTAATTACTGAAAAAGCCAATATTTGAACTCATGGTTCTAGCTGTTGAGTGATGCTCTTAACCTCTATGCTGTACCATTCCTCAGCATTATTTAATTTGTTGAACTCTAATCTATGAGGAGGTAAAGATTGTAATGATTACATAATACATAAAATGTCCTTAACATTCGATAGTGTTACCCTTAAGGGGACTTCTAATTCCAGTCATGAGGAGGTAACGTCCATATTTATCCTCCTACCTTAAACAAGAAAAATAGAGGGGGGTCGAGGGATGTGAAACAATGATATTCAAACACACAACTGGCAACACAGGCCAATGGTTCCTGAGGAAAATGAAACAAAACAATCTCTACAATTTCCCCCACTTACTGCCTGCAGAGTTTCCAGGCTGCAGTACAGAAAAGGGGATCCCGGGATGCCTGGGTGGCTCAGTTGGTTAAGTGGCTGCCTTCGGCTCAGGTCATGATCCCAGCATCCTGGGATCGAGTCCCACATAGGGCTCCTTGCTCGGTGGGGAGCCTGCTTCTCCCTCTGCCTCTGCTGCCACTCTGCCTGCCTGTGCTCGCTCTCTCTCTCTCTCTGGCAAATAAATAAATAAAATCTTAAAAAAAAAAATAAAAGGGGATCCCAAATAGAACCAGAGGTCTTTCTGACTTGAGGAACAAGAGATGGGAGTCCAAGGAGTCTAAAAGAGCTAGAATTAGTGAGGCAGCATACCAGAGAGGGAGTTACACAGACAGCAGCCCCCAGAGATCTGAAGAGGGGGTGCCCTTGAGTTTTTGGATGAATACTGATGTGCATGTGTGTGAAAGGAAACTATCCAAGGGTAAGGGAAGAAGAGGTGAACAATTCCTGAAACTCACTCAGAGCTGAGAATAGTTCTACTCCAACCACACTGATTTAGAAAGATCTCCTTATACACAGGGAATTGAGTATGGCATTACCTTAGAAGCAGGGCTAAATTAGTCTTAGACTATAGGCTGCCTTTGGATCTGTCCTACTGAAACTTAAAAGAAAGGTTTAAAAGGATAAGACTGATTCCAAGAACTTTAACTGCAAACTAGAAGCCAAACAAAAGTCATCATTCAAATATATACATTTCACAATGTTAGCATCCCATCAAAAATTACCAGGCATGCAAATAAAGGGGAAAGTATGATGCCTCTTTAAGAGAAAAATCAACCAATAGAAATAGATCCAGAGATAAAAATATGACAAAATTAGTAGACAAGGATATTAAAACAGCTACTATAAATGAGTTCAAGAAGGTAGAGAAAGGGTAGAGAAATGATAAAGAGAAATGGAATATGCAAAAAGAACCGAATGTGAATTGCAAAAATGCACTGAATGTGATTGAAAGTAGATTAGACATTGCAGAATAAAAGATTAGTAAACTTGGAGAAAGAGCAATAGAAAATATCCAAAATAAAACAAAGAGGGAAAAAAAGAATAAAATATGAACAGTCCATAAATGTGGGACAATATCATATGATCTCACATGCAAATGGAGAAGGGAAATATTTGAAAAAAATAATGGCAAAAAATTTCTGAATTTAATAAAAACTATAAACTCATAGATCCTACCAGTTCACCACACACCAAGCAAAATAAACATGAGGAAAACCAATCTATTGCACATCATACTTAAACTGCTGAAACCAGTAATAAAGAGAAAATCTTAAAACATGAAATGAAAAATGCATTACATTTAGAAAACTGAAGGTAATAATGACAGCAGACTTCTTCTGAGAAACTATGCAAGCAGAAGACCATGTTATGACAGCTTTAAAACTATTGAAACCAAAACACTTTCACCAAGAATTCTACACACAGGAAAAATATGTACCAAAACTGAAGGTGAACTTAAAACTTTTTCAAACAAAAGCTTTAAGAATTTATCACTAAAAATTCTTCAGAGGGAAAATGATACCAGATAGAAATTTGAATATCCACAGAAACATGAAGAACACCAGAAATATAATGTGAGTAAATAAAAATTTTTTTGCATTTAAATTTTTTTCCTTGAAAAATAATTCACTGTTTAGAATAAAATTAATAATAATATAGTATGGGCTTTATATGTAGAAATAAAATGTATGATACTGAAATAAAGGATTTGGTGTGGCACGAGTCACTTAATTTCAGTTTAATGATATGCAAATGGGAGTATTTGTATTAATTCAATCTCTTCATTTAAAACACTTAGCATAGGAGCTAGCACATAGTCACTAATGTTAACCATTGACATTACATTTATTCCTGAATAATTTGGATTTTTACATGGAAAGTAGGAGTGCATTACTCAGTGAAATGTCAAGCCATACTGAGATTGAGGGAAAAGGGAAAATCAGAAACGCTGATCCTGCTTTTATATAAAATTTTGATATTGTGTTCATTATGGACTTTTTGCATTATTTTTTATTTTTTAAAATATATTAATATATTAATGGGGGAGGTGTTGATACCTAAGTCTAGTGCCTCGTCGTCCTCCCAGCCCTGTATCATTAACGTAAATAAAAGAAGTGGGAGAGAGGCTTATTCCTTGATTACACAGCCCATCGATCAAACATGGTGGAGTTATAGGCATGGCCTCCTGCTCTGAAAGAATCGGAGATGTCTGTATCCTAAGGGTTAAATGTTTTTTCACTATACAAGGCATTTCCTATGCCTTCTTTCAAATAGCCAATTCTCCTAAAAGTCATTCCACAAAGAATTCAGTTTACTGAAAAGTTGTTTGCACAACTTTTTATAAAAATGTTTTGCTGGCAAAATGACCTCAACAAGAATAGTAATTTGGTAACACTCAGTGTTCAGTTTGTGTCAAGTATTGTTCTGAGCATTCTACATATGTCAAAAATGATGTACTTTTCTCCATAGCCCTATGATATAGGTTCCATTTTTCCCCCATGTTTATAGATGAGGAAATTGAGATCCTTTAAAATTACATGACTTTCTAGGGGCACCTGGGTGGCTCAGTGGGTTAAGCCTCTGCCTTCGGCTCGGGTCATGATCCCAGGGTCCTGGGATCGAGCCCCACATCGGGCTCTCTGCTCTGCGGGGAGCCTGCTTCCTCCTCTCTCTCTCTCTCGCTCTGCCTGCCTCTCTGCCTACTTGTGATCTCTGTCAAGTAAATAAATAAAATCTTTAAAAAAAAAATTACATGACTTTCTCAACATCACACAACTGGAAAGTGGCAGTCAGGATTTGAAACTAGTCTTCTTAATCTGGGGCCTCACTCTTCACCACCATACTACATGGCCTTTCACTCCCAAACTTAGGAGGAAGAGATCCAGAAAACCATAGGATATCAGCAGGCAGCAAACACATCTAGGACCCTTTAATTCCTGCTTTTTATGTTTCCAGATATTGACTCGACTAGTATCGTGGGTGGATAAACCACATCAACAGCTGGTTCCACTGCCTAAATATCCAGGAATATAAAAGAACATCCTCCGTGATTTATGGTTAAATTGACTGTTCATCGGCAGAAAGAAACACACAACAAACACACATACATCCTTGGAGTATAGATGGGAATTCATTCCACTTGTCAAGAGAGATTTGTGTCGAAAGCAAGCACACTTGGATCACTTAGGCCTGTGCCCCCTTTTTCTCATTATGATGTCTTTGCAGTCATGAAGTCCTCTGACAGCTTGTCAATTTGGGAAATGGTATCTCTGTTGAAAGCTTGATGAGTACATCTTATTTTTAATGCTAACTAATTCCTGCTTGAAGATAATCCTCTTTGAGTCATGTTTACATAAGATACACAGAAATGACAGGATAAAAATAGTTACTACGAAATTCTCCAGAGGCTATAAACAGTTTTAACTTTTGGCAAAAGGACTTTATTATTTACATACTCAGACAAATATAGGTCATACACTTCTCAGATTATTAATGTTCTTCTGCAAATAATTGACAGTGTATAAATATACCAACTGAACCCCTTACTGAGTCTTAATTAAATTCTAGCAATCTTGTTCAGAGTCTTGTATATTTGGTTTATCTTAGGGTCATCATTAATATATACCTATAATATTACAGTCAGAGATCTTTTCTTGCCTTCTTTTCCTAAAAACAAATACAGTCAAAAGTAATTTATTTCCAATGCTAGATAATGTCTAACTCCAAAATCTCAAGATTCCAATCTCCTACTGTCCAAATGTCCATAAACTTCAAATAACATCAACTCAAATGCCATAATTTTAATAGAGAATGAGGTGGCAGATTCTGTAACTGAAGTAAAGAGCACACTGGTTTACATTAAAACAGTTATTTCTCTGTCAAATTCTCACAGCAAGAACAGAATCTCAGTTCAACTTTTCTAGGCCAAATGAAGCATCATGTTTATAAATAAAGCCTTCAGCCCTTTTCCTCTCTAAGCAGTAAATTCTTTGCAACCTCTGGCATTTGCAGTATGAACATCTGTCTGATTTAGTTGCAGAACAAAGGTACTCTGTTATGGAAAAAGAAGCATTTCTCCACTCACCCATATCCCAAAACATTCCTAAAACATAGGTGTCCTATGGAGTCTGTGGTAGGTAGAATAATGACTCCCCAAATATGTCCACACCCTAATCCCTGGAACCTGCAAGTATGTAAATTGTACGGCAAAAAGGACTTTGCAGATAGGATTAATGTTAAGGATCTTCAGATGATGAAATTATTGTAGATTATTCAGGTTGGCCCAATTGATCGCATGGGCATTTAAAATAAGAAAACCTTTCTCAACTGAGTTTAGAATCAGAAAGAGATAAAAGTGCAGACGAATGGCCAGAGATGATGTGTTGGTAGCTTTGAGACAGAGCAGGGACTGGACTTAGGTCCCCTCACCCTGACCATGAAATCCAGCTTTCCTTGACCACTGAAACCCTATGCCCTATGCCTTTTGAATGGCATATCCAGTAGGGATGCAGAAGCAGGATGCTTACCAAAGGAGGGACTCAACTTCAGACTGATGAATACTGGACCTAACCAGTCTGCACCAAGGTGGGCCCCAGTGCTGACCTTTCATCCACTTTTTCTTCATTTTAATGCCAAAAAATTACACCCAGGGGTGGAGGTTTAATATGCTAATGAGACATTTATCCATTGTGCCTGTGGGCCCAACTTCCTGTATATCTCTCTGCCCCTTCATGCTTAGATGTCACTCCTTTCCTGTCTTAGCCTCTCTAAAAACTGTTCCTGGACTTTGTTCTGAGAGTTGGGTAGGAAGGGCCCTTTCCTTTGTGCTGCCTTCTCTGTGAATCGAGTATAATCCCCAATAAAAACCTTGCCTGGAAATTCTCACTGGGCCCTATTTCACTCCACTACTTGCAGAGTCCAAGGACCTGAGTTAGTAACAGCTTTGAAGATAGGGGAAGGGACAACAAGCTAAGGAACATGAACTCTCTAGAAGCTGGAATAGGCAAGAAAACAAACTGCCCCCTAGAGTCTTCAGAAAAATACAGTCATGTCAACATCTTGGTTTTAGCCCAATGACACCCGTGTCGCATTTCCAACCTGCAAGCCTATAATAAATGTGTATGTTTTAAGCCACCAAGTTCATAGTAATTTGTTACAACAGCAATAGGAAATGCAAAATATATTCAAGTTAAGAGGCAACTCAGCTTCACAAGGAATATGATTCCACCTTTAAAATAGGTATTTTTAGCATCTATTACCGCCAAAGGAAATATATGCATTGTGATGGTTAATTTTATGTGTCATATAGACTAGCCATGGGGTTCCCAGAATAAACTATTTCTGGGTGTGTCTGTGAGGGTGTTTCCTGATGAAATCAGCCTTTGAATCTTAGGCTCAGTAAAGCAGATTATCCTCCTAAACGGGCATCATACAACCATTAAGGGTCTGGAGAGAACTTTATTTTCTTCATACAGAACCATGTATGCTATTAGGACATTTATTAATCTTCTATTTTCCAAGAAATAAACTAGAAGTGTTCTTAGGTACTGAAACCAAAACCATAGAATCATAAACCTCAAGCTTCAACAATTTCTCATCTGTCCCTAAAATACAAGATCCCCAGAATTTCCTAACAATTAACAACTTTTGATTTCTCCTATCTTTGGCTTGCCATCAGGTTGTAAGGATAAAAGGTGGGGGAGGAGAGGTAAGTGACACACAGACCTGACTCCTGGGTGATTTCCTTAGAGCACCAGTTTCACACGTACCTGGCAGATCGATTTACCGTTTACTCATTCCTCAAGCAAATATGGACTGTGTCTCTGTAATTTCCAGGCACTGTGCGTGGTGCTGGGGATACAGTGATGAATATGACAGGCTATGCTTCCATCCCAGAAGCTGGAATTTACTGAGTTTACAGAACAATGAGAGCGAATAGGACAGTAAGAACTTCTTCCCAAGTTCAAGAGTACCGGGTAGAGAATTCTGCTCTGCAACTATGAAGGGACATGACTTACCAACCACTGAGACTCACTTCACCCTCCAGGTGACTTCTAGCTTTGCATCTAAACCCATTCCTGACCAGCAAGAGCAGAACCACAGAGGCCCTACAACTTTATTCTATTCTCTGCTCTCCAAAATGCTTTCTTTGTGCACAAACTGAGCAAACCCTTTAATCTGGTTGTGCCAAAGAACCATCTGGAGTGCTTATTTAAAATACAAGTTCCTGGGCTCTCATCAAGATAGCCTGATTAGGTAGGTGTGACAGGAGATCCAACAGTCAGAATTTTTACACAAATACTCCAGCTGAAATCTGCTCAGGTAAGGATTGCATTTTGACAAACATGGATTTAACTCCTATGTTTTTCATATCTGTAAGGCTATGATGTTATTACCTTTTTAAAAAAGTAATTTTTTATTTAATCCGATTTTTAAAAAATTTTATTCACGTTAAACACACACACACACACACACACACACACACAAACAATAAATCAGCCCACCTTCCATTATACAGAGATAACCACTGTTAACATTTGATAGGTTTTCTCCCACCTGCTTCCTAACAGAACTAAACAATATTTGAAGTCATGCTATATATAAAGCTCTGGGTCTTGCCAATTTCAAGTAAATATCATTAAAAAATTACCCATATGATTAAATCCTTCAAAAATGAGATAGTTTTGATTGGTCATCTTTTAGGTTGCTTAGTAAAGCTTATAAATTCTTTCTGCCAATTATACATACTTCATGCATACATACTATACAAACTTACTCTTAGATATTTTCAAAATTTGTGACTATTAAAGAAATTGTTTCTATAATGTTTTCACATTTTAAAATATGAACATGTGGGAAATCTAATTCTTATGTGCTCTAAGTTTTAGAAGGATACCTTACTTCATTTTCTGCTGGGAATGGCCAGCAATCCCTGTACCGACAGATTAAAGATTACTCCAATTTTGCTGTGAAAGAGAGAAAGCAAGGGATCAATACTCAGAGACAAAGACCCTTTTTGCTCTTCTTTGCTCCCATTTTTGTTGGTCCTTCAGGATAATCACAAATCCTTATCACTGTTTCTCAAGCATGTGATGTGTGACAAGAGGTCTTCCTGGAACTAGGAGGATCTGATTACAGAATGATATGATATGCTTATCTGCATATTCAGAGAGTTCTGCTAAACATAGCCTAAGGGACAATGCATACATCTCTTAGATCACAGGATGGCTGTTTGGGCTAAGAGGCTCTGGAGAATGGAGTGGTCACTCAGGCCTCAGCATTCCAAAGGCCTACGTCCTTCTCCAAAACCTTCCACCATGCCCAGCGGCCACCATGTTACATTTTAGCAAGCCAGGTATTATGGCTGATTTCATGCTCTTCGTTAACCCCAACATCTCCCCCCCTTTTTTTTTCTTTTAAAGCTACAGCAAGTAGTTCTTGAGACAGTTGCACTATTGTAGATATGCTTCACATCTCTGAGAGTGGCTAGGGCATTTATTCCAATTTTGCAGACTAGGATGAGAAGAAAAACAGTAATTATTATTACAAGAGCAACTCCTCAGAATCCCCATTTCTGTGGAAGAGAACCATGTGGCTGGCTTAAGCCACTGAAGATTGTTAGAAATAGATTGCCAAGCTTCTGCATGAAGCTAATGATTTTCCGCCACCATCAAAGCGGTAAGGATCTGATCCTTCAGCTGCTGAACATCAAAAGTTAAAATATCGGGGCACCTGGGTGGCTCAGTCATTAGGTGTCTGCCTTCAGCTCAGGTCATGATCCCAGGCTCCTGGGATTGAGACCTGAATCAGGTTCCCTGCTCGGTGGGAAGCCTGCTTCTCCCTCTCCTACTCCCCCTGTATTCCCTCTCTCATTCTCTCTCTCTCTCAAATAAATAAATAAAATCTTTTTTTAAAAAAAGTTCAAATATCATGGAGTGATCTGTGCATTTGTTTCTTTATCTTTTCCCAGTCATGTACGGTCTGGTTCCAGGGCATGGGGATAACACGGACCTGTGAGCCCAGTCACATAAGAGGCCTTGCCGATAGGCTAAGGCTTCTTGTTTTCCCCCAAGATTTTCAGTAGCAGCTTCCATTAGTTGAAGATGTCCCAGTATTTTCTGATCTATAGTTTGTTGAAGTTGGAATTCCCTTGTGGTATTAATAGGCAGCTGAGCCACAAAGGCCGCAGTCTGAACTGAGAGAGAAAGAGAGGCAAGGGCCACACTAGTAGCAGTAATAATTGAGACAGCCATGATAATGCTGGCAATGAGTAGACCCAGGAAGCATTTGGATAGTTTAGAATCTCCTGAGCTTTCTGGGTCATCTTCTTGAGGTTTCCCCAGGTTGTGAATTTCGCCTTGTGGGTACTGGGGAGGCATATGACAGTTGGCTGTTTTTCTTGTAGATTCAGGTGACCCCTCTGAGGGACTGGATTCTGGCCAGGCCAGGCCTTGGTAATGTTTAGTGTTTCTAGTAGGGATCCACACTGGTCAGTCCTTAGTAGAAACACAAGTGTAATCTCACCCCCATGTTATGAGTTCTACTGGTCCCTGACCAATCCCTATGTTTGGGTCCCAAGAGTACTTGGGCTCCTGTTTTTGGCAGGTAGCGAGGTTTAAAATGTTCTTTGCCCAGAATTTCAAAATCAGAATTTTTAAATTAAAAAGACTTAGAGTAAGCAATGCTTTCTGTAATTGTGCTATAGGACTCCTATCTCCCCCTTTTAGTTTTGTATCATGTATTTAAGGGTAGAATGTGCTCTCTTAGTAATAGCCTGATTATGACTGATTTGTCTCCAAATAGTATGCTGTAATTTATTGACGAATTCAATAAAGGTTCTTGGGAGCCCTGCTTATTGTCCTACATCTACATATGGACCTCTCCCCTACATCTACATATGGACCTCTCCCCTGAAGCATATTAGCCACTACAGGACCCCTGCTAAGTGACTGAGCAGCTTGTCGTTCACATAAATCATCACATTCAGTATGCCAGCCTGAATACTGAGTGGGGCAAATACTACTTTACATAAATGCTTTGTTCACAAATGAATCTTTTATCACATTTTTGTAAATCATTGATATCTTAAGATAAAGATTCCTTAATCTGGAAGAGCAAACATGAGAGAATCAGCAATGTTTTAAATAAGAGTCACAAAACTATAATACTCTTTTAGTTCATTTAGTCCCAAGTTATTAATTCTTATTTAATTTGAATGTAGCTTTTGTTAGTTCTGAAAGTTTTACACATTTCAGTTTTAGGTTTTTAAAGATATCAAAAACCTGTATCTGTCCTAAGCCCTTTAAATGAATTTCCTTGAAGACGAACCTCATCTTATAAGAGAATAGGAACAATTATAAATGACAAAAACTCAGAAATGGACATTGTTAATAATTTTATATAAGAACTTTTTATGATCCAATTGACAAGGAAACTCAGTTATTTCTGTGACACATGAAACAGTTCAATAGCCGAATATAGACTGTTGATGACCTTGTACCATAGGGTACATACCAAACAAGCCTAATTAATCAACAAGACTTTGCTGATGATTTAAATCTTGAGGAAATTTGTTAAAACCTTAGAAAGTTTCAAAGCACATGCCTAAACAGGACTACAGATCACTGCAAAACTCAATTTTTATTTAACCAAGGTGACAATAAGAGATTCCAAAGGCAAATATGTAGGAGGTTATGTAGTTTTAGCAAAACACAGCTTCTTTAATATTGAGAAGTTTTAACTAATTAACCAAAGACCTGATAATGACATAACATAGAAAGTGATTTCTGGGCACACAAAAGAGAATAAAACCTTTGTTTATATTTTCTTATCAAGAGCAGACCAATGATTCAAGAAAACTTCGTCTTTTGAACAGAGAAAATTTCAATCTTATGCCACTATACTTTTAAAATCCCTTTATTTTAATCTTAGTCCATCATAACCACACCTAAAATTCTTTTCCAAAGATTTCCCTTTCATAAACCTTCTACAACTTTCTCCGCATTCAGATTGTCCCAACTCATCTCTCCAAACAACCATCTTATTTAAGACAAAATTTCTTAAATTCTTCTTTTACCTTCAACAAAAATACATTCCCATTCCTTATATCTTTCTTACATATCTCCTATGTTTCTACATACAGACTTGCTCTCGTTATTTCTAACAACCTTAACTACATTTAGTACAATTTTGCATTCCTAGAAACCTTAGTCTCCAGTGAAAACTAAGTAGTAACAAATTATCAACTGTCACACCAGAATTCTTTAGATGGCAAATCATTGAATCAGTTAAGCATAAAACATGTTTTGCCAACAGACCTAAATATTTTTAGTTTTTGCAATAAGAAGTCAAAAGCCCAAACCTACAACCAGTAATCAATTACTTAGCACTTTATCCTATTTGGAAAAGACCTAGATGTCCAAAGAATATAAATCCATTTACCATATAAGCAAAACTTTAAGGTTTCTGGTTACCAAAGACTTTGAAAATTATCTTAACTTCCATGAAATTTTTGATGAGACAATTAACCACCACTTTAGTCATCTTTTTGGTAACAAAGTGCAACAAAGAAAACATGAGCTTATTTGACCTTTAGTAAACCTCGATAGAGTAAGTTTTACATTTACTGCTGGTAACCTTAAAGATATGTCTACCTTAATTAAACTGACAAACTTAATTTAGTTCAAATACTGAATTATATTCCACCTGGATCCACCCCATTGTAGATTTTTACCAGAGACACTGGTGGGGAAATCTAGAGTGGGTGGTATTAGGTCCAGGGAGTGCTCTTCTTGCTCCTTGATGGTAGGGGTAGGAGGAGCCATGGTGCCTGAGGCCCTGAGGATGGTCTAGAAGTTAGTTATGCAGTCCACACCCAAGGTGGTGCAGAAAGAAGGGGGAAGAGGGGACAGAAGAGGCAAAGTTGCAAGAAGGCAGAGAAAGGGTTCCCAGGTCCAGAGATCGTCAGCTCCAACAAAGGAGCAAAGGCCATGTTTTCCTGCCAACAGGGGGAAATAGTCCATGTTGAGCCAGAGAAGACAGGGAATTTTCCCCAAAACAAAGGGAGTTTTGGCAGCTGCTTGGGAATATTCCTTAAAGTCCCCATCCCAAGGTAGACTTAACCATAGTTGGCTCCAATTATAGCCATTAAGCCAGGAAATGAGTGAGGGAGAAGCCCCTACATCTATTAAGAACAGTGAGAGAGAGGGAGTCAAGAGTTCCCTTTGTCTGGGATGGACTGTGTTTCCTCCAGCAGCCTGGGTTTACTCAGAGGAGCCCTATTCAGATAATTATCATCCAATATGTCAGGAGGGAGTTTATTAGCCAAATACATTCAGGCAAACCCATTCTGCAAGTCCCTTAGATTGGGGTCCTGGTGTAGAGCAATGAAGGCCCAGGTACAAGCAATGGGTACTCTAGGTCCATTTATGATTAGCTCTGAAGAGATCTAACTGATAGAGCCACTGAGTCCACACAGCGTTAAAGATCAGTGCTTTCCTAAATTTTGCAATCCAAATTGTTTCCAGTAGGTTAAAAGGCACCCCAAGGAAGAGTCCTTGGGAACTGAAGAAAAGAGGTCCATTACCTAGAAAATCCCCCTGACTCCCTGGTGGTGTCCCACTTGGGATATGTCAGAGGTTCCTGGTGTCAAAGCGACTGGAGGCGTCCCCTGAACAAAATCAGTATGACCATCGCCACTGATCTAGGCCCTGTAGGAGGTAGTCCTGCCCCCCTTCCCCCCCCCCACCGCTTCCCCATCACATTCTAGACTACAATGGGTGCTTGTGCATGGACTAAAATATCATGATACTGTGCTTAAAGGTCATGCTGTGAAGGTCGTGCTTTATTTTACCTTGCCTAAGAGGTCATGGCACAGAAGGTCATGCCTTGTTTTACTCGCCTTGAGCTTTGAAGAACCCACTGTTTTTAGCCCCTGGAGAGCACTAGAAAAATTTTACAAGGGGAAATTATCCAATTTTGTAGTTAGTAGAGGACACTGACAGAGAAGAGTAAAGACAGAAATCCATCATGATCCAAGCAACCTTCCAACACATGTAGTCCTTACAGCCAACTTCCCTAGGAAACAATCCCCTGTATGTATCATTTCCCAGATGTAGCCCCCAGTAAGGATCAACTAAGCATGGGGTAAAGGGGAGAACGTGGTAGAATTTCCTAGTAGAAGGGGGAGGGAGTTTTCGTCTTTGTTGGATCTAACTTGAGAAATTAAAGGGCTAATGTGGGGAGCCAAAGGAGTCATAGGTTCTCCCTCTTTTTCTTTAAAAACGTTTGAGGTGCCCTCAGTATGTAATGGGGCCAGGGTGGACCTAACTAGACTCCACATTGTAAGGGAAGCAAGTGGCACCTTTTTACCTTGTTTATGGCAATGTTTCAAGTTTTTTCCAATTCCCTCCCACACTTCAAAGTCTAATGTTGTTTGGTCAGGGAAGCATGGGTTCTGCTCAATAATAACCTCTAACAAACCCTGAGGTTGGTCTTCTGTTACAGAGGCCCCGCTTACCTTAAGGAGCTGTTTCTCAATTATAGTAACTCTGTTAGCCTTTAAAAATTGCTTTAAGGAAAAATATGACAAAGAAACAACAACAACAACAACAAAAGCAAGGAATACATCATCGACCCAGAATGACAAAACCAAGGTACTCTTTTGTAAAATTATTGGTTTTTAAAGAGAAAGAAGAAATTCTTTAGACACTCTGGGCATATAGGCAAAAAAATAAAATAAAATAAAATAAAAAGAGATTCTCATCACACTCTTCAATAGCAATGCTTTAAGCAAGAAGGAAATTGTACAATATAGGTAAGATACTCAAAGAAAGTACAAACCAAGAATTTATATCCACCAAAACTGACCTTCTATAAAGACCCATTATTACCTTGCAAAAACTCAGTTTTTTCCAGGAGCCCTTGCTGAGTTGTCTACTGACAATGAGCTCCAGCCCAACAACATGCCTGGAGAGACATTGCCATAAGGACTGGTGGGTGATAAGCACTTGGTATGTATTTACTTGGAGAAGTAACACTAAATTATAGTTAAAAGAGAAACAAGTTTATAATGTCTATATGCTCTAACAAGGTAGTTATAGTATAGTCCCCCAAAGTGGTGGGGAAGCTGCACAGTGGATACAAACATTTTTGTATCTATTTTCAGTACTCTAGTTGGTAGCAGCAGTTTTACCATTGTTATTCTGAGACTGTTGCTTATATAAAGTGGCAAATCAGTTATTGTAGAATCTTTCAAATTTTTCATCTCCTGTGTCCTTGGAAACCAAAGTCATATGTCAGGTGTACGTGTGTGTATGTGGGGGGAGATATATATATATATATATCATACCATATATACCAATATATAACAATTATAATTATATATAATAAAATATATATTTTATTATATATTTATTAATATAATGTGTTATCTATATTAATAGGTGACATTATATAGATTAATAGATAATATTAATATCTATATCATATATTATATATCTAATAGATAATATTAACATTATCTATATCTATATTATATAAATATATAAATATATAGATGAATATCTATTTATCTAAAATAAATATCTATTTATTTATTATTAATATCTATTTATTTATATTTATATATTTAAAATATAATTTATAGATAAATATCTATAAACATATAGATATTTATATAATATAGATATAGATAATATTCATATAGATTATAGACTATGTGTATATATACACAAACTTTATATAAACACATACTCTGCAATCTATATTAATAAATAAATAATAAAATCTATATATTAATAAATATATAATAAAATCTATGTCTGTATTTATATAAAATACCTAATTCTATTCATGAAAAAGACCTAGAAACAATGACCAATACAGTAGCAGTGAGCATACATAATGCTCAGTTTATAGTCTTGAAATTCCCTTTTCTATTTAAGAAAATAGAGGGACCTCTTGGAGAACTGATGATTCTAGAAGTGTGGCAGGAAATATAAAAGATGGGTCTGGAATATCCTGTCTTAGCAGATAACAAGGAAGCCATCAAAGCTATCAAATGGACTTAGAAACCAACCAAATGAGGGTAAAATTTCAGCTGCAACAAAGATTATAATTGCAATCAAATGAAATGTGCAAATACATTTCAATAAGAATTCATAAAGATATTTGGCAAAAACATTAACTGATCACCTTCTGAAGATGGTATGGAAAAAAATTATATTCTTAAAAACTATGTAAATAAAACAGAAGAATCAAGTATTTGTTCTACC
This sequence comes from Enhydra lutris kenyoni, assembly GCF_002288905.1. Lineage (NCBI taxonomy): Eukaryota > Metazoa > Chordata > Mammalia > Carnivora > Mustelidae > Enhydra > Enhydra lutris. The sequence goes on along the minus strand of NW_019154104.1, from coordinate 14,181,553 downwards.
TCTCCTATATGGACTGTACCAATGGGTGACCAAATAATAGATTAAGAAAAACATCTTATAAATTATTACAACTGATATAGGAAAACAAAACGACACAATATTGTCATTTTGCAACCCACCATGAACTAGTGTATGTAGTCATTATACACAATAACAGCTAATATCAAAGAAGAGCAAACTTTAGCCATGTATGTACTTCTTGACAAAAGAATATGGAACCACTTATAATCATGCCAGAAGGATGGAAACTGGCTGACTCAGCTGCTAATACGCAGAAAATGCAGAGGGCAAAGGCCATGTTGAATTGGACTATGAGGATGCAGTAGACAGGATCCAGACTTTGAGAAATTCTATGGGTCAAACAGCATAACAGACAGACTACAAGGAAAAGAAAGATACGGAGGCTTAAACACATATTAATTTTTTTAATGGGCAAAATGGGACTATAATGTCTAGGGATGCACATTCAAATGATTAAGCAAGGAAATAATTAATATAAAAGTCAGGCTAGGAATTACTTTTGGGGGGAGAGGCCATGATTGAGATGGGGTACATGGAAGGAGCTCCTGGGGTTACTGGTAAAGTTTTATTTCTTGACCTAGGTGGTGGTTACCAGGATGTTTGTTCCCAAAATAATCACTAAGCTACAAATTTAATTTGTATGATTTTCTACATCTGTGATTTGTTTTATAAAATAAAGTTTTTAAAAGATGAAAACAGAACTATCTACCTCATAGTATATATATGTGTGTGTGTGTGTGTGTGTGTGTGTGTGTGTGTGTGTGTATACACATTTGAATATCCGGCTTCTGGTACATAGTAAGTACTTGATAAATATGAATCCTCTTCGCTGTTAATCCTGTTGAACAGCCTTGCTAGTGTGATTTCAGCACCATTGCTAACATTACTAACTTGTGTGACTAATCAAAAATAGTTAATACTCGGGGTGCCTGGGTGGCTCAGACTGTTGGGCAACTGTCTTCAGTTCCGGTTATGATCCTGGAGTCCCAGGATTGATTTCCCACATTGGGCTCCCTGCTCAGCAGAGAGTCTGCTTCTCCCTCTGACCTTCCCCCTTCTTGTGCTCTCTGTTTCAAAGAAATAAATAAAATTTTTAAAAATTTAATAATTTTTTTAAATTAAAAAATTAAAATTGCTTTAAAACCTTAATATATTATCTCTCTTTGGAGAGAGAGGTTTTCCCCACATCCAGAGTTCTCAGAGACCTTTTAATTCTGTAAAAATACCCAAGCCTGAAACTTCCCCAGACTTGGCCATGAGCAGATGCCAACTTACTGTGCCCAAACTTTTCATTTTCAGGTGGTCCATTCAGTGGTCTGTGGCAAGATGATCACATCGGGGTCACCACTTGTCAGGAATGGCCAGCAATCCCTGTACCAATGGATGAAAGATTACTTTAAACTGTGTCGCAGAAGGAAGAAGGCAAGGGGGGTCAACACTCAGAGACAAAGACCCTTTGCTCTTCTTTGCTCCCACTTTTATTGGTTGTTCAGGATAATCATAAATCTTTCACTGTTTTTCAAGCACATGATATGTGTGTGACAAGAGGTCTTCCTGGAACTAGGAGGATCTGATTATGGGAAAGATATGATATGCTAATCTGTGTGTTCTCCATGTTCTCCGAGTCCTGCTAAATATAGCCTAAGGGACAATGCATACATCTCTTAGATCACAGGATGGCTGTTTGGCCTAAGAAAGCTTCAGTTAAGGCAACTCCCAGCTGCATTCCTACGGTGGAGTGGTCATCCTATGGTGGAGTGGTCATGCAGGCCTTGGCATTCCAAAGGCCTATGCCCCTCTCCAAAACCTTCCCTGCCCCAGGGGCTTTTGTGTTACATTTTAGCAAGTCAGGTGCTATGGATGATTTCATGCTCTACATTAACCCCAACAATTCTCTTGCTAGTTCTAATTAGCACTTAAGTTGATTTAGCTTTCTATGTGATTTGCAAATAATAACTGACTCCTCCTTTCTAATATTTATAATTTATTTTTTTATTTTTATCTTTTCCCATCTGTTAAAAAGCAATACTAAATAAATTAGTAAATAAATTAGTAATAACTAATCTACTTACTTTATTACTGATTTTGAATTATTCTAGCCTTTCACCCTTCAATATCACATTTTCTATTTCAGACTGATAATTTTAGAATTTTAAGCAAGTTTTCTCCTGTCATAGGTTCCTAAGACTCTTATTTTTAGCAACATTTTACTAAATAATTTTTTGCATCTACTAAGAAAACAATATACATATTTTTCCTTTTCAATTTAGCCTAGCTTAGTAAAATGAATTGAGAATGATATCCACCTAAGGATACTAAACTTTGTTTCAGGGCACAAATATAACCTTTTCTTCAGAGATTTAGAATTGGCTTTTAAAAAACAAAATTAAATTTCTGAGAATTTCTTTTTGTTTCCATCATTGTGAAAAATAGGTTGAGTGAGTATAAAATTCTTGAGTCACATTTTTCCCTCAAAATCTAAAGATTGTCTCATAGCAGTTAATATTGTGAAAGGGATGTAATTCATAACTGACTTGTTTCTTCTGCCTAATACTTGTAGGTATTTTTCCCTTTTGTCTCCATATTTAAAATATGTTGAGCTTAAGTGTAGGTGCAGTTTATTTTTATTTTGCCTGAATTTGAGTTGATAACTGCTTGCAAGGTGAAAATGCAAGTGTTCACTTGTGGGAAATTTTCTCCTCTTCATATTTTTTACTATTTATCTGTCATTTTTTCTCATATTTCTACATTGAATAGGCTGGGACTACTCTTCACATTTCTTATATTTTGTCTTATAACTATTCATTTTTTTCCATCAGTTTTGTGATAATTTCTCAAATATTAGTTGAAGATAGTCATAACAGATTCATCAATGTGTTTTCAAGTTTGTCTTCCACGTTTGTTACAGTAGCTGTAAATTAAGTAGGCATGTGACCTTGCTTCCTTAACTGAGGTGACTGGCCCTATGAAGTACTTCAGAGGGGTCTCTACTTCATTCCATAGGCTCTTTCAATCAAGCACAAGCTATGAGCACCATACCAGTAGCTCAAGGTACATATCTCAAAGATTTTACTGAGACTGATATTTGTGTGTTACTTCTTGTATCTGCTGATTACCCCACAATTAAATTGTCCGAAGGAAGGACCAACCAACCTGCTAGTCCTAGTCCCTATAAGCAAAAAAAAAGCCTGCCTGGTGAAATCCCCTTAATATTCACAACCTTAATCAGTCTCTTCTTTATCAGCTCCTTTAAAAAATTAATTCTTTAATAAGATTCTTCATGGTATTTAGACCTAGTTTTCAGTTTTGATAAGCAATTTCCATTCTTATTATGGCCCTTTGTCAAAGAGGCATGTGGGACAAAGACTGAGGTGACTAACAGACTTGGAATATGTCATCATATAAAAAGAACACCATCATTCTCATAAATACCTCAACATAAAGACAAAAAAAAAAAAAAAAGGAGTGGAGGATTCAAACAAAGCATTCAAAAACTATTAGAAAATAGCAATGATTTAACATGACACTACTAAACTCCAAGAAGAGAAAGAGAATAGAACACCAAAACATTTAGAGACAGTGGCTAAAAATTGTCTCAAATGAATGAAAATCAATGCATCACAGATCTGATAAACTCAGAGAACCCCACACTGGATAAACATGAAAACATACACACAGACACATTATGGTCAAACTGATGAAAAGCAAAGATAAAGAGACAATCCTCAAGATAGACAAAAAGAATATACATATAGAGAAACAAAGTCATGAATTACACTTGATATTTTGTCAGAGATTACACAAGCCCAAAGATAATAGACTCACATATTTAAAGAATGGAAGTAACAAGACAGTAACAAAACAAATAACAAATAACTGCTGATCTAGGATTGTATATTTAGCAAAAAAAATCTTTCAATAATAAAAGGAAAATCTTTTTCATAAACTTAAAGCTGAAACAATCGTTAGATGTGTACTCAAAAAATTTCCATCTTCCATCAAAATCTTCCATCAAAAGAAGTATGATACCATTTAGAAATATGGATCTTACATAGAAAAATTAAGAGCAGAGAAATGGCTTTTTTAAAAGGATGCTCTATAAGAAAGATACAGTGTTGTAGCAAACCTATCCACAGAGAACTGGCATTCCAGAAAGGACTGGCATGATATATTCAGGGTAATAAATGAGAAAAATATGCAAACAAGAATGCTCTATCCAGCTAGGCTGTCATTGAAAATAGAAGGAGTGTTAACAAAGCTTCAAGGACAAACAGAAAATAAAAGAATTTGAGATCACCAAACCAGCCCTATAGAAACATTGAAAGGTGTCCTCTAAGCAAAGAGAGAACCTAAAAGTAACATAGACCAGAAAAGAGCAGAGATGATATACAGTAGTAGTCATCTTACAGGCAATGCAATGGCACTAAATTCATATCTTTCAATAGTTACCCTAAATGTAAATAGGCTAAATGCCACAATCAAAAGACACAGAGTATCGGATTGGATAAAAAAGCAAGACCTGTTGATATGCTGTCTGCAAGAGACTCATTTTAGAACCAAAGACACCTCCAGATTTAAAGTGAGGGGGTGGAAAACCATTTATTACACTAATGAACATCAAAAGAAAGCTGGGGTGGCAATCCTTATATCAGACAAATTTGATTTTAAACCATAGACTGTAATAAGAGATAAGGAAGGATACTAAATCATATTTAAATTGTCTATCCAACAAGAAGATGTAACAGTTATAAGTATTTATGCCCCTCACATGGGAGCAGCCAATTATATAAACCAGTTAATAACAAAATCAAAGAAACACATTGACAAGAATACAATAATAGTAGGGGACTTTAACACCTCCCTCACTGAAATGGACAGATCATCTAAGCAAAAGATCAACAAGGAAATAGGACTTTAAATGACACATTGGACCAGATGGACTTCATAGATATATTCAGAACATTCCACCCCAAAGTTACAGAATAAACATTCTTCTGGAGTGCAAATAGAACATTCTCCAGAATAGATCACATCCTGGGTCACAAAGCAGGTTTCAACTGGTAGCATAAGATTGGGATCATTCCTTGCATATTTTCAGACCACAATGCTTTGAAATTTGAACTCAGTCACAAGAGGAAAGTTGGAAAGAACTCAAATACATGGAGGCTAAAGAGCATCCTACTGAAGAATGAATGGGTCAACCAGTAAATTAAAGAAGAATTTGAAAAATTCATGGAAACAAATGCAATTGAAAACATAACTGTTCCAAATCTTTGGGATGCAGCAAAGAGAGAAGTATATAGCAATATAAGCCTTGCTCAAGAAACAGGAAAGGCTCAAATACACAATCTAACCCTCCACCTAAAGGAGCTAGAGAAAGAACAGCAAAGAAAGCCTAAACCCAGCAAGAGAAGAGAAATAATAATGATCAGAGCAGAAATCAGTGAAATAGAAACCAAAAGAACAGTAGAATAAATCAACAAAACTAGGAGCCAGATCTCTGAAAGAATTAATAAGATTGATAAACCCCTGGCCAGATTATCAAAAAGAAAAGAGAAAGGACCCAAATTAATAAAATCATAAATGAAAGAGGAGAGATCACAACCAACACCAAAGAAATACAAACAATTATAAGAACATATTGTGAGCAAGTATACACTAGAAAATTTGATAATCTGAAAGAAATGGATGTTTTCCTAGAGACATATAAACTACCAAAACTGAACCAGGAAGAAATCGAAAACCTGAAAATATCCAAAACCAGTAAGGAAATTGAAGCAGGCATCAAAAATCTTCCAACAAACAAGAGCCCAGGGCCAGACGGCTTCCCAGGGGAATTCTATGAAACATTTAAAGAAGAATACCTATTCTTCTGAAACTGTTCCAGAAAACAAAAATGGAAGGAAAACTTCCAAAGTCATTTTATGAGGCCAGTATCACATTGATCACAAAACCAGACAAAGACCTCATCAAAAAGGAGAATTACAGACCAATATCCTTGATGAACATGGATGCAAAAATTCTCACCAAAATACTCACTCATAGGATCCAACAATATATTAAAAGGATTATTCACCACGACCAAGTGGGAGTTATTCCAGGGCTGCAAGTTTGGTACAACATCAGCAAATCAATCAATGTGATACATGACATTAATAAACGAAAAGACAAGAACCATATGATACTCTCAATAGATGCTGAAAAAGCATTTGACAAAGTACAGCATCCTTTCTTGATCAAAACTCTTCAAAGTGTAAGGATAGAGAATATATACCTCAATATCATAAAAGCCACCTATGAAAAATGCACAGTGAATATCATTCTCAGTGGGGAAAAACTGAGAGCTTCTCCCCTAAGGTCAGGAACATGGCAGCGTTGTCCACTATCACCACTGCTATTCAACATAGTACTGGAAATCCTAGCCTCAGCAATCAGACAACAACAACAACAAAAAATAAAAGGCATCTGAATCAGGAGCGTTTGGGTGGCTCAGTTGGTTAAGCGACTGCCTTTGGCCCAGGTCATGATCCCAGGGTCCTGGGATCAAGCCCTGCATCAGGCTCCATGCTCAGCAAGGGGTCTGCTTCTCTCTCTCTCTCTCTGCCAGTTCTACTTCTTGTGCTCTCTTGCTCTTTCTCTCTGTCAAATAAATAAAATCTTTTAAAAATAATAAAAATAATATATATATTTTTAAAAAGTACATTCAAATCAGCAAGGTCAAACCCTCACTCTTTGCAGATGATATGATACTTTATCTGGAAAACCCAAAGATTCCACCCCAAAACTACTAGAACTCATACAGGAATTCAGTAAAGTGGCAGGATATAAAATCAATGCACAGAAATCAGTTACTTTTCTGTTTATCAGCAATAAGACAGAGAAATTAAGGAGTCAACCCTACTTACAATTGCACCCCAAACCGTAAGTTACCTAGGGATAAATCTAACCAAAGAGACAAAGAGATTATACTCAGAAAACTATAGAATACTGATGAAAAAACTGAGGAAGATGCAAAGAAATGAAAAAATGTTCCATGCTCATGGATTGGAAGAAGGAATATTGTTAAAATGTCTAGGCTACCTAGAGCAATCTACACATTTAATGCAATCCTTATCAAAACATCATCAACTTTTTTCACAGAAATGAAAGAAATAATCCTAAAATTTGTATGGAATAAGACCCTGAAGAGCCAGAGGAATTTTGAAAAAAAAACCAAAGCCAGTGACACCACAATTCTGGACTTCAAGCTCTATTACAAAGTTGCGATCATCGAGACAGTATGGTACTGACACCAAAACAGACACATAGATTAATGAAACGGAATAGAAATGGACCTTCAGCTTATTGGTCAACTAATCTTCACCAAAGCAGGAAAGAATATCCAATAGGAAAAAGACAACCTCTTCAACAAATGGTGTTGGGAAAATTAGACAACCACATGCTTAAGAATGAAACTGGACCATTTCCTTACACCATATACAAAAATAGACTCAAAATGGATGAAAGACCTAAGTGTAAGACAGGAACCCATCAAAATCTTTGAGAAGAACACAGGCAGCAACCTCTTTGACCTCAGCCACAGCAACTTCTTCCTAGACATATCACCAAAGGCAAGGGAAGCAAGGGCAAAAATGAACTAAATGGGATTTCGTCAAGATCTTTGCACAGCAAAGGAAACAGTCAACAAAACCAAAAGACAACTGACAGGGACGCCTGGGTGGCTCAGTTGGTTAAGCAGCTGCCTTCGGCTCAGGTCATGATCCCAGCATCCTGGGATCGAGTCCCGCATTGGGCTCCTTGCTCGGCAGGGAGCCTGCTTCTCCCTCTGCCTCTGCCTGCCACTCTGTCTGCCTGTGCTTGCTCTCTCTCTCTCTCTGACAAATAAAAAAAAAAAAAAAAAAGACAACTGACAGAATGGGAGAAGATATTTGCAAATGACATATCAGATAAAGGACTAGTATCAAAAATCTCTAAAGAACATATCAAACTCAACACCCAAAGAACAGATAATTCAATCAAGAAATGGGCAGAAGACATGAACAGACATTTCTGCAAAGAAGACATACAAATGGCCAACAAACACATGAAAAAGTGTTCAATATCACTCAGCATCAGGCAACAAATTAAAACCGCAGTAAGATACCACCTCACATCAGTCAGAAGGGCTAAAATTAACAAGTCAGGAAATGGCAGATGTTGGCAAGGATGTGGAGAAAGGGGAACTCTGCTACACTGTTGGTGAGAATGTGAACTGTTGCAGCCACTCTGGAAAACAGTATGGAGGTTCCTCAACAAGTTGAAAATAGAGCTACCCTATGACCCAGCAACTGCACTACTGGGTGTTTATACCAAAGATACAAATGGGGCGCCTGGGTGGCTCAGTGGGTTAAAGCCTCTGCCTTCGGCTCAGGTCATGATCCCAGAGTCCTGGGATCGAGCCCCACATCAGGCTCTCCACTCAGCGGGGACCCTGCTTCCTCTTCTCTCTCTGCCTGCTGCTCTGCCTACTTGTGATCTCTGTCTGTCAAAAAAATAAATAAAATCTTAAAAAAAAAAAAGATACAAATGTAGGAATCCCTAGGAGCACATGTACCCCAATGTTTATAGCAGCAAGATATCCAGATGTCCTCAGACAGATGAATGGATAAAGTAGAGGTGATAGACACACACACACGCATACACACACACAATGGACTATTAGGCAGCCATCAAAAAATGAAATCTTGCTATTTACAATGATATGGCTAGAGCTAGAGGGTATTAGGCTAAGCAAAATAAGTCAATTAAAGAAAGATAATTATCACATGATCTCAGTGATATGTGGAATTTAAGATACAAGGCAGAGTATAATAGGGGAAGAGAGGAAAAAATGAAACAAGATAAAACCAGAGAGGGAGACAAACCATAAGAGATTCTTAATCTCAGGAAACAAACTGAGGGTTGCTGGAGTGGAGGAAGGGTGGGAGGAATGTTGTAGCTGAGTGATGGACATTGAGGAGGGAATGTATTGTGGTGACCACTGTGTATTGTGTAAGATTGATGAATCACAGACCTGTACCTCTGAAACAAATAATACATTATATGTTAAAAATAATAAAAATTGAAAGATAAACTGTTCATTTTCATTGTCTTAACAATTATTAACAATTATTAACTGTCTAAAGCAAAAACAATGTCTTGCCAGACTTATAACATGTAAAAGTAAAATCTATGAAACAATCTCACAACCTATGAGAGAAAGGAAATGAAACTACATTGTTGAAAGTTTATTATGCTATCTGTGAAATACTGTAATATAAATTCACTGTCAACTATTTTAAGTGAAAGATATATATTTCAACCATAGAGTGATCTTGAAAAAATTTAGAAGAGGTACAGCTAATGATCCATAATGGAGAGAAACTGAATCAAAAAAGCTAGGGAAAGATGGAAAGGGGAACTAAGAATAGATGGAGCAAGTAGAAGAGAAGCAACGATATGTTAAATCTAAGCATATTAGTAGTTACATTAATATAAATGGCCTAATGCCCCAATTAAAAGGCTAAGATTGTTAGATTGAATTTTTTAAAGAGCAAGACACAACTATATTCTATCTATAAGAATTCACTTTACCCATAAAGACAGAGACAGATAAAGAGTAAAAGGATGAGAAAAGATGTACCAGGCAGACACAAATCAGAAGAAAGTTAGAGCAGCTGTCATATCAGAAAGAACTTTGCACAAAGAATATTACCAGGCATATATAGGGACATTTCATGATGATATAACAACTGTAAATGTGATTGTACCCAAAAGCAGACCTTCAAAATACATGAAACTAAGAAAACTAAAAGAAAAAGTCAAATCCACAATTGTTGTTGGGTATTTCCAAGATCTTCTCTTAGTAATTCATAAAGCAATAGAAAATCAGCGAAAGGGGTGCCTGGGTGGCTCAGTGGGTTAAAGCCGCTGCCTTCAGCTCAGGTCATGATCCCAGGGTTCTGGGATTGAGCCCCACATCGGGCTCTCTGCTTGGCGGGGAGCCTGCTTCCTCCTCTTTCTCTGCCTGTCTCTCTGCCTGCTTGTGATCTCTGTCTGTCAAATAAATAAATAAAAATCTTTAAATAAAAAAAAATCAGCTAAAATAGAGAAGACTTGAACAACACTATCAACTAACTTCATCAAACTGATATTTATTGGCTCTTCCATTCAACAAAAGAATGACATATTTTATTTTCTAGTGGTATGGAACATTTGCTAAGATAGGCTATACTATGGGCCTTAAGATGAATCTCAACAGATTTTTAAAAATTTAAATCATTCAGGGTGGCTCTGTCAGTTAAGCATCTGCCTTCAGCTCAGGTCATGGTCCCAGGGTCCTGGGATGGAGCCCCCCATAAGACTCCCCACTCAGCAGGGAGTCTTCTTCTACCCTTCCTCTCTCCTTGTTTGTGCTCTTGCTCTTTCTCCCTATCTCTTTCAAATGAATAAATAAAAAATCTTTAAGGGGTGCCTGGGTGGCTCAGTCATTAAGTGTCTGCCTTTGGCTCAGGTCATGATCATGGGGTCCTGGGATGGAACCCCACATAGGGCTCCCTGCTTGGTGGGAAGCCTGCTTCTCCCTTTCCCACTCCTCCTGCTTGTGTTCCCACTCTCACTGTCTCTCTATCAAATAAAATAAAATAAAATAAAATAAAATAAAATAAAATAATAATAAAATAAAATTTAAATTATACAAAATACAATTTCTGGCCATAATGAAATTAAACTATGATAGTAACAGAAAGATATCTAGAAAATACCCCAGTATTTAAGGATCACAAAATTGGTTTCTCATAAGTCTTTCATAAGTCTATCTTTTTTCTCCTTAAATCTAAATCTATTGTGGGGCTTTTGTCTCAGAGGACATCATCAGCTTCCCATGCTCTAAGACATTAAATTTTTCTGCTTTTTTTTCTTTTTAACCCCAACTCCTCTATCAAACACAGACTCATCTGTTGACAGATTTGTGATGCTACCTCTGAGAAGTCTCTATTTCACAATCCCACTTAGCCCCAGTTCAGGTTCTTATTACCTCCCCCATGGCTATTCTATCAGCTTTCCAAACAGTCTTCTTTCATTTACTCCTTCAATCCAGTCTTAAACAAGTGTTACCTTCCTAAAACAGGATTTCCAATGAAGTGTGCACAATGATCTGTTAATCCTTTTAGATACACTATCACAAAATATTTCTGTGACCAAAAATATTATGAAAACATAGCTTATTATATCTCTTTGAGCCTTACAATACCTCTTGGCACATTAAGATTAATTGAAGTATTGCAATTAAGAAAAAAAAAAAAACCTGTTTAACTTTGTTTAACCTAGCATATCCCAAATTTGTTTGGAAATTAAGTTTTTGGGTTTTCTTCATATAATACTTAGCAATAATCTAAGAATAAGTGTTTAAAAGAATGTTCTTCAGCAAATACTTTCCAAAATCACAATAAAACTTCACTTTCCCCCTCTTTTAAAAATTGGGTGTTATGAAATGACACCCAATTTCTGTGGCCTAGCTGCAAGGTCTTTCATGGTCTGGCTTCAACCTTCCCTTTGAGCTGGTCTTCCTTATATACTCCCATGCTTGGTCCACTGAATCATTCATGACTCAGTCATTCTGGACTAAGGCCCATGACTCAAGAACACCGAGTACTTTCCTACCGATCATCTTGTTCTTTCCCCAGTGTTCACCATTTAAGTCCACCTGTCCTTCCATACCCAGCACAAATGCAGCATCATCTATGATGAGATGTCATTCATTTATCCAGAAAACATTAATAAATATATACAAAGTACTAGGTACTAGGGTCTAGTCCAAGAAGGCTCCAGTTGGACATAATCTTTCCAAAATAATTCAACAGCAAGTTCTGCCTATATTAAATCTGTGCTTATATTTTATGTATATTAAAGCACCAATCAACAGCTGATTCTCAAACCACTAAGTGCTCTCCTGCCAAAGGCTTACAATGGCTATTCCCTCTCCTGGACTACTCTCCCAGGAATCTCTATGGCCACTTCCTTACTTCTTCAAGTCTTGATACAAATGGGATCTTCTCCATGAGGCCTTTCTACACCATTCTTTAAAATTGTAGCTGCCCTTCTCTCTTTTTTACCTTACTTTTCTCCATAATATTTACCATGTGTTATAAAGGAACTTTTGCACATCTGTGTGATGTTAACTTCATAATCACAGGGACCTTTATCTATCTCATTCACTGCTATATGCTTAGTACCTAGAACAATGCTCACTACTTAGTAGCTGTGATGGCTAATTTTATAAAAGTCTCAACTTGGCTAAACCATAGGAACCAGATATTTGGTCAAACACCAGTCCAGATGTCACCATGAAGGCATTTTTAGATGAGATTAATATTTAATTCAGTAGATTTTTGGGTAAAGTAGATGAGCCTTCATAATGTGGGTGGGCCTCATTCAATCAGCTAAAGGCCATAAGAGAAAATAAAAACCTGAGCTCCCCTTAAGAAAAAGGAATTCTGCCTTTAGACTGCATTCCAGCTGCAGTACCCACTCTTTTCTGGATTTCCAGCCTGCTCTCCTATTTCACTGATTTCAGACTTGCCAGAACTCACAATCTTGTGAGCCAATTCCTTAAAATTAATCTATCTATGGATATAGATATTTATATCCATCTGTGTCTCTATCATCTATTTATCTATCATCTATCTATCCATCATCTATCTTTATATCAAGAGAGCGAGATTCTACTGATTCTCTTTTTCTGGGGAACTCTACTACAGCAGGAACTCAGTAAATATTTGTAGAATGAATAGATGACTTATCATTAGTTATTTATAGCTTAGACTCTAAGCTCCTAAAAGTGAGTATAGCTTATATATCCTTCATTTGTTTGGTGCCTAGCACCATTTTTCATTCATTCATTCCTTCATTCATTCAACATATATTTGTTCATTACTGATCTAGTACCACGCATGAAGCCCATGCCACATACATGCCTTGTACTTCTTTATTCCTGGTTTTATCGTCCCACCAACCCCGTTCACTTATTTAATTCTACCTATCCTTCAAAATCCAGTTCAAATACAAGATCTTCTATGAATAGGAAGCCATTCATCTATTCAGCAAACATTAATTAAATGTCTACTATGTACCAAGTGCTGGGTTATGTTTGTTGAATAAACATATGAACTTCTGAAAAGAAAGTGTTACATAAAGAGAAAGTAGGCATGATTAAAAAGAAAAAAACTTATTAAAGCTGAACTTGTTAGTATGAGAGTCTATACATTAGTAGTATTGCAAACAGCAAAAATACATATATCAATTGATTGGAATCACTTGAGTCATGTGAAATGTAGTCTCCAGTCAGCCAAAGGACCACAGCACTGGAGCATTTAGTACAAGAAAGCAGCACATTCATATGAAATCAAATGGTTAAGCAAATGCTGGAGGTAAGAAGCAGACAAGCTCAAATGGTAGTACAGCAGGTTGGGTTAATAAAGAAGGAAATGGTAAAGGGTTTTCAAAGGAACATCAATTTTGCACCTTATCTATATTTTTCCATCCATCAGAAGTGATCAATCCAGGTTTAGCATCAGCACTAGCAAGCTAAAGCTTTCTGTATAAGGTAAAAAGCAGTCTTCTTGGCTCCCGTCTTGCACTGAAATGATATATGAGGATAACAGAGATTGACAGCTTGGAAAGGTCACTTGTCCAGTCAGCCCAGCACACCTCATCTTGCTTCCATGTCATAATAAACTTCACTTGCAGACCCTGTCTGAAAGCATATCCATATGCCTTGGATGCTCCGGGAATGGAAAGGTCATGTTGGACCTGAGTACCTCTCAGTCACGTGTGGGTGCTCCTGGTCTCCACTGACTTGCATATATTTGTATTTAAAACCACAAGCAAGTAAGTTTCCATCTCTTATTCAGCCTGTCAGCCTGGGTCTGAATCATAAATTATATATATATATATTTTTTTTCATTTTACAGTCAGAAAAATCTCCTCTTCAAGGATAATAAAATCAGTCAACCAGATTCTGCCCTTCGTTACTTATGTACAAATCCTGCTGAGGTCAGCAAAACTTAAGGGCATGCAACTTTGGACAGAATGTACTCCAACTTTTTTTTTTTTTTTCCTTGCTGGATTTTTATTACCTGACATCTTTCTGATTCCTCTGAATTGCACAATAAGGGAAGGGTGGCCCAGTTTGGGTAAAATAAAAAATGACCCAAACCACTGACCTAAATCCTGTCTTTGAAATTTAAAATTACATTTACTAGGAAGGAAAATAGTTTTTTGAGTGTGGGTGGTTTTCTTTTTCAAAACCCATTTTCAAATGTTGACCTCTTGAATGTTATCATACCAGTTTGGATTGGAAAACGGAAGGGTAGGTAAACATTTTTTTAAGCTTGGTGGGGGGAGGTCATCCTTTCTGAATTCATTATCTGCAAAGAAGCAGGAAATACCAAGAGCTTCCCCCCCCCCCAAAGATTTCCTGGTCACATTGCCAGATTTGACTCCAAAAGTAAATTGTCCATTTTGTGAAATATTGAGACTTTTTGTCTTCCCTTCTTTCAAAGGTGAACTTAGGTAGTGAAGAAGCAAAGGCAGGGAAGCTTTGCTTGGGGAAAGAGATAAGGGATGGAGGTGATGAATTCTTCTGTGCACAAATAAAGGGGCCACATGCATAGTTTCAACATAGATGACAGCCCTCATGATTGGATGTAATGACACAAAGACTACCCTACCATAAACCTTGCAGCTTACCATAAAACTTCCCTTGAGATGCTTACTGATGTCAGCCTTTTACAATAAGATGCCATCTCTAGAAGCACTTTGTAAAATATTTGGCATCTAGGACTCCAGCTCATGATAGCCATATCCTCAGTTATTTACCAATTCTCTATCTGAGATTAGGGCCCTGACCTAATGGAACATGACACAGGCAAATTTGGTAAGAAAGAAGAAGGATAGCTGTCATAATGGAGGAAGGAAAGATTTGAAGCAAAGACCTCCTTACATTAAATTTACACTATCCCACTATATTGTCACTCTTTGTATTTATAACTAATCCCTGACCTAAACTGATATCCTTAAAACCGGGGGCTCTGGCTCATTTATTTTTGTCAGTACCTGGCATTGGGCCTGATAACATGGAAGCAGTTTAACACAGTGCTTTGATTTTACAGTCCTGGGCTTGAGTTCAAATTTTACCAATTACAAGTTATATGACTTTGGATAAGATATAGCACTTCATTAAGCCTACTCTATAAAACGGGCATAGCAATTCCTTCCTCCAAATATTCTTTTCAGAACAAAGTAAGATATACTTTTAAATACTTTTCACAATGCTTGGCACAGAGTTTGCACTTAATAAAAACCATAATTATTACTAGACATTCAAAAAGGTTTTTGGACGAATGAATAACCCAATCGATGGATCAACCCCAAATTAAGAATTAACAAGGGAGCAGCGGGAGTATGTGGAAGCTTTGTCATAGGGAGACATTTAAAGGGTCGGGGTGGGGAGTGCCTAATGTAGGCATGAAACAATGAACTTCGATCTTTGTTTTCAGCACATTTTCGAAAACTCATCACGTTTGGTGGGACACTTGAATAGAATAAAAGTCCCAGAATAGCACTGAACTAGCCATAATTTAGAATACCAGTGTTTCACAATGTCAATACTATGCACTGGTAATCTTTCAGCCCTGGGTAGCTATGTGCTTTTTAAAATTCTTGTAGAGCAAAGTTACCACATGTTCTAGGAAACATGTACTCTCTTTCCTGCTGATATGGTGTTTATTGGGCCTCTGACCTCCTTCCAGTCATATTATGCCTCATGGTACATCATAAAAAGTAACATTATGGGGACCTTACTATGCACTCAGCACACTTCTAAGTACTTTACGTGAATCAATGTATTCAATTCTCACAACTTCATGACGTTAAGTATTACCCATGTGGAAGTTACCAGAATCAACCTTATTTTACAGTTGAGAAAACTGAGGCCCATGGAATCAAATAACTTGGTAAAGGTCACAGAGGGAGCAAGAGTTCCATTGTATATTTGAAGCCAGACAGATAGACTCCAGAGTTTTTAGTCATATGCCCTACAACACACACTAGTTCCAGCTACCTAATATAGGCACCATCAGACCAGTGTTTGTAAACTACACTGTAGCTAAATAAATTTTTGACATTGGTGGAAATACACCTGTATACTAGGGGAAGCTCTTTATACATGATATGAGGTCTCTAGGCAGAGAAACAGTGTCTTATTGGCAAATTCTTCTTAGATCACAAATATGTCAAAGGCCAACATGCTAAGCTGAGGAAGTGAGGCAAAAATTGACCATATTCTCAAGCATGTAATTCTCAAAGGAAGGGTGGCCCATCATGAGATCATAGCAACAGTCCCTGTTTCTACCGGAAAGCTACTGAAGGCCTCTTCAACTCAATTTCTGAATTTTCTGTCAATGGAGTAGATCTCTAGACGGCAGCTGGGCAATTATTAAGCACAGCCAGAGCTCCTTAAAGCCTCCTGCTCAACTTACAAATCATTATCAATTCTTCACTCATGATAATCTTGCTTAAAAATAAACTTGAGCATGACAATCACCAAAAGAAAGGACAACAATTATTTTTTTTAAAGGTTGTATTTATTATTTGACAGGGAAAGACACAGTGAGAGAGGGAACACAAGCAGGGGGAGTGGGAGAGAGAGAAGCAGGCTTCCTGCTGAGCAGGGAGCCTGATGCGGGGCTCGACCCCAGGACCCTGGGATCATGACCTGAGCCGAAGGTAGACACTTAATGTCTGGGCCACCCAGGCGCCCCAAAAGGACAACAATTATTAAAGACAGTAACCAACACGGGAATACAGACTCTTCTATTCAGTTTGTGTTCTGGGCCCAGGCCTGTGCGCCCATACACCAGTAGGTCTTGGCAATGCTGTCATTACACCAAGTTACTGCCCTCAGAAACTTCACTCACACTCACAGATTTTTATATCTATATATGAGCTGGTTAATAGGGTTCCCCATTTGATTTATTGCCCTTGGATTTATTGTATCTAGATACTAAGATTCAGCAA
This sequence comes from Enhydra lutris kenyoni, assembly GCF_002288905.1. Taxonomy (NCBI): domain Eukaryota; kingdom Metazoa; phylum Chordata; class Mammalia; order Carnivora; family Mustelidae; genus Enhydra; species Enhydra lutris. The sequence goes on along the minus strand of NW_019154104.1, from coordinate 14,164,438 downwards.
TAGCTTCCGTTGTTAATTTTCTGTACAAGAGCGGGATTCGGTAACTCTTGTCTAACTGAATATGTCAAAACCATTGCAATTGTATGCTATATTGCATCCAAATAAAATGTTAGTTCTGTCCTAGACCAGGCAGATTGGATTGCATATTTATTAAAATTGAGAAAACAAGCCAAGGACTTTGGGGAGCTCAACTCTGTTACCCCTGGGATCTTTACTATTACAAGTTACCTTTTTCCTCAGCTGGAACAGTCATGACCAGTAATGGAGAACTGGCAAACTCCTTTGAGAGTCTCAGCTGAAATGTTCTTAAATAGTCCTTAGAATACTTTTAATTTTGCATATCACCTTGTATCTCTAGAGCTGTACCTGCTGACTTATTTCATCTTCTCTGTTGTCTCTATCTCAAAAGAGTGATATTCCTTGAAAACTAGAAGAATTCCCACTTGGCAGATGGAGAAAATAAGCATCTGATTTGTTGTGCTCTACTCACATAATCAATATTCCAGAAAATCATGCAGCAGAGATAGAATCCATGGAATGATAGGCATGCCAGTTCAAAAGTTATCCTCACCCTTAGATCCCATTGAGGTTACCAAATAAATTGAGAAGAGTATTTCCAATTAAGATAAACACTGAAGAATTCTTTTTTTTCTTTTTAAGATTTTATTTATTTATATGTCAGAGAGAGAGAGAGAGAGAGAGCACAAGCAGGGAGCAGCAAGCAGATGTAGAGGAAGAAACAAGCTTCCTGCTGAGCAAGGAGACCGATATGGGACTCAGTCCCAGGACTCTGGGATCATGACCCAAGCTGAAGGTAGACACTGAACCGACTGAGCCACCCAGGTGTCCCAACATTGTAGAACTCTTATTGTTTAAGATTAAGCCTCAAATATCCTGTACCCGATGAGTGGTAACTAGTCCAAGAGGAATGTCCATAGTCTGCTGCCCCTTTTCTAGCTTTAGGCCCATAACAGAAGCCAGCTAAGTAATTCGCATACAGTAAATAAAGCTAGGGTAGGATAATATTAAATCCAAGTTACCATTAACTTACCTCAGCAACTGTAATACACTCTCTTCCACCATTCTTGCCCACCTGAAACCTTTCTTTTCACATAGACTAGGGTTATTTTTATAAATACTGTATCAAGTCCTACCCTGGACCTACCTAAAACTTTCAGTGGCTTCCCACTGCACGAAGATAAAGGTGTAAATTCCTTAGTATGGTGGACAAGGTGCTTTTTAAGTTGGCTGCTACCTCCATCTGCAACCTCATCTTAAACCCTTCCCCTCATCTCCTTCATTATCTCATCAATACTTTAACTTCCCAAACTGTGCCAAACCCTTTCCCAACCCACAGCATGTACTTTTCCCTCTTTGTGTAGCATACCCCTCCCCACCTGCTCCCCTCTCCCAGATGACTGCCCTCCCTCTGACTCTTCTCATGATGGCATCTTATTTTTCAGGTTTACATTTTATTGTCCCTCCTGAGACAGACCATTTTTTATTAACCTAAACAGGTCTTAACGCACTCTTCTTTATCACAACACCCTGTTTGTTTTTTCATTCACCCCATAAATATATTTGTGTACTTAGTATATACCATTAACTGTTTTAAGTGCTGCAGATACAGCAGTGAACAAAGCACAACGAAAAATGCATTCATTCATGAAGATAATATTTTAGTCAGAAAAGCATACAGTACGCAAAATAAGTAAGTGAATGAGTATCGGAAACAGATACTCCATTTTAGATACTGGAGCTGGGGAATGTTTTACTGAGAAGGTAACATGTGAGAAGAGACTGCTGGGGGGAGGGGCAAGTCTCCTTGTGACTACTCAAGGAGAAAGGGTTCCAGGCAGAAGGAATATCAAGTGCAAAGGCCCTGAGACAGGAAAGTGACTGGAATGTTTGAGGAAGGCAAAGAGCTGCTCTGGCTGAGGTGGACTACGGTGGAGGACAGTTGTAAGGATGACGTTGGAGAAGTAATGGTAGGGACAGATAGAGCAGGACCTTGGACATCATAGTAGGTTCTTTGGCTTTTACTCTGACTGAAATGGGAAGCCCTTGGAAGTTTCTGAGTGAAGGGCGATATGATCTGCTTTGCATTATAATAAGATCATCCAAGTTACTTCCTGGGGGAGTAATTTGAAGGACTTATGCAATGAATATTTGTGTCCCCCCAAAATTCACATGTTGAAGTCCTAAAACCCAATCTGTACTTGGAGATAGGGTCTGTGAGGTGGTGATAAAAGTTGAATGAGGTCATAAGGGTGAGTCCCTAATCTGATAAAGCTGGTACCCTTATAAAAAGAGGAAGAGACACCATAGCTTTCTCTCTTTGCATGCAGGCACCAAGGAAAACCATGTGAACACATAGCAAAAAGGAGACCAGAACTAAACAAGGCTGGCACCCTGATTTTGGACTTCTAGCCTCTAAAAGTGTAAGCTACCCATTCTATAATATTTTATTATTACAGCTAGATCTGCATTAATTTTTTTTTAATTTTTTAATTTTTTTAATCATTTTTTTAATTTATTTTCAGCATAACAGTATTCATTGTTTTTGTACCACACCCAGTGCTCCATGCAATCCGTGCCCTCTCTAATACCCACCACCTGGTTCCCCCAACCTCCCAACCCCCCACCTCTTCAAACACTTCAGATGGTTTTTTAGAGTCCATAGTCTCTGATTGTTCACCTCCCCTTCCAATTTCCCCCAAATGCCTTCTCCTAACTCCCCATGTCCTCCATGCTATTTGTTATGCTCCACAAATAAGTGAAACCATATGATAATTGACTCTCTCTGCTTGACTTATTTCACTCAGCATAATCTCTTCCAGTCCTGTCCATGTTGCTACAAAAGTTGGGTATTCATCCTTTCTGATGGAGGCATAATACTCCATAGTGTATATGGACCACATCTTCCTTATCCATTCGTCCGTTGAAGGGCATCTTGGTTCTTTCCACAGCTTGTCGACCGTGGCCATTGCTGCTATAAACATTGGGGTACAGATGGCCCTTCTTTTCACTGCATCTGTATCTTTGGGGTAAATACCCAGTAGTGCAATTGCAGGGTCATAGGGAAGTTCTATTTTTAATTTCTTGAGGAATCTCCACACTGTTCTCCAAAGAGGCTGCACCAACTTGCATTCCCACCAACAGTGTAAGAGGGTTCCCCTTTCTCCACATCCTCTCCAGCACATGTTGTTTCCTGTCTTGCTAATTTTGGCCATTCTAACTGGTGTAAGGTGGTATCTCAATGTGGTTTTGATTTGAATCTCCCTGATGGCTAGTGATGATGAACATTTTTTCATGTGTCTGATAGCCATTTGTATGTCTTCATTGGAGAAGTGTCTGTTCATATCTTCTGCATTAATTTTTTAAAATTTATTTTTACCAAAGGGAGTGAGAATGGAAGACTGTTTCCTTCCTAGCATGTAAGAGAATTTTAATTTAAAAAATCTGCTAGTGTGTATTTGTTTCAAATCTTCTCCACTCAACTGTCAACTTCAAGAGGCCTGGCTCTGGTCTCTCTCATTTACCGTTCTACCCCCATGTCCCAGTACCACATCTTGCAGGTCATGCATCCAGAATAAATATTTGCTGAATGAGTGATTTGATGAACTTTGGATTCCTCCTAAGAAGGTCCCATGCATTTGAAGTATTTGCTCCTCAATTACAAATATTTTGTTTGTGTTTGTTTCTTTAGAGCCTTCTCTGACCTGATGCTGTGATGCTTTATTTGAATCAACTTTCCTCTTTTGCGTATTTCCATTCCACAATTATTTATTAGGTACCTGCTATAAACCACCAGGCCTGGGGTACAAAGATGAATCCTTGTTGCTTACTTCAAGCTGTTAACAGTTATTTATGTTTTTCTTATTCAGTATAATAGTATTTAAAAAGAGTTCAAAATGCAAAAAAAGGATACATTTTTACCAGAGCCAGTTGTCTTTAATTTCTGAAATGTTTTTTTTACTGGACTACTTAGCAGTTATCTGTTAGAACTCAGATGGCACCTCTTCAAAATGTAACTTTTTCATATGATGGACTATAGGTTTAAAATTTGGATCACTTAAAAAAAAAAAACCTTTTTTGCTAGGGCTGCCATAACTATGTTATGAAGTTATATCAATATATAACCAAGTTTTGACATGAACTGGCTTAGAGAACAGCTTAAAGAACAGAAATTTATTGTTCCATAGTTCTGGAGCTGAGAGTTCAAAGTCAAGGTGTCAGCAAATCTGGTTCCCTCTGAGTCCTGTGAGGGAGAATCTGTTCCATGACTCTCCCCTGGCTCCTAGAGGTTTGCTGGTAACCCTTGTCATTCCTTGGCTTGTGGAAGCGTCACCCCAATCTCTGCTTTCATCTTCATGTGACATTCTTCCTGTGTATGCTTGCTTCCTAAGTTCCCCTCCTGATGTATAGGACAATCTGTCATGTTGGATTAGGAGCCTATCCCACTTCTATATGACCTCATTCTAACAATTACATCTACAATGACACTCTTTCCAAATAAGGTCACATTCTGAGTGGAATGGGGAAGTCAGATTCTGAATGGGAGAACACAATTCAGCTCATACCAACCCTTAAGAAAAGAATAAATAAAAGCTCTTCTCAATGACTCATTACCTTCCAGCCCTTAATTACTTGTCTTTGATCAGTTTCAAAGTTGAAAAGTCTTTGATCAGGTTCAAAGTTGAAAAAAAAAGTGGAATTCTGCATTCTACAACTTTTACAAGAAAAGCACCAACAGTGGTGTCTGGGTGGCTCATTCAGTTACGTGTCTGCCTTCAGCTCAGGTCATGATCTCAGGGTTCTGAGATCCAGCTCCACATTAGGCTCAGAGGAGAGCCTGCTTCTCCCTTTCCCTCTGCCTGCTGTTCTGCCTACTTGTGCGTGCTCTCTCTCTGTCAAATAAATAAATTAAATATTTAAAAAAGTAAAAAAAGAAATAAAGAAAACACTTCAGCAGAAGTCATAAAGCCCTATTCCAGTCTCACATATCTGGTAAGATCTGATTCAACAAACCTTATTAAGGATATCAGTGAGGTTCCTCATATATAAAAGGCAGGGTCAACTTGCATCACTATCAATGTCTCAATCGGTCCCCAAAAGAAGGAAATAAATGTTGTTATTTGTGTTAAGCAAAATTCTAAAATGACCTCCTTAACCTGCACCTCCTGGCATTAGTCCTGTGACTGCTATCTTACATGGCAATAAGGATTTTGTGTTTGTAATTAAGATTACCATTCAACATAATCACCAGGAGATTATTCCTGTGGACTTACCCTACTCACATGAGCTCTCTAAAAGCAGAGTCTTCTCCAAATGGTAGTGGGAAAGAAAGTCAGACTCAAAGTATGAGACGGTTCTTAGAAGTGAAGTTCTCTATTGCAAAGATGGAATGGGCTGTGGTGACAAGGACCCAAGAGTAACCTCTATGAGCTGGGAGAGGTATGGCCAACAGCCAGTAAGAAAGTAGGGGCCGCAGTCCTACAAGCACAGGGTACTAAATTCTGCCAACCTGAATGAACTTAGAAGCAGATTTTTCTCTGGAGGCTGCAGATTAACCAAACTTTTGAGACTCTAAGCAGAGAACTCTATCAAGTCCACCTGGACACTGACCTATAGAACTGTGAGCTATAAATGGGTGTTGTTTTAAGCCACTGACTTGTTTTAAGGTACTGACTTGGCAGTAATATCTTATAGCAACAGAAAGTCAATACATTGCCACATTATAGTGAGAAAAGGAAGAGAGGAACCAGGAGGAAAGAGAAGAGAGAATGGAGAGGAGAAAGAAACCAGGTAAAAACTGAGTAGGAAGGAGCACCATCAAAGAAAAGACACGAGGGAAGACATAGAGGTAGAAAGAGATAAGATAGATGAAGTTTGCCTTAAATATTTCTACTTAGAGCTAAGATACACTTATAATTTATTTCTTTAACTGTTCCCCTGTTGGCATGAGTGGCGACAGTGCATCTGACACACACCATTTTGGACAATGAAACTGAAATCATGATCCATATTATCTAAGAAACAATAATCTAATAAAAAAATAGAAAGGAAACTGCTCTTTGAATATGAGGAAAAGAGAAGGGGAAAGGAAGAAATAAGGAAAGAAGTTGAAGGAAAGAGAGAAAGGAGAAGAGAAGGAGAGGAGGAAACCGCAAAACAAATTGTTTTTAGAACAATATAAAATTCTGTACTGAATATTGAACGAATATGTGTCAGAGATAAGCATGGTGGTATCAAACTTCTCTTGAAGTTCTCCAGAAGCAATATAGAAATTGCCATTTCCATGCTGCCTTTCATCCTTTTTGAGCTTCACTGAGTTGCCTGGCTGCTTAAACAGGCTTCAGTGCCATCAAAGGAAGCAAAAGCTCCACAGCCATGACATTAAAAAAAAAAAAAAAAATGTCTTTACCTCATGTAGGTATTTCTGAATCCAATAATTATGAAAACACAAAATCACATCTGTTTGAAAGCGACGGGTAAGCCAATAGCAATGTTAGACATTTCCAATAAAATTCAATAATTGAAAATAAGTTTTATTAGGAAAACATCATTTCTGGACTTTTCCTCAGCAAGGCAGAGAAATTACTCTGACATGGTCAAATCCCAAGGAGAATTTTTTCCTGTGTCCTTAATGGTTCTATGGTTCCTTTATAGTAGGTGGGGACATTTCACCCCATGTTCAATGCCCAGTGACACAGACCAACCTCGGCGCACTGAAACAAAAACGCAAAAACACAAAGTGGGTGTAGAATTTACAGTAAAGAGCATTACAGAGCCAAAGTGGCCAGGCAATTAAAACAACAAGCACCAAAAAATGAGCAAACTCTGTGCACAGCTAGTTTCATGTAAGAATTATTTTTTTAATTGAGCTATTAAACACTAAAAAACAAGAGCAGAATACACAGGACAAAGTTCAGCTATATAAGCTGGCATCCAAATAAGGAATAAGAAAGCAGATATTCATCTAGCAACTTCTGTTCAGTGTTCTAAGGAAATACCAACTCTATTTTCTTTGTCTATGACTACCAATATTACTTGTAAAGTATTCTCAACAAGTTGGTTAAATAAGATCCTTTTTTCCAGCAAGAGCTGAAAGACCTGTAATGGAAGTATGCTTTCAAGAGCTCCTCTTGCTGTGCTCAGGAAATTCTACATGATTATTGCCATTATTTCCTACATGGATGATTGTTATATAATTGTCTATTCTCTGTCTTGTGGCCTTGGGAGGACGATTAATGTGATGGTTGATGACCAGCCAAACCCCAAGACTGTCAAGTGACCCAAAGAGTTGTTTATGCCAATCTCAGGAAGGAAAAGTACTACATAATTACAAAATAACATATTTAGACCAGGGGTCAGCAAACTCCTTCTGTAAAGGCCCATAGAGCAAATATTTTAGAACTTGTGGACCATGTGATCTTTGTCACAACTACTGGACTCTGGCTGTTACTGTGAAAGCAACCATAGAAGATATATAAGTGAATGAGTATGGCTATGTTCCCATAAAACTTTATTTATAGACAAAAAATTGCATTTCTTACAATTTTCTTATGTCATAAAATATTATTCTTATTTAGACCTCCTTCAATCACTTAAAAATGTAAAAACTATTCTTAATACACATCCAACCAAAAGCAGGTGGTAGACTGGACCTGCCAAGAGGCCATAGTTGCCCACTCCCTATTTATACTATTTTACGTGTTTCCTGAATCCATCCCATGATTACTTTTAGATCAAACACATGATAAAAACGTAATAAAAATTGGTTCCAATTATATATAATGGGTACCAGATGCACACTACTGAATTTTGTGGAATATTAATAGATGTTCCTCTTTTCTAATACATTATAATTCTATTTACTTGGTGATTTTAGATCTTCTAGTCCAAGAAAAAAAAATGCAGAAAATCTGAAAGTCCCAACTAATTTGATTGCCTATCAAGTGCAATTTTTTTTTTGACACTGAAATTCTATATGTCATAAAACCCTGAGATTTGTTTTCCAGCAGACAAAAATTATCTCAGAATTATTTGGTGTTATTTATTTGGCTGGGCAATTATCTCAGAATTATTTGATGATTTATCATGTGTGATAACACAATTACAAATGGCCTATAGTCAACATCTGTTCTGGCCTTAGTCCTCTGACATCAGCAGTAGTATGAAATGGATACAATCAAAGAATCAAGTTAAGGTTGACTCTAATTACGGATCTTGGGGGCAACTCTAGTGGGAATTTTAATGTGGCTTTACTATTATCCACACAGGGTGATTCACAGTTCAAGGCAACACCAGCCATTATTGATGCAGCACTATTTGTATGTATGTAAATTGTCCAATGCATATGGCTTCATATTCCTCATAATAATGCAAAATAAGGTGATTGCTAAAGAGTTTTCTAACTCAGATCAATTCTATCAATAAATCAACCATGTTTTATCAACTCTGTGACTTATAAGAAGCTTCACAAAATTCCTTTTATGTCTGCTTCCCTTTCACATAACTCTTACAGGCGCAAGTTACCTCTTACAGTTTAGTAGATTAGCAATTACTTTTCCCAAATTGTCATTTTTTCCCTCATAACTGAATTAAGTTTTAGGGATGTAGTTAGGCTCCACTACCAAGAGAACATGATGCAAGTGTTTGAAAAAGAAGATAAACTCAAGTTTTTTTTCTTTTTTAAGCCCTTCCATTCTTAACAGGAAAACATACTTCTTGGCTACACAGAACAAATGCCACATCTTTTGTCTTTTCTTCAATTCAGCTCTGATATATTCTTTCCTTCAAGTCTTCTTTGCTGTCATTGACTGTCTTCTTTCTTTTCTTCCCTTTTTCACAGTCCCCAATTTTTCTTTTTTCCTTTAATTTTTCCCAAACTTCCTTCCTGCAAACACTGATTAGCTATCAGGCCCTGTGCTCAGCAACCGATGCACAAAAATCAACAAGACACAGATGTGGGAGATAGATGGTGTCATAAGATGTACAAAGTAAAATGTGGCATAGATCTCACAGTCAACTCTTTTCTGAGCCTGAGACCCTATATGCTTCATTTTCAAGAGGGCCATGATTATCCCCAATCTCTAGAGTCTTTAAATTCTCCCTCTTTCTTAGCACCCTCTAACTTCAAATATAAGTATGCCTCCCCAAGTTGAAAAACAATCTCCACTTTCATGTTTTAGTGAAATATTTCAAAAATACAGAGAGTAAAATAAGAAGTCATCCACAACCTTTACTACATATGTATGGGTCTTTGTAGTCTTTTTACATGTATATGTAGCTTTTAAAATAGTGTTCCTTTGAGTGTTTTGAGTATATGATATCATACTGTATGTTCCATTCTGAAATTTGTTCATTAAATATATTTTATATATTATTTCTATACTTGGTTTATCCACAATGATATATAACTTCAATTTATTCATTTCATCTGATGGGTAATATTCATCATATAAATCAGACACAAGTTATTTATTTTTCCCTTATCATGGACATTCATGTTGCTTCCAATTGTTCACTACCAAATATAATGTCAACATTTTAGTACATGTCTTTTATGGGCATGGGTAAAAGTTTCTCTAAAGTAATTAGACAGATGTTCAATATCTGGACCTCAGGCCATGTGCATTTTCATCTTTACTAGATACTGTAGATAGTATCAATTGCCTCTCCAACATAGTTCTTTCAATGTGTTCTCCCACTGTTAATGTTTGATGCTTCCTCCCAGCCTTGCAACAATTGGTAATTGTCAGATTTTTACATTTTATACTGTCTGATGGGTTCAAATGTATCTTATCTTTGCTTTCCAATCTGGTTTCCATCCTCATTTAGCTATAAAACTGTTCTTTCCATGGGTATCTAACAATCACCTTCTTGCCAAATCACAAAGACTTCACTTGTACTCGTCATTCTGCTTGACCTCAATTACATTTGGCATACTGGTAAACACCAAGTCCAAATTCTCTTCTCCCTTTGCTTATATTTAACAGCATTCTGGGGAAAAGAAGGCAGAGAACAAGATGTCCCCTTAGAAGTTCAGATATAAATCTGGCAGATAAATCAGGGAATGTTTCCTTCAAAGAAATATATTTAATAATAGAACTACAAACTTGGAAAATTTTTTTTAAAATACAGGAAACTTTCATAATATGAAATACATAAAATTAATATCAAAACAAATACTCCTAACTTTGGGTGTACAAGAAATAGCATAAGAATACATCACAATAAGTACTATACTTCATGCCACATTTAATAATTACTTCTTATATTTAACATAATTCATGTGTGATATATTTTTATTGATGTTTATTTCTTAATGAAATGTAATATTTTATGTTTTAGAAATTAACATATTTGAATCTACTGTAATATCAAAAAGGGGATGGTGGGGGCCATGAAATCTATTTATGAAAATGCATCTTCCTTTTCCATGAGCTATGGTTCATTCTGACTAAGCAAGCTAGAAGACAGATTTAAAACTAAGATCAAGGGTCCTAGGTGGCTCAGTCAGTTATGTGTCTGACTCTTGGTTTGCCTCAGGTCATAATCTCAGGATCCGGAGATGGAACCCAGCCTCAAACTCCTCACTTAGTGGGAAGTCTGCTAGAAATTCTCTCGCTCTCTTCCTCTCCCTCCCCCTCTACTCTTCCCCTTTCCCCTCAGGCTCTCACTCTCTCTAAAATAAATAATTGAATGAAATCTTTAAAACTACAAAAATAAATAAATAAAGTCATTTGAATCTGGCTCCAGGCACCTTTAAATGGGTCTAAATGAGTAGCTATACATGGAAAATTACCTAAACTACTTGTTGGAGCTCACATATATCTCAAACAGCCAGCCCCACCATCCATTGCCCACCCTTGACATCACTGATGACATTAAACAAATATTCACTTAAGAAATTTACTCAACAGATATTTTCTGAGCAATGACTCATCAACTCTTCTAGCTGAAGGGATTGAGTGGTGAATAAGAAAGCCTCTCCCCTCACACAGCTTAGATTCTAGACCTCTGTAAAAGTAATACCAGGTTCCACGCAGCCATCTCCAGTTTTTATAAGTTCTTGAAGTGATAGGGGAATGAGGCATTTTTGCTTTGGGGGAAGAGTAGGATAACTGTCAATGTTAGCAAAAAGAAAACTCCAAAATATTATAAGACTGATATCAAGAGTCGCAAACATTGTAAAAAGATGATATCCAGATTTCTCAGTATAGTTGAAATACAGAGCAATGGTACGAAATGACCTTCTCGAAAGGCACTGGAAGAAAAAAATTTTAATAAAAATCATACAAGCCTAAAAAACAATCCCAAACTATTATTTGGCCCACAGTTGAAGTTGGCAATTACTAAAACCTATAACCAAGAATGCTCAAAGACTGTGAAAATTTTATGAGAAATAGCAATTTAATCACAAAACATAAAAACCTAACTTCTTTGGTGGCTTGTATTAAACCTTGCATTCTGAATGTTTCCAAAACTCTTACGAAACAAACACTTTTTTTTTTTTCTTATGGAAAAAAATAGTATTCTTTATTAAAGAACATTATGGCGTTTCTTTGTGTAATTTCTGTAGTCAATCTTCAAACAGATAACTCAATAGAAAATACCATAACTCAAGTTTGGTAAAAAAGAAAATCATCTTTACCTTTTGTTTTCTTTGGTTCACTTGGTATGGTTCTATCACTGGGAGAGTCTATTCAAGTATTAGTTTATTCTGAATGTTTAAAGATTCTATTGAATAAAAGTGCTCTTTTTTTGAACTTTAGCAATGACCACAAAGATCTATTATCTTCCTGATTCTATCAAAGTTTTTCCAAACAAAGGATCAGAATGACGGAGGAGAAGGATTATAGTACATGCTTTTCCTAGTCTAGAAATATTGGGTTTGGTAATCTAAATTGCTAGCAAAAGAATTGGAAAGGAAGAAAAATCATCACTTTAGATGATTTGTGCTATTTGTCCCAAAGCAATGAACTTCCAAATGCTGCCAGGTTCTCTTAGAGAACTCATGTCACTATCAAGATAATCAAAATGAGAATAACAGTATATGAAATACCAGTGGTTTTCTTTTCCTTTGCTTTGTGAAGATATGTATGTGGATCAAAAAATACTTGTGTTCCATGTTGAGGTCCTTTGATTCTCAAAAGGAAATATGCTTGGCTAAATTTATGAGCTGAAAGACCAAGTGACCTATTTTTGAAACACCAGAGAAAAGACCAACTGTGTCAAACTTGAAAAAATTATAACTGTCAGTGGATCTTGGCTGTTTGGCAGATATACTTGCATAGAGTATACCAAATCTGAAATTTCAAGAAAAAAATTCTAACCTTTTTCATTATAACAAATTTTCAGCATTTATAGCCAAAACCAGTTATGGATACTGCATATTAACACTAAAAAAATCTAATTATCATCTAAAGTTGGTTAAGATTTCAAGGACAATGTCTTAAAAGTGATTTTAAGGAGGAAAAAATTGAGACTCCTCTACTCCTACTGTAAGAAAAACATGGATGGTTATTTTCTTGATGGTGTGGCTAAAAATCCCTCCTGGAAACTCACAAGAAATGTGTTCTAGGATTGGACTATACGCAACTCACTTGATGGAGATTTTTTTAAAGTATACTTAAGTCAGCTTCCAAAGTTAATTTTTGTACAATCAAAACTAGAGTAAAATATCACCTTAGAGGAAGTGACCATGCTTTGCTTGTCACTGTTCAATGTTCATCAAAATACACGTGTAACACACATTTTCTTCACTTTCAGCAAACAAGAAAAATAATGAAAGGTACAACACATATGATACTGAAGCACACTATTATGCCTTCGTTTTCCACATAGTTTACCAGAGAAAATTTTATAGCAACCAAGGATATTCAAATCTCACATAATCAACTTTTTCAAAAAGTGAATGTAGGATTAAGAGTAGTTTTTCTTCTAAAACTACCACTAAAGTGGGGTGCCTGGGTGGCTCAGTTGTTAAGCGTCTGCCTTTGGCTCAGGTCCTGATCCCAGGGTCCTGGGACTGAGCCCCACATCGGGCTCCCCACTCTGCAGGAAGCCTGCTTCTCCTCTACCCACTCCCCATGCTTGTGTTCCCTCTCTTGCTGTCAAATAAATAAATAAAATCTTAACAACAACAACAAAAATAACTACCACTAAAGTGCTGTTTCTGCCCACTGATTTTAAATTGTAGAAATTTTAAACAATGAAGCTATCATCTCTGTGACCTCTATAGTTTCTTTTGTGGGGTCCTTGTCTTGTTATACTTCCCCACTAGTAGACTATTCCAAGACTTGGCTCTTGGTCATTTTCTTTCTTCTTCTCCTGTTCTCCCTCCTACCCTCCCTCCCTTTTACTTCCTCCCTTTCCCCTTCCTTTTCCTCTTCTCTTTCTCCTTTCCTTTCCTTTCCTCTCCTCTCCTCTCTTTTCCTTTCCTTTCCTCTCCTCTCCTCTCCTCTCCTCTCCTCCCTTCCTATCCCTTCCCTTTCCTTCCTGACACTCATTCAAAAACCTTATCATTTCTCACAATTTGAACTAGGATCTCTGTGAGAGGACTTCCAAATCTGTGTTCTTGACATTTTACCAAGTCACCATTATTACACATTGACTTCTTTCAAGTCATTCACCTAATATGTATAAGACACTTATTGTATACAAGTCTTGCCACAGGCATCTGGTATACAGCAAACAGTATAATAGTGCACAAAGCAGTCATTGTAGGTGCCTTTGGAGCTGCCTGCCAATGACCTCCTTACATATGTGCTCAACATACTGCATTCAACATTCATTGCCTAAAACTCATCATTTTCCTTTCTACCAGCTTTCCTTCTTGACTAATATTTTTTTGTCAAAGCTACAGTCCCTCTTCTATTAATCCAGATGTGTAATAATTATGGGGTTAACTTGAATACTGGAAGAATTTTTTTTTAGTTTCCACTCCACACCTATCTACTTTTATTCCATGTCTATTTCTCAGTTCATTTTCCTAAGGAACCCCTGAGAATTCAAGGTCTTTCTCTTCCAATCCCTTCTCTATAAAGGTGGCACATTATTTTTAGAATCCTATCTGCATAAGGTCACATCTCCATTCAAAACCATACTTGGTTCACTACCATCTAGGTAATAATATCTAAATTATATCTAAACCCGCCATTATAGCATTCAAGACAATCCACAAAGTATAAGACGCTTTCCAACTTTATTCCCCATGACTCCCCAAAATATTTTCTGCAACAGCCAGACCATTCTCCTCACTGTTCACAAAGCATATTTTAGCATTCGTACCTCCATAGTCAATATATACCGGAATGCTTCTCCCATCCCCATTTTCTTTCCCAGCTGGCCAGGTTTTATCCCATTTGAGACAAACCGAGTCTGTCTACCTCCTCCTGAATTTGTTCCTTAACTCTTCCAACCAACATTCAACTCTCTCAGAAAGCATGGACTATTTTATCTTATTCCTCCTCACATTTTGATGATTTAGTTTTAAGAAATGAACATATTTTATTTCTGATATCAAATTCAATTTCCTTAAGTTGGGCCTTCATGTTTCACTTTTACAACTCCTAATATTGTGATTCTATTTGTCTAAAGGTTTACACTATGGAATGAATTGGCCTTTTACAGATTTAGATGTACTGCAGTCTAATCACACCTTAAGAAAGCAGTACCCACATGAAGTGTCATGTAAGATATTTGTTTACGAAGAGCACAGTTGTCTCCCCTTATAGCAATATTTCCATGGGATCTCCTGCATGACTGTTGTTCCTTCTGTTTTTATTAGGTCTCAAATCAGAGAATAATTCAGTGCCTCCATATGTACCATTCACAATGATCCAATTAGTGAGACGTGTCATCGTAGAAAATTAAACATTATTTCCCTTGTTTTACGTGACTGCAGAACAAGCGGCAGGAACTGCGTTTTAATTTTATGTTCTCTTTATGAACTAAACTTAGGCATTTGATTCTATGAACTGAATTAGCATGTGGAAAAACCTCGTGAAAGACTGGCTATCCAGACAAGTTTATAAACATCATTTGCTCTCTGCACAAAGGAGCAATGGTGAGAGATTACGGAGAGGATATCAGATGCATTTACTGTGACTAACAGCACTCACACGGCCCCGTTCTTGCTCCATTACTGTTTATTATCTGCTTTTCAACAGTGCTCTGCATTTTCTCCAAAGATTCTGATGTAGAGATGAGCAGAGTGCTCCTCAAGCAAGAACATGCTCAGTGCGGAGTGTGTCGATAGCAAAGTGCTGACCGATATTATCCAAGAATTTCGAGATGTCAGGAACTGCACCCCTGTGGCTCATAATGGGAATCCAGCACAGCTATGAGATTTATTTGCCAAGGCCACACCACTTTGGCTGACAGTGCCAGAAAAGACAGAGGGCCTCACCCAGTGCCTCCCAATTAATGTGTTTACAATTCCTGTCATTCTACTCAGCAGCTTGTGCCTGAAAGTCACAGATAATTTCTGTGGTCAGCGTAGCCCCATCTCCCTCCTCACCTCTTTCCAAGGAAAGTAAGTGTCCAATTGGCGAGTAATGCTTCTGAGTGGACTCCAGAGGATATATGAAAAGACCATGGTGTTAAGATCAGTATAATCTAGATGAAGAGAACTGTCCGCTGGACCAGAGCAAAGACGATTCCCAAAGATACGTGTTTTCAACAGTTCCGCAAAAAGAACAGGAAGCTTTATTAGCAGTTAGTTTTTTTTCAACAACTTTATAGAAGTATAATTGATACAGCATAAATTCACCCATTATAGGTGTATAATTCAATGCTTTTTAGATTTATAGAGTTGTGCACCCATCACAATACAATTTTAGAGCATTTCTATCACCTCCAAAAGTTCCTTTGTCCCCCTTGTTTGCAGTCAGTCTTTATCCCATCCCAGCCCCCAGCGATCACTGAACCGCTTTGTGTCTCCACAAATTTGTCTCTTCTCGGTGTTGTACATACATGAAATTATAGAATACGTAGTCTTATGCATTGGGATTTTTTTCTCCAAGCTAAATGTTTTTGAGGCTTAATTACATTGTAGCTTATATCAGTAATACACTCTTTCTATTTTCCTTCTAGTATCCTATTATATGTTTGTCCGTTCACCAATTGATGGTCATTTGGATTATTTCCAGTTTGGGGCTATGATGAATAATGTTGTTACAAATATTCATGCACACCTCTTGTCTCTGTGTGGATGTGAGTTTTTATGAAAAATCAAAGTAATCTTACCATCATCAAAATTAGTTCATTTTCCTCAATGCCATAACTCTAAGTTCCATTGAAATGGTTAAACTCCACAGAAAATACCAACACCAGCAAGATTTTAAAAGAATGACAAGCCAAACCAGGTTCATTTCAATCATTCATTTCTTTACCTTTCTCAGTTTTATTCTGTGTCCAAGTAAGTGCATACAGAGAAATGACACAAGGTCAACTCAAAATGCTACAAAAGGTAGCCTTTATCAGGGGTTATAGACTTTTCTTCTTCCAGGTGTACAACAGTCTAAAGAATACAATAAAACTTATTGGCACCAACTTATTCAGGTCCATAGGTTTCTTGAGACAAACGGAATAGTAATCTATTAAGACATGATTCTCAGTTTAACTGTTTAGTCTAATATGTATTCAGCTATACACTCTTCATCTCAAAACAGAAAAGTTTTCTGCCAATTTGTAGATATGCAGAATATTTTCCTTACAGACTGAATTGTGTCCATCTAAAATTCATACTTTGAAGTCCTAACCCCCAGTGTGATGGTATTAGGAGGTGGAGCTCTGAAGAGGTAATCAGTTTTAGATGAGGTCATGAGGGTGGGGTTCTCATGATGGGAATAGTGCCCTTCTAAGAAGAGACCAGAGGGCTTGTTCTTGCCCTCTCTGCCGTATGTATACAGTATGACCCCAATATCTACAAGCTTGGAAGAGGATCCTCACCAGAACTCAACTACACTAACATCCTTATCTTGGACTTTCAGCCCCAGAATTGTGAGGAAATAAGTGTCTTTTGTTTAAGCCACCCAGTCTATGCTATTTTGTTATTATAGCCTGAGTGGACTAAGACAATCCCTTCTTATGACCTTCATTCCACCCCAAGAAAACCTCTTCCTTTCAAAAATAAAACAATACAAACAAAACTGTGGAAATTAAGATGAATATTATTTTGTTGTTTATTTTTAGTGTAATTTCTTATCCCAAAATTTTGTGAAATTAAGATGAGCCATCAAGGCCATTTCAGTTATTTCTGATATCTTGTGGATAATTTTTCAGAAGCCATTCTTTCCTAAATAAATATGTTATTGCAGAGTTTTTTACATTAAAGAATGATTTTAATTTGCCTTAGTGCCAACATTTTTAATGAGGGCATGCATCCCTGAAATTATAATGTAAATCACTACAAAATGTGCTTTCTTTATAAAATGTGTTCAGAGTAATTCTTGAGAAGCATAACCTTTGGTAAATTGATGTATGCCCAAAATGTGCATAATCCCTCCTATACAGAGGCCTCTAATAAATGTCCTCATTTAGCCGGCAGAAGGTGTATGAGGGAAGAATGTACCATCACCAAAAGCATCTGGGGACACTGCCTCATGCGCCCAAACTATGCTAAGCATTGATAACACGATAACGAGAGCAATGACTTTGTATTGACTAAATTAATAAGTATTTACAAAATTCTGTACAATCAAAAAAGCATATAGAATATTATCAGTAGGATATGACCCTGAGACAATCAATAAACAAGTAGAGACTATTGGGAATACTTCTTGTAAAGGCACAATATACTCTGTAATTGCAGCCTTCATCAACATATTTACCTTTCAAAAACAAATCATTATAATTGCAAAAGGCTACTGTCTGTACTCAGAAAACATTTATGTGAGTAATAGGGTTTAAACAGGAGTTAAGGGGACCTAGGTGGCTCAGTTGGTTGAGCATCCAATTCTTGGTTTTGGCTCAGGTCATGATCTCAGGGTCCTGGGATGGAGCCCCACACTGGGCTCCCTGCTCAGCAGGAAGCCTGCTTCTCCCTCTGCCACTCCCCCTGCTTATGTTCCCTCTCTCACTATGTCTCTCTCTGTCAAATAAATAAATAAAATCTTAAAAAAAAAAAAAGATACTCTTTCCCTCTCCCTCTACCCCTCCCATTCATACTGTCTTGCTCTCTCTCTCTCTCTCTCTCTGAAATGGGCAAATAAAAATAAAAAAAAAAAAAAAAAAAAAAAAAAAAAAAAACAAGAGTTACATCTTGCTTCCTTTGCCATCTTCTTTGTTGTCAGAAAAAAAAAATAAATGACATTCTTTTGATATCCTGCTGGTATAGGAGCAACAGATGTTTAGGCCATACTGAAAGTGAAGTGGCCAAAGGACATCAACTCCAGGTATCCCATAGTTGGAAATAGCAGTACAGAGCTCACAAGAAAAATCTGGTTGGAGATTTACAATTGTAGTTAATTGCCATTAAGGATCAATAGAAGCCCTGACAATGGCATAAGCCAGTGAAAGGACAACTTGCAAACAGAGTAGAGAGCCAGGAGAAAAGCTTCCTAAATGTCCACATATAAAGAATATGCAGAAGAGGAGGAGTCTGCAAACATAGGTAGACTGTCTCAAAACCAAAGAAAATGAGCATATAGAGTGCACAGATGAAGAGGGCTGAACCAGTCATGCCAGATGCTACAGAAAAGTCATGGAGGAAAAATCCTGAAAAGCATCCATTTGATTTCACTTACAAGGTTGTTAGTGATCTTAACTAGACTGGGAAGTAGAGAGGACAAAGAGAACAAAGATACAACCAGCAGGGAATATTCTTTCAAGATGTTTGGCTAAAAAGAAGGAGATATGTCACCAGTGGAGGCACAGATGATATGAAATTAAAGACACTTATTTATTTAGGTAATTCAGTAGACTAAAAGAGGTTTGGGTACTAATGAGAAAGAAGAAGAGAGGAAAGATGGAAGACACAGGAAAAGGGATTTGATGACTTTTAGGTACTTAACCAGTAACAAGTTTTATAATGAGTAACCCAGTTCAACACCTCTCCATTTTAGATGGAGATACATTTTAGATACATTTTGGGATCCTAGAGTTTACAGAGATTAGTTTACTCACCTAGTTGTGCTACTAATAATTGGCAGAAACAAGTTTCCATCACAGGTATACCATTTCACAGCCCAGGGCTTTCTCCACTGGACCACTACACAGGCTGTTCAACCCAAAGAAACTGCCAGGGTGTGCTTCGTTTGGTAAGGTAGTTAATTCAGCAATGTCAGTAAGATGTGAGGAGGACACATTCTAGAAAGTCAAAATTCCTGTTACAACCAGATCGAACAGCTTCTCTATCCTGAAACAAGTTTCTCCCCATTTTCAAGATCCCCTTATCCCAATTCATTGTGTGTGTTTCTGTTTGCCCCACAATTTGTCTGTCTTGTACCCAGGTCTCTGCCTTGACATCTGCCTTTGTCAAACTCCCATAGGGTTGTTAGATAAAATTGAGGATGCCCAGTTAAATGTGAGTTTCCTATATTAACTATACTGGAATTAAAAACATAATAAATGTGAATTTATAATAAACAATATTTTCACTTAGTATAGATAACGTACCATTCAATATTTGGAACATATTTACACTAAAAAGTTATTGATGTTTATCGGATATTCAGTGTTAACTGGATATCCCATATTTTTGCTTATTTGTTTTTTGCTAAATCTGACAACCCTATCCCAAGGGCCAGATAACCTGACTGACTTTCTTTTTTCCCAACACTCATAACCCTCCATTGTGCAGCAATCAGACCATAACTGTCACTACTACTATCTGACACCCAGATGAAGGAATATTTATATGCTCTCATGGTATAAGAGTCCCCCAAATATCTGATAGACACTAAGTCATATGTATTTGTCTTAACAATGAAGTCTAG
Source organism: Enhydra lutris kenyoni (assembly GCF_002288905.1). Classification (NCBI taxonomy): domain Eukaryota; kingdom Metazoa; phylum Chordata; class Mammalia; order Carnivora; family Mustelidae; genus Enhydra; species Enhydra lutris. The sequence goes on along the minus strand of NW_019154104.1, from coordinate 14,144,486 downwards.
GGTTATTTTTTTTTCTAGATTTGCTTCCTTAATCATGTAGTTCTAATAAGGACCAAAATATCTTAGTATTCTAACAAAGACAAACACTAATTCATGGGAGATAAAGTCAGTAGAAATGAAAGAGAGGAAAGAAAACTGACTCATATTTTTGTTTTTCCTCTAATAATCCACACAACAGATAAGGACTAATAATCACATTTACTCGTTGCTGGTTGGTTGATACCTAAGGGGCAGTTTGGTAAGAAATTCAGGGCTGTATCTTCTTCATCCTGTCTCAGAGGACGGCCTGGAGGTCAGCAACTCCTGTCACTCACAGTTGCTGACCCAACATGATGGCTTAAATAATAAATGCAACCAAATAAGGGCTCGGTTCATTTATGCAATCCTACCCTGATCTGTAAACCCAAGTATATACTAAGTGCATATGGGAAAGAATGGTAGAAGTTCATAAAAAAAACAAACACACATTTTGCCCCAAGCATTTTTCCCCTTCATTTAAAAGTTAAATTGTGTATTTCAGAGATAAATCTAAGCCATGTGTCTCACTTCTTCCCTTTAACAGCAAACTGTTCTGAAAGAGCTCACTGTCATATCAAGGACTTTCAGAATGTCATTTTTATTCCAAATGAGAAAAATCACATTTTTCCTAAACACACACATTCAGTCTCAAAAATACATATTGTCTTAATTCATGTCTCATGAAATATAATAATCTATTTTCAGCTGATCAACCTATATCATTTCTGAAGATACTTGTCATCTGATCAAAGCCATCAGCAATTTAACATTTACTGAGCCTATTATGGTGCCAGACACCAGACTATATATTTTGCAAATATTAGTTCTAACCTCAGTAACCCGGGTAAGGAGGTATTATTAATTTACTTAATAGATAAAAATATTAAAGTTTCAAGAAGTTATATAACTTGTGAAGCAAATAAAAGGCTAATACAACTTCTGCCTAACGCATAAGTCCGCAGTCTTTCCATTTTTCCAGATGGTAGTATATTCCCTTACAGATAAGAAAAGTTAAATCATCCCTATTTTCCATAAGTTGTTAGTCTTAATAAAAAGCATATGGACACGGAGTCGCCTAACCCGTATTTAAGTCAGTGGAGAACAATGCTCTAAAATGGTACATGCATGGATCTAAAAAATCCATCTTTTACAAGAAATTAAATTGTAGAATTCACAAAAAAATATTTAGGTTGTCTTTGTTAAGATGATGTATAATATATTCTATCTCCAGTACTCACAACTTTTTTGAAGGGTTGTTAATTACATAGAGATCATATTTTTGGTATTGTGAGGGTAGGAGAAAAGAGAAAGAGGATTTTCAAAGTGTGTGCAGGAAAGAGTTACCAGGGAATAGTGAATAAAAATTCATGTTCTGGATTCTGACACTCTTGAGTTCCAAACCAAGTTCTGCTGCTTGCTTGCCAATTATTCAGTTATGGGCTCTTTACTCAACTACTCTGTACCTCATTATCCTCATCTACCAAATGGATATAATAATACTTGCCTTATAGGAATATTAGAATAATTAAATGAGATTATTTTTGGAAAATAGCTGCACTCGTGCCTGGGACCAAATAAGCATCCTGGGAACGGTGGTTGTGGTCACAGCTAAACCATCAAGTAGAAAACTTTGGCAGTCATGGTAAAGTCATGGAGGCCAGTGAGGCACTTTCAAACAACTATAGCCCATACATAGGAAAAGGAGAAACCAGCTAAGTGTTGCAGAGCACTGGGAAGAAGAGGGGTGAAAGGTAACTGTCAGAACTGGATCATACAAAAACACAAAAGGACTTGTCAACAAGCATGGTATGTATCACAAAGACAGGCTACTTACATTTGAGCCATAAATTATCTCCCATCTGAATGTTTCACACAAGAGAACACAAGACATTAGAGAGATGATTTTCACTGGATTAGGAGAAATAAAAATCAGGGAACTCAGAATTTGTATTGTTTAGCCAAAGAAATAAGCATTAGCCCACGTGCCTCTTGCTTAAAAGTAACTCTATTATTATTACTAAGGAGAATCATACATTGGAACTTTTAAAAAGTGGAAGAGATAGTCAGTTGTCATGATTTTGTGTTTGTTTAGTAATAATGAAAACCTGTCTTTGAGGGAAAAAAAAAAAACAGAATATATCTGCTTTGGCTGTTTGTTTGTTTTTAGTGTTTTGGTTTTTTTTAAGGATTTTATTTATTTATTTGACAGACAGAGATCACAAGTAGGCAGAGAGGCAGGCAGAGAGAGAGGGGGAGGCAGGCTCCCTCCTGAGCAGAGAGCCTGATGCAGGGCTCGATCCCAGGACACTGAGATCATGACAGGAGCCAAAGGCAGAGGCTTTAACCCACTGAACCATTCTGGCACCCCTGTTTTTGGTGTCTTCGATCCCAGGACACTGAGATCATGACAGGAGCCGAAGGCAGAGGCTTTAACCCACTGAACCATTCTGGCACCCCTGTTTTTGGTGTCTTCTTGGAGCAAGGGCCAGCAAACTATAGCCTATGACCAAATTGGCTCATTGTCTATTTTTATAAAGAAAATTTTATGAGACCACAGCCTCATTTGCTTTTTTATGTACTGGTTATAGCTGCTTCCATGATACCATGGCAGAGTTGAGTGGTTGCAAAAGACTCTATGACCTGCAAAGCCTAAAATATATGCTATCTGGCCCTTTACAGCCACAGTGTGCTAACCTCTTTCTTAGAGCTAAGAGGTAAGTATTTCATCTTAGTCAGCTTGGGCTGCCATAATAAAATACCCCACACCAGGTGGTTTAAACAATAGACATTTATCTTCTCACAGTTCCAAAGGTTGTAAGTCAGTGTGCCAGCACAGCTGGGTTTTAGTGAGAGCTTTCTTCCTGGCTTATAATGGGCCACCAACTTGTTATGTGCTAGCATGACTTGGGGGAGGGGAGGTCTATTGGAAGTGAGTGAGCAGGCAGAGTGAGCAGTAACTCTCTGATGACTGTTCTGTAAGGACACTCATCCAATCCTACCAGGCCCCACCTCATTATCCCATTTAACCTTCATTATTTCCTTGTAAGCCCTATCTTCAAACACAGCCACAGTGAGGCGTTAGGGCTTCAATGTATGAAACTTGGTGAGACACAATTCAGTCTACAGCACGTTTCAAACCTATAAAATCTGATTTAGCCATAAGTATCCATCATCTTTCATTCCCAATGTACCTTCCAATGTGCCTTTCTAAACACATCTGGAAAAACAAAGCACTGTGGAAACCTCTCCTGCTGACTAAGAATAAAGAGACCATCTAGAAACCTTATCCCAAATGTTACCCTTAGCAAAGCATTTGGGCGTGGAGAAAAATAGAGATGAAATTACTTCTGGAGGGCAGAACAAATTTCTCCATTGAGAAACTGAAAGGCAACTATTAATCCATTTCCCAAATGGTAGTTTCCATCATGTGGATGCCCTTTTATCTTATGGAGAAAAAGAACAGTGAAGTACTTGGGGATAATCTGTGACCAAGTGGGGTCAAAAGATTCAAATAAGCATTGATGGGTCAAAGTCAAGTTGTAGGCTTCATCATTCTTGTGCTATTTGCAAAGAGGATATAATTCTATTTCTTTAACAACCACAGAGTATTTTAAGAGACACTACCTTATTCATCTCCCTAGTGCCCTTTGAATTAAGTGTCCTATATTTTATTTCTATTTTATAAATGGAAAAACTAGGGCTGTGAGGAGTTGTATGCCTCTCCCCAGACTGAATCAATCACTGGAGATAGAAGCTTAAGTCCTTTGTTTTCTATGCATTCAACCACGGATTAGGTATTGAAGACCTTTCCATAAATAAAAAGTATCTTATGCTCATTGGATATAGTATTACTCATACCACGATAGTGGTGTGTATTTCCTGCCATGCCAATATGGTGGACGACTCTCTCACTTAGGCACTTTCAAGGTCTCCTGAACAATTTTAAGTAAAGAAACATGAGCAGTAATAGGAAAGAAATGTAGAACCTAAATAGGTTATGGTCAAAGCACCAAAAGTAGTACTGGATTGAGCGGGATCCCCAGACCAAATGCCTCACGACATAGAAATAGGCTCTAGCACCATCTAGTGGGAGACCAAAATAACTCATGGATTATTAAGAGGGTTGTTTGTCATCCTGGGGGCTCCTTTCATCAAGAGGTTTGGATTATTTCCAATTTAAAGCTTCCTTGGGCTTCACTCCTAAGTAAGCAAGTATGTCTTTTATTGAAATCACTGTAGAAGTACACCAAGGGTTGGCCTTGGGTTACCTATTATAGTTTATTTCCCAATGACACAGAGTAAAAAGGGCAAGGACTAGAAGTAGAAGAGATATGAATTTAAATATATTCCACCAGCAGCTCTTTAGTTTTACACAAACTACCTTATCTCTCCCAGGGCCCATTACTCTATCAATATAATGAAGTTAATGCCAATCTAAAGGGTAGTTGTGATGATTAAGGGAGATCTTAAGTTTATTCCTATTTGTCTCTACAGTGACTGTCAACAAATATTAGTTTTCTCTTTCCCCTGAAAGATTTCTGTGATAGACCCATATAGCACTACATTGGCTTGTTAGGGATGCTCTGAAAAGCAGCACAGACTTGCTTAAATGATAGAAATTTGTTTTCTCACAGTGCTGGAGGCTGGCAAATCTGATATTAAGGTATAGCAGGGTTGGTTCCCTCTGGGGACATCAGAAAAAGATCCATCTCAGTCCTCTCTCTCTGCGTATAGAAAGCTATCATCTCCCTGTGTATTTTCACACTATCTTCCCTCAGTATGTGTCTGTGTCCAAATTTCCTCTTCTTATAAAGACAACAATCATATTGGATTAGGGCCCATCCTAATAACATCATTTTATTTTATTTTATTTTTAATATTTTATTTATTTATTTGTTTGTCAGAAATAGAGAGTGAGAACACAGGCAGACAGAGTGGCAGGCAGAGGCAGACAGAGAAGCAGGATCCCCGCTGAGCAACGAGCCCAATATGGCACTCCATCCAAGGACCCTGCGATCATGACCTGAGCCGAAGGCAGCGGCTTAACCGACTGAGCCATCCCCTAATAACATCATTTTAATTTAACTATTTCTTTAAAGATCCTATCTCTGAATACTCATTCAGATGCAGTAGGGGTTAGGAGAACAACATATGAATTTGTGGAGGGAGCATAATTTAGTCCATAGTAAGCATGATGGTCAGACAGCCATGCAGCAAGTAAATAGTGGAGGCAGGGTAAATCCCCAGCCCTCGCCTCCTGTAACACAGCCATGCTGCCTCCATGGAGAGGTAAGTAGGAAAATCCAGTTTTATAGATCAAATGAAAGATTCTATTTCCTTTGGTTTAAGGCAAACTAGTAAGATCTATTTCCTCCAGGATCATAGGTTTTCTGAGATAAAAAGGACTCTACAGGTACAACAATGTACTGTTAATTATAGCAGCCCCCTCAGGTACCCTGGGCAAATAAGGAGGTAAAATCAAAACATTTGTTCTGTCCCCTAAACGGATTGAATCAATGGTTCCTGAGTTATTATGTTACCCACCAGTGCTAAACCAACTTTGGGAAACTTCATTTCACTATTTAGCTGACTCAGGAAGGGCTTATTGTAACTTCTAGCTAATCTATAGTACAATTCAAAATCTTCAGCTGCTAAAAAAAAAAAAAAGAAAAAACTGCACTCTTTAGTTCTATTCCAAAAAAAAAAAAGTGTCTGCCAGCATTTTCAAAATGTATTTGGTGAGGTGCCCATATGTTAATATAAGTATAGCAAAGATTGTCCACCTCGTTGCTCTCCTATTAAGCAGATTTCCCTTTACAATCTCCCACATAGCCAGCCTCTGCAATCCAGGTTTAGAGAGAACAGAATTTCAATGCTTTCCCTGCCTGCTGTACCGTGACTTTTACACTGTTTTTCCCTTCCAATCTCTCCACCACAGCTATTTGCATGTCTGGTATCCAGTCTTTCTCTGTCTGGGACAAAATAAAAAGTCATAATAATAAAACACAAACAGGAGCTTCAGAACCCCAAACAACTGTACTCTACAGTTATCATTATCATTATTATACCATTGATATTTTAAGGGACTATTTGAGTTTACCTCATAAAAAGAAAGAAAACGCAGTGCAAAGAGAGCAATATCAAGCAGTACTTGGTTTTGAGAATGCAAATGAGGTTGGGTCTTAGGGGTCAGCTAGGAATTTTTCTTCTAGAATTGCATATTCTACTCAATTTCAAAGGTGGCTTGTTATATATTTACCTCATAGACTCATCGTCAATTTAAAATGCCTGGGTAGAGTCACCATGCATATTAATATACAGTGTTTCAAGTGGGTAACCAGTGGGCACCATGACTGATCTCCAGCTTCAACACATCATTCAATCCTCAGCTATCATCCAAACCATGCCCTTCATTCTTAGTTCTCACTCTTCTTTCTTCCACTGGACAGATGATCCCTTCCTTTCCCTCAAGCTGACATTTGCCAATATACAAATATTACTGTTTTTACACCCTGTACCTAGATCTTGGTTTCTAATACCATTTTCCAGTTGAAAAAAAAAAAAATGGGACTGGCTCTAGGTCTGGTATACAAAGGGGGTATACAAGATGGGCCTTGAGCATTTTGTAGTGTCAGAAAGTAAGAAAGTGCTCAATGGAAAAAAAAAAAAAAACATTTTATTTTTTAAAAAGATGGAGCATATCAGAGAAACAAAGGAACTTACCTGAAAGAGCTCCAGTGGCCAAAGCTGGGACAATTTGAACAACAAAATAAATATTATAGAATTGGATTATGATGCAAATATAAACTAAATATACATGAGTCCATATTGATATGTGACTGAATAAATACATGGAAGAGAAAAGACACATGTTTCAAACAGAAAAGTTACAAGTAATTTATGTAGATACCTCCCCATATTTGTGCCCCTGCCAAAACCCACATGTTAACATCTTAGCCCCCCAATGTGATGATATCAGGAGATGGGCCATCAGTGGGTCATCAAGTGGCACCCTCATGAATAGGAGAGTGTTCTTATAAATGAGATTGAGCGAGCTCTGTCTGCTCTCCACCATATGAGGATACAACATGATAATAGCTGTCTATGAAATAGAAAGTGAGCTCTCACTAGTCATCCAATCTTCTGGCATCTTGATCTTGGACTTGTCAGCCTACAGAACTGTGAAGAAATAAATTTCTGTTGTTGATAAGCTACCAGGTTTATGGTATTCTGTTGTAGCTGCTGGAACAAAGACACCTTTCTAAAAGGTAAGGCTTAATCTCCCCACACACTGCTCTGCATATGAGCTGGATTTACGACTCACTTCTGAAGAATACAGTATGAAAAAGAAAAATCATAAACTTACAGTGGAGAAACCTGGTAAACATTATTTAAGCAAGAACTTAAGTGTAATATCTCCAGTGCTAAGTCATGTTGATACCATATGCTCCCTCATCTGATGTAATGAGAGAGGTCCATTCATAATAGACCCCCAAACGCACACGCCCGATCTAATCATGAGAAAAAAATCAGACAACATAAACTGAGTAATATTTTATAAAGTACCTGAACAATTCTCTCCAACACTGTCAAGGCCAAAAAAAAAAAAAAAAAAAGAAAAAGAAGAATGAGACAGTCACAGATCAGAGGAGGCTAAAGAGATGTGACAACTTTGCATGAGATGTCTCATGCAAAGTGGTGTCCTGGACAGAATCCTGGTACAGAAAAAGGACATTAGTGGAAAGACTGGTAAAATCTGAATAAAGTTGGAGTTCATTTAATAGTAACGTAGCAATGTTACTTTCTTAGTGTTTGGTCTTGGTCCTGAAGTTGTATATGATGCTGACCTTAAGGGAAACTGGGTGAAGGACATAGAGGATTTCTTTGTATCATTTTTGCAACTTTTCTGTAAATCTAAAATTACTCTAAACTGAAAAGATTATTGAGAAATTAAAAAGCAAAAATAATTCTGCTCTTTAACATGTTGTTCATCTACAATTTCAGTTTACCACTACAGAATCTTCCTTTAGGAAAGGGTAGTAAAAAGTAGATGAAGGAAGAAAATAACTAAAATGAAAATAGCAATAACTCTGGGGGATGGAAACATGCTCATCTATTTGAAACACAACTCACATACCATAAAATTGACACTTTTAACATGTGCAATGCATTGGCTTCTAGTGTATTCACAAAATTGTGCGGCTATTACCACTATCCGATTCCAGAACATTCCTTATCATCTCAAAAAGAAACTCCATGCTTATTAGCAGTCATTCCCACTCTCCTCTCTCCATAGCCCCTGGCAACCACTAATCTATTTTGTGTATATATGGATTTGCCTATTCTGGACATTTCATATAACTGAAATCATATAATATTTGGACTTTTGTGTCTATCTTCTTTCACTTAGCATAATGTTTTCAAGATTCATCCATGTTGTAGTATAATGTAAATCAGTACTTCATTCCTTTGTATGGCTGAATAATATCTTATTGTACTAATAGGTCGCATTTTGTTTATCCACTCCTCAGTTGATGAGCATTTGACTTGCCATTTTTTGGTTACTATGAATAGCCCTGCTATGAATATTCTTGTATAAGTTTTTGTGTGTGTGTGAACATATGCTTTCTTTTTTCTGGGATATATACCTCAGAGTGGAATTGGGGTTATATATGACAACTCTATATTTAACCTGAGGAGGAACTGCCACTATTTTTCAAAGTGGCTGCACCATTTACATTCACTCCAGACAAGCATGAGCATTCCTTTTTTTTTTTTTTATTTTACAATCCTAACCAATGCTTATTATGATCTGTCTTTATATTATAACCACCTAATGGATATGAAGTAGTATCTCACTGTGGCTTTGATTTGCATTACTCTGGTGGCTGATAATGTTCAATAACTTTTTATGTATTTATTGGCCATTTCTAGATCTTCTTTGGAGAAATATCTATTCAAATCCTTTGCCCATTTTAATCAAGTTATTTGTCTTTTTATTGCTGAGTTGTAATCATTGTTTTTATATTTTGGATACTAGACCCTTATCAGATATATGATTTGTAAATATTTCTCCCATTCTGTGGGTCACCTTTTCACTTACTTGATAGTGTCCTTTGATGCACAAAAGTTTTTAATTTTAATGAAGTTCATTTCATTAATTAATTCCTTGATTGTTGATACTTTTGGTGTCAGACCTAAGAAATTACTGTCTATTCCAAGGTCATGAAGATTTACATCTCTGTTTTCTACGACTTCCACAGTTTGAGTGTTTACATTTAGGTCTCTGATCCTTTTTGAATTAATTTTTATACATGATAGGAAGTAGGAGTCCTCTGTATTTTTCTTTATGCATTATCATGAATAATTGTTGGTCTTAGAATCAAAATTCCAAAGCTGAAATACTAGTTCCACCAATTACCAGTGTGAATGTGTTTCCCTTTTCTGAGACCCATATTCTCACCAGTATTTGAGGGAATTAAATACCTTCTCTGGAATCTGTTTCAGTTCTATTTGGGATTTTACAATCACTAAAATTTCAAGATACATTTAAGGAATTCATATTTATTATAATTAAATGCTGAAATATTTATGGATGAAAATATAAGATTGATTGGCTAAAAAAAAAAGAAGGAAAGAAAGAAAAAGGAAAAAGAAAAAAAGAAAAGAGGTAGATGAGCAATGATATAGTCAGACAAAATAGAATTGACCATGACTTATGAATTGTAGAATACACATGGGTTTGTTATACTTTCTATAAATATATACATATATATATTTTTAAGGTTTAATGAAGGAAACAGTATCATTGATATTTTAGGTAGCCAAGTAAGAACATTTTAAAAAAATCTATTAAAATTAAAAAACTATCTATTATCATTGTAATTATAATGAAAAAATGGTCTATGCCAAATAATAAGAGCAATATCACCTTTACATAAAGAGGATTTCTTTAATTTGGGGGAAAAAAGGCTTCATGAAAACTCATTGCCTTGTCCTTCTGTTTTTCACTTGACCATTGACCAGAACTGATTCCTACTCTGATGCTTGGGAAGCACTGACTCTGATTATAATTCTGAAGAATAACCATAGGGCGCCTGGGTGGCTCAGTGGGTTAAGCCTCTGCCTTCGGCTCAGGTCATGATCTCAGAGTTCTGGGATCAAGTCCCACATCAGGATCTCTGCTTGGCAGGGAGCCTGCTTCCTCCTCTCTCTCTCTCTCTCTCTACTCTCTCTCTCTCTCTCTCTCTCTCTGTGCCTACTTTTGATCTCTCTCTGCCAAATAAATAAAATCTTAAAAAAAAAAAAAAGGAATGAACCATAAAAGCCTAGGTTTATGATTCCGTCTACTTTTCAAGAGAGAATAGCATGGTGGTAGGAACTAGATATTCTCAGGTAGAATCCTGTTGATACCAAGCTTTCAATAAACCAGAGAGTGTTAACTGTAGGACACTAAGTGAAGCTCAACTTTATTCACAATACAGTAGGTTTTTCATGAAGTGCTCATGACTACAGACTAAATCAAAATAACTGTGAGACAAGGGGAAAGTGAAAAGAGAAATTGTCATATCCTTTCTTGAGGTTTTCTTTAATTATTGAAATTATGCATGGGTTCAAATACATTGTAGTAAGTTTTAAGTGAATATCTTTAATTGAAAATTAATAAAATTCTATAACATACAAAGGATAAAATCTAGCAGTAGACATCATTCATTTATAACATTCAATGTGCTGGAACTGTTTATATAAGAAACCTCCTTAATATGATAGTGTTGATTTCATAATATTTTGAGGAAAATAGACAGAGTCATAATTTCTAAATCAAAAAATTAAAAAAAAAAAAAAACCCTGGACTTTTCTTTGGCCTCCGAAAGATCTCTAGATAAATAGCAAATTAGTTACTCCACTGACTCAATAAATTTTAGAGCCTTTATCCAATCTAGGCAATGGTAAGATTTATTAATTCTGTAAAATAAGAGTGAACATTTTCTGCTATATGTATCACTTATACTTAAGAATGGAATGGCCAGGGACACCTGGGTGGCTCTGTCTGTGAGGGATCTGCCTTCGGCTTGGGTTATGATCCTGAGGTATTGGGATCGAGCCCCAGGGCAGTCTCCCTGCCCAGTGGGGAGCCTGCTTCTCCCTGTCCTCCCTGCTCCAGCTCTCTGTTGCTTTGTCTCTCTCACTCAAATAAATAAATAAAATATTTTTTAAAAAAAGAATGGAATGGCCATTAAACCATTACAACTTGGAACGTCTCTTAAATTTCTTTATCTATTTAGCATTTAGTACCATCTATATATTTTTGGGTGATACTCTGAACTTTCAAACTATCTTCTCCGTCACATTTTTGGATTTCAGGTCTTACAATCTTTACAAAGGAATTTTGAATTTATAAAGTACTTACTTTTTTTTTAAATTTTTTATAAACATATATTTTTATCCCCAGGGGTACAGGTCTGTGAATCGCCAGGGTTACACACTTCACAGCACTCACCATAGCACATACCCTCCCCAATGTCCATAACCCCACCCCCCTTCTCCCAAACCCCCTCCCCCCAGCAACCTTCAGTTTGTTTTGTGAGATTAAGAGTCACTTATGGTTTGTCTCCCTCCCAATCCCATCTTGTTTCATTTATTCTTCTCCTACCCCCTTAACCCCCCATGTTGCATCTCCACTTCCTCATATCAGGGAGACCATATGATAGTTGTCTTTCTCTGATTTACTTATTTCCCTAAGCATGATACCCTCTAGTTCCATCCACATCGTCGCAAATGGCAAGATTTCATTTCTTTTGATGGCTGCATAGTATTCCATTGTGTATATATACCACATCTTCTTTATCCATTCGTCTGTTGATGGATATCTAGGTTCTTTCCATAGTTTGGCTATTGTAGACATTGCTGCTATAAACATTCGGGTGCACGTGCCCCTTCGGATCAATACGTTTGTATCTTTAGGGTAAATACCCAGTAGTGCAATTCCTGGGTCATAGGGTAGTTCTATTTTCAACATTTTGAGGAACCTCCATGCTATTTTCCAGAGTGGTTGCACCAGCTTGCATTCCCACCAACTGTGTAGGAGGGTTCCCCTTTCTCCGCATCCTCTCCAGCATCTGTCATTTCCTGACTTGTTAATTTTAGCCATTCTGGCTGGTGTGAGGTGATATCTCATTGTGGTTTTGATTTGTATTTCCCTGATGCCGAGTGATATGGAGCACTTTTTCATGTGTCTGTTGGCCATCTGGATGTCTTCTTTGCAGAAATGTCTGTTCATGTCCTCTGCCCATTTCTTGATTGGATTATTTGTTCTTTGGGTGTTGAGTTTGCTAAGTTCTTTATAGATTTTGGACACTAGCCCTTTATCTGATATGTCGTTTGCAAATATCTTCTCCCATTCCGTCAGTTGTCTTTTGGTTTTGTTGACTATTTCCTTTGCTGTGCAAAAGCTTTTGATCTTGATAAAATCCCAATAGTTCATTTTTGCCCTTGCTTCCCTTGCCTTTGGCGATGTTCCTAGGAAGATGTTGCTGCGGCTGAGGTCGAAGAGGTTGCTGCCTGTGTTCTCCTCAAGGATTTTGATGGATTCCTTTCTCACATTGAGGTCCTTCATCCATTTTGAGTCTATTTCCGTGTGTGGAAATGGTCCAATTTCATTTTTCTGCATGTAGCTGTCCAATTTTCCCAACATCATTTATTGAAGAGGCTGTCTTTTTTCCATTGGACATTCTTTCCTGCTTTGTCGAAGATTAGTTGACCATAGAGTTGAGGGTCTATTTCTGGGCTCTCTATTCTGTTCCATTGATCTATGTGTCTGTTTTTGTGCCAGTACCATGCTGTCTTGATGATGACAGCTTTGTAATAGAGATTGAAGTCCGGAATTGTGATGCCATCAACTTTGGCTTTCTTTTTCAATATTCCTTTGGCTATTCGAGGTCTTTTCCGGTTCCATATAAATTTTAGGATTATTTGTTCCATTTCTTTGAAAAAAAAAAAATAGATGGTATTTTGATAGGAATTGCATTAAACGTGAAGATTGCTTTAGGTAGCATAGACATTTTCACAATATTTATTCTTCCAATCCAGGAGCATGGAACATTTTTCCATTTCTTTGTGTCTTCCTCAATTTCTTTCATGAGTACTTTATAGTTTTCTGAATATAGATTCTTAGCCTCTTTAGTTAGGTTTATTCCTATGTATCTTATAGTTTTGGGTACAGTTGTAAATGGGATTAATTTCTCTTTCTTCTGTCTTGTTGTTGGTGTAGAGAAATGCAACTGATTTCTGTGCATTGATTTTATATCCTGACACTTTACTGAATTCCTGTACAAGTTCTAGCAGTTTTGGAGTGAAGTCTTTTGGGTTTTCTACATATAGTATCATATCATCTGCGAAGAGTGATAGTTTGAATTCTTCTTTGTTGATTTGGATGCCTTTAATTTCCTTTTGTTGTCTGATTGCTGAGGCTAGGACTTCTGGTACTATGTTGAATAGCAGTGGTGATAATGGACATCCCTGCCATGTTCCTGACCTTAGCAGAAAAGCTTTCAGTTTTTCTCCATTGAGGATGGTATTTGCAGTGGGTTTTTCATAGATGGCTTTGATAATATTGAGGTATGTGCCCTCTATCCCTATACTTTGAAGAGTTTTAATCAGGAAGGGATGCTGCACTTTGTCAAATGCTTTTTCAGCATCTATGAGAGTATCATATGGTTCTTGTTCTTTCTTTTATTAATGTATTGTATCACATTGATTGATTTGCGGATGTTGAACCAACCTTGCAGCCCTGGAATAATCCCACTTGGTCGTGGTGAATAATCCTTTTAATGTACTGTTGAATCCTATTGGCTAGGATTTTGGTGAGAATTTTCGCATCTGTGTTCATCAAGGATATTGGTCTGTAGTTCTCTTTTTTGATGGGATCCTTGTCTGGTTTTGGGATCAAGGTGATGCTGGCCTCATAAAATGAGTTTGGAAGTTTTCCTTCCATTTCTATTTTTTGGAACAGTTTCAAGAGAATAGGAATTAGTTCTTTAAATGTTTGGTAGAATTCCCCTGGGAAGCCATCTGGCCCTGGGCTTTTTTTTTGGAGATTTTTGATGACTGTTTCAATCTCCTTACTGGTTATGGGTC